>NC_138384.1:41623381-41726725 GCF_054177405.1 Leptonychotes weddellii
CTGTGAGTAACTCCCTTCCTACCTGGCCCGGGTTGCCAGCCCAAATCCACATGCCGGGGGCCAGGCCACATCCATCCTTCTGGGGTCCGAGTCCATGACTCTCAGCTGGACCCCCAGGCTGGCCATGGCTTCTTGTCCCAGGCAAACCTGGGCAGCCCCAGCCTAAGCCAAGACTAGGAGGGGACAGGCTGCTTCTCCCTGAGAGGGTCACCAGCCTCTGAGGGGAAACAGGTGAATATCTCAGACCCAGGCTCAGTGAACACAGGGGACTCATTGTTGGGACTTCTTAAAATGAGGTTGGGACCCAGCTCAGAGGGACACTGTGGCCCTAATACAGACCAGGAGCTTCGGTTTCCCTCGGATTGCATCACCTGTGCCTTTATTCTGTTTGCTCCAGATGGCCCGGACGCCCCCACCATTTCCCCCTCAGACTCCTCTTACCATCCAGGGGCCAACCTCAGTCTCTCCTGCCACGCAGCCTCTAACCCGCCCGCACAGTATTCTTGGTTTATCAATGGGAGGCCCCAGCCATTCACACAGGAGCTCTTTATCCCCAACATCACTGCCAATGATAGTGGATCCTATACCTGCCTCGCCTATAACTCTGGCACTCGGCTCAATAAGACCACAGTCAAGACTATCACAGTCTCTGGTAAGTGGATCCCTGGAGCATCTGCACCGACGACTGTGGTGAAGGTCTGTCTGGCTTTCAGAAAAGAGCCTAGAAGTTATTTCCCATTTGCTTATGTCACAAGCAAATCCCAAATCTGTCTTGTACTCTCCCATTACATGTCTGCAGGATGCTTCCTCCCCTTGCTCTCTGATTTCTCATGGCAGACTTTGGGTCCAGCCTGGAATGTGGGAATAGGGTTCTCTCAGACCCAGAAAGCCCCATATGGTGGTGGGGGCTTACAGAGGGAGAAGGAAGGTCCTTTTGCTCCTGGCTGGCCCTATTGACTGACTCTGCTCTGAGCTCATCTGTGGTGGGACAGGAGCATATGGAGAAGGTACAGGAGAAGCCTGTCTTCAATCTGGCCAAACTGGGCTACCAGTTGTGCCAGTCTCCCTCAAGTGAGGCCGTGGGGAAATGGGCAGGAGCAAGCCCTGAGGCAGACCCTCTGGTTGTGTCAGGCTCTGAAGTCTACCAGTTCTATAACCCTGCATGACACCAGTACGTTTACACTTAAGGAGAGCAGTGAATAATGGTAGATTCCCCCACGAAGTCCCTTCATGGGACAGAAGGAGCAGTGCCAAAAGTATATATTTATACCTACAGCTAAGAGTACCAGCCTTCTGTTAAAACTGTGACCACTACTCTAAAGATTTCCTCCCTGTAATATGCAATCCACAGGCCAGGAAGTAAAAGTCTGATTCCGATTGAGAAGCCCTTTAGATTGGAACTTCTCCAGGTCCTAAGCTCACAAAGATTGGCTGGGCCGTTCTCTTTTTTTCTTTTTCTTTTTCTCTTTCTTTCTTTCTCATTCTTTAAAGATTTTTTATTTATTTATTTGACAGAGAGAGACACAGCGAGAGAGGGAACACAAGCAGGGGGAGTGGGAGAGGGAGAAGCAGGCTTCCCGCGGAGCAGGGAGCCTGACACGGGGCTCGATCCCAGGACCCCGGGATCATGACCTGAGTCGAAGGCAGACGCTTAACGACCGAGCCACCCAGATGCCCCCCATTCTCATTTTCTAATAAATTCTTTAATAAAAGGGAAATGCCTTCCCTTTCTATGTAAAGCTACCATACTAGAGAAGGGGCCTGACCTTTTAGGAAAAGAAAGCTCTAGGAAAGGGTCTCAGGAAAGCCACTGGGTAAAAAATTCCACCTGATGATGAGGATGCTGGACATGTGGCCTTGGAAGAGGTTCCTGGTGCTGATGCTACAGAGATGTCCAGGCAGAGCAGACACAGGACTGAGGGCCAGAAGGGAACTTGAGGGTCACAGGGGGAGGTACAGCTCTCTCCTTAAAGATCGTCACCTGAAGAAAGACACTCATCCTTCTACAGACAGCAGGGCCATCCTCTGGGGCACCTTTACAGAGCTCGCTGGGGCCCTCCGAATGGCTGGCATCTCAGAGGAGGGAGTGTGACCCAAGGCCCCAGGCCCATTCTCATTCCATTACCTCCTGTGTTTCCCCACAGAGCCAGTGGCCCGGCCCTCTCTCCATGCCAGCAACACCACAGTCACAGGAAATAAGGACTCTGTGGTCCTCACCTGCTCCACAAATAACACTGGGTTCTCTATTGGGTGGCTCTTCAATGGCCAGAGTCTAAAGCTCACAGAGAGGATGAAGCTGTCCCAGGACAACAGCACCCTCACCATAGACCCTGTCAGGAAGGAGGATGCCGGGAATTACCAGTGTGAGGTCTCCAACCCAGGCAGTTCCAGCCAAAGTGACCCTGTCCAACTGGTTGTGGAAGGTAACTGACACCTTGCCCCGTGTTACATCTTCCTGGGAAGATTACTCTACTAATGATGCACAAAATTGATAGAAGTCACAGAGGCCAGAAGAGCAGAATAGAATCAAGAGACCATTTCAGTAAACAGAATGGCAGAGTGGTTAAGAGCTAAGTCTCTGAATCAGATATACTCAGTTTCTTATCCTAGGTCTGGCACTTACTGTGTGACCTTACACAAGATTCCTTTTTTCCTCTGTTACCATTTTTTTATGTGGTAAAATATACATAAGGTTTAACATTTTAACCATTTTAAGTTTTCAGTTCAGTAGCATTAGTACATCTGTATTGTTGTGCAACCATCACCACCATCCATTAAACAGTAACTTCCTGCTCCCAATTTTAACCCCAGTAACCACCGTCCTACTTACTGTCTCTATGAATGTGACTATTCTAAGATTAAGTGGAATCATAACAATATTTATTTTTTTGTTTGTCTGGATTTTTTCACTTAGCACAACGTCTTCAGGGTTCATCCACATAGTAGTGCGTGTCAGAATTTCATTTCTTTTTTAAGGCTGAATAATATTCCCTCGTGTGTATGTATCACATTCTGTTTATCATTTATCTGTCTACGAACTTTCGGGTTTTTTCCACCTCTTGGCTGCTATAAATAATGCTGCTGTGAACGTGGGTGTACAAATATCTACTGAAATCGCTGCTTTCAATTCACTGGGGTATAGACCCAGAAGTGGAGTTGCTGCATCAAATGGTAATTCTTTGTTCAATTTTTTGATGAACGGCCGTACCAGTTCCACAGTGACTGCACCATTTACAGTCCCACCAGCAAATACAAAGAAGTTCCAACTTCTCCACATCCTCGCCAACACTTGTTTTCTGTTTCGTTTTGTTTTTAATAATAGTCATCTTAATGGGCATGAGGTGATATCTCATTGTGGTTTTTATCTACATTTCCCTGATCACGAGAGATGTTGAGCATCTTTTCATGTGCCTGTTGGCCATGTGGATGTCTTCTTTGGAGAAATGTCTGTTCAAGTCCTCTACCCATTTTTTTTTTTAAGATTTTATTTATTTATTTGACAGAGAGAGACACAGTGAGAGAAGGAACACAAGCAGGGGGAGTGGGAAAGGGAGAAGCAGGCTTCCTGCTGAGCAGGGAGCCCCATGCGGGGCTCGATCCCAGGACCCTGGGATCATGACCTGAGCCAAAGGCAGACGCTTAATGACTGAACCACCCAGGCGCCCCCTCTGCCCATTTTTTGCTTAGGTTTTTTGTTGCTGAGTTTTAGTTCTCTGTTACGGATATGAACCCTTATGGGACACATTATTTGTAAATATTTTCCCCCACTCTGTGGGTTGTCTTTTCATTTTGTTGATAGTGTCCTTTGATGCACAAAAGTTTTTAATTTTAATTGAAGCCCAGTTTATCTAGTTTTTTCTTTTATTGCCTGTGTTTTTAGTTTCATATCCAAGAAATCGTAGCCAAATCCAAAGTCATGAAGTTTCACCCTGTGTTTTCTTCTAACTCTTACATTTAGGTCTCTGATCCACTTTGAGTTAATTTTTCATATATGGTGTTAAGTAAGCGTTCAGTTCTTTTGCATGGGTGTCCAGTTTTCCCAACTTCATTTGCTGAAAAGACTTTTCTCCATTGAATGGCCTTGGCACCCTTGTCAAAAATGGTGTGACTGTGTATGTAAGGTTTTATTTCTGGGATCTCTATTCTGTTTTATTGGTCTGTTTGTTTGTCTTTATGCTAGTACCACACTGTTTTGATTACTACAGCTTTGCCGTAAATTTTGAAATCAGGAAACGTGAGTCCTCCAACTTTGTTCTTTTGTAAGATTGTTTTGGATATTTGGGGTCCCTTGAAATTCCATACGAATTTTAGGATAGATTTCTCTATTTCTGCAAAAAAAAAATGTCATTGGGATTTTGATCAGGATTGCACTGAATCTGCAGATCATTTTGGGTAGTACTGTCATCTTAAGTCTTCTAATCCATTAGCATGGAATGTCTTCCCATTTATTTATGTCTTTAATTTCTTTCAGCAATGCTTTGTAGTTTTCAGTGTATACATCTTTCACCTCCTTGGTTAAATTAGTTCTTAAGTATTTTATTATTTTTGATGCTGTGGTAAATAGAATTTTCTTAATTTCCTTTTTGGATTATTCATTGTTAGTGTATAGAAATACAACTGATTTTTGTATGTTGATTTAGTATCTTGCAGTTTTTCTGAATTTGTTTATTAGTTATAACAGATTTTGTGGAATCTTTAGTGTTTTCTATGTGTAAGTTCATGTCATCTGTGAACAAAGATCATTTTATACTTCTTTCCAATATGAATGCCTTTTATTTCTTTTTCTTGCCTAATTATTGCTCTGGCTAGGACTTCCAAAGCTATTTTGGATAAAAGTGACAAAAACAGGCATCCCTGTCTTGTTCCTGATCTTAGAGGAAAAATTTGAGTCTTTCAACATTGAGTAAGATGTTGGCTGTGGGTTTTTCATCTATGGCCATTATCATATTGAAGCAGTTTCCTTCTATTACTACTTTTAGGGTTTTTATCATGAAAGGATATTGAATTTTGTTGAATGCTCTTACTGATTCAATCTCCTTACTAGTTACAGATTTTTTCATATTTTCTCTTTCTTCATGATTCCATCTTGGTCGGTTTTGTGTTTCTAGGAATTTGTCCATTTTACCAGGTTATCCAATTTGTTCGCATACAATTATTCACAGTACTTTTATAATATTTATTATTTTATAATAATTATTTCTATAAAGTTGATAGTGATTTCCCCCACTTTCAATTCTGATTTTAGTAATTTTAATCTTTTTTTTTAAGTTAAAGTTTTGTCAATTTTATTCATCTTTTTGTAAGAATCAATTTTTGGTTTCATAGATTTTCTCTATTGTTTTCTACTCACTATTTTATTTATCCCCACTCTAATCCTTATTATTCTCTTCCTTCTGCTAACTTTGGGTTTAGTTTCTTTTTCTTTTTCCAGTTCCTTACAAAGTTAGGTTATTGATTTGAGATCTTCTTTAATGTAAGTGTTTACAATTACAGATTTTTTTTTAAAGATTTTATTTATTTACTTGACACACAGAGAGAGAGAAAGACACAGCGAGAGAGGGAACACAAGCAGGGGGAGCGGGAGAGGGAGAAACAGGCTTCCCGCTGAGCAGGGAGCCCGATGCAGGGCTCAATCCCAGGACCCTGGGATCATAACGTGAGCTGAAGGCAGACACTTGACGACTGAGCCACCCAGGTGCCCCTACAATTACAGATTTCTTGCACAAGATTCTTAACTTCTCTGAGCCTCATATTCCTCAACTGGAAATTGTAATAAGAGGGCACCTGGGTGGCTCATTCAGTTAAACATCTCAAGTCATGATCCCAGCGTCCTGGGATGGAGTCCCGCGTTAGGCTCCATGCTCGTGATCTCTCTCTCTCTCACTCTCTCTCTCTCTCAAATAAATAAATCTTAAAAAGAAAAGAAAATTGTAATAAGTACCTGCTTCATGGGAAGATTTAATGTAATAATCAATTAAACCCTTAGCAAAATTTTACACACAGAGAAAATGTTCCATAAGTGTTAGCTGCTATTACTACTACTATTATCATTAGCTTCTATGAAGTCACGTAGTCCTAGAGTCAAATCCTAGATCCACCTTTTACTGGCCATATGACTTTGGGTAAATTGTTCACTACTCTAAGCCACAGTGTTTTCATCTGGAAATAATGTCTATCTGAAAGCGTTATTATATGGATCAAATGAGATATATGTATTTACCACAGAGCCTGGTACATACTAAGTACACCATAATAGTAGCTAACATTAATATTAATACATCAGGCTTCGGGTGCCTGGGTGGCTCAGTTGGTTAAGCGACTGCCTTCAGCTCATTGGTTAAGCGACTGCCTTCAGCTCAGGTCATGATCCTGGAGTCCTGGGATCGAGTCCTGCATCGGACTCCCTGCTCGGCGGGGAGTCTGCTTCTCCCTCTGATCCTCCCCACCTCTCATGCTCTCTCTGTCTCATTCTTTCTCTCTCAAATAAATAAATAAATCTTTTAAAAAAATATTAATACATCAGGCTTGAGTTGGCTGGTAAGGGCAATAGAAATAAAAAAGAAGAAACAGATGCAAATGGTATTAGTCATTGGGACATAGTTACTGACTGAACATGGGAAAGGAAAAAAAGGAGTCGAATGCAAAGTTTCAAGCCTAGTATGTTAGTGTTTATCCCCCGAGATGCAGCCAAAGTGGGATTACTTATTTATTTATATTTATTGGGAAAAATCTTTATTTATTTATTGAGAAAAATGTCTGTGAGGGTAAGACAGGAGTGGGAGGAGCCTGGGAGGTTCCTCAGACTGTCGTGCAGATGTGACAGAAGAAAGTTTTAGATAGAAGTGCAGTTCTACAAGGGTGTCTGTCTGCAAGGTGATGGGGGGAGGGGTCCTTGAGCTCAAGTCACCCTTAAGAGGAAAACGGTTTCTCATAGAATTGGGCTTATTTCATATCCCTTCCCCCTTCTGTGGGAAGTGTGGTCTCTGTGCAAAGGAGATGGTGAATTCAGAATGCACTCTCCAGGCCTTCCATCACTTAAGTCCTCACCACAAGAGACCTGAGAGGCACATATTCATGGCTGCCACGGCTGGCACACAGAAAAACATGCAACCCTGAAAAGGTGGGAAGCTATAGAAAAACAGCAATCAGCCTTTCTCACATTTCCAAAGCCTTCAAAAATATCTGAGTGCAGAAAGGCCAGGATAGAATTGAGGCAAGTCTGATCATCAGCCTCAAAATACAGTGAGAGAAAAAAATTGAAGGATGAAGTCAGCTAATCACCTCACAGCAACCTTCCCACAGAAAATGTATTCCTTGAAGGAACAAGTAGAGACTACTACACGTTGAGAGTTGTCCTCCAGGGGACCCCCACTGTAAAATAATGTCACCTTCATTCATTCTTCTCTCTTCTTTCCATGACAGGTGGTTTCACGCAACCAAATTCTGGCCTTCCACCTGGGGCTATTGCGGGCATCGTGATTGGAGTCCTGGCTGGGGTTGTTGTGATAGCAGCCCTGGTGTACTTTCTGTTTATCAGAAAGAGTGGCGGGTATGATGACCTTTCCTCTTGCTCCGCTTTCTCCAAGGCTAACTGCCATGCTTGGGAGAGGGAAGGAGACTTGGCCCCTGTCTCTGCACCTGGATCTGCTCCTCCTTCTTTCTAAACTCTTGCTTCTCAGCACTAATTCGTGTGGATCCCTTCATGCTTCCTGGACCCCACTCTCTCTTGGACACAGTCATTCCCATCCCACTATGTTTCTGTCTCCCAGTCAGGGAAGACAAGGTCCCAGAAGGAAAAAAATGAGGAAATGAAAGGAGGAGCAGGAGAAAGTGAGTCTCGCGTGCTCTTTTGACAGTCGTAGGAGGGAGGGATAGGAGAGGAAGAGAACCTAAGAAAAGGCAAAAACAACCAAAGCCTCTTGGACAATAAGAAAAGTGAGACAAAAACCAGCATCTACCTACAGAAGGGGAAAGGGGTCAGGGTACAAGTAGGCTCAGATGCAACTGATAAACAATGGACCCACATGTGGACATCCAGCAAACAGGAAAGGAACAAATCCTAGAGGAAATTGTGGGTAAACTGAAGGAGGAGGCCCTAAGAGGAAAGGCAGTACCAATCATGGTATAAATGAACACTGAAGAACCCCAAGGAATTACCTGCTGACAATGTCCTTCCTAATTCAAGGAGCAAAGATCCTATGCTTGGGAATGGCAGTCACAGTGTCTGATATTTATTTAGGGCAAGTGACCTGCGTGATGTCACAGAGCACAAACCCTCAGCCTCCAACCACAGTAAGTAAAGCCACTCACCCAGTGAGACCTGGTGTGTTCCACCATGTGCCCTGCCCTAGCAGGGAATCCTGGAATCCCAAACTACTTCCTACCTTCTGAATTTTTGGAAGGGGATCTCCATTTCCCAACCTTAGGTTGGCATAGGTCCTCACACCCTTCTAGCCACAAAAAATTCCCCTGAGACACAGCCCTGGGAGAAACATTCACTGCCTGGGCCAAGCAGGCCTGAGCGAGATGGACCTGTTTCCAGGAGTCATTTCCTTGCCTGTACTCCTCCCCTTCCTGCCTCTATGATGGATGTGGGCATTCTCCTTTGGTGAGACTTTCCCTGTCTTGTGGTGCTCTGGGTACTGTGGGCCTCAATGTCCCTCCTTGCCACTGAAGCCTGTTGCTGAGAAGTACATCTGGGTGAAAATCAAGACCTTGTGAACTGGAAGAAATTGTCAGAAGTGGACTGAGGTCTCCTGTGGCTCTACTCTTACCCCTCCTCTGGTACCAATGCCCTGGATCTGGACCCCAACTCTGAGGAAAGTGAATTCCTCAAGCATTCATAGGCCACTTCCTTACCCCACCCTCCCGCCAACTGCCACCTTCTTCAGCTAGAAACCACAGCAGTTTAGGACCCACCTCCCCACCCTTGCTCTCACCCCCCAACCCCCATTCTAAGGCCATAAATGAGCTTTGCATTTTCATGGATTGGGAACTCTTCTTTTGTTTCCCCAGGTCAGGACCACTCTGACAATTTGTCTAACAAGGTAAGCACAACCAGTTTCAGTGGCTGATTTTCTCATGGAAGTATCTCTGTGTAGAATGGGTTATTCTTGAAGCTACAAATGTGAGATCAAGTTTGGGTCAAAATTCCTCAATGCAGCAACAAAGGATTAACCAGTAATCCTCATTACATGAATGTGGACTTCGGAATTAACCCCATCCTGTGTTTAAATCCTGGCTGTGACTCTCAATAGCTCTGTGACCTTGGACAGGTAACTTAAGCTCTTTGAGCCGTGGCTTTGCCATCTGTAAAATGGGCATGCTGCCTACTTCAAAGAGAAGTTGAAGGAATCAAATGAGACGACCAATGGAAAGCACCCAGCACAGTGACCAGCATAAGGCACCAGATGGTTCTCCCTCCTCTATCTTCACTGACCCTGCTCTTACCAACAAAGGATGATGTCCATTCTAATGGTTCTGAGATCTTGGTTCCTTTACTTTACCATAATTTAACCAAATTTTTCTCAACCTTTCAGTAGAATATACATATATACCAAAAAGTGCTTAAATCATAAATATATATATATATTTTTAAAGATTTTATTTATTCATTTATTTGAGAGAGTGAGAGAGAGAGCACATGAGAGGGGGGAAGGTCAGAGGGAGAAGCAGACTCCCTGCCGAGCAGGGAGCCCGATGTGGGACTCGATCCCGGGACTCCAGGATCATGACCTGAGCCGAAGGCAGTCACTCAACCAACTGAGCCACCCAGGCGCCCCATAAATATATTTTAACAATGTATAAATTTTCACGAGTTGAACACAAAAGGCACCCAGGTCAAGAAATAAAACATGTTATCCCCACCCCCAAAAAAAACCCTCAAGTTACTTCCTTCCAAAGAGTAACCATTATCCTGACTTCCAATGCAGTACTTTTGTCTGTTTACGCTCTTACATAATGGGATACATAGTACATCCTTGTGTGTGTCTAGCTTCTTTCATTCAGAATTGTTTTGTGAGATTCATGCATGTCCTTCTATGCATTTGTAGATTGTCCGTTCTCAGTTGCTGTATCATTGCGTTCCAGTATGAATAAATACTATAATCTGTCTCTTCTAATGATCACTCAACAGGATGTTAGCAAGCAGAGTACTCATGGCTAATAAAAACCCTTCTCCAAAGCTAAAAGTTTCAAAGTGGTGATAGCACATGGTGCTGAATCACAGCACACAAGGTGAGGGCCTGACCTATGCCTCTGATTTAACTGACCACACTGCTCATGCCTTTCAGATTGAAGAAGTTGCATATTCTTCCCTGAACTTCAATGCCCAGGAACCAAAGAAATCAACTTCAGCCTCCCCCTCCCCAGCAGCCACAGAAACGGTGTATACAGAAGTACAAAAGAAGTAACGCAACCTGTCCGGCTCGCAACCTGTCCTGCTCGCTGTGCTCACTCTTTCCAAGCTTCTCATCCCCATCACTGTGGGATCCCTTTACCCTCAGGGAAAAGGGGAAGAAGCCTCTTTCCCCACCTCACTCCCTAACGAGGCACCTCCAGGCTGCCTGGTCATAGCCCCTCCCTTCAGTGTCAATAGATGAAAAGGTACATCCGGGATTCTAGGAAACCCAACCTTCCCTGTCATTGAAATTTGGCAAAGCAGACCTTGGGAAGTTGCCACAACCTCTGCCCCTCCTCCTTCCCTTGTTTTAAACTTACCTATTCAGAGCACAGTCATTCCTTCCTGCCCCAGTCCTGTCCTACTGGAGTCTAACTTGAATTTACCATAACCTTGAGAGTCCTCTCCTGATCCACTAAAATGCACGTGCCAGAAAAGAAGAGAGAGAAGAAGTAAAAGTAAAAACTTCTATCTCTCCAAAGCCCCGTGTGAACCCCACCCTGCACAGGAAAACAAATATGCTGAATGGGGATGCTGAACTATACCTTTGTCTACTGTCAAAGTTGTCTACCAGGGCCTGAACACCTTGCTGCTTAACTAGAAAGCCACCTAAGCCATTTGACAAGCCTGTCTTCAGAGAACCCACTAGAAGCAATTAAGAAAATTATTCACTGAGGTCTACAGGTGATTCCTAATGGAAAATGCAAAAAAAAAAAAAAAAATGCATGTATGTTTCATAAGCCCACAGAAGGAGGGCTTATAGCTTCAGGGAGCAGTCAGCTCTTAGTAGAGATAATCAGCTGGGAATTTGGGAAAGGAGTCAGAGAGCTACCCTTCAGAGATTATTTGAATAATTGTTAAAGAATGCAGTTTGGTGTATTAGGTTTTTTCCCTGAGATATTCTGCCATTTTAGTTTTTGCAACTGCTTGTTTATGTGAAAGGGGCTATTTCTACTTAGCTATGTAAGTCAACCTGACTGCCTTCAGTGAAAGAAGCCACCAAGACCCCTCAAGTCCCCTTGGCCAGGAGCTCCTCGAGGTGTTTATGTCGGGGGCTCCAAAAAAGAAAAGCAGTAGCAGCGGTTTTCCTCCTTCGTGGCTAGTAATGGGTCTAACTCAGTTTCCCGGCATCTCAGGCCGGTCTTCAACCACCATTGCTTTCCACGTCTCTGCTGCACATGGTGTCTGCCCCACTCACTTTCTCAGGAGACCTGGCCTCTTGCCAAGGTTCCACTGGTCCTTGAGAAGTGGGGGTGCCCTGAAGGGAACACACTCATGCCCCTGTTGGCATTGCTTATCTCCCTGGAAAGCTGCCCTGGTGCTGATGCTCCTGGGGAACCAGGGCTGTGAGGGGTGTTAGGACAGGGGAGGGTGATAACTGGGTCAGAGGCATCTTGAATAGCCTCGGAAATGTTTTCTCCCATGGGGGTCTATGAGCCCCAGTGTGCAGAATAGAAAGGAAGGGCAGGAGAAGGAAAGGCAACGTACTTCCCACCCAGCCTCCTCCTACACAGTCTCTTTGGGGCTGTTGAGAAAGGGGTTTTATTCGATATTGATTACTTGATGTCATGCTTTGTCTGAGGCCCCTCAAAGAGGGCGAGTTGGGAATTCTCTGTACTCAGGTACCTCTTTCAAGGGTTTTCTAACCCTGACAGTCTGTATATACTTCCCCTCATCCATGCTATTCTGTGTTATTTAATTTTGTCTGGCTAGGGCCACTTCTGAATTATTTGTAAAATCTCTATATTTATAATAAAAATTATAAAGTCAACATGAACTTGCTGCCTCACGGTTGATACTGCTTTAGACAATATCTTCTTTACAGGCAGAAGAAAGAGAACTTGCTGAACTGGGAGTCAGAATGAGCCCAAGTCTACAGATATTTGATCCAGTGATCAGAAGATTAGCTAGTCATTTGCATGCCTGCTGACAAAGTGAGTCTGTCTAGATATGACAGCCCATAGCTTCAACCTGCTCGGAAGAAACTGCCTATTTTCTTCTGAGAGACGTGATTCCATGAGTAAAAGATCTCCAGGCCTCGGGCGCCTGGGTGGCTCAGTCGTTAAGCGTCTGCCTTCGGCTCAGGTCATGATCCCAGGGTCCTGGGATCGAGCCCCGCATCGGGCTCCCTGCTCTGCGGGGAGCCTGCTTCTCCCTCTCCCACTCCCCCTGCTTGTGTTCCCTCTCTCACTGTCTCTCTCTCTGTCAAATAAATAAACAAATCTTTAAAAAAAAAAAGATCTCCAGGCCTCTTTATTAGGGACCAGTGACGCTTCCTGCACGGGTGGCTCTGGTGACTCAGATGCAGCAGACAGCTTGGGCTCAGAGCCTCCACAGGTCCATTCACACAGACGCCTCTCTAGGGTATTCTAACCTGAGTACCCTTCATTTATTAACCCCACTAAGTACTAGCCTATTCTATCATCTCCTTCATTTCCAAGCCATAGAAGCACGTGTGCCGCGTCCCGTCCTTGTCACCTGGTATCTCCTGGCCCCTGTGCGGTGGCGCATCCACACCCAAGACCGCTAGGTGCAGCAGGAAGTCAGTACCCGTCCTTAGCCCAATTCAAAGGTATCTTCACCATCCTCACGTTTGCTTTTACAATGTCTAAGACCACGGACAACTTTTCCTTCTTGGACATTCTCCTTCTTCCACCCCGGACTTTGCATCACGCCCCACACCAGATTTAGTAGTAAGACCCGACGGGACACCTCCACATGATCCTCCTTCCATAGCTTCGATGACCTCTCTGCAGATGGCCCCTGCATCTGTATCTCTAGCCCCTACTGCTTCCCAGAACTCCTGACACTCATATCCAAACACCTTCTGAAATTCCTCCTTATTTAAATTGCACCCCCCATCCCCACCCCCGCAGCCCTACACGGCAACTCACTTTTCTCTTTCCACATCTTTCCACACTACCACTGTTTCCTCCGCATTGCTCTCTGGTTTCCCAGATTCGATACATCACAAAACCTGATGGTCCTTTAACACCTCTCAGTACATTGTTCTGTCGATTCCCGTGACCCTAAACAACCCAGGCCCTCAATAACTCTGCTGGAAGTACAGCCTGACTCTTTGTCTCTGGTCTCTCTATTAAAATCTTTCTTGCTCACTCTTGCCTCACTATCTTCCTAAAAACTGGTTCACTCTCCTGTTCAAGGGTCTGTAGTGGCCTACCCTGGCCTATCAGGTAAGATCAAATTTCTTCCTCTTTACTAATATTTCTTACCTTCTTTACCACAACTCTAGTATAACTCCTCCATTCTAATTAGATCTGTCTCCTTACCCAACCCTGCTGCTCTACCCCATATACACATATAATTCTTAGTCCCAATGATATGCCTGAAAACAAATACCAAACAGGGCAAGGTTCTGTTATCTCACAGAGGAGTTACCCCTACTGGTCATCACAACTCCAACCCTGGGGAGGACAGGGACTCTGAGACTCAGGAAACAACCTACCTGTGACTGCGATCTTTTTTCTGATGACCAATTCATGTGTTCGTGAAATGCTTATTGAGCACCTACTGTGCTACAAATGTGGGTGACAGACTCCATGAAAGACACAGAAATGAGAAAGGCTAGGAACATAATGCCTAAGACAGGAAATAAGACATGAAAAAGTATTATAATATAAAAATAAAAAGGTATAAATGCTACAAGAGAAGACAGAAAGAAATCCAATGGGAAATGTGGCTGTACATTAGAATGATGGGGAAATTTTAAAAAACAATTGACACTCAGGCCCCACCCCCAGATTCCAACTCCATTGGTGCAGGCTGGAATCCTGGCACTGGTGAGTATTGAAAGATCCCCAGATCCTGTTGATGTGTAGGCAGGATAAAGAACCTCTGTTATCACAGGTAGGACTGAGCCTCAAAGCAGTGGTTTTTAGCTAGGAATAGAAATTGGAACTACCTGGGGAACTTTTCCAACATACATATTAAGCCCATGAACAATCCCTGAGAAAGCTGCTGGTACAGTGTGTCTTCAGTGAGACCTGGGTTATTTGGAAAGACTACCAGGTAATTCTCACGTATATTCTGTTCCAGGAAACACTGACCTAAAACATAGGTAAAATTGAAAAACTGAGGAGTTAGGAGAATATTCCACATGATGGGCATAAAATGAATAATCTATTCTGCAAGGCACAGAGAAGTACTTAAAATAAAATTATCGGCAAGTAGCTAAACTTTAAGAGACTGCTGATACCACCTGTTGTGAAGATGGGAAAGACGTGGTATTCCTCATATTGCTGGTGGAAATAGAAAATGACACAACCACTCTGGAAAAGAGTCTGACATTTTCTTATAAAGTTAAATATACAGTCAATCCCACTTCTAGGTATCTACCCAAGAGAAATGAAAATAGATATCCACACAAAGAGTTATACATCAGTGTTTCTAAACAGCATTATTCATAATCGCCAAAAAATGGAAACCACAAATATCCATCAGTATGTGAATGGATAAACAGATTGTGGTATATCTATACAAGGGAATACTAGTCATCAATAAAAAGGGCACAAACTACTGCTAAAATGAGATGCATGAATCTCCAAAACATTATACTATGCAGAAGAAGCTAGACATGAAGGAGCACACACTATATTTAAATGAAGCTCAAGAATAGGCAATAATAATTAATGATGTTAGGATTCACCATAGGGGGTGGAATTAACTGCAAAGGTGCACAAGGGAGCTTTCTGGGTCACATTTGACATCTCAATTCAGGTGGTGATTACATGGATGTTTATACATTTACCAAAACTCAAATGGTACACTTAAGATCTGTATGCATTTCTTTTTTTTTTAAGATTTTATTTTTTTATTTGAGAGAGAAAGAAAGAGAGCACAAACACGAGCCGGGGTGGGGGTGGCAGAGGAAGAAGCAGATTCCCTGCGCAGCAGGGAGCCCAACTCAGGGTTTGATCCCAGGGCTCCAGGATCATGACCTGTGCAGAAGGCAGCAGATGCTTAATTGACTGAGCCACCCAGGCACCCCAGATCTATATGCATTTCAATGTATTTCAATTTTATCTCAATTTTTAAAAATAAAGTAAGTGAAGGAGCAACCAATTCAATCTATCAGGTACAAAATCTCCCATCGCAAAGTGAACTATGTTCATGCTCTCAAGGAGCTCCTTCAGGGTCGTCCCTATTTTGAAGAAATAGCAAAAAAGCCAAACATGGTCGTCCAAACTCAAAGTGAAATAGAGACTAGGGACAAAAAACAGAAACAAGAAAACCCAGCCCATTTCCTTCTAGCATGCAAATGTCTGAGTCACAGACACACTCACTGTCCTCAAACCTTTAGTAATGGCTGAGAGTAGCCAGATCTAAGTTAATCCCTAACTAAAGTACCAGAAACCAAAAGCCACCCCAAGAAACCAACCAAATATGACAATAAGGCTACACTCATTCAACTAGGGCATTTTATAGATTTCTGATGAGTCATTCATTTATTAAACACTTACTGGGGATTTCTATATGTCAAGCACTAAGCCAGGGGCTGATGAGAACATGAAGATTAAAAATAAAGCCTGGGGCGCCTGGGTGGCTCAGTCGGTTAAGCGTCTGCCTTCAGCTCAGGTAACGATCCCAGGGTCCTGGGATCGAGTCCCACGTTGGGCTCCTTGCTCAGTGGGGAGCCTGCTTCTCCCTCTGCCTCTGTCTGCCTCTCTCTCTCTCTCTCAAATAAATAAATATTAAAAATAAATAAAGCCCCTTACTTGGATTTTTAAGGGGGGGGTAGGCAAAGAAAGAAATAAAGGAACAAAAAAGGCTGGAAGGAAAGAGAAGGGAAGGGGGGAATTATGAGACAGTTGCAGAAATCAGAATAGTGACTATTTTAAGACATTGAGGAAGTATTAACTTTTAGTGCAATAGTGGTATTGTGATTATGTTTTTGTAAAGATACCTTATATTTTAGTAATACAATTGGAATATTAATGAAATTATCCAATGTCTGAAATTTGCTTCAAAATAATCCAGGTTTGAGGAGAGGAGTATAAATGATACAATACTGGCCACAAAATAATTGCCAAAGCTGCATGATGAGTGTGTGGATTCATCTTATTATTAGCTTTACTTTTGCAACTGTTTGAAATTTTCCAGAAAAAAAAAAAGAAGTCCCTGCTCTCCAGAAGCTTACAACACAAGGAATCAGATATTCCAACAAATACACTACTATGTAGTTTAACAAAATTTGACAAAGTGTAGTCAAGCTCCAAGGATAGTGACTGCCCCCGGGATAGGCAAAAGAAGTCTGAGAAGATGGGGCGCCTGGGTGGCTCAGTTGGTTAAGCGACTGCCTTTGGCTCAGGTCACGATCCTGGAGTCCCGGGATTGAGTCCCGCATCGGGCTCCCTGCTCAGCGGGGGGTCTGCTTCTCCCTCTGACCCTCCTCCCTCTCATGCTCTCTGTCTTTCATTCTCTCTCTCTCTCAAATAAATAAATAAAATCTTAAAAAAAAAAAAAAAGAAGTCTGAGAAGATCTTAAAGGAGCATCCTCCCCTTGACCAGAGTCTTTAAGAAAAAGTAGTACAGGCAAAAGAGCAAACCAGTGGTACAAAGGCATGCAGATGTGAAGCAGCAGAGTTCAGGCATACGCTTTGGATGACTTACCAGAGACCATGTTATTTAGGAGCACACATTCTGGAGCCAGACTACCTACACTGGAGGTCCTGCTCCTAAGGACCTACTCTGAGACTTTGGGCAGGCTACTTGTAATGTTTCTCTGTGCCTCAGATTCTTTACCTATGAAACAGGGATTATAACAATACATACTTCTCAGGGCTATTGTCAGAAGTCAATGAGTTAACACATGTGTAAAATGCTTAGAAGACAGTGGACAAACAATAAATTTTAGCTGCAGGATACAGAATTAATATACAGAAACCTATTGCATTTTTATAGAATAATAACAAAATACCAGAAAGAGAAATTAAGAAAATAATCCCATTTAAATCACATCAAAAGGAATAAAATACCCAGGAATAAATTTAACCAAGGAGGTGAAAGACCTGTACTCTGAAAACTGTAGACACTGATGCAAGAAACTGAAGATAAATGGAATAGAGGGAAAGATATACCATGCTGATGAAGTGGAAGAATTAATATTGTTAAAATGTCCATACTACACAAAGCAATCTACAGATTCAATGCAATCCCTACCAAAATACCAACAGTATTTTCACAGAACTAGAATAAGTAATCCTAAAATGTGTATGGAACCACAAAATACCCCACATGGCCAAAGCAATCTCGAGAAAGAAGAACAAAGCTGGAATTATCACAATCCCAGATTTCAAACAATACTACAAAAAGCTACAGTAATCAAAACAATATGGTACATGCACAAAAATAGACACATAGATCAATGGGACATAATAGAGAACCCAGAAACAAACCCAAGCTTGTATGGTCAATTACATACAAAGGAAGCAAAAATATATAATGGGGAAAAGATAGTCTCTTCAATAAATGGTGCTGGGAACTGGACAGCTACATGCAAAAGAATGAAACTGGACCACTTTCTTAAACCATACACAAAATTAGGGGCGCCTGGGTGGCTCAGTCGTTAAGCGTCTGCCTTCGGCTCAGGTCATGATCCCAGGTTCCTGGGATCGAGCCCCGCATCGGGCTCCCTGCTCAGCGGGAAGCCTGCTTCTCCCTCTCCCACTCCCCCTGCTTATGTTCCCTCTCTCGCTGTGTCTCTCTCTGTCAAATAAATAAATAAAATCTTTAAAAAAAAAAAAAACCATACACAAAATTAAACTCAAAATGGATAAGGACCTAAATTTAAGACCTGAAGCCATAAAACCTCTAAAAGAAAACATAGACAGTAATCTGTTGGATATCGGCCTCATCAATATTCTTCTGGATCTGTCTCCTGAGGCAAGGGAAACAAAGCAAAAATAAACTATTGGGACTACATCAGACATTTTGCACAGCAAAGGAAACCATCAACAAAATGAAAAAGCAACATACTGAATGGGAGAAAATATTTGCAAATAATATATCCGATAAGAGGGTAATATCCAAAATATATAAAGAACTCATACAACTCAACACCAAAAAACCAAATAACCCAATTAAAAAATGGGCAGAGGAGGGGCACCTGGCTGGCTCAGTCAGTGGAGCATGTGACTCTTGATCTCAGGGTCATGAGTTCGAGCCCACGTTGGGTGTAGAGTCTACTTAAAAGAAAATTAAAAATAAACTTCGAAAAAAAAAAAAATGGGCAGAGGATCTGAATAGGCATTTTCCAAAGATGACATACAGATGGCCAAGAGTCACAGGAAAAGATGTTCAGCATCACTAATCATCAGAAAAATGCAAATCAAAACCACAATGAGATATCACCTCATGCCAGTCAGAAAGGCTAGTATCAAAAAGACAAGAAATAACAAGTATTGGCAATGATATGGGAAAAATGGAGCCCTTGTGAGCTGTTGGTGGAATGTAAATTGGTGTAGCCACTATGGAAAACAGTATGGAGGTTGCTCAAAAAATTAAAAACACAAATACCATATGACCCAGCAATTCCACGTCGAGGTATTTACCTGAGGAAAACAAAACACCAATTCAAAAAGATACATGCACTCCTATGTTTATTTGCAGCATTATTCATAATAGACAAGATACGGAAGCAATCCAAGTGCCCACTGATAAATGAATGGACAAAAAAATATGTTGTATATATATATTTACATATAATAGGATATTACTCAGCCATAAAAAAGAATGTAATCTTACCAGCATGGATGGACTTAGAGGGTATTATGCTAAGTGAAATAAGTCAGACAGAAAAACACAAATACCATATGATTTCACTTATATGTGGAATCTAAATAAACAAAACAGAAATAGATTCATAAATACAGAGAACAAGCTGGTGGTTGCCAGAGGGGAGGGGTGTGAGGGGGGATGGGTGAAAGAGGTGAAAGAGATTAAGAAGACTTCCTGGGGTGCCTGGGTGGCTCAGCTGGTTAAGCGGTCGACTCCTGGTTTCAGCTCAGGTCACAATCTCCCGGTCATGATCTCCCAGTCCTGAGATCAGCCGGCATCAGGCTCCACACTGAGCATGGAGCCTGCTTAAGATTCTTTCTCTCCTCTCCTTCTGCCCCTCCCCACACCCCCCACTCCCCATCCACCCTGCTCCCACGTGCACGCACTCTTTTTTTTAACATAACTTCAAGATTTTATTGTCTTCATAATATAACAAAATATTAAACTTAGAACTGGATCACTTGGCCCTTTCTCTTCTTATCTCCTCCCAGTTCAAAATTCTTGCATCTCTTAATAGCCAGCATTCTCTTAGATCTGCAATTGGGTTCAACACATTCAAGCCTCAGCACAATCTTCTTTGTAGTTTTAGGCTTTTTCCAAAAAATTGGCTTAGTCTGCCCACCATAGCCACTCTGCTTCCTGTCATAACGCCACTCTCCCTGGGCATAAAGAGAATCTTTGCCTTTCTTGTACCGTGTTACTTTGTGGAGTAGGTACTTGCCACACTTCTTGCAGAAAGTCTGCCAGGTTTAGTAACGTTCACCATGTTTGTGAGAGCACTATCGGCATGGAAACAAAGGCGCGAACTCTCTCTTAAAAAAAAAAAAAGTAAGTACAAACTTCGAATTATAAAATAACTTAAGTCATAGGGATGAAAAACACAGCATAGGGAATACAGTCAATAATACTATAATAACTTTGTATGGTGACAGATGTAACTACACTTACAGTGCACATTTCATAATGTATACAATTGTCAAATCACTACGTTGTACACCTGAAACTAAGATAATATTGTATGTCACCTATACTTCAATTTAAAGATTTTATTTATTTATTTGAGAGAGAGAAAGAGTGTGAGCACAAGCGGGGGGGAGGGGCAGAGGGAGAGGGACAAGCAGACTCCCCGCTGAGCAAGGACCCTGGGATCAGGACCTGAGCTGAAAGCAGACGCTTAACTGACTGAGCTACCCCAGCATCCCTAAAATCTTATCTAATTTGTACTTGTTACCTTTCTTCTTTTTGTTAGACTATACACTTGTAAAGTAAGGACTATATCTTATTTATCTTTATATCCCCAGAACCTACCCTAAGGCCAAGTCCATAATAGCCACTAATCAAGCAACTTTTTCAGGTACTAGGGAAGGGACTGCCAAAAGCCTTTGCCTAGCCCCCTTTACTCCCCTATGGATTATACCCTCAATTCCTACAATTATTTGGCTTCCTTGAGCTCCCTTCTTTGTTTCCACCTCCTCCCTTACTCTGCTCCAGAGATGTTCATTCACTAATGGTGCTCTCTGGTCTCTCCCCCTGCAGGTGTTCCAATGCTTCCTTTTCCTCTCTCCCCACACCTATATTATCTAAACAGCCTCTGCATCACTTATTCTGCAATTACTAAAGGGTGAAGGGAGGCTGAATTTCTCAACCATTGGTCTCATACCTATTCGTGAGAAGTAGAATCCTCTGGAAAAGAGAAAAGCAGGTAAGATAGTAACCAGAACATAAAGCCTTCAAACATAGCTCCATCTTAAGGAAATCCTGTAGATACATTTGTACAATCAGCTAACATCTCACTGAGGTTTTGGGAGGTTCAGAAACTGCTGGGGAGAAGAGAGAGGCATGATGGGCAGGAAGTTCAGCTATATGTTAATTTTTGTTTTGCAAATTTCAGGGTTACCCCCCCGCCCCTAATAAACATCTTCATTTTCTCCCAGAGTAGAGACTCAAAGAGGAAGAGAATATGAAGATCCAAAGCCTAAGAACTAAGAAGATACAAGATCACAGATAGCTACAGACTTTAAAGATAAAGTAGGAAGAAGGTCAGATGCAGGTCTCCCTTGAATCACAACTCTGTCCGAATTGCCCTCTACCCTGAGCAGCATCTCCCGAAGAGTGGGAATTGCTGGTAGAACATTAACTACCTAGGACCAGAAGGAAATGGAGCCCTCTGACGTGCCTCTCTCTACTCATTCTCCCCAGGCTTCCTCTGAGAGGAGAACAATTCAAGGCCATATTCCCAGGCCCAGTATTTTATGGTTTTTTTCCTATAAAAAAGGTTGAGGGGGGGGGGCGCCTGGGTGGCTCAGTCGGTTAAGCGGCTGCCTTCGGCTCAGGTCATGATCCTGGAGTCCCGGGATCGAGTCCCGCATCGGGCTCCCTGCTCAGAAGGGAGTCTGCTTCTCCCTCTGACCCTCCCCCTCTCATGCTCTCTCTCTCTCTATCTCATTCTCTCTCTCAAATAAATAAAAATTTAAAAAATCTTAAAAAAAAAAAAAAAAGGCTGAGGGGGATCACAAAGCAGAAATAGGACACTGGAGAAAGTCACATTAAAAAGAGCAACTTAGGGGCGCCTGGGTGCCTCAGTCGGTTAAGCCTCCAATTTTGGCTCAGGTCATGATCTCAAGGTCCTGAGACTGAGCCCCACATCAGGCTCCGTGCTCAGTGGGGAGTCTGCTTGAGATTTTCTCTCTCCCTCTGCCCCTCCCCCTGCTCTCTCTCTCAAATAAATAAATAAATCTTAAAAAAAAAAAAAAAAAGAGCTGCTTAAGCATGCTTTGTTTAAAGGTCAAAGTCTTGTGAAACATGCCAGTCTCCCTTCACTGCCTCTCTGTGTCAACGAGCCTTGCCCCATCTGAACCCAGAACTCCTCTGGTCTGGGGACTAGAGCTAGAAAGGAAAAGGGGAACTGGGAATAGGAAGACAAATAAATACAAGCAAATTGGGAGGCCCCCTGCGATACTAGGTGTGATTATTAAGGAAGTGAAACTGGTCTTCTTGTAGGGTTCAGACAGGTGTTGAGAGAAACTACATGAAATAACAAAATGTTTTGAGTAACAACAGAACTCTTGGAATAAATATATAGCCACCCAGGCCAACTACTTTTTTTTTTTCCAGGACAACTACTTTTAAGGTGCCCGTATTTATCTGGATATGATATACTTGTAAAAGGAATCCTAAAACTCATGTTGAGTCTCATAACTTTATTGTCTGAATTTAAATAGGACCAAGGAACAACTTGATACTACCAGGAGGTTGAGGAGAAAGGAAAGAGCAGGAAAGACAGGAGTGTATATGGTGGCAGAGATGTTGGAGATGAAAAAAGAAGAGCCAAAGAGAGGTGTAATATAAAAGGAACAATATATTCCTACTGTAAATACAGAGGGAAGCAGTGATTTAATTACAGCTAAAGTCAGTTATTAGGCCAGCTTCCCCAGTTGAAGCTTTCCTGCATGACTCCATCAGCCAGCCCTGTGTGGTCCAGGGGTACAGTGGAGTGGGAGTGGAAATGGGTAGAACCAGACACTAACTTCTCCCACTTCCGTTTAAACCCAAGAAGGGCTTTATTCTCCTGCACAGGAGAATTGGACTTTGCACATTCGTTGGCTACTTTACATTAGATAGGGAAATTTGATTAATGTCAATTCTTCAGAGTCAGCTGTAAAACTTGCCTGCCAGTAAATCAATAAATTAAAGAGCAAGAGTTATTAGGGCTTCATGTGCTTGTGAACTTATTCTGTGAAGCAACCTCTGTTCTTTTTATTTAAAGATTTATTTATTTAAAAGAGAGAGAGCATGTGCATGAGTGGCGGGGAGGGGGCGGGGGGGGATAGTAAAGGGCAGAGGGAGAGAATATCCTCCAGCAGACTCTGCTCTGTGGAAGGAGCCAACGTGGGGCTCAACCCCAGAATCCCAGGAACCCAGGACCATGACCTGAACCGAAATCAAAAGCTGGTCGCCCAACCGACTGAGCCACCCATGCGCCCCTACAGCCTCTGTTCTTTAGAATCTTAAGTCCTGGGCCACCTGGCTGGCCCAATCAGTACAGCATCAGACTCTTGATCTCAGGGTCATGAATCCAAGCTCCAAGATAGGCGTGGAGCCTACTTAAAAAAACAAAAAATCTGAAGTCCTCCATATGACCCAGCAATTCCACTCCCAGATATATACCCAAGAGAAATAAAAACTATGTCGACACAAAAGCTTGTACACAAATGTTCATAAGCAGCATTATTTGTGCTAGCCAAAAAGTGCAAACAACCCAAATATCCATCAACTGATGGATGGATAAACAAAATAGGGTGTGTAATGGAAAATCATTTGGCAATAAAAAGAAATAAAAATAAAATACTGACATCTGATACAACATGGATGAATCTTAAAAACATCATGCTAAGTGAAAGAAGCCAGTCACAAATACCACAGATTGTATGATTTTATTTATATGAAATATCCTGAACAGGCAAATTCATAGAGACAAAAAGATTAGTGGCTTCCAGGGGATGGAGAGAGGAGATGGGGATGAGGAGCGCTTGGTAACGAGTATGGGGTTTCTTGTTAGCGTGATGAGAATGTTCTAAAATTGCAGTGATGCTGTTATGCCATTCTGTGAACTTACTAAAAACCACTGAATTATACACTTTAAATGGATGAATTGTATGGTATATGAATTCTATCTCAAGCTGTTACTTAAAAAGAAATCTAAAGGTCTGGAAAAGGACAGTGTCAGCCAGCTGGAGTTTAGGTTCAGTTATACTAGCCCATAAGCCCATTAAGACCCATAGCCAGCCTGTAACACTGCAAAAATCTGAACTTTTGCTTTAATTAAAACAAAACAAAACAACAAAAACTGATATCAAGGCCTTGCACCTCATTTGTGCTCTCCCTACCAGCTCTATACCACTTGTTCAACTGACTTAAGAAGAAAGGTGTTCTGGGGCGCCTGGGTGGCTCAGTTGGTTAAGCGACTGCCTTCGGCTCGGGTCATGATCCTGGAGTCCCGGGATCGAGTCCCGCATCGGGCTCCCTGCTCAGCAGGGGGTCTGCTTCTCCCTCTGCCCTCTTCCCTCTCGTGCTCTCTGTCTCTCATTCTCTCTCAAATAAATAAATAAATCTTTAAAAAAAAAAAAAGAAGAAAGGTGTCCTAAGTAACTATGGAAATCATTCGTTGATACCACAAATATTTATTGAGCATCTATTATATGAAATGTACTTTTCTAGGCCCCAGGAATTTAACACGTCATCCCTGCCTACAAGATGCTTACAGTACATTCATCAGATGGTCTCAAGAGACCATAGTAAGTGCTACAAAAGGGGTAAGTGCTGGGAAATTTCAGGAGCATAATCCGGGGTTGGTGTGTTAGTGTAGTAGATTACAGAAGTAAGGTACAAACCAAAGACTGAAAGATAACTCAAACTGATAGGAAAATAAAGAGGCATGACAGGAGTGTTCTAGGCAGACAGAATAAGTGCAAAGGCCCAGATTCATAGAAAGCAGGGAATTTCAGGAATTAAAGTACTTTGGTGTGGCTGGAACATAATGTGCAAGACTTGGGGTGAGGGGCAAGACTGAGACAGAGGAAGCGGAAGTAAACTGAGGTCTTTTAAATTTGTAACAGGACAAAAAACTTGGAAGCCATGCTGAAGAGGTAAAAGTGCAGCTGGAGGGCAACATAGAAGGACTGAAGGACTTTAATAACAGAAAAGGATGTGATCAGAAGTTTGTTTGATAAGGCCACTCCAGCCACAATGTGAGTGGGGGGCTGGGAGGGGACCCAGAATTAATTAGGCTGGAGGCAAGGAAGGGAGTCAGAGAGAAGATGTTGCAGGGATCCAGAGAAGGAGACGATGGGGGCCTGAGTTAGTAGTATGAGTTAGGTTGGAAAGGAGGGGACAGGATAGAGATATGTAGGAGGTAGCACTGTCAAGACTGATGACTGAGCAGCTGAGGGAATGACGAAGGGAAGAGGCAGGGTGGTAGCAGGTTTCTGGCACAGATAACTGTGGGCTACCAGCACACATATATTATTATAATGATAACTATTATTATTTTTAAAGAACCAGGTTTGGAGGTAAGACAGTTTGGGACATGCTACATATTCAAAAGCAGATACCCAATAGACAGTAGAGATAGACAACTCAGGAGAGATGGATTATGACTGAAGTCACAGAGGGCCTGGTGAGTACATATAGGAAGAGAGGAGGACACAGGACAAGACAGAACTCTAGACACCAGTGGCATTTAGGGGACGGACAGATCAGAGGAGGTGGCAAAGAGAACTGAAAAGGAATGGGCAGATTTGTGGAGAGCCACCAGAGTGGGGGCCACGGCAGCAGTCTGAGCGAAGCAGTGGCCAACAGGGGCAAGGGCTCTATGACATCACGTAAAACGAAGGTGAGAAGGGTTTATCCTATTTGGGGATAACTTCACTATTAGAGACCTTGGTTAGAGCAGTTTTGGTTGCACAACGTGGGAAGAAAATTAACTCTATGATGCTGAGGAGTGGGTTGGAGATAAGCAAATGGAGATACTGGTTAAAAACAATACTTTTAAGAAGTTTGTTTATACAAAGGAAGACAGTGCTAGAGCGGAAGTCAGCAAGAAGAATAGGGTTCAAAAAAGAGATTTTTTTTTAAGATTTATTTATTTGAGAGAGAGAGAGAGTGGTGGGGAGGGGCAGAGAGAGAGGGAGAGAGAATCTCAAGCAAACTCCACGCCGAGGGTGGAGCCTGATGCAGAGTTCAATCCCATGACCCTGAGATCACAACCTTTCAAAACCCTAAGTATTTGCTAACTTATAAAGATCCAGTGGAGACACAAACAGTTTCCCTTTCCTCTCCCTCCCTTTTTGTGCGGGCAGCAGAGTCTCCACCCCTATTTCTGTGGGAGCACTTACTTGCTATTGTTCTTAGAGAAGCTGTGGTTTCAGAAATGGAAAAGGGAAGAATCTGCCAAAGCAGCAAGTGCACAGGAGGTCCTCACCCTACAGCTGACGGTCAGAAGGCTGTCCTGCCTGCCCACTGGGCAGTTACTCGAAGATATCATTTCCACTCTGCCTAAAAACTTCACCCCATTTTATTAAATTACTTGATATTTCACCCAATTCATTTAGCAAATGATTCTGAGAAGGCTAGAGAGCTCTCAGCTATACATGAATCATTTGAATGGTCAGGTTGCTTTCCCCCACCACCTACCTCGGACCTACCACCCTGAGTTGGGGCTCTGACGGGGTTGGGTTGGGAAGAGGACTCAAAAGCAAGGAAAATTTGGGTGTTACATGTGAAGCAGGGTGGGCCTCAGTCAGGTACTACAGTGGAGCATTGATGGACGTGTCCAAGTCCTATGTGGCTGAAATCTTGGAAAAGGGAGAAGAGTTCACATGAGAAGCATTCGGGAGATGAAAAGGTATCAAAGATAAGCATCATTTTAAAAGTGGCCTTATGTTGGGGCGCCTGGGTGGCTCAGTTGGTTAAGCAACTGCCTTCGGCTCAGGTCATGATCCTGGAGTCCCTGGATCGAGTCCCGCATCGGGCTCCCTGCTCGGCAGGGAGTCTGCTTCTCCCTCTGACCCTCCTCCCTCTCGTGCTCTCTGTCTCTCTCATTCTCTCTGTCTCAAATAAATAAATAAAATCTTTAAATAAATAAATAAATAAAAATAAAAGTGGCCTTATGTTAATCCAATTCCAGGAAAGGTAGATCAAATTCTTTTCCTTTCTCTAGAATATTTCTAAAATCTAGGACCTAGAGGCTCCTGGGTGGCTCAATCTGCCTTTGGCTCAGGTCATGATCTCAGGGTCGTGGGATCAAGCCCCACGTCGGGCTCTCTGCTCATCGGAAGTCTGCTTCTCCCCCTCACTCTCCCTCTGTGCGTGCTCTCTCTCAATAATAAAATCTTTACAAATAAATAAATAAAATAAGAAATAAAATCCAGGACCTAAGTGTATTAGTCAGGGTTCTCAAGAAAAACAGAACCAATAGGATGGATATATATCTAGATACAGAGATTAGATAGATAGATAGATAGAGAGAGAGAGAGAGAGAGAGATAGAGATTTATAAGGAACTGGCTCACTTGATGAAAGAGGCTGACAAGTCCCAAGATCTGCAGGGTAAGTCAGCAAGCTGGAGGCCAGGGGAGCCAATGGTGTAGTTCCAGTCCAAAGGCCAGCAGGCTCCAGACCCAGGAAGAGCCAATGTTTCAGTTCAAGTCTGAAGGCAGAGAGAAGCTGATGTCCCAGACAGCCAGGAGGAATTCTTTCTTACTCAGAGGAGGGTTGACCTTTCCGTTCTATTCAAGCCATCAACTGATTGGATGAGGTCTACCCACATTAGGGAGGGCAATTTGCTTTACTCAGTCTAGCAATGTAAATGTTAATCTCATACAAAAACACCCAGAATAATGTTTGACCAAATATCTGGGCACCCCATGGCCCAGTCAAGTTGACATGTAAAATTAAACATCATACTAAGCCAGTAATACAGTTCTGTCACATGGTTCACTCCACACTTACAAGGCCCTGTGCTATGAAATACACATAGCTAAATTAGATCCCTTCTTTCTAGTGGGAATAGGAATGATAATCCATATATAATTCTAGTAATAACATTAAGTACCATGAGGGGGTCTAAAAACTGAGATGTTCAGGGTAGGGCGAGACTATTTCTTCCACAGGGTTTCAGGGAAAGAGTGTAGCATTTCAGCAGAGAATTAAAGGATGATGATAATGGCATAAAAGAGCAGGGCATTCCTAATGAAGAAAAACAGAAAGACAAAGAATCAGGAAAACATGCTGAGTCATCTAGTTTAACTGTAGTTTAAAATCACTGAGGAGAGGGACGCCTGAGTGACTCAGTTAGTTAAGCATCTGCCTTCGGCTCAGGTCATGATCCTGGGGTCCTGGGATAGAGTCCCGTGTTGGGCACCCTACTCAGCAGGAAGTCTGCTTATCCCTCTCCCGTTTGTGCCCTCTCGTACGTGTGCTCTCTCTCTCAAATAAATAAATAAAATCTTTAAAAAAATTAAAATAAAGTATATGAGGAGAAACAAAAGTAATCTGTGTAATTAATGGTAAGTGGTAAAGGGAATCCAGAGCTTCCCAATCTCCCCAATAGGACTTTCTTTTTTTTTTTTTTTTAAGATTTTATTTATTTGACAGAGAGATACACAGCGAGAGAGAGAACACAAGCAGGGGGACTGGGAGAGGGAGAAGCAGGCTTCCCGCAGACCAGGGAGCCCGATGCGGGGCTCGATCCCAGGACTCTGGGATCATGACCTGAGCCGAAGGCAGACGCTTAACGACTGAGCCACCCAGGCGCCACCCCAATAGGACTTTCTAAGAATCTACAACTTTTGGCCTAGAACTGTTCTGAATTGTTTCAATTCAGCTTTTAAATATTTCTGAGAAATAACTTACTTCCCATTCTGCTAACTTCTCCCATCTCCTTAGAGTTCCTCTCCTCCAGTCCTCGGTATGCCTAGTTGCCCATTAGGCCACAGGTTTAAAAGGCTTTTGAGGGGGCCAGCAACCAGGGGCTGCCAGTGTGGTGGGGGAGCAGGGCCATCGGAGAAGCTGGTAGGTATTTTTTTCATGAATTTGAAATTCATGAGCGGTCAGGACGACGAACCTCACAGGTCCTGGATGCCTCGTCCCTTAGGGTCAACACCAGGTTGAAGTGGTTTGTCATATGCTTTGTGTGCGGCACTTTATTCTCTATCCTTGAAACTGGATTGCTGTGGCTTCCTGGTGGCATAAAGCTTTTTGCAGCATTTTACACCCTTGGAAACACTGCTGCATTAGCCAGGACGTGCTTTTTTTTTTTTTAAGATTTTATTTATTTATTTGAGAGAGAGAATGAGAGACAGAGAGCACAAGAGGGAAGAGGGCAGAGGGGGAAGCAGACCCCCCGCTGAGCAGGGAGCCCGATGTGGGACTCGATCCCAGGACTCCAGGATCATGACCTGAGCCGAAGGCAGTCGCTTAACCAACTGAGCCACCCAGGCGCCCTAGCCAGGACGTGCTTTTTGATGGGACCCATGAAGCTGAAGAAAATGTTTGAAACAACAAGACTGCTTGCAACAATTATTATGCTTCTGTGTTTCATATTTACCTGTGTGCTGCTCTGCGGTGGCACAAGAGGGGACTGGCCTTATTCTTCTGCATACTGCAGTTCTTGTCAATGACCTGGTATAGTCTGCCATACAACCCACATGCAAGGGGAGGTTGACTTCTGTCTTGTTGCTTCTGGTCCTCTAATGATTCTTACACAAATACGTAAATTTTAGTACATGCACATTAAAATATGATATAAAAGGCAAAATAAATAAATAAATAAAGGCTTTTGAGGAGGAATCAGCATATTTCATAAAACATATTTCAAGTCCAAAACAATGAATTTCAAATTCATGAAACAAATACCTACCATCACCCACTATGTATCATGTATTGTGATAAGTCCTGGGAATATAAAAATGGATAAAAATATGTTTCCTGCCCTAAAGGAACCCACTGTTCACTTTGGAACAAAGACTCATCACGAAATGGAGAATGTCTTTGGAAACATCTTGAGAAAGACTATGCAAAAGATATCTTCAAGGTCAGTCCTAATCTGGAAAGCGATTTCGCCTAGTTTGTGACCACAGGAGAAAGGGTACCCACCGTACCTTCAAATCAGTGCCCAATAGCTGTTACACAAGTCACGGTGGTGGAGCCAACCAATGCCCACTGAACGCCTCCAAGGGTCAGGCATCGAGTTAGGCTCGGGTGGTACAAAGAGGAGCGAGATACCTAAGAAGCATTTCTGAACCGCCTCCTGTTTACCAGGTGCTATGGTAGGTACTAGAGACCTGGTCCCTTGTGCTCCCTTGCATGCTCTCTCTCTCAAATAAATAACATCTATAAAATAAAAAGAAGAAACTACTGACATTATAGGTACCCATCTATAGATATTGATGGAAAGGAGCATCCTAGAGAAGCAGAAAGCAGCAATCACCTAACTCACCTATCCTGTTCCTGGGGTTCCCTTGTTGAATTGGTCTGGTTGTAGCTCATCTTCCTCCAACACATTGATTCCATTTGTTTTCCACTTTGATAGTCAAAGTGATCTCCAAACACAAATCTGATGATGTCAATGCTCTGCCTAAAATCTAGGTGTAGCTGTCCATCACCCAGAGGATAAAATCCAAACTTCTTTACCCAGCATGTCAGGCTCTGATTCAGTCATGCTGATTCCTCCTCAAAAGCCTTTATTTATTTATTTATTTTGCCTTTTATATCAAAACTGCTTATTTCTAACCACCGTCCCTCTGTATTCCCTGTTACAACATACTCAACCGCTTGCAGTTCCCTGAATATAGGACCCCTCACACCATGCTATTACCTCTGCCTGGAAGACTCTTTCCTCAAGTTTTATTCCTCCTTTAGAATTTTGCTCTTGAAAAAAGAAAAAGGAAAAAAAGCCTTGTCTGACTGGTCTCAACAGCTCTACCCTCATCTCAGATGAATTATGAGACTCTCTCTGTGTTCCTGTAATACCCCATCTGTCCCTCAGTCACAACACTTGTCATTCTGCTCTGTAACTGCCTGTTTATCTGACTCTCTTACAAGACCATGAGCTCCTTAAGGACCACTAAAACCCTTCGTTTTTATTCCCATTATGTGCCAATACAATGCTTAGTATCTAGTAGGCATTCAGGAGACTACTTATTAAGAGATTGAATGAATGAATGAATGAATGAATAAAAAATATCAAGCATTTACTGGAATCTGTGTATGAAGCACATGGAAGAGCCTCCAATTTAATAAATATTTATTGGGTACCTATAATGTCAGTTTTTCTTCTTTTTATTTTAAAGATTTTATTTATTTGAGAGAGCGCGCAAGCGAGCACGAGCAGGGGGAAAGGCAGAGGGAGAGAGAAAGGGAGAAGCAGACTCTCCACTGAGCAGGGAGCCCAATGTGGGGCTCGACATAGGGACTAACATGGGGTTCAATCCCAGGACACTGAGATCACGACCTGAGCCAAAGGCAGACGCTTAACCCACTAAGCCACCCAGGCGCCCCCTATCAGTAGTTTCTTGGCAGGTACTTTAAAAGTCAAACATAGAGGGGCGCCTGAGTGGCTCACGCGTTAAGCGTCTGCCTTCGGCTCAGGTCATGATCCCAGGGTCCTGGGATCGAGCCCCGCATCGGGCTCCCTGCTCCGCGGGAGGCCTGCTTCTCCCTCTCCCTCTCCCCCTGCTTGTGTTCCCTCTCTCACTGTGTCTCCCTCTGTCAAATAAATAAATAAATAAATCTTTAAAAAAAAAAAAAGTCAGATACAGGTTCTAACGTTCAGCTGCTTTCAAAGGAGTGAGAGAAGTTAAATATATACTCAGTCAGATAAAGAATAGAGCATAATGACAATGCAATCATGCTATTAAAGTTATCAAAAAGGGCAATGGGATGGCATGGCCACCACCACATTGTTTTCCAGAGCTGTTCTTGAAACCACCCTAGTTACACTGGCTAGATAAGAACAAACCTTTTCTACTCCATTCAGCCAAGACTGACTAATTTTTTCAGTAGGAACTAACAACAGGAACAAGAAGAGAAAAAAATACAAAAGAATTTTTTTTCAAAGACAGACATTTTCAGCCAAAGACAGCCAGAGCCTAACCAGAGAATTCTCACTGGATACCACATGCGGAGGTCTAAACTTCCTTGGACAACAGATCCCGTTCCTCAGGCCCCTAACTGGCTCGCTAAGGATTTGGCCTGACTTAGTTTTCACTTCCTTTCAGGAAAACTTGGGTGGTGCCATACGTAAACTGATAGGTCCAGATTGGCGGGTGTGTGTGTGTGTGTGTGTGTGTGGCGGGGATGCTTTCTTCTCTTTCTGCCCTCTAGGCTCCTCTCCTGAACTTCAGCCTGGCCTGAGCTTACTGGCAGCCACCTCCTTTGCTCTACCTACAGATCACTCTAATTTTGAGACCCTGGAATTTCTCCTGAAATTCTGCCTGAAACTCACCTTTCTCTGTCTTTTTTTTAAAAACTTGTCTGGGCGGGGGCACCTGGGTGGCTCAGTTGGTTGAGTGTCCAACTCTTGATTTCAGCTCAGGTCATGATCTCAGGGTGGTGTGATCGAGCCCTTCATTGGGCTCCGTGCTCAGCAGAGCTCAGAGGCTGCTTCTCTACCTCTGCCCCTCCATCCCCTGCTCGCGTCCTCTCTCTCTCTCTCAAATAAATAAATAAATCTTTAAAAAAAAAATCCTGTCTGGAATATCTGTCTTTACCTGACCTTTGTTAAGGATGGTTCTATCCTTTAGGGGTATCCAACTGGTTTCCTCTCCTTCCCCTGAACTTATGCTGCTTGGTCTCCTCTCGGATATTTTCCTGGAATGCCCCTCTGCCGTCCTCCTAACCTCTGCACATTTGCACAGTACACTTGTTCAGGAAGCGTTCTCGGAGCAGCCTAATCCACAGGGCAGCTCTCCTATGTCTGAACTCCAAAAGCCCTCATGTCAGTTACACTTGGGGCCCTGTGTTGCATTATAAACCGTCCCTATGAGGTTGTGATTTATATGTTTACCTGTCTCATTACCTCTGACCCCACCCAGACTGTAACCTCTTTAAAGGCAAAGAATCGGGGATGCCTGGGTGGCTCAGTTGGTTAAGCGTCTGTCTTCGGCTCAGGTCATGATCTCAGGGTTCTGGGATCAAGTCCTGCATGGAGCCCCTTGCTCAGCAGGGAGCCAGCTTCTCCCTCTGTCTGCCACTCCCCCTGCTTGTACTCTCTCTCTCTGACAAATAAATAAATAAAATCTTAAAAAAAAAAAAAAAGGCAAAGAATCACATTTTATATTTCCCCCATCCCCCAACTGCCTCCACCCATGATTGAGAGCAGTTACTGAGCACCTACAGTATATGAGTTGCTATTCTGGTGCTTTATGTATGTTATTTCACTTGATCCTCACAATTTTCTCACAAATGAGAAAACTGAGGGTCAGAGAACATAAATAAAAGGCCAAGACCACCCAACTAAAAACTGGCAGAGCCACGAAGGGACTCCAAAGCCTTGTGGCCTCTAAGCCCAGCTGGCACCTCGAGTGGGGCAGGTGTGCCGGAACCACTCGTCAGTGACCAAGCCATTGCCAGGGCCAGGCGGAGAGCCAAGGTACACAACACCAGCAGCAGAGCCAGCTTGACACTCCCCTCCTCTGAAGCCCACATCTGGGTCTCCCTGGCTTCCTGGCACTAACCCTTCACCCTGTGCCAATTTAGGCAGTAGCCCCACTCTCTTCCACAGGTGGCTTATTTGGAAGCCCTGATTAAATGCATAAGACGTCAGGAAGTGAGAAGTCAAGCCCCTCGGAAGCAGAGTTAGAGAAGTGGTTCTTGAGCCCTGGCTGGCTGGGAGGGAGCCCCTCCCTATGGCCACCCAGTTTCAGCTCTTGTGTTTTCCTTTCGGGGCCTGTCAGGCAACTTTGGGATTACAAGGATGAGACTTTTGCCAACAAGCCCTGTCTGAAAGAGACAGATCGGTAGAAGCCCTGACACCATGGAAGCCCCAGGGACTACGATCCCTCCTGCCTCGCTATTATGTAAGCATCATCTCCATTTGACAGGAGTATAGCAACTGAGTATTAAGAGAGTTTAAGTCACTTGCCAAGGTCATGCAGTTAATAAAGAACAAAACGTGAACTTAAATCCAGGTCTGGTCTACCTGACTCCAAAGGCACATGGACATCTCAGAAATCCCAGCACTTGAAGCCTCTCTCGTAGGGAGCAGCCGGGCTGGTGAAAGAGCTACAGAAGGACCCAGGCTGGAACTAAGCTCCCAGGGTCAACCTGGAAAAGCAGAAATGTGCAGAGCCCAGAGCCGACCCTAGGAATGTAGAGTCTGGAAAAATGTCACTCACCCTACCCCCAGTAATTTTACACAAATGACCTCAGGCTGAAATGAATATCAAAGGCAGTATTGAAGAGGAAAAGAAGTCACAAAAGGACAGCACGGAGCCTTAGCAAAATGGTTTTTCCACAGAGAGGGGAAGTACTATCCAAGTTCACTTGGTACCTCACAAGGGTAGAAGGGATATGAGCTTGGTATGAGAAATTTTGGCATCTGTCTGAGCATTTTTTGTGCATCCTTCTCCCTTCCCCACCCTTAGCTACCACCAACCTCCTGGTCTGAATGGAGTGAAGTAATTGTAGTTCCCTAAAGATAATTCTACAGGCCTCAAATTGCCCTCCCTTCTCACTGCTGATGTTCTTTTTGTTGTTGTTGTTTTAGATTTATTTATTTATTTGAGAGAGAGAAAGACTGGGAGGGGCAGAGGGAAAGGGAGAGAGAGAGAATCTCAAGCAGTCTCCATGCTGAATGTGGAGCCCAACATGGGGTTCAATCTCATGACCCTGAGATCATGACCCGAGCCAAAACCAAGAGTGGGAAGCTTAACCGACTAGGCCACCCAGGCGTCCCTCACTGCTGTGTTCTTAGGAGTAGCTAACCAATCTTGCTTCCAGGGCCCCAAGGAACAGACACTCATTGTCCATCTCTGGGAATGATTGAGGGCATGCTCTTGAGTCGTGAGGAGCTGAGAGACAAGGTGAGGGACAATTGGAGTTGCCATCCCCACCATGTTACCTATCATAACATTTCTGAAGGAGCCCAGTTTCCTACCTCCCACGGTCACTGTGCTCATGAAAAAGAGAGTCAGACAGTACAGGGAGCTGGACTCCTGCCCCTCTCTCCTGCATCTGCCATTTCAGTGTCGACCTCTCCTGTCTGGTTCTGAGAGCTCTCAATGGCTTCCTGGTGAGAAAGTCAGGAACTGAGGGAATTGGGCCCAGAAAGCCTTGTCCAAGAAAAGACCAGCTATTAACAACTCAGGACAGGGAGTGAATTTCATTTATCCTTGAAAATTCAGCTCCTGACAGTTGGTAGTAGGTGACAGCATCAGGGAAATTAAATTATTCTTAAAGGTCGGAATGCTAAAGATTGGTTAGAAACAAGCCACAAACTTGATCTGTTTCCTGCTTGTCAACTTGTCTCTAATCGTCCCAGAACAACATAATACCTCTGTCACCAAAGCTCTCCAATCCTCCGGATCCTGTTCACAAATCCAAAGGTGGCAATAGCTAAATAATCAACATCTAATTTGTGAGAACCGACCTCCATTGCTCAGAAAGATCCGGTGTTTCATTCTCCACCTCTCCACACCCTCACAGGTTACACACCCAAGAATAAAACAAGGTGAATTTCAGACCGGATTAAGGAAATTTCTAACATCTATTTAATCAGCCCTCTGACAACACGTTACCAGTATGTTGCAAAAAAAAGCAGAAACAGAGACAGCAAACCACTGAATCACTTCCTCTCAGCATCAACCACCTTTACCCCAGAGTCTGATCCACAAGCACACACCCAGGCCCTTGTAACACAGGCATGCACATTCCCAGCACCCACTCTAAAGTAAATGGTAGCCACACACAAGTCATTAGGACACCACAAAACTCATAAGTGTGCCTCGAGCCCCCAGACAATATTAAGAATATAAGCCCATCACGCTTCAGCACAGATGAACACTGGGAGCTAGAGCATGCACATACATCTCTGTGGCCTGTGTGTTCTGTCCGGTTCTTCAGGGAAAGAGGAAAACATGAAGTGGAGACCCGGATGGCTATGAAAGGAATTTCCTGCTATTTGTTTCAGGGAACCACAGGCAGGAAAGAGCCAGGAAAGTTATCCAAACAATCATAGCCCACTCCGGAAACTGAATGTGATGTTCAGGGGAAGGCTGTGCAGGAGGCAGAAGAACAGGAAGGGAAGTCATATCAAACCAAACCGTGAGAATTCTGTGCAATGGCAGGGAACCCCCAACTCGGCCCTCCTTCCCCAGGGCCGAGGGGGGCTCCTGACTCCAAAGACGCTCCTCACCACACCCACAGTGGACATCTTCAGGCCACTGAAATAAACACAGAGCTCTGCAAGAAGAGACACAAACAGAATTTCTTTTTTTTTTTTTTTTAAAGATTTTATTTATTTATTTGAGAGAGAGAATGAGATAGAGCATGAGAGGGGGAGGGTCAGAGGGAGAAGCAGACTCCCTGCCGAGCAGGGAGCCCGATGCGGGACTCGATCCGGGGACTCCAGGATCACGACCTGAGCCGAAGGCAGTCGCTTAACCAACTGAGCCACCCAGGCGACCCCACAAACAGAATTTCCAATCTGCTCGTTTGGGAAAAGGCAGGCATGTGAGACAGGAGAAGCATTCAGGGATCTGCCACAGCTGCCCCTGTCTTCCTGCTACTAATCACACAATCAGAACTTGAGGGCAAGAAGGAACATAAAAGATTATCTCAGCCAAATTCAACTTCAGATAAGAAAACCAAGTCCAGCGTAGACAAGTGACTTTCTCCAGTAACACTTAGCTCACACACTACTAAGAACCAGCTCTCCTCACTCCCAGCCCAGGGCTCTCCCCCTCCCTCTGGGTCTTCCAGAGGCCGGGGTGGGAATACGCCCCAAAGTGAACCGTATAAAACTCCCTTGTCCTCGGGGCGCCTGGGTGGCTCAGTTGTTAAGCGTCGGCCTTCTGCTCAGGTCATGAACCCAGGGTCCTGGGATCGAGCCCCGCATCGGGCTCCCTGCTCGCCGGGAAGCCTGCTTCTCCCTCTCCCACTCCCCCTGCTTATGTTCCCTCTCTCGCTGTCTCTCTCTGTCAAATAAATAAATAAAATCTTTAAAAAAAAAAAACAAAAACTCCCCTGTCCTCACTCAAGGTAGGGGTGTAACTAGATCCGCCCTCCAAACTCACTAGGGGATGAGATGAGGATTGGCATTTCCTCCTGTTTATCTGCATTGCCTGGTTTGGAGCCTTAGGGAGATTAACCCTCCATTTCAGAAAAGCCCACTGCCATGGGTGACGGGGTCTCCACCCGGCATCCTGGGCTGCAGCTCCCCTGTCCCCACTCTCACAGGGTGGGGCAGCTAAGCTGCATGCAGAGCTCTCCCTGTAGTGCCAGAGCCCCCATAGAGCCCTGAGCCCCTCCTGGGTTCCCCTGCCCTCCCCGAGCCTCTGTCCCACCCAGGTGGCAAGCCACCCCAGGAGACAGGCAGAGAAGTGAAACCAACCCTGGGGCAGGGGGGAGAAGCAAATGAAGGGTGAAAGGAAAATGTGAATAAAGGACGCTGCCTCCAAATGCCTCCCTATCACAAATGTCAGCGTAATTTCATCCATTCTCAGGACAGAATGTACCCCTCCAACAGCCCAGAGGAAGAAAGCAAGCGTAGACTGCATTGTCGATTCACAGACGGACGAGACCCAAACAGCGGGAGACTCAAGAAGCCAAGATTCCACTGCCTTCCAAAACCCAGACCTCCGGCCCCCACTCAGTAGTCTCAATTATCAGTGTTTGAGAAATTCTGCTCTCAGTTGGTCCGGGGTGAGACCCGTCGATCTCAATTTTTAACAAACATCCCAGATAATTCTGATACAGATGCTCGAGGACCATCTCAGAGAAGTCCTGCCTTCTCACTGCCCCACCTGCCACCCGGTGGCTAAGAGCAGAGGCCAGACCTGGCCTCAGACTCTGGCTCTCATGCACGAGCTGCAGGCCCCTGGGCAGACGACTGCACTTGAGGCCCCACGTCTGTGAAATGGGGCTCATAAAAGTACCCACCACATGTGCTGTTACGGCGAGCACGTGAGGTGATCTAGTTATTTACCGTGTTTAGCACACTACCTGGCAGGTAGTAAGCACACGGTATTTGCCGGGTACTAGCTGTTCTACTACTTGTCAGTTGTACTATAATTAGTAAGCACACCCCATTTGTTGGCTAGTACTATTTTATATTGCAATAGGTACATATAACACTCATTACTCCCAAAAAGTTGACAGGTCGAGTAACTTTTAAGCTATAGGGTTTCTAGAGCTAGCCACTTCGCTATTAGCTTAATCCTAAATTACCTCTTCCCTGTGCCCTTCTAGTCTCACCACTCCCTTCTGCCCCTGGACGCTGGACACCGGGCTCTCAACGAAAGTTGAAATTTACATTGTGCTTTTATGTTTTGTGATGAATGTCAAGTGTTTTGTAGGGTGTGTTCTGATGGCCTGCTCTTCTCCAAAGCCCTTCCTTGCCTTCCCTCCTTTCCGCCTCCCCGCTCATCAACCCACAGCCCCCATTTTCCAGAAGACTTATAGGCAGTTAATATGTGACCCCTAGACGAAGAATATCCATCTGGCCCAAACCCTGAAAAATCACTCTGATCAACAGAAAAGGTTGATGGAGAATAGTGCTCAGGCCTGCGTACCCTTGGCCTTGTGCTGAGGGGACCACGCCGAGCTGAGGGACAAGGTCTGGGCATGCTCCCTCTTCTCCGTCACTGCCTCCACCACTTCCTGGCCCCAGCCCAGCCTCCTCCTAGAGCTTCTCCCCACTGCCCATAGTATTTCCACCTGGACAGTCCACAAGCATCTCATCCAAACATACCCAAAATTGTGTTTAGCATCTCAGTCCCAAGCCAGCCTATCCCTCATCCTTATCTCAGGGCTATTGGCACCCGATCGACCCAAGAGCCCAAACCAGACTCAGCTCCAAGTCATCTTTGTCTTTCCCCACCCACCATCACCCACTCTGGTCACTCACCAAGGCCTGCCAGTTCTTCAAATGGCTCTCCTGCCCCTGCACTCCCAGCTCAGATCTCAGACTCCCACGTGGACTCCCCACAGCTGCAATAAACCAACTGCGAGAGCGTGTGTCCTGAAATACAATCTGACCAGGTCACTCCCCACTGAAAGCCTCTGGTAGTTCCCCACTCACAGGACTCCAAACTCCTTAGGCTGGTTGTCAAGACTTGCACAATTTGGGAGGGCCCTACCCCTCCTGCTACCAAAGAGAGCCCTGAAATAAGACCAGGCCAAAAATATCCACCACTCCACTCTAACCTAAGAGGCCAGCCACCCAGGGAACATGTCACCTCTCACCCACACATCAGCCAAATTTATTTAATCTGATGGTGGATCCTTGGGCCCTGAAGGGATGATACGGACTTTAAGGAGGAAGAGAGAACAAAGGCATGGCCAGGGCGTTCCAGCCCCGGGGCCTGTGCTCTACTAGCCAAAGCTCCCCATCATGCATATGGCAAAAGGGCCAAAATTCCGTGCGGGATTCCCATAGTCTTCCCTTCGTTCTGGATATAACTCAGGACTCCCTACCGTACCCCACAAGCCTGCAGATTCCCAGATGACCTGGGAGGAACAGAACAGGAAGGCTCGAGGTTTGGCACCAGTTCAGAGTGGAACTCCTAGGGCCAAATACTAGGGCCTTTGACTGTAGGGGGGAAAAAAGGCCCATTGTCTGGGTGGGTGGAACCAAACCATAATGGCAGCAAGGAAACCAGTTTTGTGCCCAGAGATGGAGACTTGGCCCTCAAATATCAGGGTGGAGAGGGGGAAGGGAGAAAGGAACACATACCTTAAGAATACAGAGGCAACTGCAACAGTTCTTACTCACTCCTGGGTTTTGTTTTCTTTTTTTTTTTTTTTTTAAAGATTTTATTTATTTGACAGAGAGAGACACAGTGAGAGAGGGAACACAAGCAGGGGGAGGGGGAGAGGGAGAAGCAGGCCTCCCACCAAGCAGGGAGCTCAATGTGGGACTCGATCCCAGGACCCTGGGATCATGACCTGAGCCGAAGGCAGACGCTTAACGGCTGAGCCACCCAGGTGCCCCTCCTGGGTTTTGTTTTCTGTTATGTGTTTGTTTTCCCTCACATAGAGCTCTGCATGGCCTCTGAGTCCCCCAGAATCTAGGAGGACCAGGAAAAGGTGTGGCTCCCTGGAGGGTGGAAGATTCAAGATGAGATTTCGATGACTCCATTATGAGACTGTTAGTGGAGAAAAGGAGCTACTCTATCGTTTCCTTAAGTGCTGGTGAAAGAAAACAAAACAAAAACCCAAAAACCTCACAGTTAGCTGAAGGAAACAAACAACAAGGAAACAAACCCTTCCTGCAAAACACTGGGCACGTATACAGGACAGGGGGACCCTGCCCACCCCAGTACTGCAAGAAACAGGAGGGAAAGAACAGAAAACCTGAGCCTTAAACAACAAATATTTCTGTTTGTTTATTTGAGCAGAGGAAGAGGGACAAGCAGACTCCGCTCTGAGCCTGACTCAGGGCTTGACCCCACAACCCTGAGATCATTACTTGAGTCGAAATCAAGCATCAGTTGCTCAACCAACTGAGCCACCCAGATGCCCCTAAACAACAAATGCTTCATGAGAACATTCTCCCCGGACACCAAGTCCAAAGCTACTTGATAAGATTCTGAGTTGCCCGAGTGTCTTAGTTCGCCCCATAACAGGTCTCTGACCTTACTCCTTGATGCCTAGAGATTTGTTCCTTTGGGTTTGATCCACTGAGGTGATGGACCATTTAGATTGAAGGACAAAGTCTCATGCTTACCCTCAGGGCAGAGTCTACTGTTTCTAGGCTGGGAGGGGGTGGAGGGATCCACTGTTTCTCCCTTCCTGCCCTTGCCCCAGCCGTTCCTCCGCCTCTCACACCCTTCCTTCTCCTGCCCTTGCCCTCAGCAAACTCAAATGGCATGCTCCCTCAGACACCCTGAAGGGGCTCCCACAGGCAGATGAATGCTTCTCGCTCTGTATCCCCACAGCACATTGATTTTTTAGGGTTTTGCCCAGATGGATATTCTTTGTCTGGGGGTCACATATTAACTGCCTATAAGTCTTCTGGAAAATGGGGGCTGTGGATCCATGAGGGGAGAGGTGGGAAGGAGGGAAGGCAAGCAAGGGCTTTGGAGAAAGTTAACAGAGAAGAGCAGGCAATGAGAACACACCCTACAAACCAAGCAGCCCTCACTAATCCATTCCGTGCCCACGTGCTATGTACAGAGGTGAGTCATGTCCCCTGTGCAGTGAAGGCTTTCCTCCATTTTCTGCCTTCTCCACGCACACAGCTCAGTGCTGGGTGCTCTGGTTTGGCCCCAAGCCCAGGAGGGGCTATTTATAACATCCTGGAGTAATGATATTTAATGTTTTTATTTTTGAAAATTAAGGTAAAGTATAAAAAGGAAAATAACTATCACCCGTACTCATTTTCCACCTGTAATCTAAACTTAATCATGGTTAACATTCGGGCATATTTCTTCCAGTCTTTTTCCGGGTGGCAGACTGTAACCTTACACTTCTGGGGGTCAAAAGTCCAAAATGGGTCTCACTGGGATAAAATCCAGGTGTTGGCAGGCTGATATTCCTTCGGGAGGTTCAAGAGGTGATCTGCTTCTCCAACTGACCCCACTGCTAGGGGCTCCCAGGTCCTCTGCCTTCAAAGCCAGCGATGGCTCGTGGGCTCTTGCTCATCCTCGCTGCAGTGCTCCAATCCTGGATCTCCTGCTTCCCTCTCTCACGTACAAGGACCCTGTGACTGCACTGAGCCCACCTTGATAATCTGGGATACTCTTACCATCTCAAGATCCTTAACTTCAGCACATCTGCAAAGTCCCTTTTGCTGAATTCAGTAACAGTCACAGATTCCAGCGTTAGGAATGGACATTTGGGGGAGGCCATCACTCTGTGTACCACAGGCAACTTTTCTAAACTCTACAACAGAAATTTGCTTTGCCTTCCTTCTCTTTCACTTTTTTTTTCTGACACACAGGCAAAAGCACAAGCTTTGAGGTGAAACACAGTAGCTCTGTCGCTAACTGGCTGGATGACAGAGGACCAGTCATTTCACCTCCCTGAGCCTCTTTTTCTCTCATCTGTAGCACAAGGATAAGGCTCACCACATTAGGAAAAGACAGGGACAGAGTAAGGTAAGCTGGTGTCTGGAGTGCGATCAGCCCTCACTAACCATCCCTTCCACCCTTTCCTTCGCCACCCCCTTTTCTTTCCCCCGTGCCCGTTTCCTCCTTTGCCTTTCTCATCATTTAGCAAAGAAGGCCATACTACCCACCCTGTTTGTGACTCTGCCTCAGTGCTTCTGGGAATAGCTACTCAAGGCAGCCACTGTATTTACATGGAGAGTCTGGGTTTTTTGAAGTCCTTTTATGTTCACATAAAACTTACATAGAACTCCTTATAACTTACACGTGCCAGTTCCAATTCTGCCCTGTGAATCTATACATTCATTTCTTTATGTCATCCTTCTGCAGTCCTTCTCTTTACTCCTTCTAAGTAACAACAGTGCGGAGACAGGAGCGGCGCCCAGCCACAGCAGGGAATTCTTTGGTCAAGATGAATGCTGTTTGCCAAGACGTCCCCTAAAGCCCACTTTTAGGCTCAGCTTCCAGCAAGACCACCGAACTCTAGGACATATTCCCAGACCCCCAGGGACAATAACTGTGACAGAAGCCACACACCCTCTGGGGACCCTGCCATGGAATTATGACACTTTCCAGAATGTTGTTCATGAGTTACTGTGACCCAATCCTTCTACTCCTGGAAATTAACTTCCCCTATCATTTTCATCTCCAGCTGGCCTGCCAGGACCCTGGCTAAAAAGTGCATCCCCACCCAGGTGACCAGGGCGGCATCTCTGCCTATTGTCAGAACTGTAAGAGCTCACACCCACCCAGCACCCACTACGTGCCCGGCACTGTGATGTAGCTACAGTCTTCACTAAAAAATCCCATGAATGTCATCACTCCTGTTTTAACAGATTAAAAAAACTGAGACAGAGACGTTAAGTAAGTTACCCAACATCCCACAACTCATAATTTAACCTCCTCTCCCACCCAAACAAATATTAATAATTTAATCTGGGAAGAGAGCAGCCTAAGATTTCAGAGGTCTCCTGGATGAAATCTACCTTCCAGAATGATTTTTGCTCCCTGACCCCATCTGCAGGATTCAACGGTCAGCATTTTGTTTCCTGTCTTGCCTTTCACAGATGTACCTGTTCCCTCACACCACACTCACAATTGCACATCCCTCATAAAAGCTTGCTTTTATGAACCTCAATCTCTTTTGGGAAGAAATGGAGTGAGGTTCCTGGTCCCCATGAAAAGCCATTCTTACTGAACTGTCAACTATTTGCATACCCATTCTCTGGCCACAAAAGAGGTGCACTAGGGAAAGAAGATGTAATGAGAAGCAGGAGGTTGACAGAGTTCTTGGAATGGTCATAAAGGAGAGGAGATTCCAAATGCCCAGAAACAGTCATAAAACACACCCAGAGTTTGTGGCCTTTGTACAATGGCAGCCTCACCTATCTCTTTCCATGCCTGTTGGCATCTGACTTCCTTCTCAGTCTGCCCCTCCTGGGCCTGTCTTCTCAGACCAATACTAAAGACCTGGGACTGCAGCCAAACCAGAGCACCCAGCACTGAGAGGGCAGAAAAGGGAGCAAAGCGTTCACTGCACAGGGGACCTGACTCACCTCTGTACATGTGCACTTGGGCACGGAATGGATTAGTGAGGGCTGCTTGGCAGGACTCACGGCTTAAGAAGTTTAGTAAGGAGTAGTACTTCCTCAATGCTGTCTGACCGAGAGCAAAGGGGCGTTGGTGTGGGAGGTATCACAGCGCTCTCCCATTTAGAAACCCATTGTCCCTCCCTTCTCCCTCTGCTGGGTTACATTCTTCTATCCATAGGTCACTTATTCACTGAGTTGGGTTCCAGGAAAAAAGAATGTCAGTTGAATTCCTTAAAGCCCCAAGCACTCAATTCAGCTCAGGAGTATCTATCATCTCAGTACTAGCATGTTTTGTTTTGTTTTTTTAAAGATTTTATTTATTTATTTGACAGAGAGAGACACAGCGAGAGAGGGAACACAAGCAGGGGGAGTGGGAGAGGGAGAAGCAGGCTTCCCGCCAAGCAGAGAGCCCAATGTGGGGCTCGATCCCAGGACCCTGGGACCATGACCTGAGCCAAAGGCAGATGCTTAACGACTGAGCCACCCAGGCGCCCCTCATCTCAGTACTAGTATGTTTTTAAAGACCGGCAGAAAATTTTGACGAGGGCCTTTGCACCCACAATTCCTTTGAAGACTGCTGAGCTACAAACCAAGGGAGGAAGGAACCTCCTAGGTGCTAGGGACCTTTATGTTTAGACTTCATCTAATGCTCAGAATTGCCCTTTGAAGTAAATGCTATTATCCCTATTTTGCAAGTGAGAAACCGAAACTTCAAGAAGTCACTTGTCTCCTCTCTAAGAACTGTTAAAAATGGAACTAGGACTCAGACTCATATATTTCTTTTTTTTTTTTTTTATGATTTTATTTATTCATTTGAGAGAGAGACAGAGGGAGAAAGAGAGAGAGCGCACGAGCAGGGGGGTAGGTGGAGGGAGAAGCAGGCTGTCCGCTGAGCAAGGAGCTCAAGGCCGGACTTGATCCCAGGATCCCGGGATCATGACCTGAGCCGAAGGCAGACGCCCAACTGACCGAGCCACCGAGGCGCCCATCAGACTCACATATTTCTTAATCTAAAGCTCATGTTTTCACTCCACACCATCCTACCTACTAGAATTCAAAGAAAGGAAAGATGACTGCTTCCAACAGAGATACAAAGGGCTTTGGTGAAGAGACAGGGTCTGAGGTGGGCTTTAGGGTGAACAATAATTCAGGAGACTGAGCAGGAAGGCAAGGGCATTATAGAAATAAGAGAAAGAATTAGAATAAATTCAGACACAAGAAAGTAAACTGTTGGGGTGCCTAGGTGGCTCAGTCAGTTAAGCGTCCGACTCTTGTTTCCAGCTCAGGTCATGATCTCAGGATCATGAGATCAAGCCCTGTGTCAGGCTCTGAGCTCAGCATGGTGTCTGTTTGGGTTTCCCTCTCCCTCTGTCACTCCCCGCCGTGCACTCTCTCTCTCTCTAAAATGGATAAATAAATCTTGAAAAGAAAGAAAGAAAACTACAGGCTGAGCAAGGCAGCAGATCGGGGCATGTTACAGGGGCCCTGAATGGCAGCCTAAGTTATCCGAACTTATCCTACAGACAATAGGAGTAACTGGGAAACTTTAAGAAAGTCAGAAACATGACAAAATAGCATTGTCAGGAAGATAACTCTGACAGTATTAGGCAAGATGACCTAGGGAAGTGGTTCTCAACTCTGGCAATTCATTAATTCCCTGGAAGCTTTTTTTTCTTTAACTTTTCATTTTGACATACTTTCAGACCTTCAAAAATGTTCCAAAAATAGTCCAAGTTCCCATATACCCTTCACTCAACTTCCCCAAATATTAATGTTGTAGATAAGCACAGTACAATGACCAAAATCAATAAATTATCATTGATAATACAATGAACTAATCTACATGTCTTGTTCAAATTCCATCAACCTTTCCACTAAGGTCCTTTTTCTGGCCTAGGAACCAATCTAGGATCAAACACTGTATTTGGTGGTTTTATCTCCTTAGTCTCCTTTAATCTGGGCCAGTTTCTGGGAAATTCCTTTACCTTCATTAACTTAACTTTTTAAGAATATTGGCCAATTATTCTGTGAAATGACCCTCAGTTTGGGCTTATCTAATATATCCTCATGATTAAACTTAGGCTATGCACTTTTGGCAAGAATACCACAGACGTGATGCTGTGCCTTCTCAGTCCATCGTATCAGGCCGGTGATACTGATATCTCCCATTACTGGTGATGTTAACTTCGAACACTTGCCTAAGGTTTCTCTGTAAAATGACTATGTTACTTGGAAGCTTTTAAAAACTATAAATGCCGGGGCCACACCATAGACCAATAAAGTCAGACTCTCTGGGGATAAGGCACAGGCATTGGTAGGTTTTAAATGCCCTGCAGGTGATTCTAACCAGCATCCAGGGCTGGAAACCACCAGCTTAGACAATGAAGATTAGAATCCTGGAAATCAATAAGGAAGCCATTCCTCAGGCCTCTCTTTTAAAAATAACAGCCAATTCCAGGCACAAGATAAATATACTTGGACTTTGGCATGGACCCATGATAGGGGAAAGCAAAGACCAAAAATCCCCTGATTGAGAAAGTGATGGGTGAGTAGGCTGCTGTCCAATAAAAAAAGAAGGCAGGATGCTAAGTAAAGTGTCCAGCCCTGCTGGTCTATTTTCTCTCCAGACTTCAGGGAAACCTTTGCTGCAGAGAAGGCACACACCATATAATTGTACTGTCATGAGCCTGAAGTGAGCTCCTAATTGCACTGAGGGAGGGAGTTATACATCACGTGATACAAATATACGAATACGTGCAAAGATGGCACTTCCAGGTACAGTTGAATGGACTGTTCACAGAATCTAAGTCAGAGCTACATGACCTCCCTTAAACAACCTTGCCCTCCCCACTTGGTCTTTCTCCTTAATCTCTTCTGAAGTGAGTAAGGACCCTTTTGTAAATTTCATGAAATAGGAAAGTGTACACAATCTCCTGTCACCAGGTTGTTGAAGCAATGATACTGTGCTCAACTTCCTTACCACTATTATCTTGAGGTTTCCATAAAGAGATTTCATCACACCTGGAGGGGCCATCGATATCATGCAAAGAGGAACACCAGTTTAACTCAAATCCAGAGGCAGGAAGGACCCTGATGAGAACTATCCCTAAAGTATTCACAAACCACCAGGAGCTGGTGCTGCTGGTGCAGGGAGCTGCTGCTAGGCAGTAAGCAATGAAGAGAAGGTAGCTGTGACATACTCCGTGAGCGCTACGAAAAGATGCAACTCAATTATCCCCAACTATTATAAATCCAAGTATCCCTCAAGCCTCTCTCTGGGATCTCACTGAGAGGCTAGCACATAATTCAATGCTAATACTCAGGTGAAATAATTTATAGAAGGGTGGGGTCAACTAGGTCAGGAATGGCTGGGAAAGGTTTCACAAAAGAGGCAGGATTCAGGTTAGGCCTTTGAATGGTTAAGTCTTAGGGAAACAGAGATGATGAGAAACACAAGCACTGGGAAGCAGGTGTCAGGCACCACCGGAGATGCTAATTTGGAGGGGGATTTCAGGAGTGAGAGGGGGTTTGCATGTTATTTTCTTTATTCCTCCCAACCACCGCTTGGCGTTATCTCCTCAGAAAGGTAAAGTAACTTGCCAAGGTCGGTGGTGGAGCTGGGATTAACAAGCAGGTGTGTCTAATAGCACCACCATTGCGGGAAGACTGAACGTGGTATGTAGGGAATAGGAAGGAGCAGGGAGAACTATGGCGGAAAAATAAGATTAAGAAACAGGGAAGTTAGGTAAGCTTGCCAAAGTGGGACCGTATGTTGTACAGCCACGAAAACTAGACAGAGACATCTGAACTTGATCTTGTATTTACACAAGAGCCTTCGAAGATTTTGAGTAAGAGAGTGACCAAAGCGACATCCTGAGCAAAGACCAAAGAGGACAGTGGTGAAAATCAGGGCTCCAGGTTCCTATTCCAAAAAGATGCCACTAACAACCACAAAGGGGGCCACACAATACAGTGGAGTGAGAACTGGACTAAGGGTCAGAAGCTTGGGTTTAAATGTAAAAAGTGGGGCACCCGGGTGGCTCAGTCATTAAGCCTCTGCCTTCGGCTCAGGTCATGATCCCGGGGCCCTGGGATCAAGCCCCACATCAGGCTCCCTGCTTCTCCCTCTCCCACTCCCCTCCTTGTGTTCCCTCTTTCACTGTCTCTCTCTCTCTCTGTCAAATAAATAAAATCTTTAAAAAAAATGCAAAAAATTACGCACTAAAGTCATGACTTTGTTAGGCTAGTTACATACTCTCTCTGCACTTCAGTTTCTCTTCACCCATAAATCAGGTAAAGTGAGACCTAATCCCTAAACGACCTCTAAAAGCTTTGCTACGCAAATTGTGGCCCATCAACCAGCAGCAGCATCGTCCAGAAGCTTATTAGAAATGCAGCATCTCGGGCGCCACCAGAGGAATCAGTCCTGTATTTAAACAAGGTGATCTGTAAACACATTAAAGTTTAAGAGACTTCTCTAAAGTATGCTCCGGGGGCTCCTGGGTGGCTCAGTCGATTGAGCGTCTGACTTTGGCTCAGGTCGTGATCTCAGGATCCTGGGATCGAGCCCCACCTGGAGACTTGCCCCCAGCAAGGAGTCTGCTTCTCCCTCTCCCTCTGCTCCTCCCCCCACTCATGTGCGCAGATGCTCTCTCTCTCTCTCTGAAATAAATAAAATCTTTATTTTAAAAAAAGGGAGGGTGCGCCTGGGTGGCTCAGTCGTTAAGCGTCTGCCTTCAGCTCAGGTCATGATCCCAGGGTCCTGGGATCGAGCCCCACATCGGGCTCCCTGCTCCGCAGGAAGCCTGCTTCTCCCTCTCCCACTCCCCCTGCTTGTGTTCCCTCTCTTGCTGTGTCTCTCTCTGTCAAATAAATAAAATCTTTAAAATAAATAAATAAATAAAAATAAATAAATAAAAAGGGGGGGGGTTCCAGTTCTAAAATGCAATGGTTTCAGACTCACCTCAACTCTGTCACTTGACAGGGAAGAAAATTACCTATTCACTTCATTTGTGTCTAATTCATTTTTTCATTCATTTTTCCCTCATCCTAACACCGCGCCCCCCGCCACACACACATACATACTTGCCCACACCTGAGTTGTGTTCTTAGGAAATACCAGTGGGCAGCGCTGCCATCTGGTGGCCATGACCATAAATGCACGTAAGCTCACTGTTCTTGCCCTTGAAGGGGGTGGGGATCAACAGAGGGGGTGAAGTCCAAGTCACAGATTAGATATGAGAATCACAACCACCCACAATGACCGGAAGTAGCTGTCAGACAGACTTCAGCCTGCACCATACAGTCATGTCACCATTCAAAGGGCAGTTTTTATAATAAAATGTGGTATTAGTGGGGGAGCTGGGTTCCAAGCCAAACTCTGCCCTTGTAACCTTCAAAAACAACAAAAAAATCACTATGTCATGTTTTCAGATATCCAGCCCCTGCCTGAACTCTGTCAGTAAACTTGTAATTTTCCAAGGAAATTTACTTTGCTGTGACAGCTCTTTCTCATCCTGAGCTGAACGTGTCTGCTGCACACTCACCAGTCCGAGTCCTACTCTGTTGGCCCTGAAATGCATCTAATACATTTTCACAAAACAGACCTTTCCCAAATGACAATCCTGAAGTCCCTACACTCTTCTGTCCCTTTCCAATGGGCCAGCGAAGTGTGTCCAGCACAGCGGAAACTCAGTATTCTAGGAGTGTTCTGACCAGCGCAGCAGAGCCACAGGACCACCCATCTCCCCATTCTGGGCGCTAGACCTGTATTAGAAAGCCACATCAGCTGATGCGACGACACTGGTTTGTCCTACTTGTACAGCGGCTCAGTCACCCCACACTTCTGTTGGCGTACACTTTTTATTCAGCTTTTTAAAAGATTTATTTTGAGATAGAGGGAGTGGGGGGGAGGGGCAGAGGGCGAGACTCTCAAATAGACTCCCTGCTGAGCACAGAGCTAGAGCTCACAACCCTGAGATCATGACCTGAGCCAAAATCAAGAGTTGGACGTTAAACTGACTGAGCCACCCAGGAGCCCCATATTCAGTTTTATTTTTTTAAGAAATATTTATTAGAGCCTGCTGTGTACTATGCGCTGGAGACACAAAGATGAACCAGACCTGGTCTCTGCCCTCACTGAGCTCTGGGCTACGGAGGGAACCTAATTCAAAGCCAGACCATCACAGTTCAGCGGGAAATACCTCAACAGAGGTAGACACAGACTTTTGAGGACCATCCCAGCAACCCCCTGTGAAAATCTTCCACTCTTGTTTTCTGGGCTCAGTTTTCCTCATTTCAAGCTCAAAGTGAAAAAAAAAAAATAGTAATAATGCAAATGTCCCAGACGGTCATACTTGGGTCAGACATTTCCTTCTGGTTAATCCAAGGCATTTTGGGGCTCATTCTGAATGTCCACTCTCTCCTGTTAGAGCTCACCACAGCTGCCACATGAACAGAAATTCTAGCAGGTCAGAAAAATTAAGTGTTAGTCCTGTGGCTTTTCTTTCTTTCTTTTTTTTTAGTCCTGTGGCTTTGAGGTTAATGGAACTGTATGATGTTGCACAAATCATATAACTTAAATTTCCGTTCTGTGAAATGGAGCAGTTAGGTTAGCCCTCAGTGGGTCTCTATGTCTAGTGAGAGCCCCTCAGAGACAGCTTCACACCTTCTTCTCGGTAGCCACCATCTAGCAAACGCCAGGGACACATTAGGTGCTCAAATGTCTACTGAATATATGTATGAATAAATGATAATTAGGGCAGCATGAATCATGGAATCAATCAACAAACATTTCTGAATGTCTACTAAGTACACTGTGGAGTCAGGAAACCAAATAGGGGCAGAATGGTATTTTCTCCCCACTTTCCCTTACCTCCTTCCCGAAGGGGAAGCTTTGTAAGGCAGAGGCTGGGTTGAAACAAATAATGTTCTCAAGATGGGCTCTAAGTAGTTGTCAATATTAACAAGAAAAAAGCCTGTTTGTCCTGGGGGTGTTTTATATCAATGAACCTGAGGGACCCAAAGCCCCCTCCCATGGTACCCAGGACCCAAACCCCACCCCAAGTCCTTGGAGGGGAAAACCAGACAGAGGGAACTGACAGGGAGCCAGGACTGAGGGGACCAGGAGGAAGGGCTGAGGAGCTCACTGACACTGCAGCAGCCTGGGAGCAGACTGACGGATAACTCAGTGGGCAAAGGAAAGCGCTCCCACCAGGTCCCTTGTGGTACATGACCATTCATCAGTGAAATTTTCTTTCTGATAATGGACTGCACTTTGCACATGCTTCCTAACATACCAGGCCTAGTTAAAGTGTTACGAGAATATCACTTAATTCAACAAACACTGATAGAGTACTCCCAAAGTGCCAGGCCCTACACAAAAATGAACAGTAACACCCCCTCCACTACCCTCAAAGATCCCCATCCAATTAGCTCCATGCTCCTCTGCACTGCCCTCCTCTGTGGCCTCCACCAATCCAAATCCTACCCTACCAGCAAGACCCCGCCCAAGCTCCACCTAATGAGAGTCCCCCCAAGTGACTCTGAGCCCACAGTGAACTCCTGCCACTTCTGGAATTTGGTTCCACTTCCATCTCTAGGTTTTATGAATATATGTCATCTAGCTGGTTAGATTTGAGTCTCCTGAGAACAGAGACCATTGTTAGAATTTTCCAGAGAAACCACATCCATGGTTTATATCAGACCAAGCTCAGACCAAGCCCATGCCTTCAACTGGAGGCAAATCCCCATTGTGCCTGCCTCATGAAGGTGCTTTATAAACTTTGTAGTAGCAAAGTCTATAATCAACTCTCCAATATGTTGATAAGCAGCAATAATTTGAAAATTGAGAGGGTGGGGCACCTAGGTGGCTCAGTCATTAAGCGTCTACCTTCGGCTCAGGTCATGATACCAGGGTCCCGGGATCGAGCCCCGCACCGGGCTCCCTGCTCCGCGGGAAGCCTGCTTCTTCCTCTCCCGCTCCCCCTGCTTGTGTTCCCCCTCTCGCTGTCTCTCTCTCTCTTTGTCAAATAAATAAATAAAATTTAAAAAAAAAAAAGAAAAGAAAAGAAAATTGAGAGGGTAAGAATGATCATACAGAAATCAAAAAGGGTTTGACTCATGCCTTGCCTCTCCCCTCCCAAGTCAAACAATCACGCCATCTGTTCTCACTCCTGCCTGGAGGCTGCCAGGGAGGACTTCCTTGTTAACCATTCCCTCAGCCCCAGCAAATATCACTCAGCATTCAAGCCCGTCTCTCCTCTTTCTTTGAGCACATTTCCCAAAGTCTCTGAAATGAGTCAAGTTTAGTAAGTACTGATGTTTTTACCTTAACGGTTACTCTAAGTAGTATTACCTTCTTCCTTTGCCTTGGGCTGTTTCCAAAGCCTGGAGCCAACAATCCTAACAGCACAGGCAAACACCCTTTAAGGGCTCCTTCCCTCCTATGGTTCCTGTTTCTCAAACCTTCTTGGCCTTGAAGGCCTGGGGGTCTTCCACCAACCCAGTTCCTTCTCCTTTAGTCTAGAGCAACTAAGTCACAGCCACCTTCCTGATGAAAAACCAGTATGACCCACTGCTTCAGGGGCAATGTTCTGAGCAAGAGAGAAATAGCCTCTCATCTTCAGTCCTCTCTGCTTCCCACCTTACTTATGTGGCCACAGAATTGGGAGGAAATTGTAAACAGAGTGAGGACGGAGCAACTTCTCAAGCAACACTCCTGTTGCTCCAGGGGCCTGGAGGACAGAGGGGAAACAGGTCACGTCATCCTCTCTTCTGCTGACCCTTAGTACTCGCTTTCCTGCCTGATATTAAGCTAGAAAGCATCACCAAAAGGTATAAGGAAATTCAAAGAGCAAAAAGATTTGGGGAAGAAATCCTAGCACCCTGGGGGGTAGGGAGTGGGGGGAGAGGAGGGGAGGGAACCAGTATTGCTGCCAAGTTGTCAGTCACCTTCTTGTGTTCTTAAGAATGCTTCATTTTTTTGTTTGGCCAGTTTTGCCTCCCAGATTCCTGTAAACCTGTTACCTAACAAGGTCAGCGTCACTTAGCTGTTCTCGCCCTCTAATGGGAACACTGGCCAGGGATTAAAGCCCAGACCACCATTCCCAGGAAGACGTCGGGAGCCTCCAACTGGAACCCTCCACACTCTGTTCAAGTGACTCAACAGCAGCACCAACAGTCGCAATGAAAATTCTAATCTCTTTCCTCCTTCTGTTGCTGCCACTAATGCCGATGCCTGTGGTCTCTAGCAGCCCAAATCCAGGTAATAAGATTAATTTTCTATAAACGGGAAACAGGGGGGAGAAAATGTGGCAAAACAGAGAAGAAAATGTGGCAAAAAAAAAAACCAACAACCATGCATTGAAATGTAGCCCCTTCCAGCTACAGGGATTTGGGACAAGTTAGCTTCTGTCAATGCCTGGTTCCTCATTTACAAAAAGGAGAAGACTATACTTACATCCAGAGCGTTGCGAGAGCGAAATGAGATAGTGGGTATCGAAATATCTGAAACTGTAGCTAACGAAATACAGATATGCACTGGCTCAATAAAAAATCTGCTCCCTTGGGACGCCTGGTTGGTTCAGTCGGTTGAGCGTCTGCCTGCGGCTCTGGTCATGATCTCAGGGTCCTGGGATCAAGTCCTGCATCGGGCTCCCTGCTCAGTGGGGAGTCAGCTTCTCCTTCTCTCCCCGCCTGCTGCTCCCCCTGCTTGTGCTCACTCTCTCTGTCCAATAAATAAATAAGATCTTTAAATAAAATGTTTAAATTTAAAAAAAAATCTGCTCCCTTACCTTCTGCCCCTAATCCCTTTCCAGAAGAGCCAGTCTTGGGGACGGCAGTGTAAAGGTGTTAAAGGCAACTGTACAGTCATGGAGGATGAGAAGTCCTTGCTTATACTCTTTATAGTGCACCAGAATGCAACCAATAATTTTTAATGCTATTTAATGGTAAAGTAATAAACTAGAAAAATCATATCACCAGATAGTATCCATATTGGAAGCTTTAGCCATACTAAGCTCACCTTTTGGGAAGCAGGCCTTAGGTTAAAGGCTCCAAATCAGCTCCAGCTTTTACTACATCTCAGGTGGCCTCACCATTAGCAGAACAACCATGCAGAAGAGAGCTCATCCCATGTATGTTTCTACTCGAGAGAACCAACTCCCCAAGGCCTACTTTGAGGTAAAATAGCTTTTTTACATATTTAACATCAACTTGATCCTTAAAATCAGAAGTTCACCTTACTCCACCCCAATTTTACACTTCCCTTCCCATGTAGAGAGAGCTCTCCGGGAGGTGCTGGGCCCCATAGTGCTAGGGCCCAGACTGCCAGTCTGGAGGGGAAGGCTTTTCCATCATGGTGACAGACACCAAGGCTAGAGTCCTCACCCTCGATTCAAAGCTCTAACCACAACCTGCCTTTCCAATCCACCCCTCATTTCACTAACAAATGCTCTGTGTTCCACCTAAACTAGACTGTTGGTTGTTCCCTGAATGGGTCTCATGCTTCCCCACTAGCTTAACTTCACTCATATACTCAGCTCAGAAACCACCTCCTCCTCACAGCCTCCCTGATACCTCTCTCAACCAGATATGAGCCCTCCGTCCCGTGAACATGCTTAGTCCAAACCTGACTCTCTCTTTGCACTTGTCATATTCTGTCCTATATTGAAGGTGTGCCTTTCCTACCTCCACCCTTGCCCTTCTAGACTGTAACCTCCTTGGTGGCACAATCTGGTATATTGTTTCCATATCCCTCACACTATCCAGTATAGTATTCAGTAAATATTTGCTAAGTGAAAGAATAAATGCTCAGGTTTCTAAGTTCAAAATGTTGCCCTTAAAAGACTCTACACCTGGGTTTGATAGCAGCTCTATTAACATTTGGGGCTGGGCAATTCTTTGCTGTAGGGTGCTATTCTGTGCATTGTAAGATGTTCAGCAGCATCTGTGTGGCCTCTACCAACTAGATGCCAAAAGCAGCCTCTCCACCCCTGCCCCCAATTAAGACAGATAAAGTTAACTCCAGATGTTGCCAAATGTCCCCTGGAGGGGGAAACTGCTCCCCAGCTGAGAACTCCTGCAATAGTTCTCAAACCTGACGACACATTTAGACTTACTTAGACCTGTAGACTCAGCCTTGGAGCCCAAGGAACCTAGATTCAAATCCTGTTCCATCCTTACTTTACAACCCTAGACAAGCTGCTTCATCTTTGGAGCCCGTTTTACCATCTTAAAATGAGTAAAATACCATTTAGAACATAGAATTGTTGTGAATATTAAATGATCTATAATGTATACCTAGCAAGGATTCAATAAACGGACTGAGTAAAATATCTCAAGTATCTCCTAAAGCACAATGACAATGAATTGGGGAAAGCTCGCTCTGCCGCCAGGCGGCGCTATTACACCCACATCCGGCTCCATCCCAGTCTTCCAGCCAAACACAGCTTTGCAGGACCTGTCTGGCTAGAGGAAGCGACACCCCTCACCTTCCCATCCCCATCCCCGATTCTCAAAATAAAATCGGATCTTACTTTATCTCTTAAAATAACCACATACATGCACAGTGTGTTTTTCACAGAGAGGGAGAATAGATAAGAATATATGAAAATGTTAGGAAACAAATCACTTGTAATAATAGATAAATTACTTATAATATCATTAACTACATTAATCTACAATAATAGCTGAAATGTGTTAAGCAATCCTATGTGGCAGGCAATGTTGTAAGCTCTTCACACATATTACCTCACAGAAATACATGTATTTTTTAATTCACTTTTCATTTTTCAGACTTAAGAAATGCTATAAAAATAATCAGAGTTCCCATATATCCTTCATCCAGTTTTTTTCAAATAACATCTTACATAACCATAATATGATTATCAAAACCAGGAAATTAGCATTGACATAATACTATTAATGAATGTACTAATATTCAGGTTTGCTAATCACCCCATTAATGTCTTTTTTTTGGTCCAGAATCCAATCCAGGATACTACACTGAATAAAGTTGTCATGTCTCCTTGGTTTTCCCCAAACTAGAGCAGTCTCTCAGCGTTCCTTGTCTTTCATGATTTTGACAGTTTTGAAGAGTACTGCTCAGTTATTTTGTAGAAAGCCCCTCAGTTTGGGTTTGTCTGATGTTTCTTCGTGATTAAATTCAGATTATGCATTTTGGGCAAGAATACCACAGAAGTCATGTGTGCCCTCTCCATGCATCAAATCAGATGGCCCACGATAATGATCATTCCCAACTACTGATGATATTTTTTTTAAAGATTTTATTTATTTATTTGAGAGAGAGAGAGCACATGAGAGGGGGGAGGGTCAGAGGGAGAAGCAGACTCCCTGCTGAGCAGGGAGCCTGATGCGGGACTCGATCCTGGGACTCCAGGATCATGACCTGAGCCGAAGGCAGTCGCTTAACCAACTGAGCCACGCAGGCACCCACTGATGATATTCATTTTGAACACTTGCTTAAGGTGGTGTCTGCCAGGTTTCTCTAATGTAAAGCTACTCTTTTCCCCACTGTAATTAATAAGTATCTTGTGGAGAGATACTTTAAGACTATGTAAATAGCCTGTTTCTTCTCATCATACTTTTGCCCACTAATTTTTAAAATCCTTTGATGATTCCCACCTTCCACAAATGTTACTATGCTATTAGCCAAACGGTGATTTTCTATTTCCATCATTCCTTCTACATTTATTAATTGGGATTCTACTATAAGAAAAAGCTTCTCCTTCTCTCCCATTTATTTATTGAATTATTTATTTATATGAGTAAAGACTCATGGGGCGCCTGGGTGGCTCAGATGGTTAAGCATCTGCCTTCGGCTCAGGTCATGATCCCAGGGTCCTGGGATCAAGTCCCGCATCGGGCTCCCTGCTGCTTGGGAGCCTGCTTCTCCCTCTGCCTCTCTCTTTCTCTCTGTCTCTCATGAATAAATAAATAAAATCTTAAAAAAAAAAAGACTCATGGATATTTATGGATTATAATCCATTACTATCATTATTTATTATGTTGTTCATATTATCTCAGAATTGACTATTGAGAGCTCCTGCAAGTAGGCTTCTCTGTCTTTTTGACATAGCATTTTTTAGCAGTTCCGGACTTTCTGATACCACAAGATGTTCCAGGCTCATCTTGTACTTCCCTGGCCTGCCTTGGAATGAAAGGAACCAGAGCTCCTTTTCCAAGGAGCTCTGGTTCCTTTCATTGGAGAATGGTATTCACAAACCATGGGCACTAAGGTATTGCCCATGGCTACTAGGTGCCGGTGCTTCTACGCCCTCTAGTGGACAAATCTGGGAAACAGATGCATGTGCACACACTAATGGACTCTTATTAGCCCCATTTTACAAATTAGGTAAATGAAACACAGAAGTTAGGCAACTTGTCCGAAATCATAAAGTTAATATGTAGTGGAACAGGGAAGTCAAAATAATGATAGATCTACCACTAGTCCTAACAAGTGGGAGTAGCTTCTTTACACATACAGGTCAGCAGAAAGCAACAAACCTAACATTCCAGCATAGACACCCTCTTTGGGACTGAGTGACAGAAATCCGCAATAATAACCACAATAATAACCATCATGTACTGAACACCTACTTGGGCACTGGCCGTTGGGCACCCCCAGTAGCTCATTTATTCCTAATTCTGCAAGGTGGATACTACTATTCTCGTTTTACAAACCAGAGAACCAAAGATCAAAGAAGCCGAGACAACATGGTTAACTGACAGAGCAAGTAGTTGATGCCAGGTCCGCCTGCCTGGATGTAAAGTTCATGCTTATTCCACTGTATCAATATTCTCCAAAATTGATTTTCGGTAGGACATAAATTAGCTTTTACTTCAATAGTTATGTTTATGTCAATGCATCTTAGAAAAAAATCTAAGCATGTATCAAACCCCTAATCTCACAGATAATATTGCAGAGGATGAGGCTGTTTTGTAAATTAAATTTGTTTAAAGAAAAAGTAAGAAGTAAATAATAGTAGAGGGTGGTACAAGCTACAGAAAGCATCATAAAGGTGGCCCAGAAATGTCTGAGGTTTGGGAAACATAATATTACAGGAACGTGCAGCTTCATTTTAAGTTACACCATGGAATTAGGGTTGTAAAGGCTGCAGAAAGAACAACAGACTTAAGAAACTTGGACCTGGGTTTTAGCTTCAGATGTGTGACCGTTACCTTTGTGAACTTGGGCATTTCATTTGCTCTCTCTGTGCCTCAGTTTCCTCATCTGAAAAAAAAGGGAGAGTGATTTAGTTAATTAGTACAACCCTTTCACAAGCCATTCCGTAATAATATCAAGAAACATAAAACTATTCTTAACTTTTGACCCAGCAATTCCACTTTGGGAAATCTTGCCCAAGACAATAATCTAACATTTGGAAAACAGTTACAAACAAATTTATCAATATCCAAAAGTAAAACAATCTAAATATTCAGCAATGAGTGAACAGTTAAATAATTAGGAGCTCATATGCTTACTGGGAATGTTATGCAGTCATTAAAAATGTCTGTTATTGGGGCGCCTGGGTGGCTCAGTCGTTAAGCGTCTGCCTTTGGCTCAGATCATGATCCCAGGGTTCTGGGAACAAGCCCCAAGTTGTCACTGGGCTCCCTGCTCAGCGGGGAGTCTTTTTCTCCCTCTCCCTCTGCCCCTTCCCCCAACTCATGCACTCTCTCTCTCTCTCTAGTAAATAATAAAATCTTTTCTAAAAGGGGGGGGCGCCTGGGTGGCTCAGGTGGTTGAGTGTCCATCTCTTGATTTCAGCTCAGGTTATGATCTCAGGATTGTGGGATCCAGCCCTGAGCAGGACTCTGCCTGGGCATGGAACCTGCTTGAGAGTCCCTCTCTCCCTCTGACCCTCTCTGCTCACACTCTCTCTCTTTCTCAAAGAAAAAAAAAAAGTTAATAAAAATATCCATTATGAAGATGACATAGCAACATGTTTATTAAGTGAACAAAAAGAAACTTGTTCACATACTATGGTTATCACTGTATAAAGAAAATCATATGCAGGAAACACACCAAAATACCACCAGATGGATAAGAGCAAAGATTTCTTTATTTGTACTTTCCAAAATTTCTCTAATATAGCTATATTACATTTAGAATGAAAAAACTTCTAAATAAAGAGATTCAACTAAATAACCTCCAAGATTCCCTCTGGCTCTAGCACTCTGTGGCTTTCCTCTGGAACTACAAGTAGAGGTCAGCTGAGAGTAAAATATTAGAAAAGTTTAGATGGCAGGGGCTATGTGTGCCTGTTTGAATTATTTTAATAGCACTCAAAACAGCACATGAGAACATTTGGAAACTAGCACTTGGGAAAATGATGCAACACCTTCCATCTGTGTGGCAGAAAGGGCACAAGTCTGGGAAAGAGCCCTGGATTGAACCAGATGATCTCTAAGGGCCCTCTCCAGACAATCTGTTCATTTGCTTATTGAACAAACATTTACCAAGTGCCTACCATGTGTCAGCTGTATGTAGTTGAATGACTATTGAGCCATCTGTGGGAGAAAGATTTTTAGTTTCCTAGGGCAGACCTAACAAAATAGCACAGAATGGGGGGCTTAAACAACAGAAATTTATTTTCTCACATCTCTGGTATCCCTTTGCCCAAAACTCTTCTTTTTTTTTTTTTTTAAAGATTTTTTTTTTTTTTTAATCTCAGAGAGAATGGGAGACAGAGAGCATGAGAGGGGGAGGATCAGAGGGAGAAGCAGACTCCCCACTGAGCAGGGAGCCTGATGTGGGACTCGATCCCGGGACTCCAGGGTCATGACCTGAGCCGAAGGCAGTTGCTTAACCAACTGAGCCACCCAGGCGCCCCACCCAAATCTCTTCTTATAAAGACTCTAGTCGGACTGAATCAGGACCCACCATAACGACCTCATCTTAATTCAAACTCATTTTAACTCAGTCAACTCTTTAAAGGCCCTATCTTCAAATACAGTCATTCTGGGGATTAGGGCTTCATCATGAATTTGGGGGGACACAATTCAGTCCACAATAGATTTCAAACAACAAACTATACATATAACTGTGCATTAAGAGAGCTGCCTTCAAATACAGTGGAGAACCATGTGAAGGCATAATTAATTTTTACAGGAAATATCAGAAACTACTATACAAAGGAAGCATCATCTGGGCCCACTTCTAGCTCCAGAGTCTCAAGTCTATCAACCATCATCCTTGATTGTCATAGAAATATTTTAGGTATCACAAAATGGGAATAAGACAGCATCAGGTAATAAGACAGACTTGACTAGAGGCCAAAAGAGGAATGGATTTGTTCCGGAGGCACAAAGGTAAATACCATCCTCTTATAGTTGAACTGGGATTACGGATTCAAATACAGGAACTTGAAGGTCAGGTGAAGATCCTGACTAGTTTATGGAATAATCTGCTCCTTGTTCTCATTCCTTAAGTCATGAGAATTTTAATGTGTGCTGGGGCTAGGGGGTATTGTCAGGTCTTTTTTTTTTTTCCTAAAAATTTATTTATATATTTGAGAGAGAAAGGGAGTGAGAGCAGGAGAAGGGTGGGAGGGGCAGAGGGAGAGAGAGAGAAACCCAAGCAGACTCCACATGGAGCACAGAGCCCGACATGGGGCTCGATGCAGGGCTTAATCCCACGACCCTGAGATCATGACCCTGAGATCATGACCTCAGCTAAAACCAAGGGTCAGATGCTCAACCAACTGAGCCACCCAGGTGTCCCTGTCAGGTCTTGATTTATGCCCACTTTTTGTCCTTTCTTCCATCTAGAAGCCATTCTTTTTCCACCTACCTCCAGCTAAGCTCTTCTCTAAGCCAGATTTTAAACCTCAATTCCCTATCCATTTAAAATATTCCTCTCTTGAAGTACCCTAGATCCCTGAATAAAAATGGAAGTTAGGGATGTCTGGGTGGCTCAGTCAGTTAAGTGTCTGCCGTCGGCTCACGTCCTGGTCTCGGGGTCCTGGGATCAAGCCTGGCATCAGCATCAGGCTCCCAGCTCAGTGGGGAGCCTGCTTCTCTCTCTCCTCTCCGTCTGCCACTCCCCCTGCTTGTGCTCTTTCTCTCTCTCAAATAAATAAATAAAATCTTTAAAAAAGAGAGAGAGAGAAAGGAAAAACCACCGATGCAGGTAGCACAATGCTGGGGTACCATTTCTGTTGGCCCCTTCCCTTTCCGGTGCCTGGCCATGACCTGTTTCCTTCCACCAGGGGTCGCCAGAGGCCATCGGGACGATCGCCAGGCTCCTAAGAGGTGGCTCCACGAAGGCGAAGGCGGCCAAGAATGTGAGTGCAAAGGTCAGTATCAACAATAGCACTGCACCATCACCAACCAACTCTCTCCTGAGTCCCATCCCTGCCTCCCACACACCAGTACAGATGTTTTCTGAGCTGACTTCACCCACTGCCCTCTCCTCCAGCCCACCACATGCAGCACCAACGCTTGTCTTCTTCCTGAGTCTCCGGCAAGAGCAGGACCCCTCCAAAGTCCAGGGGAGCTGGCTGAATCTCTGGCTGCCCCTTCCCCTTTACTCTTTTCCCCAGTAACCCAGGGCTGCCTTACAAAAAATTCCTGGATCTTGTTTTTGACCTTTGTTTACCCATAAATAAGACTGAGATCCGAGAGGCAAAATGCTTGGCCTAGTCAAAGGAGCCAAAGGCAGCCGCCTCAATCTTTTCTTCATATTTTGGTCTCCTTAATGATATCCTGATGCCCCCTCCAAACCTGCCACCAAATTCTTGCCAATACAGGTCAGGCAAAACAACTCAGAAATCCTGGTGCTCATATAACTGGGTATCCCCACTGTTCTGTGTTGACCCCTTTCCCCACCTCCACTGCAGTCTGAAAAAGAAACTGGAAGGCAAGGAAGATGGCAAGTAAAGCCCTGCCCCACTCCCTATTCTCAAAGATATTAACCTTCCCCTCTTAGCGCCAACCCTGTTATTTCAGACTGGTTCCTGAGAGCCCCTAAAAGAAAAATCATGACAGTGCCTGAGATGCCAAAGAAGCAGTGTCCCTGTGATCAATTCAAGGCCAGGGTGAAGAAAACCAGTAAGTTTCAAATGAATGACCTTCCTTAAACCAGAGGCACTCTGTGGAATCAACTAGGGATGGAGCAGGGGTTGAGAATAGACAGGAGAAGTGAAATGAAGACCAAGATAAGCACACCTCTCAACACTTTCTACTCAATGTCAACTTGAGGAAATAAGACGAGCAAGGGAGGCAGATACAATTTTCCTAATACTAGAAAGGTTCGACTAAATTCTTAGATTTTAGAAGTCCATTGCTTATCAAAGTGGAGGGAGATGGGGCTATTGGGGACCCGGTCATTGATCTCTGAAGATGTCAAATAGAATTTGGTTCCTCCCTTGGGAAGTTTTTAAATGTCATATAAAAAGTAAACTGGCAAATTAAACTGATTGAAACGATGATATTATGAAGAATGAGATAAATCAAGATCCTTATCACTGCTGGTAGAAGTAAAATACAATTTGGTAGTACCTATCAAAAATTTATTTATTTATTTTTAAGTATTTTATTTTGGGGGGCACCTGGGTGGCTCAGTTGGTTAAGCATCCAGCTCTGAGGAATGAGGAGTGAAGAATATATTTTATTTTAATTTTTTAAATTTTTTTAATTTTATTTTTTTCCATTGGATGAGTCTCACTTTTATATCATCTTGAAAGCTTTCATAAAAATTAAATTTTTAAAACGTTTTTAACATTAATCTTTATTTTCACCCTAGGGCACCAAAGGCACCACAGGAAGCCAAACAAGCACTCCAGAGCCTGCCAGGAATTTCTCAAACAATGTCAGCTAGCAAGCTTTGCTCTGCCATTATAGGACTTCTGAGGGCTCACTCTCCCAATGAAATATTCTCAGTCAAGATGATAGTGAGCACCCCTAGAGGATGTTCTCTCACTTCCAGCTCACCCTCCCTGACTCCTCTCCAGTGTTCTCACAAAGCATTTTCCCCAAGATTATTGCTCCCTCTGGTGCCCTCTTTTCTTGTCAGTCTTTTCCTGTGCCCCCCTGTCCCCTTTTCCAGGCTTAAGCTTAATTACCTGAAAGAAACCTGGAAACCCTGGTTTCTTAACTGGTCCCAAATGACCTTAAATATAACCAGGCAAGTAGCAAACAGAAGTCAATAAATATTTTTAAATGTAATAAGTCAAAATCATTTCTTTCAAATGGGGTTTGGCAACTCATTCAATCCCCACTTTAGCCTGTTTACTGCAAATTCTACCCAGATTCTACACACACTTCTCCCCGCTACCAGCCTCACTCTTCCTCTCCACTGCCCAATTTTTTATTCTTTTACCCATTTAACAAACCTTTTTGAGGTAAGAGCTAAGTGGGGCAAAGAAAGCAGGTATAGCAACGAATCTGACATGATCTTACTAAAGACAATATAGATTAAAGAAAAACAAAAAAACCCTGGCACAGTCTCCCAACACATAAAATGCCTTCAATATTTATGATTCTTCTTATCATCATCATCATTAACGGTCGTTGCACTCTGTGAGTTTCCAATCTAGTACAGAAAACACATATTCATGGGCATCTGGGTGGCTCAGTCGTTAAGCGTCTGCCTTTGGCTCAGGTCATGATCCCAGGGTCCTGGGATTGAGCCCCACATCGGGCTCCCTCCTCAGCGGGAAGCCTGCTTCTCCCTCTCCTGCTCGCCCCGGCTTGTGTTCCCTCGCTCACTGTGTCTCTCTCTGTCAAATAAATAAATAAAATCTTTAAAAAAAAAAAAAAGAAAAGGAAACACATATTCACAACCACAGTTCAAGGCTAGAGAGATGGTGTGGAAGATCTCAAATGCCATTGAAAAGGGCTTCAAGCTGTAAGAATGGGAGGGTGTCATTTTTTAAACATGGAAATAAAATTATCAAAGCAAAAATATAAGGATATTAAACTGGCAGCCATTTGAAAGAATGAATAAAGAGGAAAAGATTATTACAACAGTATGAAGACTGCCTCCCCTCTGACCCTTTCCTGAAATGTCAGAAGGGGAGGGGGAAAAAAAAAAGGAACACTCATCCAGTATCTGACTTCTGTCATCCCAGATGAAACAAAGGACTAAATTAGGTTGCTTGCCTTAAGAGAAAAAACACTTTAACTGAGTGGTAAGTGGGGTGGGGTCCTATTTATGACACAAGAGGGCAAGCCCCTCCCCTCTGGTAGGAGAGTTGCTGGGCACACAGCCTCCTCCTGTTCCTAATCCCTCCTCCCACAGCAGGAGGCACAGAAGTGCATCACTTGGCATAGGAGTGGAGGTCAGCAGTGCCACTTGCAGCTGCCTTAAAAAGGAAGACCAGGAATGCCAGAATGAAGGAGTGGAATCCAAAGGGTGGTGCCATTATGAGGAATCAATGAGGGATCTGTGACAAAAAAGGCCTTGAGGGCCCAGAAGGATGAAACCTGGGAGAGCAACACCTCCCGAGAGGGAAGTAACAACAGTGGAGCCAGGTTCTAAGTCAGTATCTAGGCCTGACTTGGAACCTAAGCCATCCCAGACACTTATCACCCAGCCAGAGCCTGGGCCAAAAGTGACAGCCACAGCCCAGCCAGCATCTAAGACTCATCAGGGACCCAATACTCAGCAGGAGCCCGATCCACAGCAAAGACCCTTCACTCAGCAGGAGCCCCTTGCCCAACATGAAGCTGAATCCCAGCAGGAACCTAGCACCCAACAAAATTCAGGTTTGCAGCAGGAATTTCTTGCCCCGCAGGAGCCTGCACCACAGCAATCACCTCCCGTGCACCGGGTGCCCTCCTCTCAACAGGAAGCCGCCTCCCAGCAGGGACCCAGGCCAGGAAAAGAATCTGAAACTCAACAGGAGCCAGAATTGAGAGAGGCACATGTTGCCCAGCCAGGACCTGGCCCAGTGCAGCAACCTCCAGATCAACAAGAAGCTGGATTAACACCTCCAGCCCAGCCTAGACCGGGACCCAAAAATGGATCACCTGCCCAGACTGAATCTATATCCCACAAGAGACTGAGACAGTCAGACCCTATAGCCCAGCAAAGAATTCCGGCCCGAGGAGCCAAATCCCAGCTGAGATCTTCGACTGAGTGGGGATTTCTCTCAAAACTACACCAAGTATCCACACAGCGACGAGCCTCAGAGTGGAGGACGTTTTATGAGTGGGTCACAGATTCGGACTCAGAACCAGATGTGGGGTCTCCATTAAAGAGCAATTCATCACCCAAGAGGGGTGGAACAGTGGCCCAGGGAAAGAAGCTGGCCTTCAAGGGGAAACATGAAGTGGCATCAGGGTATGGTGGGACATCAGCCCATGGGAAGAAAACTGGCAGCCAGAATCACAGACACTACAGGGATATAGGTGAGTTTGAGGTGGGAGGAAATGAGCCTCCCAGAGACGGTCATTCATTCAGTCAAGAGGAACTAAGGCCTGCCAGTATGTCAGGTTGGCTCTGGGGATCCCTCACCAGTCCTTCCAAAGATCAACAGCCCCATTTGATAGATGAGGAGGCTGAGGCCTGGAGACGTAAAGGTCTTGCAGGAGGCCGGGCTGATATAGGGAGTGGCAGAGCCAGGCTGTGACTTCTTCCCTGCACCAGGCTGCCTCCCCACGGAGGATTTGGGGGAAATCAGAGAGAAGTGGGACAGGGCTCTGAGCTTCGGGCCGGGAAAGAGAGTAGCTCCCACCACCCCCCAACCCCCGCCACTATTCACCCATCGGTCCCCAAACTCACAGCCCCGGGGCATCCTCTGCCTTAGGCACCAGCCACCTGGTGCTACACGTAAGCCCTTACCCTCACGGCGTTTCCATCCCCACTAGGTGGAAAATCGGGCCTCGGGGATCCTTGAGCTCTCCAGGTCGCCCCGGGCGGGCAGGGAGGCACCTGCTCCCCTGCCAGGCCGCCTCCAGTCCAGCCAGGCTCGGTGGCCTGGGGGTTGTGTTCTCAGGAAGGGTGGCGTGGGAGAGGGGCTGCGGGGTCTGCCGAAGTGTCCGGCAAGGTTGAGGCTGGACGAAGGGAGAGTTGCGGGGAGTAGTATGGGAGCGGGCCGGGCCCGGGACTCCGCTAAGCCGCCAGCGCTGCTTCCCCCGCTGACACAGGCCATGGTGCCCCTGGGGGAGGGCAGGCTCCAGCTCCACAGCGCTCAGGCAGAAGGGGGCACGCAAAGTCTCGTCCGTGGAATGAGCGGTTAGTTGTTGAAGCAGCCTGAGGGGAGCCAAGTCAGCCCCGGTCCAGAAGCTGAGGGGCTCCGGGACGGCCGGGTCGTCCGAAGGGCCGGCAATGGTGGCCTCCGCTGAGAGGCCGGTCCCTCCCGGAAGAGCTGGGCCGTCTCTCTCAGGGCTGTGAAGAAAGTAATGATGTCTCTCAGGACCAGGGCTGCTCGTGTGCTTCAGGAGGGAAGGGAGGGGGGTCAGGATGGAAAGGGAGGGTTTGAGGTCTGTTTTTTCTGGCGCTGAGGATGAAGAGCTGTTTCTGTAGGCTCCAGAACCCAGTCTCAAGGGACGCGCTCCACACACCAACGCGGTAGCCTCTCCTCCGACGCCCCGTCCGCAGTTGACTGTGTGCGCATGCGCGAGCCTCGAGCCTCTTCCGTTTCCCGCCTTTTCCCGGGCACGCGCCAGGCCCTCTACCGTCGCTCTCGACGGGCCGATCCGCGGCTTCGGGCTAGCGCGCAGGCGCCGAGCATTCTCCTTCCCCCGCCCTTCCATTCTCTGGGAGAGGGAGAAGGCAGAGAAAAGAATCCCGAGAAAGACAGCAGTAGGACAAATAAGGCAGGAAGAAGGCGGGGCTTCCTTCCCCAACGGCTCGCAGGCAGAGCCACGCCTCCAGTGCTGTCGCCCCGCCCCGGCTTTGAATTGCCGGTGGACCTGGCCCACCCCGCCCCCCCCCCCCGCGAGGCGGAGGCTCAGAGGCGCCCCGCTTTACCCTTCCAGCAGGCGGGCCGGGTCGCGTTCTAGGGGATCCCTACTTGGGAAGGTAAGTGGGAAAGCAAGGCTGAGAGCCCGCATGTGAAAAGATCGAGGCTTCCCTTCTGGGGTGAGCCCCGCGGGACTCCCCACTAGTCCTGCCCGAAGGACACTTCTCGCCGCCTCCAGGGCTGCATTTTCGTTGGTCACGGGCCCTTTAAAGTGTGCGAGGGGGCGGGGCCAGGCTTTAGGCCCCCTGGGTTTGAGGGCGGGACCCGGCAGTGGAGTGAGGCCCGGATTGGTCAGAGGGCGGGACCCAGAGAGGAGCAAGCCCAGGATTGGGTGGTATGGGGGCCCGGTGGTGGTGTGCGGCGAGGATTGGCTCTCCCGGCGGGGCCTGGCGGCTGGAATCGGCCCCCGCGTGGGGACCGCGGAGAACTGATGGAGTCTGGCTGGGGAAGCGGGGCAGCCAGGGCCGATGGGGCCCTGGGCTCGAAGAGGGCCAAAGAGGGGTCCAAGACTCGTAGCCGCCGGCGGTGGCGAAAAAGCAAAACCAAAGGTGAGCGCGCGGGGGCCGGCAGCAGAACGGAAGGAACCTTCGACATCCTGCGGGGAACTGGGGACTGAGTGGACGGACCCACTGCCCCGAGAAGTGGGGGAGCCCGTGGGCTGGCCCACCGCCGCCCTGCGAGGGGATGCGGGGATGATCCATTGTGAGAATGGGTGATGTGAGAGTGGAATATGACCCTCAGCATAGAGACTACCGGACGCCCCAGTAGCGACTTGGGAAGAGTGTCAGAATGCGAGTCTCCAAGACTAGGGTTCCCGGTCCGGCTCCGTACTCGCTGTGTGACCGTGGGGCAATTCCTGGCTTCAGTGTTTCCTACCAGGGAAATGGTTCAAGCGCCGGTTTTCAGGGCCCCAGCACTCATGAGAGGATAATGGAGAGGTTTAGAAGCTGTTGCTCAAAGAGGAAGTTTCGAGGGCATTCACTGTCAGGAAAAGGTAGGAGGAAGGGGTGCCTCATAGTGGGAAATGCCCCAGGGCCAGTATGGCTCAAAACAGTCCATCCTCCCATCCTTCATTCAATCCGTGCATCCGGTTCCTTGTCAGGCCCCCTGCTTCAGCCCAGCACCACTGGGGCCTAACTTCCTGACCCCCGCTCTTTTTAGGACTAGGGAGCCCTGGATAGGCTTCAGACCACCACAACCTCCCTGGCACAAAGAAGGGAGGGCTGTCAACTGGTTTCTAAGGAGCCACATTATTTACAGATCTCAGCAAGCTGGAGAAAGACTGACAGACCACCAGACATGTTGCAAGCCTCAGGCAGGACCACACATTAAGTTCTTGCTAGGTGATGAGTATTTGTGAAGCCAAGTGAGGACCTATGGGAAGTTCCTTCCTGTGAAGAAACTGATGTAGCCCCCAGGCCCTAGAGACCCCAAGCCCATTGTTCTCTCTGCCTTAGGCAACATCATTCGCCAAAGACAGAACTGGAGTTGGCTACACACAGGCCCGCGCACACTCACACACACGCACACATGCAGATGTGCAGACTCAGACAGGCTCGGAGCTCAGGCTGGGACCTGAGGGCATTCACTGTCATACTACCAGACACAGCGTCACAAGCAGGACAGTGTGCCCAGAGGCAGTACAGACCAAAGTTAAAAACGTGGGCGTTGGTGGCCTGGTTCCTGGGGTCATAAACCGTGGTACACTGAGCAACAGGCTTCTATCCCTGTCTGAACTTTCTGAGCTGTAAAATGGGCACAGTGATAGGACTCCCTGACTCGTAGGGCCGTTGTGAGGTTTGAATGAGTGTAGCACAGTGGACACTGGCACACAGCAAGCCTGCCTGAGGGGTGGAGGTTCTCATTACTGGTAATCCCCATTAGGCAGTGAGTTCCCTAAGAAGGGGCCCGTGTCTGCCTTGTTTACCGCACATTTTCATAGCCTGAGATGCCAGGCACAGAGGCACTCAGATATTTATTGAATTAGTAAGTGAAGGAATGTACAAACTGTAACACTGGGATAATAATAATCGTGCTGCCCTTAGGCTTGTCGTGAGGAGTCAGAATCCTCTTGGGTCGGGTGCCTTGCACAAGGCTGAGCCAGTCCCACCCACAAACCCAAGGGCCCACCTACTCACAAAGGCTCATTCCACTCAACTCTGAGATCCACCTGTCATTTCCTGAGGCTCTGCCCTGGTGCCACGCCTCATTAGGGTGAATCAGACCCTGCTCCTGCCCCTGCCCCGAGGACATCCAGGCTGGCTGGAGCAGTCCTAGTCATCAGGTTGATCTTGCCTGGAACTAATGACTCTAGTGTCATTGTGATCACCCCATTTCTGAGATGCTGACACTGAGGCTCTGAGGGAGCAAGGTCACCTGGGCTTCCTTACCTGGCCGGTGAGGGCAGGGGTGTGTGAACTCAAACCTGCTCTGTGCCCTGCCACCCCGCCTTGATTATGGGACCAGAAAGCTCCAGTCTCACAGATTCGTTCAGCAGACATTCACTGAGCATTTACTTGTGTCAGGCCTGGACTCTTAGTGGTGAGGACAGACTCACATTTGAGCTGGGGACACAGATATCAATCAAATAATCCCACAAATCAGATATAATTGTAAACTGGCAAATACAAGAGGGAAAGTCCGGAGAAAATGTAAGAGGAGGCTTCCCAGGAAGGTGACATTGGACCCAAGGATGAGCAAGTGCTGACTGCTGGGCAAGGGGGGCAGGGAGGCGAAGGGAACAGCTCAGGCAGAGACCTTGAGGCCCAAGGAAGTGGCTCATTACAGCACAGAGGGAGCTCAGCAAGGGAGGGGAGGAGTAGGGGGCTCGGGGGCAGGGGGACCAGATAGCACCTGGTTTGGCAGGCCATGTCCAGGATTGGGGGCTTTATCCTGAGAGCAAGGGTGGGGGGTGTTGCAGGGTTAGGAGTGTGTGACCAGACTGAAGTTCTAGAAAAATCCTCTGGCTGCTATGTGGAAAAGACATTGAAGGGGGCAAAATCAGAGACACATAAAGATTTATTACAATCCTCTAGATGAGGGGTCAGTGGAAGTAGGAGAAGGGCCAGATTCCAGAGGTTCCTGCGGGGGCCTGTCCAGAGTGGACAGAACTTTGTGATGCATTGGATGAGAGTAAGAAGTGGCCACACACACACACACACCCGGGGGGCACACAGATAATGAGTGTATACGTCCATACACACACAAACACCTGCCCGTGCAATCTCACGGGCCAAGAAGAACACAGACACGGATACACTCACATACATACACACATGCCCTCAGACACACGGAGAAACGTACAAACGCACAGACTGGGGAAAAAATGTCACCCACCCACAGACACAGGCCAGGCAAACACTAGGCATGACATGTACCCACATACATATGTACATCTGTGTGTGAGCCTCCAAGACACTCACACCTGACCACCCAGAAAGCGGGCAGCTGAGACCTGATGGAGAGAAGGAGCCCCCCCACACACACACTGCAGAAACTCTGCAGAGACCGGCTGAGCCATCCTAGCGGGTCCTGTGACTGTGGGCGGCCCCGTCTTCCTCGGCATCTTGCTTCTCTCCACTGCCAAAAGGGGTGGTGACGGTCCCTAGCCCCTGGGCTGTGGAGAGGACGAAATGAGTTACAGTGCCTGGCACGCATCTACGCTGCAGGCCTCTCCCCTTCGGAAGCCCTTGCCCCTCCCAGGCCTCAGAGCTGGTCCTTGCTCCTCCATCCTCCCTGAGCTTGCTTCCCTTCTCACCCCTGCTCAGTCCCCAGGGGCCAGAATCCAGGCTGGGTCTGGCTGTCCTGTGGCTCTTTAGGGCAAAGGGCTGGCACCAGGCAGCAGAACCCCCCTGGGTCCCACCTCTATCCCAGTTGTTGCTTATGGGCCTTGGGCGCCTCCCTCTGCCCCAGTGCCCTGTGCCTGAGATTCTTGGCAAGTTTCTGGGCAACCTCAATATCCCTTCCTCCCAGCTCCACCCAGCTCAGCCCCCAGGGAGCTGCCTAGAACAGGGCGAAGAGCAGGGCCCTGGAATCATGAAAGCCTGGGATTCAGCCTCTTCCTCACCGCCGCCCATCCAGGCTCACCTGGCCACCAAGCCTTAGTGCTGCCTCCAGAGGCCTCTGTCTGTTCATCTGTTTGTTTGCCCTGGGGAGGGGTGGTCCTCTCCCAAGCTCCCATTCACCTGCTTCTGCCCCCACTCTGACTCTTCACGCTTTCTTTCCGTCTTCAAATATTTGCTGAGTACCTATTATGTGCCAGACCCCATGATGAGCCCTGGGGCCACCCCCCTGCCTGAGGGGGCATGATAATCAAAGAGGAGAAACGGGGGCGCCTAGGTGGTGCAGTTGGTTAAGTGTCTGACTCTGGGTTTCGGCTCAGGTCGTGATCTCAGGGTCATGAGATCAAGCCCCGCCTCAGGCTCCCTGCTCAGCAGGGAGTCTGATGGAGATTCACTCTCCCTCTCCCTCTTACTTCCCGCTCGTGCTCTCTCTCAAATAAATAAATAAATCTTGGAAAAAAAAAAAAAAAGGGAGGAGAGACAGAGGATTCACCTACAGCCAAGCAAATGACCTTAGGGCCTCATTCGTGCAGACCCCTTCCAAAGCCCTGTCCCTAAGTTTGTATTTGTGATTTTATATCCCTTTTCCTAAAGAGCTCCACCTCTACACATATCAGCTTCACAGCTCCGTGAAGTCTGGTTCTGTCCCTGGGGGGAGACAGACAACAAAACTGTAAATGAACGTGTCTAACTGCAAGTGTGTAAAAATTTGGGAAGAAACGCGAGTCTGATGGCAGAAAGTAATGATAGGGGTGTGTGTCTTAGGTGGGGAGGAATAGTTAGGGAGGGCCAAGGCCTGAAGGGTGAGAAACAGCTGGCCAGGTAAGGAGCACATGGAATAACAGAGGTAAAGTGTTTCTTGGAGCCTCAGTGTCCCATATGTGAGGCGGGGATGGCAGTCACAGCAGGATGGCCTGTGAAGGGTAAGTGGCAGGTGCCCAGTATGGGAACACCACACAGTAGGACGTGTGTGGCTCAGAAGCCCTAGCTGAACTTGGCACCACCCTTAATCGGCTTTTGTGCCCTCGGGAGGGACAGGCAGGGCTGGCTACCCTCTCTCCCCCCCACCCTCCAACAGCTGGGGCCGGCTGTGCCAGGGCCAGCCTGGGGGACGGGAGCTGAGATCACGGGGCCTTTGCTCTCTGAGCTCCACCCTGGGGAGAGGGAGGGCAGCCGGGCTGGGTGAGAAGAAACACTTTGTTCCTCACTGAGGCTAAGACTCCTGGCTCCTAAGAGAGAAGAGCCTTGGCAAGCTAGGTACCTCAGTTTCTAATTATTGAGGGGGTTGAGTGTCTGGACTCCTGGACCCAAGCAAGGAAGGCGCTGGGGCCCTGGACTCCGGGGTTCTAAGGCAGAGGAGCCTGGGACAAGGACTTGCATTTGAGCGGGGGCCGGGACCGGCAGAGGGCGCGGGGAGTTGGACTCCCTGCTGTGTTTACAGCACGTGGGTTCCCTGGCCTTTCTGGGTGGGAGGTGGGGCCGGTGGCCACACCCTGGGCAGGCTCTGCCCCTCCCCGCCGGTTTATGGCCCCAGGCTTCTGCTGGCACTCGCCACACTCAGCCCTAGCCCAGCCCGCAGCTCAGCGTGGGGGAGCTCAGAAGAGGTCTGGGAGGGGTGAGTGCACTGTCTGCTAAGACACAGGAACGGGGCGCGCTTTAAAACTCCAGGTCCTGGAAGGGAGGGGAGACACCTTCTGGGGGATGAGGCAGAAGCCAGGCAAGGTCCTGAGTGGGCTTCAGGAGAGAAGAGTCTCCAGAGCAGAGGGCACCGTCTCCAAGGGGGGACAACAGTAGCTTGTCCAGGGCCTGGGTGACAGTACAAGGACCCCGGAGGGAAGATCACCAGGGACCCTGAAGTGTGGGGAGTCGGGCCTTGTCCAGGGCAAGTTTTTGAGGGCCATAGCTAGAGACCCAGCTTCCAGAGCCCTGGGAGGGAGACGAGCGTTTAAGTAATGGCTCTCGACCCAGAGATCTGGGTTTGAATTCTGCACGGCCACTTTCGATGCAAGCTTCAGCTCCTTACTGAACACCTCTGAGCCTCAGTTTCTCCTGTAAAATGGGGATGGTACCGATAACAGTTGAAACGTAAATGGAGGCAGTCGGCTTCTTGGGGTGAGCAAGCACTAACTGAGAAAGTTCTTAGCGTGGGTGTGGCACAGAGCGAGCTCAAGGCTAACAGCAGAGATGAAGGCAGCTGTTCCAGGCAGGGGAGTGGGGCTGGCCCGTGCAGTCTAAGCCAAGTGGAGAGGCCCGAAGGCCAGGGGACCCAGCTGGGGAGCAGTGGGACCGACTTGTGGGGATCCCACAGAGGAACAGGGAGGCAGCTGGAGCTTGGAGGGGGTTCCACAGCCGGATCCGAGGGACCAGGAGGGGGCAGGATTGACTCCTCAGTTTGAAGTAAGGCTAGGATTATGAACTGGGTTCCGGAAGAGAACTGGGCTTGAGACCAGGATCCTGGGACACCACCAGGTAGATGGGAATGCGTGGGCTGAGGGCTGAGCTCTCCAAAATACTGGGGGAGGGGAGGGGCCTGGGGGTGACGCCTGGGGCCTTGAGAAGGAGGTGAGATGGGGGCCTGAACCCCTGAGTCCTGAGAGAGGGGGGACCTAGTTGGGATCCACACCTCTCAGAGAACCTCAGCATCCTGGGCCCCAGGAGAGCCAAGTGGAGACGGCTACCTGAATTCTTGGGTCCCTGGAAGGAAGCAGAGGGGTGGATAGACTCCGGGGTTGTAGGAGAGGCGTGGAGCTAGGAAGCCAAGAAGAGTCCCACGTAGGAGACAGCACGGCGAAGAGGAGTCTGGGGCCTGGACTCCTGGGTCTGAAAAAGGAAGGGGATGGGGCCCTAGACGCCACCCTTGGGTCCAACCCTGCCTGATGGGGGCTCCCCACTCGCCCGCAGCCTCGCGGCTCACACACAGCATGGACCTGCACACGATGACACAGTCGCTGGTGACTCTGGCGGAAGACAACATGGCCTTCTTCTCGAGCCAGGGCCCCGGGGAGACAGCACGACGGCTGTCGGGCGTCTTCGCAGGGGTGCGGGAGCAGGCGCTGGGGCTGGAGCCGGCCCTGTGCCGCCTGCTGAGCGTGGCGCACCTCTTCGACCTGGACGCCGAGACGCCGGCCAACGGGTACCGCAGCCTGGTGCACACGGCCCGCTGCTGCCTGGCGCACCTGCTGCACAAGTCCCGCTACGTGGCCTCCAACCGCCGGAGCATCTTCTTCCGCACCAGCCACAACCTGGCGGAACTCGAGGCCTACCTGGCTGCCCTCACCCAGCTCCGTGCCCTAGCCTACTATGCCCAGCACCTGCTGGCCACCAACCAGCCCGGGGGGCTCTTCTTCGACGGCGACGAGGGGCTCATTGCTGAGTTCCTGCGCGAGTACGTCACTCTGCACAAAGGCTGCTTCTATGGCCGCTGTCTGGGCTTCCAGGTGAGCCCCCCACCCCGCTCCTCCGGACCCACCGTGAAGGGGCTGGGTGGCCCCGCACCTGGCCCGACAGCATGGTAGGATTACCGCAGTGGTATCCCTGAGCTCCGGGGACGGTAGATTCAGAAAGGGGAAGCCATCTAGGGCTTAGGCGGCTGCATGGGTTGGGGGGGTCTCAAACTTGTGGCCCCTGGGTCAGTTCCACCGTGTAGTAAGACATCGTTAACTTGCATGGCTCTTTGCGCCAGGATCCCCACACTCAGAGATTTGTCCATTCTTTGCGGTGACCTGTCTGTCCTCTGCAATCATTTGAGACCCCTCAGGAGGGTGGTTAGTACTGTTCTCAAAGGCCTCTTTATAAGAGCACACCCCATTTAGTCACACCCCGCCCCCCGAAGGCATGGGCAGAAGGGAGGGGGCTAGCTCCATTTTAGAGGCTCAAGGGGCTCTGGTCACAGCTGCTCCACGGGACCCTGGTCGGCCTGGGCTTTCTGGCTCACCTCTGGAGCTCTCACTTGACTCAGGATTTTCCGGCCATGGGGAAGGCCAAGGAGCACTTCCGAGTTGGTGACCATGAGGGAGACCTGGTGGTGGCCCCACCCCAGCCACCCGCAGAGGGGTACCGTTCACCTTAACACTGAGAGGAAAGTAGCCTGGGAGCCTTTGGACTCAGAGCAAAAGTAATTTGGGGGCTCAGAATTGGGGAGGGGGGAGGGGGTCCTGGGGACTCAGAGCAGAGGCCCAACGTGCTCCTGTGTGAGGTCAGTGCTGGGTTCCCCGGGCCCCAGCCACATCGGGGAACCCCCCCGCAGGAGTATCTGGAGCTGCGTGACTCTGCAGCCCCCCAGATTCTCTCCGGGCCCGCCCCACCCCCACCCCAGGTGGGCTTGGCAGTCTCTCAGCCTTCCTTCCCCGCTTCCCCACAGAGCAGCCTGGGTGTTCCTGGGAACTTCCCTTCACCTAAGCTGACCCCCTACAAATATTGATCAGCCCAGCTGGGCCAACTGGCTCCTCCCTGTGTCCCGGCCACGACCTTGGAGTCCCCGGAGAGTGATCCTATGGCCACACAAGCCAGCATTCCAGGCAAAATGGCCAGGCACCGCTGTGCTCTCTGGCCCACTGGGCCCCTGGCCAGGGGCAAGGTCATGCCTGACAGCTCTTCTCTGAGGGCCCAGCTGCTATGCTATATCCCCTGTAAAATGTCAGCCCCCACGGGGCAGAAGCCTCCCGTATGGGGCTCTAGCTCAGCGCCCGGTCCCCCCTGCCCCCGCCCCCTGCCCCCAAGCCTAGTACCTAGCACACAGTAGGGTGTAGGCCTGTATTTGTTGAATGAACAAAAGAACCCTGCTGGCCCCTTGCCCAGCTTCCTATGGCTTTTTTTCTCTGATCTTGTCTCCCCATTGTCTTTTCTTAGCGCCCGGCTCCTCCCTCAGATGCTGTCTCCCCATTTGGCTGCCTTTCTGCCGCAAGATCTCTGGCCCTGTCTGTCTCTGACCATCTCCTGTCTGTCTTCCCGCCGCCCAGGAACTGGTCCCCATCCGCCTGGCCTCATCTCTGTCCTCGCTGACTTTCAGGAAATCCCTGCATCACCTTACTCCCAGCCCTCTATGGCTCCACCCACGTCTGGAACACATCCACATTCCTCAGGCCCTCCATGAGCGCCCTCTGCTTCCCTGGCCTTGGCCGCCACCCCTCTCCCCTCATTCACTCTGCTCCAGCCGCACAGGTTACCCCTGCCAAGCACAGGCTGCCTCAGAGCCTTTGCACTTGCCACGGCCTCTGCGGGGAGCACCCTTCCCTCGCTTCCTCTGGATCGCTCCTCCTCCAGCGCCCTCCCGGATACCCATCTAAGTAGCCTGACCCCCAGTCGTCAGTCTGTGTCCCCTCCACCTACTGTTTTTTCAGATTTTCAAAGCATTGGTCATGAAGCATTCCTTAACATCGAACATATGCCTTTATTTGCTTCCTGTCCCCTAGAGCAGTGCCTGGCACACAGTAGGAGCTCACTAAATGTTTGCTGGATGACCACGTCTCTCCCCAAACCCCGTCTCTGCCCCTCACTCGTGCCTGCCTCCAGTCCCTCCTGGGCAGCGGGTGACCCAGCGGCATCTCTCCACAGTTCACGCCCGCCATCCGGCCGTTCCTGCAGACCATCTCCATCGGGCTCGTGTCCTTCGGGGAGCACTACAAGCGCAATGAAACGGGCCTTGGTGAGTCCCGGCCAGACCCTGCCTGCAGCCTCGCCTCCCTTCCTGTCCCTCCTCCTCCTTCCACCCCCCCCACTCCCGCTGGGCCCCCTGACACCCCTGCCGACCCCCAGGTGTGGCCGCCAGTTCGCTCTTCACAAGCGGCCGCTTCGCCATCGACCCAGAGCTGCGTGGCACGGAGTTTGAGCGGATCATACAGAACCTAGATGTGCACTTCTGGAAAGCCTTCTGGAATATCACCGAGATTGAGGTGCTATCGGTGAGAAGGGGGCCTCATGAAGGCCCCACCAGTGTTACAGGATGGGCACACTGGGGCCCAGAGACCCATCCCAGGCCACATCAGGCCTCGGCGGGGCTCCAGGCCTGGGACAGCGCGTGGTGGTAAAGAGGGTGGGGATTGGAGAGGAGGCACGAGGGGCCGCAAGCAGCTCCTCCCCAGCGCCCCTCCTGTTCCCTCCCACCAGTCTCTAGCAAACATGACATCAGCTACCGTGAGGGTAAGCCGCCTGCTCAGTCTGCCACCAGAGGCCTTTGAAATGCCGCTGACTGCTGACCCCAAGCTCACGGTCACCATCTCACCCCCTCTGGCCCACTCGGGCCCCGGGCCGGTCCTCGTCAGGCTCATCTCCTATGACCTGCGTGAAGGACAGGTAGGAGATACAGAGCCAAGGAGCACCAACAGCCCCCCTCCCCAGAGGCCCTCCCACCTCTCGCTGCTTACACCTGCCCCCCCCGCCGTCCTGTCTCTCTGAGCACATCCCTTTGGTGGGGTGAGGCCCAGGCAGGCCACCCCAGCCTCACCCACATCCTCCTCCCTCACCCCCTCCCCAGGACAGTGAGTCGCTCAGCAGCCTGGTGAAGTCCGAGGGGCCCCGGAGCCTGGAGCTGCGGCCACGCCCCCAGCAGGCACCCCGCTCACAGTCCCTGGTGGTGCACATCCATGGCGGTGGCTTCGTGGCCCAGACCTCCAAATCCCATGAGCCCTACCTCAAGAGCTGGGCCCAGGAGCTGGGCGTCCCCATCCTCTCCATCGACTACTCCTTGGCCCCCGAGGCCCCCTTCCCCCGAGCGCTGGAGGAGTGCTTCTACGCTTACTGCTGGGCTGTCAAGCACTGTGCCCTCCTCGGTGAGCCCCCGCCCCTCACTGTCACCCACTCCCCAGTCCTGCCGCCACCCCGTGCCTTGCGGGGAGAGAGCTCAGGCCTCAGTCTTGCACCCCCTGCCTCCCTTGCCATCTCCTCCCGCCCAGCCCTCTGCCGCCTGTTCACCCCCTCCTGCCCCACTGCTCCCCAGACCTTCCGTCTCAACCACTTCCTCCTTCTGCTTCCTGCCCCCCAACTCTAGCCCTGACACCCCATCCCCCCACCTCTCTGTCCCGGAGGACCTCTTCTCTCCTCCTCCTGTTTCCCCACCCCCTGTCCTGCACTGCCAGCCTCCCGGCCCGCGCTCCAGGCCGTTATTCCAGCTCCTCTGACCTCCTGCTTCTGACCTCTCCAGATGCAGAGGGCAAGGTGGCGGCGTGCCCCACGGCACAGGGATGTGGCTCTTTTGTATGGTCAGCTGAACCCTGCCCTTCCATCTCCAGGCCTCGGCTGCCCCTCCCTCCCGAAACGGGCCCTGGTCTCCCCTTTCCCACCACCTGTCCCCCTTGTTTCTGACCTCCAGCCTTGCAAGCTTCCCAGAGCCTCCTGATGGCCACATCCTCAGTCTGCCTGGCCCCCGACCACTGTCCCCCAAGCCCCTGCCTCAGTTTGCCGATCTCTAGGACTGCAGTGGGCTAGACCTTGGGGCTGGGGCTCCCATACCCCACCTCTGAGAGTCCAGTGCTCCTGGCTCAGCGCTTGAGCTCCTCCCTGCCAGGCTGACCAAGCCCCCTCCAACCCAGGCTCAACAGGGGAACGGATCTGCCTCGCAGGGGACAGCGCAGGCGGGAACCTCTGCTTCACCGTGTCCCTCCGGGCAGCAGCCTACGGGGTGCGGGTGCCAGATGGCATCATGGCAGCTTACCCGGCCACAATGCTACAATCTACCTCCTCGCCCTCCCGCCTCCTGAGCCTCATGGACCCCCTGCTGCCCCTCAGCGTGCTCACCAAGTGTGTCAGCGCTTATGCTGGTAAGGCTGCCACCCGCAGAGCTGGGTGCCTGGGCAGGGCTTGGGTGCTGGAGTCCTGCAGGGATGGGGGCTAGCGCCCAGTCCCCCGGGGCTCAGGAAGGGAAATCTGAGACTCCTGGTCCCCACTGAAGCCATCAGCTGTCCTTGGGTCCCCGGGGGCACAGAGGCCTGAAGTTCCAGGTGTTGAGACTGGGCCTCAGCCCTCCACACATACTCCACAGGTGGAGAGACAGAGGAGCACTCGGACTCGGACCAGAAGGCACTGGGCATGATGGGGCTGGTGCGGCGGGACACAGCCCTGCTCTTCCGAGACCTCCGCGTGGGCGCCTCCTCGTGGCTCCACTCCTTCCTGGACCTGAGTGGGCACAAGTCCCACACGAGCTCAGTGCCCACGGCAGGTGAGTGAAGCCCTCCCCTCACACACCCACTCGGGGTGGACAGCAGGGACAGCCGGATACACCGAAAGTCCTGGGGGGAGGCGAGTGGCTGTGTCCTCGGGTGCTCAGGGAAGCAGAGATCACCTTCTGGCTCTAACCCCCTATTTAGCCCTGGGGACTACCACACAGCCTTGCTTTTCCACGACACTCCACATCCTAGAATTTCCAGGACTTCTGGTCCGCCAGGTCATCTCAGAACTCCTAGGAACTACAGGGGGTAGCCTTCCAAACAGCCCATCCCAGAAAGGAACCCCAGGAAATAACTCAGAAGGCCTGCCACATGTGCCAATTTTTGATCCCAAGAATGCCACTCAAATCCCTTGATTTGAGTGGGGGGAGTCCAGCCCTCCTAGATTCTTCCCAGACTTTTAACAGAGACACATGGGGGTAATGCCCCACTCCGGGGGCTGGCCTAGGAGCCTGGGCTCGGAGAGATCAGCAGACTGACTGCACAGACCTCGGTCAGTGGGAGAGATTCCCAGCCTCGGGTGGGTGGCAGGATCCTCATGCAGCCAAAAATCACTAACATCCAGGGATCTGTTTCTCCCCCCACAATTTTTTTTAACATTTTAATGATTTTGAAGTACAGCCAACCCATTTTGTATCTTCAGCATGCCAACAGTATTTTCTGAATAATAGTGCGTGTTCAAAAGAAGACAGATACCATTCCTATTCAGAAAATTATTCCAACTGAGTGTGTCTTACCTGAACTTTTTAAATTTTAGGATATTCAGATGGATACAAATACACACAAAAACAAAAGGGATTTGAACCGTGGACCATTGAACACTGGGGCTTTCCCTAAAGGTTAGAGGTGACAGGTGCAGCCCCTAGAGGCCCACAGTCGAGCAACCTACGGGGTGACGGGGGCCAGGTACCCTATCTGTGAGCCTTGCTTTGCTCCTCCGTGAAATGAGGATGGTAAGAGGACCTGCCTCATGAGGTTGTTGTAAGGACTTCATGCAACTATTTGTGCCAAGCACCCAGCACAAACCCGACACCCAGTAGGTGCTCCTAGCAGATGCTGGCACCCCTGACAGGCTGCGCCCCGTGACTCCCGTCAGTGGTTCCGTTCCGGTGACCCTCTGGGTCACGGGGCACTTAGGCAGTTACTCTCATATCGTCTTACATCTTGCCTTCGTGGATTTATATAGACGAGTTGAAAAAGAAAAGGTATCTGCAAAAGGCAGGGTCCTGGCCCCAGTGGTAAGCAGCGTAGGTCGGGTCAGATTAATGGAGCGGAGGCTAAGGTGGGCACTCCACGCGGCCCGAAGTGCGTCTTCGGCCTCCGCAGGGCACTTGCTTGTCCAGTCACTCAAAGGTAAGGGATAAAACTAAAGAACATGAAGGAAATGTGGAGAGCAGATCTGTGTGGCTGCAGGTGTGGGATCCCTGGGAATCGAATAGGCTCCCAAGACTCTCTTTAGCTCCCTGTGAACGTGGCCTGCTCACGTGGGCCTGCTCACTATTCCACTGTTGACACCCTCTGTGTTGAGTGGCCCTCACAGGTTGGCTGGGCCCCGTGCTGGGGTCAGGGAGGCGGCTGGAACAAGGCACCAGGCCTAGTAATAAAACATGAGGATAGCATGTGACCTCCCAGGGGGCAGCAGTGCCTCCTCCCACCGAGTCCTCACCAACTCCTATGAGGTAAGGACTATTTTTATCCCCTCTTTGTACAGAGGAGGAAACTGAGGCTCCCAGAGGTAAACTGACTTGCATTTCACCCTCCCAGTCACCACACGCTCGCACGCACACACGCACACACACACACACCTCCACCTCCACCACCACGTGACTCCTCCCACCTCCCCCTTGGAGTTGCAGCCTGGGGCATCTGGGGCTCCCCACCCATCCCTGAGGACGGGCGCCTGGGGGGAACACTCAGCCTCCACAGCCTAACACGCAGCTCCTCCTGCAGAGGCCACTGCCCTCCCCCCCCCCACCTCTCCTGCCCACCACGCACACCCAGCCCACAGAGCCCAGCTGAGCTGTGGCCCCCACTGGCCACCTGCCCCTGCTCCTCTTGCAGAGTCAATGCGGCGCAGCGTGTCCGAGGCAGCCCTGGCCCAGCCCGAGGGCCCGCTGGGCACGGACTCCCTCAAGAGCCTGACCCTACACGACCTGAGCCTAAGGGGCAGCTCTGAAACGTCGAACACCCCGGAGCTGTCAATGTCTGCGGAGACACTTGGCCCCTCCACGCCCTCCGACGTCAACTTCTTGGTTGGCCCAGACGACGCACCCGAGGCCGCTAAGGCACAGGAGGAGCTGAGCACCAAGGACAGAGGCTGCGGCGTGCGCTCCTCCTTCCCTGAGGGTTTCCACCCCAGGCGCTCCAGCCAGGGCACCACCCGGATGCCCTTCTGCTCCTCGCCCATCGTCAAGAACCCCTTCATGTCGCCGCTGCTGGCGTCTGACAGCATGCTACAGAGCCTGCCGCCCGTGCACATTGTGGTGAGCGCCAGATTCGGACAGTGCGCTGGGCGGGGAGCAGGGGGAGCAGGGGCGGGCAGGGGCAGGTGCACCTGCGGAAGGGAGCCCGGGAGCGAGAGAGCGGAGGGGTGGGGGTGGTAAGGTAGCCTGGCTGCCAGCCGAAGGGAAGGGAGAGGCGTGCCACCAGGAGGGAATGCCCGGGGACCGGAGGGCTGCAGGGAAACCAGGGCTGCTATTTCCTCTCGCGATCGGGAAGGGGAAAGAGGTGGTGGGTCTGGGGGGCGAAAGGGGCGGAGATGCTGGGCCGAGGCTCAGTCTCCCACTCCCCGCCCCCTCCCCTCGTTCCTCTGCCCCGTGCCCCACCCCCGCCGTCCCGCAGGCCTGCGCGCTGGACCCCATGCTGGATGACTCGGTCATGTTCGCGCGGCGGCTGCGCGGCCTCGGCAAGCCCGTGACGCTGCGCGTGGTGGAGGACCTGCCGCACGGCTTCCTGAGCCTGGCGACGCTGTGCCGCGAAACACGGCAGGCGGCCGCGCAGTGCGTGGAGCGCATCCGCCTCATCCTCGCTCAGCCCGCCCCGCCCGCAGCGCCGCCGGTCTGAGCCCCGGCCCGAGCCGGGCCGCGCGGGCAGCGGGGGCTGCGGGGGGCGACACTAAAGACCTCTTGTTCCCATCTGAGCCGGCCTCCGTGGTGAATGCGCCCCGGGTTAGGCGGCGGGGACGTCCCCCCCCCCAGTCGAGGGGCTCCCGGTCCCCTCCAGCCCTTCCATCGGGCCGGGCGCGCGAGGGGCAGTATGTGCCTTAAGGTGGGAGGACGGCTGGGGGGGGGGAGGGGCGGGGGCCCAAAGCCGAGACCCTGCCCTGAGGGGTGGGGGGCGCGCACCAACCAGTCTCCGTAGACAGCTGGAGCTGCACTCCATCATCGCCTTCTACTGCTGCTGTGACCGCCGCAGGGTGGGGGCCTGGCCCTACCCGCCAAGACGGTTTGTTTTTGTTCCTTTGTAAATAAAAGTATTTAATTAGTTTGGCCTCTTGCAAATAGGGTCGGGTGTCGCCCACCAGGGGGCAGCATCGGACTCTGCTGCTGGGATGGGAGCAGCCTGGCAGTAGAAAGCTGGGAGCCCAACTTCTGGGTCCTGAGGAACGAGCGGACTGCGGCCTCGGATTCCTGGGTGCGGAGGGATTGGACGCCCCTACTAACACAGACCACCTCCCCTTCAGACTTAATCCACGTGATGTGCCAGATGGCCCTGGGTTCTCAGCTACTCCCCTTTGCAGACCTAGCCCCAGCACCCACCCAGAAAAGAAAACCCAAACGCCCTAGAGAACTGCAGCAACTATATCAGGAAACCAGAAACAAAACTGATCACCCCAAATACTGGAAGCCCAAGCTCTCCTGAGCTGTGACAGTCACTCAGTCCCTCAACCAAGACTCTGAGGTCTTGTCCTTTTGTAGGCCCTGGGTTTGGAGCAGAGATGATTTCTATCCAGGGCCTGTCTTCAAGGGACTCAGGGAGAATGGGCGGAGAGACCCAGACACAGCATGTCACAGTTCCCCCAGGTTCCATTTGCGGTAATCAAGGAGGGCTTCGTAGAGGAGGTGATCTGAATTTGACCTTAAGGGATAAGTGCAAGTCTGCTAGGCAGAAGAAACATGCAAAGTTGTGAGAGCCACTGCACAGTTATCAAAGCCTCTGCCTGGCCAGAAGGTCAGGTACAAAGTGGGAAGTGGCCTGGGGGGCCTGGAGCAGTCAGCAAGAGCAGATCCTGAAGGGCCTGGAATACAATCTGGACTGAACTGGAGGGCAGTGGGAGCCACAAAAGGGCTTTGAGCAGGGGAAGGACAGGATCAGCTAAGGCACTGAAAGGGCCTGCTGGGACCTGGGGGATGGACTGAAAGGGGCAAGACTGGAGTCCTGGAGGCAGAGGAGGCTGGGGACAGGGAAGACAAGGCCTGAGCTGGGGCAGAGGCCATGAGGGTAACTGACGTTGAAGAGGACTTATTGTGGGTGGAGCAGTTGGGGATGAAGATGGCACTCAGGCTAGCCATGGGAGCAGGTGAACAGTGAGGCTGTGTCTTTACTGGGAAGAGGCTCTGGTGTGTACAAGGAGGGTGGCCATCTACTGAGAGCTGTTTTGCACATGGAGAGATCAAAAAGTCTCTGTGAAGCAATCCAGGAGGCAGCAGGGGGCAGGAGAGTAGGCTGGTTGCTCACTTCTGGCTGGAGCTGAGGGACTAGAACCTTTCCAGGAAGAGTGGACAGGTGGGATGAGCAGAGGACCAGGACAGAGAGAGCCCTGAGGGCCACTGCCCCCAGGAAAGGGGTGGGCAGTAAAAGGGGAATCAGTTCTGGAGGGTTCTAAGGAGCAGCCGGAGAGGGAAGAAGCTAACCAGGAAACAAGAGGAGATTTCAGGTGGGAGGGAGTGGTTGGGGTGAGATGAGGATGGAAATATTATCCTCACGCCTCAGCAGGGAGCAGGTGGGTCCTTGGTGACCTTGTCCAGAGCTATTGCAGGGCCATGGGATGTGGGCAGCCAGACATGGAGGGCTGAGGAGGGAGCCATAGCCCAGAACTCTCCCTGAAGGTCTTGTTCCCCCTGTTGAGCTCATAGGACCCCTTGTTCATCTCTCCCAAAACAGTCATCCACCCACCAACCCGCTCGTATTTCCTGTCCCCATCTCAGGGACAGCTCCTGTACCCCTGTAGCTCAGGCCAGAACTCTGGGTCTTGTCCTGGACAGCCCCTCATCCCATAGCCCATCAAGCCCGATATTCTATTGTTTCTGCCTCCCGAACCTCTCTCTGCCTTATCCCCTTGGTCTCTGACCTAATCCACGCTTCATCTTCTCCTGCCTGGGTGTCTGCTCAAGCCACCTTCTGGGCTACTGGCAGTGTCCAGGCTCGTTTCTCCAGTTCCGGCTCCAGCTCTGACCTCATCTTCCCCTGCTCTAAACCCTTCCATGGCTCCCCACGACCACCCCACCCCAGGACAAAGTCCAAGCTGCCAAGGCTGGCCTTGCCCACTTCATCCTCTTCCAGCCTTATAGTTACCCCACCGCAAGGACCTGACTGGCCTCCGTCTTGGGCACCTACACAGAGTAATACTCCCGCATACCTCCCTTTCTTCGCTTGTGCTGAAACACCCTCTCACATGCTCTTCTCCTTTGCTTGGCACCTCCTGCCCCTCCAGGATCCAGCGCCAATGTCCCCTCCTCTGGAAACCCTTTCCTGATCCAGCAAAGCCTAAAGAGACTCTCCCCACCTCGGCACACCCCTGCGCATCAACGTGTCTGTCCTCCCCGGGATCTGACCGGGGATCCTCGAGGGCAGGGCCTAGGCCTGACTCATCTTGGTCACCACCGTCGTCCAGCACAGGGCCTGGCACATCGGAAGCCTCGGGAAACGTTTGAGTAATAGGTGGCTGAGTGTGTGATGAGCGAGCGAGTGAGTAGCAACAGAAGCTAATGGGAAAGCCAGTGAGTGGGAGAGAGAATGAGGGCAGGAGAGACTGAACGGATGGGTGTGCAGGCCGGGTAGGCGCAGCCGAGAAATCAGGTTGAGGCTGAGAGGAATGGAATGGAGACATGACTGTCTGGGACTCAGTTTCCCCAACAAAGCAAAATGCGCGGTCGCCCGGGCTAAGCGGCCCCCTCCGCCTTCAACCCCAACAAACCTCGCCGTTTCCCCTCCGAACTATGTCCAGAATCCCAGTACTGGGCGTGCTGTAAAGGGCTTACCGAGTGGACCCGCAGAACCTGTCTCCCTCCCAAGCCGCTCCAGCCTCTGGGAGGCGCCGCGGGATTCCCACCCCCAGGTGCCCGGCCTATTGGCTGCCTGGCAGAGACTAGCGGAGACTGGCGTCTTCCAGAGCCTATCGCTGTCCGGTTTAGGCCGTGGGCTCCGCCTACCAGGGAAACGTGCCCCAAGTGGGCCTGGGCGATAGGAGGCGGAGCGTCTATTGGCTGGAAGATAGTGACTGACGTCATGGGTAGCTTATCACAGCCAGCCTCCGGAGGAGCGCTCCCAGTTCAGGCCCGCCTCTGGAAAAACGCAAAGGGGTGGTAGGCGAGGGCGTGGTGGATGGCAGAAGCGCCCCGGAAGTGGGGTCCGGCCGCTCGCGCCGCTCGCTGGCCTCATCATTGGGTCCTAAGGGAGGATGGGGACTTGAGAAGTCTGGACTCCGTGGTCCTGAGGGAGGAGGGGCTGGGGATCTGAGGGAGGAGGGACAGAGGAACCTAGACTTCAGGGTCTGAGGAGCATCTGAATGGTTGGATCTTGAGGAAGGAGGGAGCTGGGAACCTGAAAGGTCGGGGTGTAGGGACGGGGGCTCCCAAGAGTCGCTGGCCTGCCCCGGGATGACGGATTTGAGGTTTCAGATTTTATGTGGCTATTTATGGGATTGGAGCCAGGCCTTGTCCCCAGGCAAGAGTTCTGGGTCCCGTGAGGTGGGGCTTAGAATAGAAATGAGGAGGAGGAGGCTTAGGGGAAGCTCTGGCCTCGGTGTGCCCTTTCCACCCCCACACCCCCCCGGAAAGGGAAGCCAGGGTGCTGTCTGCCAGGGGAACCCAGAGCGGGAGGAGACTTGAAACTCACATGGAGACAAAGAGAAAAACATTGATACCAAGAGAGATTAAAATAGTAAAAACAATAATTATAAGGGAGCTCTCTCTTGTATGGCGTGGACTGTGTGTGGCCCCGGTTCTTTGCGAAGCATCTCACATAATTATCGCATGTCTTCCTCATTACAGTTCTAAGAGATCAGATTATTATAATCCCCATTTTACAAGTGAGAAAATTGATGCCCAGTGAGGAAGAATCAAGATGCAAATGTGAAGAGACAGGAGAGACACAAAACACAGATGAAGATAAACAGGCAAAGAGATAAAAACAGGCCCAGGGAGAATAGAAAAGGTAGACAGCAAACAAAAGAGAGGGGCTGCAAGCGGGGACTCCTGGGGTGGGGTAGGGGGCTGGGGCCTAGGACTCCTGGGTCCCAGGGTTGGAAGGACCTAGGACTGGGGCTTTCAAGTATCTCCTCTCCTGATTTCCAAATACCAGACTTGTCCAACCCTTCTCACTGTGGGCGTTGGACCTGGTTGGGGTCAAAAATAGTGATTAGGAGGGGGCAGGCGTGTCATTATCCTATTAGGAGATGATAAGAAAATGATTCATGGGGATGCCCCCAGCCTGGGAGGGGCCTTTCCCCCATGGCCTCTGTTCTTTCATCTGGACAGATTGGGCCTCAGAAAGGACTGGGGAGGGGCAGGGTCCTCTCTGTCCCTCTCCACCACTGCACCTCCATCACTCAGAACTGTCACTAAGTCCCACCATGGAGATGAGTGGGCCACCGTGGGGCATCTCTCTGGGCCTCTCTGCTTTCCCCCACACCTTGAACCAATGCCCACCAGAGGTCCTGGCACATCACAGGAGCTCAGCAAATGCGTATCGAATGGATGGACAAACCTCTCTGGGCAGCTATTCCTCTGTCCCCGTCCTGACCATCTCTCTGTGTCCCCATCATGTTTCTCAGCCTCTCCCTCGCCTCACGCATCTCCTCCCACCTTCCCTTTCACACAGGTGTTTCATCCGAGGACACAGGGCCCCCTATCCCCAGTAAGAGGAAACTGAGGCTTTGGGGAACCTGGGTGGATCAGTCGGTTGAACATCCAACTCTTGATTTCGGCTTGGGTCATGATCTTGGGGTCCTGGGATCAAGCCCTGTGTCGGGCTCTGTGCTCAGCTGGGAGTCTACTTGAGATTCTCTCCCTCTCCCTTGGCCCCTTCCCTGCTCAAATAAATAAATAAATCTTATAAAAAGGAAGAAAAGGAAGAAGGAGGAGGAGAAGAAACTGAGGATCATTTTGGGAGAAGTCACCCTCCCAGGGTCACCTGTGGGACATGAAAAGGAGGAGCTGAGAGGGGTTCTCAAGACCCCAAATACAGACACACCCCTGGCATCTCGGAGTCAGAAATGTAAGATCACACCAAACATGTGCCCTCAATACCTGCTTAGTGGGATCTTCATTTGCACCCACACAATCAGAGAATCACATGCACCACGCGTACTCACCCACAAACACAAACATAAACATCAGCACACAATCACATAATCACCCTTACTGACAACACACACAGAAATCTCCTATTCTGGGGCGCCTGGGTGGCTCAGTCATTGGGCGTCTGCCTTCGGCTCGGGTCATGATCCCGGGGTCCTGGGATCGAGCCCCGCATCGGGCTCCCTGCTCCGCAGGAAGCCTGCTTCTCCCTCTCCCACTCCCCCTGCTCGTGTTCCCTCTCTCACTGTGTCTCTCTGTGTCAAATAAATAAATAAAAATCTTAAAAAAAAAAAAAAAAGAAATATCCTATTCCACATGCAAATCAGACACCCCAGGTATGCAATTATACGCCCAGCCACAGGCAAGCCACTCATTCAAACCCAGCCAGGACCACGAGAAGACTTGGTTTCCTTCTCAACTGTATCTCCAGCAGCTAGAACAGCACCTTGCTGTCATCAGCCGCAGAAACACAAAATGTTTCCGAGTGCCAGGCACAGTTCTAAGCCCTTCCCATGAACTAACTCGTCGAATCCTCGCAACCACCCTATTTGCCACCACTCATTTTAAAGATGGACACACCAAGGTCCAGGCAAGCTTAGTGATTGGCTAAAGTTTTCATGGCCAGGAAGAGGCTATGAGAATTTGAACCCAGGTTTTCTGGCTCTGGAACCCATCACACGAGGCTCCTATTCAATAAATCACTCCTGCCTTAATCCAGTTGGAGTTCTAGAACCATGACAACCGACCACACCTGAACCAGATGCACAGTGGGCGGGCGGGGTGGGGAGATGCACAGTGGGTAGAATCTCAGAAAGGCAATATAGACACACAAATAGAAAAGACCCCCCAGAACACACAGAGACATGGGGACAACCCCCACAGGGACACACAGCACCCAGAGAGAGACACAACACACCCAAACCCAGATACGGTGTCCCACCCAGAACTCCACTGAGCTCCTGTTCTGCTCCCAGCCCCACTGGGCTGGCCCTCGAGGAAGCAGCAGGCTCAGGATGGGAAGAGGGGACAATCTCACTTGTCTGCTCTGCCTGACTGGTTCCACGAGGGCCATGGATGGCACCACCCACCTTATGAAACCCGCATTGGGCAACTGGACCCAGACCTGACCTGGACTCTTGGATTCTGGAGCGAAAGGGGCTGGGAGCCTGAATTCCTGGGTTCTGAGGGAATAGGAGCTGGGTGCCCCCCCAATCATGGATTCTAGGGGAGAGGAGGACGGGGATCGGGACCTGGACTCTCAGGTCCTGAGGAAGAAGAGCTGGAGGCCTGGGATCCTGGGTTCTGGAAAAAGAGGGGCCAGGGACTTGGATTCCTCTCCTCTGTCTTTTAAGGCAGGGTTCCAGTTAGCAGATAAAAATACAGGACACCCAGTTAAAGGTGAATTTCAGATGAACAACAAATACCTTTTTTAGTATAAGTATATCCCAAAGATGGCATGGAACATACTTACGCCAAAAAAATGTTGTTGTTGTTGTTGTTGTTGTTTGCCTGAAATTTACATTTAACTGGGCATCCTATATTTTATCCGGCAACCCTGTTGAGGGGATGGATGCCAGGTGCTCAGAGACAGCCATGGCCACTGGTCAGGCCCCAGGCCCCTGCTCTTCCTGTCCCTGCCCTCCTCCTCACCCCTAAGCAGGCCACCTCACAGCTTCCCCACCCGCTTTCCTCATCTACATGAGTTGCTGTCTAATTGCAGCCCCCAGGCTGTGTCAGAGTGGGGAGAGGAAACCCGAGGACAACTCGGGTTGTCATCCTGGGAGCCCTGGGGTCCTCAGAGATGACTGACCCTGAGTCACCTGCAGATCATGGTCTGGCCAGCTGGGGGATGGGGCCCTGGGGCTGCCTCTGTGAGGAGGCCTGGAGATGGAGATGTGGGGATGGGAGGCAGAGACCTGGGGACGAGGGCCGGAGACACACAGCTTGGGAGAACAGAGACTCAGACATGGGGAGACAGAGAACCAGAGCAACTTGGAAACAGACTGGCACAGATCAGGAAAGAGATACAGAGCTAGTGAGGCAAAGATGCAGAGATGGGGGCACAGGGACACTAGACCAGAAGTGGAGAGATGTTCCTAGACATTCAGGCTCCTGGACCAAGTGACAGACACGCACCAGAAAAACGCTGAGTGCCACCCAGCAGTCTGGGGACAAGGAGAGCGAGCCATCTGGGTGGTGCCGGGAGACCAAGGCTTGGGTCCTGCTGTGGGTTGGATTGGGAGGTGAGGGAAAAGCTGGGATCCCAGGCGGATAGGGTGATCCACCTGCCATCACCCCATACCCATTCCCAGTGGGGTGACACCACCACCTTCTCTGCAGGTGACACCCCAATTCTCCAGCGCCTACATTTTTGGGGTGACACCTGTGCTAGAAACCCCACCCGACTCTAATGCTGCTTCCCTCACTGAGTCACTTCCAACCCTGCCAGGCCTGTTGGGGGCAGACTTTGGTGACTCAGGAGCCCAGCATCAAAAATCCCAGGACCCCTGCACACTCAGGGGCGCAGCCTAGCCTAACCCAAGAGTCTACACCCCTAGCCAGAATCTGAGCCCCTCTCCCTCCTCTGTTAGGGGCCCAGATGAAGCCCCAGCCCCTCCTCCCTCAGACCCAGGAGTCCGGCCCCCGCGCCCCCATCTGCTCTGTTACCCCACCCCCACCCCCAGTCCTGGGCCACATCCATCTCCTTCCAGAACCACAGTTTCTCGGTTCCCAGCCTCCTCCCTTCCCAGTTTGAAGGTCGAGTGAGTTGTATATATTTACTTTGGTTTCAGCATGAGTCACCCCCAAAACACACTGCCCCCCATGGGCCTGGTGGCCCCAAATGGGAGGACGGTGCCCCCTCTTCCAGGGAAGTGGGAACCTCACTCAGGGGGAAAGGAGAGGCCCTCACAGGGGAGCCCCCACTGCACTCTCCTGCACCCCCCATTCCTTCCTCCACCTCCCTGCCTCTCCACTTTCCACCTCTGTGTCTCTTCTCTGAATCTGGCTCCTCTCTCTGCTGTTTCTCCCCCAGATCTTTGTCCCTCTCTGTCTTGGCATCTCTCTCTCCATCTCTCTATGTCTTCGTCTCTGTCCATCTCTCTGAATCCCCTTCTCTCTCTCCCGCCTGGGCCTCTCCCCTTCTGTCTCTGTGTCCCCCATTCCCTCCCCGTCTCTCTGTCGTCCCTCTCTTTGGGTCTCTGCACTGTGGCCCAGCTGCGCCCCTTGCGCCTCCCCTCTGCCTTCTCTCCCTTCACCCCCTGTCTCTCCCTGCCTGCTCCCCTTTCTGTCTCCCCTCCCAGCTCCGCATCCCTGGCCCCCTCCCTGATTTCCTCGGTCCCACAAGAGCTGGAGGGGAAAAGGGGGGATGGGGGATGGAGAGCCAGGGAGGGGAAGTTCCTGTGGGGGGAAGAGGGTCAGCCAGACCGGCTGGGCTCCCTGGGCACCTCTGTCAGAGCCCCGCCCAGGGCTGTGTGGCCCGCCCCAATATAAGCAGCTCCTGGCCAGAGACAGAACACAGTGCCCGGCTCACCCACACCTGTCTGCATCATCGCCATTGCTGTCTCCTGCAGGTAGGAGCATCTGCCCACAGCCTCTTCTCTGTGTCCCCCCACCCCCGCTCCCCTGACATCTCTGTCCCTTGCATATCTCTGACTGTCTCGGTGGACACTTCTGTCTTTCTCAATGCCCTCCGTGTCCACCTTCTCAACCTCAGTGGCGCTGGGTTGAATCTGGAAGTCCTGGGGCCCAGTGCGGCCTCTACTAACCCCCTTGGCCTGGGCCGTCGGATGTGGGGCATTTCTCTTCACCTCTCTGAGCCTCAGTGTTCCATCTGTGAAATGGGCTTGCAGAGAAGTCAAAGCCCTGGGCAGGTGTGAGTGTTACTGGTGGCATCTCTATGGGCACCTGGCTCTGATCTCTTTCTCCCCTTGTCTCTGACTCCGCCTGTCTCTGTCCCCTGGTCTCTGTCTCCAGCTCTACCTCTGGTATGGGGAAGGTCCTGTGGGGTCTGTCGGGCAGCGGTACAGAGATGGGCGAGTTTCTCGCCCCCACCCCATACATCCCTACTCCATGTTTCTCCCAGCTGGCAGGCTGACTTGGCCTCTTTCTCCCCAGTGCCCTTCCCCCTGAGAACCCAGCCCCCAGTGCCCCTGCTCCTTGCCCGCCCCTCCCCCAGTATCCAGCAACCTTTGGACAGACTCAGCCACTGTCACCGCGGCCACCTCTGCTGTCCCCAACACCGCCACCTCCTCAGGGCCAGCAAGATGCAGTTTGAGATGCACGACAACGTGAAAGGCAAAGGTGGGATCACTGGAACCCTTCCGGTCCCTGGAACCTGGCCGCTTCCCTCCCCTGGGCGCCCTGGCTTCGAAGACAGATGGCGCCTGATTGCATCCCAGAGGCCCCTGGAAATGCGGGAACCCAGCTCCCCAGGCGCAGACGTGGAGGAGGCGGCGCACTTCTCGCCCCGCCCGGATGTGGCACCCACCCTTCCCCAGACTTGCAGGAGTTCCCCACCCACAGCCCAACCAGATGTGCAGGAGGCAGTGGCGATGGGGACAGACTGGGGTGTCAGTGCTCAAACGTGGTGGAAAGGAAAGGGAGGTGCAGTGGTGTCCTCTCCGTGGGCGGCCTGGTGGCCCCGCCCAGACTGCCCGGCAGAGGCAGGGGCGGCAGGGATGTGGGGTCCGGGAGGGGTGGTCGGGCTGCCCGCTGACCCTGGCCCACCACCTTCGCAGCCATGTCCTACCCAGTGACCAGTCAGCCCCAGTGCGCTAGCAGCTGCTACCAGACCCAGCTCAGCGACTGGCACACGGGACTCACGGACTGCTGCAACGACATGCCCGTCTGTGAGTGCCGGCGGCTCCCTCCGGGGGGCGGGGCCAGGCCCCACGAACCCCACGCCCCCTCCCTTCCTTAGACCCTGAATTCCCACACTCTGGCCCTCACCCCTTCCTCCCACCTCCAACACTCCCCAGGATCCTGACCTCACCTCTTCCAACGTCCCCTTGCACCCTCAACTTTCCCCGTTGTGGCCCCAGCTCCCCCTCCAAAACCCTATCTCCCAGCCTCCAAACCACCCCCGCTGGGAACCCTTCATTCCCTCCGGGACCCTCGACTGGGCGCCGCGGAGCATCGGCCTCGCCTCTCCCCCAGGCGCCTCTCCCCGGTGGGCCCCGCTCTGACTGCCCCGCGCCCGCCCCCAGGTCTGTGCGGCACTTTCGCCCCCCTGTGCCTCGCCTGCCGCATCTCCGACGACTTCGGGGAGTGCTGTTGCGCGCCCTACCTGCCCGGAGGCCTGCACTCCCTGCGCACGGGCATGCGGGAGCGCTATCACATCCAGGTGCGTGCGGGTCGCGGGGCCCGGGCGGGGACGGACCTCCTGGGACCCAAGGCGGGGCTCCTAACTCTCTCTCCCCCAACCCTCTAGGGCTCCGTCGGGCACGACTGGGCGGCCCTCACCTTTTGTTTGCCCTGCGCCCTCTGTCAGATGGCGCGGGAATTGAAGATCCGGGAGTAAAGCAGCTCCACGCGCCTCCTCCTTTTCCACCGGTCACGCCCGGCCCCCTCTGCCCCCTCGGCCCCCTCTGCCGCCTCGTGGGAGGGCCTACCCCTCCGCCCTATCCCGCTACCAGAAATACACCCACAATAAAAACCTGAAAACCAACTCCGCCTGCATTCTTTTTGTCCCAGGGAAGGAATCTGGGTGGAGAAGGTTTGGTGAGGGTTGTGGGGACACAGGGAAGATGTCTAGGTGTGGAAGGATGCCAGGGTCAGATCCTTGACCCCAGCCTGCTGTGTATGACATTGGCAAGTCTTACCTCGCTAAGCCAGGGGGTCCTCATTAACAAAGTGAAACCACTAACCCCTTAAACTGCCCAACCGAAGCTCTGCGGGGATCCTGAAAATAAGCAAAACCAGAAAAAGCTCCAAGAAAAAATTTAGGAGAGCCCCTTCCCACCCCTACTAAGTCAATACCTATGGACTCTTGGCCTACACACAATCCTAACAGGTTTGGGGTGGGGGGGTCCTTTGTCTCCAAAGCAGAGAACTGCCAGGTTTAAGGCTCCCTGGAGCTGAAACTAATCCTTAAGGATCACCCAGTTCTCTTTATTCAAAAGCGACTAGCAGATTAAGAAAATCTAGTCTCAAAATTGGGCAGAGCAAGGATCTGATCTCAACTCTTGCCACTTACTAGGCGTATTATCTTAGTCAATTAATAAGCCTCTCTGAGCCTGTTTCCTCCTCTGAGGATAATCCCTAATATGTCATATGGCTACTGTGTGAGCAAGAGACAGAACAGATGGAAAGACCAAAGAGTGAGCTTAATAAACTTGTATTATTATGTATAATAACACTACACTATTCTGTTATTTGTGTTATTTGCTGTTATTCTCGCTCTCTCTCTCCATCTGTGTATCCAACCATCAAGTGACATCTTTACTAGGAGTATCTAATGGGCATCTCAAATTTAAAACCTAACTCCAGGGGTGCCTGGGTGGCTCAGTTGGTTAAGCGTCCGACTCTTGATTTTGGCTCAGGTCATGATCTCAGGATCTGAGAGAGCCCACGTTGGGCTCCCTGCTGGGCATGAGACCTGCTTAAGATTCTCTCTCCCTCCCCCACCCTGCAAGTACTCTCTCTCTCTCTCAAATAAATAAATAAATAAAACCTAACTCTAGATTCCCCACCCAAAACCTGCTACTCCCAGGCTCCCCCTCTCAGGAAATAGCAAACCCCATCTTTCCAGCTGCTCAGTCACTTTATTACCCAATGTCCCAACCTGTCAACTAGTTTCGTTAGTTCTACTTTCAGAATATATCCAAAACCTCACTTCTCCCTACTCCGCTGCCCCCACCTTGTTCCAGCCACCCTCCTCTTCAGCCTAGACTAATGCAGTGGCTCCTCACTGGGCTCCGTGCCCTAACTCCACATCTTTAGTTTCCTCCCACAGAGAAGCCCTGTGAACACCTGAGTTAGGTCACATCCCTCCTGCCCTCAGAAACTTCTCATGGCTCTTCCTGCATAGAGTTCAAGCCAGAGCCCTCACTGTGGCCCAAGGACCTGCACCATCTGCTTCCTGCTTCCTCTGTGCCCTTCTCTCCTCCTTATTCCCTCTGACGAGTCTCGTGGTTGTTTCTCCAATGCTAGCCATGCTCCCACCGCAGGGCCTTTGCACTAGCCGTTCCCCCGACTTGGAATTCTCTTCCCTCACATGTCCCTATGGCTCATTCCTGCACTTCTGCTCACACGCCGTCTGAAGAGAGAGGCCTTCCCTTCTACCTTATCTTCCATAGCGAGTACCGACCCCCCCTTCCCCTCCTTCATCACCTTGTTTTTCTGGCCATATATCAACATACCACATCATTTGCTTATTTATTATCTGGCTCCCCGCTGGTGTGTCAGCTCCATGAGGGCGGGGACCTCATTCACAGCTGTGTTCCCAGCACCTAGAACAGTGTGGAGCCCATTGCAGGTGGAGAGGAGTGATCACAGGTGGGAGCCATGGACGCAGAAAAGGGACATGATTTTAGAGGTAATTGGGGGAGGGGGCAATGGACAGACAGGCTTGCATCAGAATCTGGGCTGTTAATCTGCCCTGAGTCCTTAGGCAAGGGGCTTAGTTTCCAAATCTGCAAAATGGGGGCACAAACCTGTACCTCTCAGCATTGATGTGGGGGAAGAGTAAAAGACACACCAAGCACCCAGCACTCACTACCTGGAATGCTGTAGGCCCTTGGTGAAATCCCCCCCACCCCTTTTCCCGAAATCCTTAGGGCATTGATGGCCATACACAGACCCCTGAATCCAGACCTTCAGGCTCCCATGCTCAGGCTTTCTCTCACGCTCCTGGAGCCTCTTGCATTCAGGTATGTGGATAGCAGAGCAAGGTGCCCGCTGAGGGGCTAAGTGGAGGGACAGTGCTATAGGGCATTCGTACAGGAGCATCCGCACGCTATGGACAGCAGCTGGAGAGGGCGGCTCTGCGTCCCAGGGACAGGGTCCAGTCACAGTGCAAATGCTCTGCCCCGGAAGGCAGTCACAGGCTGGTGGCGGGAAAGAGACCTTACCAAAGGTCTGATCAGAACGCAGACGAGTCTTGAAGAACCACCTTAGCTCCTTCCTGGTGGTGCAGGATGACCGCTCCACTGGGACTGGAGACTGGCCTGGGACTCCCCGAGGCAGCACGCCCTGCTTCTGGTGAGCTTCCTGGGTGGGAAATTGTGCCTGACCCCTGGCAGAAACTGGGTATTTCAAACACCTGCCCCTAGCGCCCGCTCTGTGCTGGGACAGCGCTCAGCTAGGTGGGCTAAGGAAGAATGTGCACGATGCCCCTTTTGCTCTCTGTGGCCTCGTCTCCTCCTTATTCCCGGGGCCTCCCTCCTCAGGGGGTGAGAGGGCCTGGTGGTCAGGCATGTGGATTTGAGTCATGGGGCAGCTGTCCCTGAACAGCTGAATGAGGTCTATGAACTTCGGTCTTCTCATCTGCACACCGGGATTAGTTACCCCCTCATACGATTGCTGGGCAGGAACATGGCCAGGAGAGCCATCTAACACGGGTGCTCAGCACATACAAGTTCACGGTCACGTCGTGGAGGGCAGGTACTACCAACAGCTCATCAAGGCAGAACTCCTGTGTGGGCAGAGTCATCCCTGAAAATCCTGGACGTTGCCCATAAATCTGAAAATACTGATTTTCGTGGACTGCACTGCAGATGCAACCCCCCCCCCAGTGCACCTCACTTTGGCTAACCACTGGATGAAGCCACCAGCCTTGCCCCTGGGCTGCCTGAACCAGAAGGCATGGTGCTTACCTCTCACCTGGACTCCCACGCTGCGCAAGGCCAACTGAGGGCGCATTTCCACCGCCTGGGCCATGCTCTTGCTTGCCCTGCGGGCCTGGCAGGTGAAGGCCCCCGAGATGCTCCCCGTTTGGGCCGTGAGAGCCTTCTCGGATTCGAGGAAACTCATCATGTTGGGGCATCTTGGTCTCTCTGCTGCCTCAACTCTTCTGAGGCCAGAATAAAACCCAAGCCTGGGACCAAGGGAGTCTGTTTTACCTCCTGAGACAAACGGGTCTCCCTGAGACAGGGATCTGAGGAAGGGCCAGAGGTCTCTGCGCCCCCACCTCCCCTAGGTCCGTCCTTTCTAGGGACAAACAAGCAGCACCATCCCACCCCTGCATAGGAGAGGCAGGGTGGAGCCAGGCCCAGCCACGCAGCTCTGACGGGCCACCAAGGTAAGCACACCGGTTAGATTTCTCTACACTCGGGTGCTGTTCCGAGAAACAAGACACCCCATCTCCTGCATGCACACGGCGCTCAGACACCGGCCTTCCCCCACACTCTTTATTTGCTGCTTCAAGCACTGTCCCTCTTTCAGCCTCATAGACTGAGGGCCCCAGCAGAGAAGAGGCGGGGCTCAGCTCCTCGAGGTCCAAACCCGCAGCTGGGGGATGGAGTCTTGCAAAAAGGAGTCCCAAGTTCAAGATGGCTAGGATGGGAGCTGTCCTCAAGGGGGACAGGAGCTCAGAAGTCCAAGGTGGTGGCTGCTACCTCACCGTCCCACCTCTGATGCGTAGACCAGAACAGCCAATCCCCTGCACTTGGTTCCTTCCACTGAAATACGCAGAGCGGTCTGTCTCCCTGGCTGGGCCTGATTGAAGAGATGCCTACAGGGCATCTCAGACTGGACTTCTGATCGTCCCCACAAGCCCCAGGCTGCCCCACTGTAATAGACGACCCCGCCGTCCGCCCATAGTTTGAGCTACAAAGTCGAGGTCGTCCTGGATTCCCCTCTCCCACCCCAACATCCACACACATCCTGCACCTGTCCCTGACCCACCCCCTCCCCACCACCACCCTAGTCCAGCCCACTGTCATCTCTTGTCCCCTCCGACCCATTCTCCACACCACAGCTGAGGGACCTCTTGAATAGGTACGTCGGATCCTGTCATTCACCCTCATACAACTGTCCCACGGCTTCCCATTGCCCTGAGAATAAAACTCAAAACCCTATCTGGGGCCTGCACGTCCCTGGGTGATGCCACCCCTGCCTGGTCCCCAACCTCACCTCCTCTTTGCACTCGGTCTGGGTCACACTGGCCACCTCTCCGATCCCTCCAATAAAGCACGCTGGTCCCCACCTCTGGGACTTGTCCTTGCAGCTCCCTCCACCTGCGACCCACTTCCCAGCGTTCTCCCCGCAGCCGGTTCTCTCAATCTTTAGGCCCAGCTTCTCCGAGTGCCCAACTTACCCTACCCCGCGGTCCCTCATGGCCACATCCTGTGATCCCTCCTGGCCTCTCCTTCACAGAAATGATCTCACGTGTGTGTGTGTGTGTGTGTGTGCGTGCGCACACGTGCACGCACTGATTGTCTCCCTCCACTGGAACCGAAGCCCCACAAGATCAGGGAACTGGTCTGTCTCGCTTTCTGCTCTGCCCAGTGCCTTCAACAGCGTAGAGTAAGTATTCAATAAATAATTGTTGGCTGCAGAACGGCGAGTGCCCTGGCTGGGGAGGCCCAGGGAAAGGGAGTCGGAGGTCTCTGAGGACACACTGTCCGGGGGGCCCCCAGGCAGAGGAGCCCCGAGTCCAGGGCGGCGTCATCAGGGCACTGCGCTGCCGTGGCTGAGGAGCCCACCGTGGGTCAGAGGGACATGCTGGTGAGATTGTCCTGGCTCAACAGTCCCTTCCGGCCTGCGCCAGCCCCGTGCCCACTGCCCCCGGCGCCCCCGCCGCCCCCACAGTACTCGTGCAGTCTGTGTCTCAGCGTGACAAGTGCCGAGCCCAGGCAGGCACCGTTGGGCGCTTGGGGTCCCCCAGGCAGCTGGAGCAGCAGCGTGGCCACCCCAGCCATACCATCTTCGGTGGGCTCGAGGGTGATAGGCCCGGCTCGCAGGCCGGCAGTCGTGGTGGGGATGGCTGGTGGGCAGCAGCCTCCTCCCACGGGTCCCCAGGGCCCGCCGGCCCCGGTCAGCAGCAGGGGTGCCAGGAAGGGTTCGGAACGGCGGAAGGTGGGCGGCGGGAGCCCGGCCGGCTTCCAGGCAGGGGCCGGGGCAGCGGGGTCGGGCGGGAAGCAGACAGTGACCTTGGCAAAAGGGCGGCTGGCCATCTTGGTCATCTCCTGCAGGTGCCGCCGCTGCTCCTGCCGCTGGTCCAGGGCCTGTTTGGCCTTCCAGAGGAGCACACAGAGCGAGAGGAAGAGAAAGAAGCAGGAGAAGAAGACGGAGAAGAAGACAAACAGGTCGATGTGGGCCTGGTCCTGCCGGAAGAAGAGCAGGCCCTGCGAGTCGGCCGAGCCGTTGGCGCCGGGCCCGCTCGGGTCCCCCACGCCCAGCAGGAGCAGGTAGAAGCGGCTGGACTTGAGAGCATGGTGCTCGTGCGGGTAGGTGATGACCAGCCGGTCCCGCACGCCACGAACCACGAGCACTGCCGACGGCTCCGTCACCGTCACGTAGGTGATCAGGCCGCGTGGCCACACTTCCCGCACCCGTGGCTCGGCTGGGGTGCCTGGCCCACTCCCGGACCCCGGTCCCCCTGGGTCCCCGGCCCCCCGGAGTCCGCCGTCAGCAGGGGGTGGGGGAGGCGGCGGGGGTGGAGGGGGCTGGATATGCACAGTGTGGACGCCTGTGTCGGGGGCCACGCGGACCACAAACGTGTCGTAGGAGGTGGAGACATAGAGGTCCACGGCACCGAAGGTCACATCCAGCGTCAGGCGGATGTCCACATTGGTAAACTTGGGCTGTACGCCGAAGAGGACCGTGCGGCCAGGGCCCAGAGCCCGGCGCTTGGGTTCGTGGAAGCAGTTGGTCTGGGACGTGGGGTCGAGGCAGCATTCCTGCTCCACGGAGATGAGGCGGTAGCACTGCTGGCCACCCAGCGGGCTCCCGTGGAATGACTCCCGGCACTTGGCGCACTGCGGGGGGCGGGGGGCGAGGGGCGGGGGCGGTCAGGGCTGAGCTCAGCGCCCGGCCACCCTCCAAGTCCTGACATTCTGGACCGACTGGTGAGCAGCCACTGCCCCAGGCTCCCTCAGTCCCCAGCAGCTTCCTGGGGACTGTCCCTCACCCCGACGCAGTGTGGAGGCCCCCAGGACCCCACGCTCCAGCGCTGCTGTCCCACCCTGATGTGGAGGCCTCTGGAACTCTCAGGCGCAGCGATGAAGGGCTCTGTCGAACCTGCCTCTACTCCTCACTACTTGGGTGGCTAAGCTCGCTGAACTTGAGATCCCTCCTCTGTACCCAGGCGGCAAACAGGGCTCACGCATGGGACTGCCGAAGCTCCAGGCACAGCACAGGGTGGGCCGGCCTCACCTGCCAGCCTTGCTGTTTCTGGACTGCATGAGGTACGTCCCACCTCAGGGCCTTTGCACTGGCTGATCCTCTTGCCTGGATCACTCTCTACTCGCCCACAACCCCCGTGGCTGCTTGTCTGGTATCCCGACTTCTATCAGATCGTTTCTCAAGTGTCACCTTCTCACCGAGGCCCTCCTTGGTCGTCATATCTACCATTCCCACTCCTTTCTCCTCACTGCTCATCATTAACATGCTCTGCATCTAACTTACTCATTCGTTTGTTGCTCAGCTCCTCCACGGGAATGTAACTTTCCCGAGGACAGAACACCCTGCCCATTTTGGTGCCCACTGCATCCCAGTGCCTCCCATGCAGCCCAGCACACAGTAGGGGCTCAGTAAATATGTGCTGGATGAATGAGTGGCCCTCTCGGGGTGCAGGGCCCTTGGCCTGGAACTCACTTCTCCAGCCGTACCTGGTACCTGTAGCAGTCCCGACGGTCACTAGGGGAGCTGCCCTGGCACGTGCCCGTCTCCGTATTGTTCTGACACGGGCAGCCCGTCCCGTCCTGCTCGTTACATGTATCTGCATGGCCATTACACTGGCATCTGAGGAAGCGGGGGGAAGACAGGGGTCACAGAGCTCCCCTGGCCCACAGGGGTCCAGGCTCGATGCTGCAGAGGTGAGCTTGAGTCCGAGCTCCAGGCCAGAAGAGGAAACTGAAGCTCACAGGGGGTCAAGCCATTTGCCCAAAGCCAGGGAGCCAGTCAGCGGCAAGGTTAGGACTTGAAGCCAGGTCGGAATGACTCAAGTCTACTGAGCATTCGGGAAGGAAGGGCTGGGGTGGGAGGCCGCCCGAAGGCCTCGCCCCTTGGCAGCTCCCTCTCTGCCCCCCAGTCTCCATGGCGGATGCTCTGTGGTCTGCGTGTCAGCACCGGCCTCTGAGGGAGGGGGTCTCCCACCTGAGCCTGGCTCATGGCCCCCAGCTCGGCCTCAGCCCCGGGCCTCCCTGGGGATGCTGTCCGCTCCTGCCTGAGGGCAGAGAACTGGGGAGAGGGGTGTGGCTCCCAGAGCTATTCGCTGTGGGCAGGGCTAGGGTCCCCGGCCCCCCTGCTTCTCACTTGGTGCACTTCCCGTCCAGGAGGAAGTAGCCGTGCAGACAGCTCTCGCATTTGTCCCCATAGCTGTTATTCTGGCAGTTCACACACACGGCCTCATCTTCACTGGGCCCCTCGGTCACCCAGTTGTCAATCTGGCCAAGGAAAGACGGGGTGATCGCAAAGAGGCGTGGGCCAGCCCCCTCCTCCCGAGACCCAGGAGTCCTGGCCCGTGGCCTCTCCTACCTCCTCCGGATCCAGTGAGTACTTCTCGGGCTCCTTCCTGGCCATTTCGAGCTCCTTCCTGGAGACGCAGACGTGGCTGTTGCCACGACAGAAGGCGTGGCACGGCCGGCAGGTCCCGCCCCCCACAGCTGAACCCACGAACAGGGGGAGGCACTGCTCACAGTGGCTGCCCTGGAAACCGGGGACGGGGTGGTCAGAGCAGGCAGGGTGGGAGAAGGGGCCCTCTGGGAGCGCTGCGGGAGGGCAGCAGGGGCTCAGGCTCTTGGTTCGGGCCGTCCCAGCCTTGGGGCAGTTTAGCCTCTGCCTTCGCTTGCGCACCTCCGGTGACTCAGGCCGAGGGGGGTGGCGTTCGCGCCCGTCCAGCTCCAGGTGTTGAGCTCAGAAAGCCCTTCCCTGTGCCACCCGGAGTCCTCCTCCACGGGCCCCGCCTCCCTAGTTCAGCACTGACTCTGTCCGCTATTCCGGGGCGGCCCCTCTCTGACACGAATCCAGGCAGTGTCCCCAAAGCCTCCCCCACCCTGGGGCCTGGCTCCTCCAGGCTCGGAGTGAGGCTCAAGACACGGGTGCGTCGGAGGCCCCGGGCAGCCCACCTTGGTGTGGTTACGGCATAGCAAGCAGTGGTCGCGGGCCCCCACGCCCGCACACTCGCTGTGGCGGTTGCAGCGACACTCGGTGGAGCAGTTGCGGCCCACGAAGCCGAAGTGGCAGCGGCAGTGGTCGGGTTCCACACACGAGCCGTTCACGCAGCCCTGGGCGCACACGGGGCGGCACAGCCCGGTCACACTGCAGGGGCAGGGGGCGGGGGGCGGTGGAGGGGCAGGGCAGGGCCGGGGTCCTCGGGGGTCCGGCCAGCCCACCACCCACTAGACCGCCCTCAACTCGTGGCTCAGCCCTGGTCTGTCCCACGCTCCCCCTCCGGGGTCTAGCCTCCATCTCCCTCAGGGGCTAGCCTGCCATCCTCCCTCTTCCCAGCGAGCCCTGCCCCTCCACGCGCTGGCCCTTCACCCCTTCCTGCATGAATGCCACGCCTCACATCTGCGCCGGCCCACGCCTCACCCGTTCCTGCTCCCACAGCCCGCCCCCCACAGTCGCCTGGGCCCCCGCCACCTCACTTGTCCATGGTGTAGCCCGCCTTGCAGCTGCACTCGTAACCGTGCGGCCGGTCGTGGCAGTTCTGCGTCTCGTTGCAGTCGTGGTGCCCGTTTGCACACTCGTCCTCAGGGGGGCAGGACAGGAAGGCCCAGGAGGCCCCAGGCCGCCCGCACGTCAGCCCTGGCACAGGGACACGCAGAGCTGCACCGGGTGCCTCTGCAGCAGCTGCCCAGCCACCCGGGCCCCCCTCCGAGACGGCCCCCAGTGCCCCCAGGTTCTCTGTGCCAGACCCACCCCCGAGCGCGGCTCACCGTCCCGGGGACCGCTGAGTCCACCCTCCAGGCAGCGGCCACCCCCATCCTGGCCCCCCCAGGCACACCAGCCACAGTGGGGGCGCCACAGGCACAGGGCACACTGGGAAGCCTGAGCACAGCCCAGGGAGCAGCTCTCGGGTCCTCGCAGCAGGCGGCCACAGCCTCCAGCCATACATCGCAGGGGCAGGTAGGAGGGGCTCAGACACTGTACAGGGGAGGGGAGATGAGAAATGGGGGGGGTGGGCAAGAGAGAGGCAGAGAAAGAGGATCAAACACATTCTGCGTGTCTTCCCAGACCGCACCCCCTCCTCGGGGCTCTCGCCCCTCTCTGGCCACAGCCCATGGGTCAAAGTGGATACCAGCAGGGGTTAATCACATTCTCCCTGTCAAGCATTTGTAACCTGGAAGTCCACAATGGGAGTCAGGCTAGGGGCATCCTTGAAACTGGAAGATTCTGGAGGTGAGGGCTTTGGGGGCTGTTAGGATGAGCAAAACACAGCAAATGAAGAGAATAGAGGGACAGGAAAAGAGCAGATGCAGAAGGAAGCATCGATGAGGACCACACCCCCCAAGCCCACAGCGGGCGGGGCGGGGGGGAGGAGGGCAGCTTTTCCAGGCCCCGTCGCCAGGCCTGGCTGCACTTTGCACCCTGGGCTCCAAGAGGTACCACTGTGTTGGTGTGACTGGCGGTGTCGGTCTCCCCACCTGGCTTAGCGCGCATGGCTGTTTCTCACAACCAAAGGGGGGCACCAATCCCAGGTTGGGACAGAAACTAGCGACAGGTGCAGGGTTGCAAGCCATTGTCACTTAGGGAAAACGTGCAGCTGGCTGCTGGGGCCGCAGGGTCCTCCCGTGCTGGGCTGGGAAGCGGAGTCTGCGGTCAGGGGCTGCCCAGTAGCTCACACGCCATCACTCAGCACGTCCTGGGACCCAGACAAGGTGCGCAGTCAGGGTCAGACTCTTGGGAACTTTCCGCAGGGTGTCAGAGTATTTTATTTACTGTTCGGGCCTT
>NC_138384.1:41726825-41732613 GCF_054177405.1 Leptonychotes weddellii
GCTTACAGCCAGCAGTGAGCTGAGCCTTGCTGAACTGCTGGAGCTAGGCTCCCAGATCTAAATTTAGTGCGCCCCTTGGCAGATGGTGGGGGAATCTGGGGGGGGGGGGAGACCAAGTCCCCAGTCTGCACAGCGTTTGTTTTGCTGTGACCTCTCCAGTGGCCACAGGTGATGCTGCCCAACACCATCAACTGCATCCCCTGCGCTCTTGGAAGAGATATGGGAATGTTAAGTTCCGAGAGCAGGGTTCTAGCTCATCTTGACAGGTACACCTACAACCTAGCGAAGTGCCTGGTACGGGGAAGGGGCTCGACAAAGAACCTGCTGAAGAGAAGCCAGGGAAGGGAGCACTCTGTGCCCGTCCCAGGCTCTGAAGCCAAAGTCATTCAAAAGAACAATGCCTGGGTGTTAAAATAACAGCGGCCCTCAAGCCAACTCCTAACAGGGCTGGTCTGCACATCTGTTCGGTCCAATCTGTGCAGTGGTGGTTGTTAGAAGCCCGAGCCAACGCTCCAGAGCTAGGAGACCGCACAGAAATCCGAAGCTCTGGCAGAAGTGCCCTCCCAGGGGCGCCTGGGTGGCTCAGATGGTTAAACGTCTGCCTTTGGCTCAGGTCATGGTCCCAGGGTCCTGGGATCGAGTCCCACATCGGGCTCCCTGCTCCTTGGGAGCCTGCTTCTCCCTCTGCCTCTCTCTCTCTCTGTCTCTCATGAATAAATAAATAAAAAATCTTTAAAAAAAAAAAAAAAGAAGTGCCCTCCCACCCACACTGTGGCACCGACCCGGCGCTGGAGTCTCCTGCCCCACAGAACAGCACAGAGGGGCTGGGTGAATAGCAAGTGCCTGCCAGCAGGCTCCCTACCATTGCCTTCCAGGCCCGGGAGTGTCCACAGAGACGGACAATGGGCATCTCAATGTTATTTGAGGAGAACCTGTATCACCACAAGGACCCCAGGCTTGGGGATGAGGCCTCAGTGTGCTAGAGACCCACACTGTGGGGGTCACAGAGAACCCCCACGGGGAACACTGCCCACCCTGTGTGTGTGTCCACAGAGTGGAGGCTGGGAATCCCCCCACTGGGCAGAACTTGGGGCATGACTGAGATTTTACTCAGGAGCAAGCATGGCCCCAGGCTGCAAAGACACTCACCCATTTAATTTCTACCACCTGCCTACGGGATGGTGTGGTGTAACCCAAGAATATATCCTACAGGTGTCCTGGTCTTTCCTGAGTGCTGGAAGGCCTTTTGTTGTTCATAAGAAGCTGATTTCACACCTGAGTTTATGCTAAAGAGGGCATGTAGAGAGGGTGTCACCAGAAAGACCAAGTGGCTAGAGGGTTGGCGCTTGCAGCCCCCCCACAGACTGCGATGGGGATGGAGCTGGGGTCTATAAAAACTCATGAACAAGGAGATTCAGAAAGCTCCCCTGTGGCAAGCATGGCGTGCCCAGAGGGGGCACGGGAGCTCTGCGCATTCACCCCATTCCCTGCCCTAAACTTCTCTGCCACCTGGCTCTGCCTGAGTTGTAGCCCCTATAGTAAACTGGTATTCGTGAGTAGTTGTTTCTCCGAGTTCTGTGAGCCATTCTAGCAAATGATCAAACCTGCTTTGGGGGTGGTAGAACCCCTGATTTACAGTTCGTTGGTCAGAAGCACAGGTGGTCTGAGGGCGTGACTGGCCTCGAAATGGGGATAGGCCTGTGGACTTGAACTTTGTAGGATCTGGCTCTGGTGCTAGGTGGGCGGTGTCAGGGGCGACCGGAGTTGTTAGACACTCAGTCAGGGTCCAGAGAATTGGAGAACGGGTTGTTGGTGTTGGGTCTGTTGTTATCGGTCCTATTTTACCAAAGATTGACGTAGGCGCACGCGTTGCGAGATGGCAAGTGGTCACTCGTGGACTGGGTGTTCCACAAGGATGAATGAGAAGTGGACATCACTGGGACTCAGAGACCCAGAACTCCGGGTCTGACACTGCTTCTGGATGTGACGGCAAGAGGTGAATCTTTGTCTCCCCCTGGGGTGGGGTTGGGGGTCGAAGGGCTTATGTCTGCCACTGGGGGCGGCCAAATCATGCTAAGCAGAGGCATCTTTGGACCGGACTCTACGGGGTAAGCAGGAGCTGGACAGTCAAGGGGCAGACTGTCCCTGGTACCCACGTTGCCTGCCCAGACCACACCCACAGAGAGCCATCTCTCCAGCCGGCAGCTTAACCCTGTGCTCCTACCCCTCCCTGGCCATGTCTCACTGGGCCAAGGCTGGACATCTAACCGGTCAGCTGAGTCGAAGTCTGCCCTTGAGAATGTGAGCTAACCCCGGATGATCAAGGCAAGAGAAAGCGGCCGATGGAGACGTGCAGAGAACGGCTGAGATTAGAGACCCCAAGGCCCGAGAAGGACGGAGCCGCAGGACTTCCTACCCCAATTCCGTATAATAAAACCAAGGGGATCTCTGTATCTTACAACCAGAAGTTCCAAAAGCAGAGAAAGGGACGGAGAAGGCAAGTGCAGAGGTTTGGGAGGGAGAGGCAAGATGGCATTAGCAGTCGCGGGAAGGATGGCGGGGGGGGGGGGACCGTGACCCCGGCTGTGGGGTCCGGAAGGTGGCGGCGTGGCAGGGTTCTAGCAGACGCGACAGGGAGACTCGAGAGGCCAGGGGGGAAGGAGGAGGTGCTAGTGGGGGAGGAGAACAGAGGAAGGAGGAGGACAGAGGAAGCACCGTGGAGGGACCAGAGCCAGGGAAACGGAGGAGGAAGTAGGACACAGGGGCAGGGGCAGGGCGGGGAGGGCCCCCTGGGCACCCCGCCCGACGGTACCTGTTGGAGACTGCTGCTCCAGACACAGTGTTGCCAGCCCCCGTCCGCACCCTTGGAGTCCAGGCAGGAGGTGCAGTTGGGCAGGAGGTGACAGGGAGTGGGGCAGGGGAGCGGGGGTGACGACTCCACCGGCATTGGGGACACGTTCAGCAGAGAGTGGCTGAAGCATGTCCAGTCGTAGGTGGGCTGCACTGAGAGGATGCGGCGGGTCTCCCCTGGGGTCAAGGGCCCAGGAATCAGAGCCTGGGCCTGGCCTCGGCCCCCCCTGCTCCACCCCTTCCGGGGGCCCCCAGGCCATCCTAGTGGGGAGCCGCACCTGTCCTCTTGAACTGCCTGGTCCACATGCACTTGCCCTCCCGGGTGCACTGCTCGCAGTCCGCAGCCCCGCACACGGCCTCCGAGCAGTTCCCGGCCCAGAACACCTCTCGCTGGTTGATGCGACAGTCATTCTCCGAGGTGCAGGACCCGTTCCGCCCGATGCAGGCGCCCTCAGGGCAGTTGGTACACCACTTACAGCGGGGGGCGGATGCCTGGGCGGGGGAAACATGGGCTCAGTGGGGTTCTCAAGGTCCCTGGCACCCCCCCCCACCCGAGCCAGCTCTTCCCACCCAATCCCAGCTGAAGTTCCTGAGACACCCCCCCACCCCCGCTTCACCTCTCCATCTCCAGGCTGCAGGGTCCGGGGGTGGCGGGCCAGGCACTCACTGCAGGTCCGGAGACGTCGACATTCCTCGGGGGAGCGAGGCATGGGGGAGCATGGGGGGGCCCCACAGCCCAGCCTGGGGAGGCAGGAGGCCTGGCTCAGCACACCCAGCCAGACCCCGTCCCTCCTCCACCCACCCTTGCCTCTTCCTGGTGCCTCCTGGACATCGTCCTGCGGGCCCCCCGACGTGTATCCTGGACTGGTCTCAGCCCAGGCCTCCCCAACCTGCTCCTCCCCCACCCCACCTGGCCATGGTCTCACGTCCCCCTGTCACTCCAGCCAGAGATACTGGACAATATCCCACACTCCCCTGTCCCTCCAGCCACCAAGGCGTCCCCCACTCTCCACCCCTGCAGCCCTTTGCCCAGTTCAGGCCTCTTCTTCTCCAGCCTCCTCCTCCTCGGCCTCCTCCCAGGTCTCCACCCAGGTCTCCACCCACAGCCTCCCCTCACCGCTGGCTCCTTCCCAACAGCCCCAGGGCTTTCTGCCCAGGCCAGCCCCTGCCCTCCCCTGCTCAAACCTTCCCTGGCTCCCCATCACCCACAGTGGAGGTTCATAATCCCTTACCCAAAGTCCTTGAAGGCACACATTTCAGAACTTTCCAGATTTTAGAAAAGCAGTGGGTGTACCCACTGTTACATAACACTCCTAGCAGAATCTGGGGGAGCACCCCATAAATCAAACCCTTTACTAATTCAGTAGCAAACACAGTGACACATTTAATAGGACAAGCCAAGGCCATTAGTAACCTCATACGGGTTCGGGATAACGATGTAGCCAAAAGAGTTTGTGCTGAACCAAGGACAGCCCTTTCAGCTTCCTGAGATGTCTGGCCTCCCGAACAACAGAAGCCCAGCGCCACAGCCAGGCACTGGGAGCCCTTCCTGAGCTGCCCCCACCACCGCTCCAGCCTCACGTTCCCCCAGCATAGACGGTCCCTAAAATACACCGGGCACAGCCCCGCTTCCGAACCTTCGCTGGTCTAAATTCTAGTGGTCATTTGGGAGCCAGTTCGGACCCAGCTCCTCCAGGAAACATTCTCAGATGCCACCCCAGCCCACAAGCAGGGCTTCTCACTCAAGGGTCCCCCAGCCTGACCTTGCCTGTGATACAGCGCCCGTTTTCCCATGTGAGCCGGTGTCCTGTTCGGACAGTACCCTCCTGAGCGCCCCCCCGCCCCCCGCAAGCCTGGCCTAGCACAGAACCCCCTTCGGAGGGCACCAGTACCATCCACCCATGCGCCGTTCGGTCACCACGGTTACCTATGGGCCTGGTCCCAGGACAAGCAGGCCCCATGGCACCAGGTGCAGGCCCCAGACTGGTTACAAGCTTCGGGTGAGGGTAGCAGGCGGCAGGGGTCAGGGGGCAGGGTCAGGGCCAGCAGGCGGCCCAGGGCCACTCCCCCGAAGCCCCCTGAGAGGTACAGGCGGCCCCCTACCGCTGCCACAGCATGGGCCACAGACTCCTCCATCGGGGCCCCCACAGAGGCTGGGCCTGGGGAAAGACGGAACATTCAGAGAGAGACTCAGGGACGAGAGCCCCACGAAGAGCCGGTCAGAGAGGGACGCCGAGCGGAGCGACGGGCTAAGGACGGCAGAGACGGACATGGACAGAGAAGATACATAAGGACAGACAGGGCAAGAGAAACGACAAGGACAGCAAGACAAAAGAGAGGGAGAGATAAACAGAAAAAGGAAGCAGAAAGAATGCAGTAAGGATGGAGACAAAGCTTCTGGAACCAGAGGTGCTGGTCGCACAACCTCCTGAAGGTACCAGGTGTCACTGCATCGTTAATATCACAACCGTTCATTTTCTTATGTGAATTTCGCCTCAGGTTTTTTAAATCCTCCAGAAAGGGGGTCGCCTGGGTGGCTCAGTCAGTTAAGCGTCTGCCTTCAGCTCAGGTCATGATCCCAGGGTCCTGGGATTGAGTCCCGCATCGGGCTCCTGGCTCAGTGGGGAGTCTGCTTCTCCCTCTGTCCCTCGCCTACTTGTGCTCTTTCTCTTTCAAATAAATAAATAAATAAAATCTGAAAAATTAAAAATTAAAAAAATCCTCCAGGAGGTAGATGAACCATGAGAGACGATGGACTCTGAAAAACTAACAGGGTTCTAGAGGGAGGGGGGTGGGAGGATGGGTTAGCCTGGTGGTGGGTATTGAGGAGGGCACATTCTGCATGGAGCACTGGGTGTTATGCACAAACAATGAATCATGGAACACTTCATCTAAAACTAATGATGTAATGTATGGGGATTAACATAAGAATAAAAAA
>NC_138384.1:41733113-41753558 GCF_054177405.1 Leptonychotes weddellii
GCGTGGAAAAGCCGGGGGCGGGGCTGTTGGGGAGACACCCGCAGGATGGCCGGTCAGAGCCCACACTCCTCCGCTCGCCTCTCATCCCACCCGCCACCCTGCACCCTCCCACACCTCAGCCCCCACCAGCCCTACCCAACCCTAATCTCCCTCAAATCTCAGCTCCTCCGTCCAGGAGACCTCCCTCATTCTTCAAAGCAGCCCCCAGGGCCAGCTCCCTTCCCCGAACTTCCAGAACCCCCATGCCCTGTGCTGTTCCCCAGGAACCTGGCCCAGGCTGCTTGAGATGAATCCCACATTTCTCGTGTGACCTGGCCAGCTTGGCTGGGGGCAACCTGGGGGTGAGGCTCGGGCCTCCCTTACAGTCCGGTCCCCAAAAGGGCTTGGAGATATGTTTGCAGATGGAAAACTCAATCGTCTCTAACCAGCACATCCGGAGTCCATGTACTCCCATCCGCTATCTCCTTTGGCCTTGAAGGCGGGAGGCCCAAGGTGCCTCAGTCCCAGGTTTTACAGATGGGGAGGCTGGGAAGTTGAGGGCCACGCCAAGAGTGGGGCAGAGCTGGGGCAGAACCCAGGCCTCTGACCTCCTTGTCTAGGATGCTTCCCTCCAAGCAAGCGATGAAAGAAAGGGAGATGTGTGGGGTGCCACAGTTGAGTCTAGGGGACTAGAAAGGATGGGACTAGGAGTCCAGGGCTGAGCCAGTCCCTGGGGTGCTGGGTAAGGGGGGACCCCCTCCTTCCTGCCCCCTGGATCTAACTGCGTACACCTCTTTTCCTGACCTTTGCCCCCTGGGAAGGGGCCAGCAGGCTCCAGGTGCGGTCAGGACAGTGCAGGGAGTAGAGCTCAGAGGACGGGGCTGCCAGCTCGACGTGGAAGCGGAAACCCCCAAACACGTAGAGGGAGTCAGTGGCCTCATGGTACACGGCAGAATGACCGTAGAGACCTGGGGGGCACGATGGAGCAGACGCTGGGGGGAGGGCTGGTGATTAGGAGCGCCCTCCCACCTTCCTGGGCTCCCCTTCTTGGGACCACGCCACCAAGAAGCTCTTGTCAACCCCTCCCTCCCGCTTCGGTTCCAAAAGACCACCTCTAGTGACTCCGGGCAAGAGAAGAGGGGGAGTCAGAGTGACCTGCATGTCCTGGGGGGACAGTGAGCAAAGAATGGAGAAGGGGAATGCCTGAGGGGCTGGAACCCAGGACCTGGGAGAGGAATGCAATGACCCACTGTCACTGGGCAGGAGGTGGGTAGCCTTTCATGGGAAACTGAACTTCTCAAGAGCGGGTCTGCGAATCTGGGTGGGCGCTGGGGGCAAAACAGGACATAACAAGGTCTAAGGGCAGTGACCACAGGGTAACAGCAGTGGATAGAGAGCCTCCACAAAGCCCCGGATGGCCAGGAGTCCAAGGTGCTGTCCCCGACTTATCCCCAGCCCTACCGGTGGGGGGTGTCCCGCTCTGGGCTCCGGACACCCAGGTGCCAGTCACCAGCTGGTACTCGAACAGCTGCTGGTTGAAGCCATTCTCGGGGGAGTACCCGCCCACCAGGAGCAGAGACAGGCCTCGGCGGGCAGTGAGGGTGTGACCAGCCACTGCCGGGAGCTCCACGGTCTGGGGCACCTGGGGGATAAAGGGCAGAGGTTAGCAGGGAGCTGGAGATTAGGGGTCATCTTCCGGGTAGAAGCAAGACTCGGAACTCTGGACACTCCCCTTGAACCAATAAAGAGGTAGTGAGCTGCCCGGGGTTGGTCAGACCCCAAACTTCCAACTTGCCACGGTCCCAGCAGGTGTGTGCGAGGCCCCTTGCCATTTCTGCCTGCTCAGTGTCACCGATGCGGGTGGGGGCAGCCTGGTGTTCCTCTGGGAAGCCCTGGCCCTTGTGCTCTCACTCTGGCCGTGTGGGGCTGACTGTACCCGCCCACAGTGCGCGTGACCCAGCCAAGTGGACAAGACTATCCCACCCACTCGGCCACAGGCTGGCTCGGGACTACAGTGTGACGCAGGATGGCTGAGATTCAACTCTGAGACTCGCACTGGAGCCCCGGTGGGGAGGGGGGGAAGCTGCATCCCCTGGGGGTGAAACGGGCAGGAGGCACTCTGGCCGGCCCTGCTAGACATGGATCATGGGGGCGGGGGAAGGGAGAGGGGCTCACCTTCTCCTGCCGCCACTGCAGGGTGGTGAGGTTGAGGACCCAAAAGTCGCGAGTGACACCCCCAGCTGTGAGTCCCCCCAGAAGGTACATGGCACCACGGCCAGCGGACACGTAGGCAGCCGCGTGGAAGGAGCGGGGTGAGGGGCCTGGGCCCCCATCCTCGGCTCCCGCCAGCATCTGTGTCCACCGCCGCTCGCTCACTGAGTACCTGGCACCAAGGTGCAGAAAAGGAGTCTCACCATACAGGCATCCCAGCATGACCTGAGGTGACCCCCCCTGCACAGTTATCCCCAAATCCCCTAGGGTGCCCCTCCTTTGACAACCATCTTACCATCCCCCCCTGGGGTAGCACCACCCAAATAAGTATCCCAGACCCCGAGGTGAGCCTCCTGTGACAAGTGTCCCAGTAATTTGTGGGTGTCCTTCACCTATAGAGGTTTTTGTTGTTGTTTTTAAAATATTTTAATTTATTTATTTGAAAAAGAGAGAGCGCATGAGAGAATCAGAGTGCACGAGCAGGGGGAGGGGCAGAGAGAGAGGGAGAAGCAGACTCCCTGCTGAGCAGGGGACGCGGGGCTCGATCCCAGGACCCCGGGACCATGACCTGAGCCGAAGGGAGACGCTTAACCGACTGAGCCACCCAGGCATCTCTAGAGGGTTTTTTACACCAGTTGTTTGTTTTTTTTTTTTAACCCCCGAAGGGACTCTTATGTGACACACATCTCAGCATCCCCTGAGGTCGTGACCTCCTCTCATTCAGGCATCCCACCTCCGGGACAGTCCTCACCTGTACAGGTTCCCCAGCAGCCCCTGGGGCAGGCCGAGGCCCCCAAACATCCACAAGGTGGCATCAGGTCCCTCCACCATGGTGTGCCCCAGGCGGTGTAGGAATCGGCTGGCAGTGTCCTGGGGGCGGAGGTGGGGACACGAAGGGTCAGGCTGGGAGTCGGGGCTGAGGGCTGGTCCCAGGAATGCAGGGAGGGGAGAACCATCCAGGAGGCGGGCTGCGTGGCACCTCCGTGGACAGAGTGGCATCCACGACTCACAGCTGAGAGGCGGCTGTCCATGAGGGTCTCCCAGACCAGCTGCCCGCCGTCCAGCTTCGTGGCGCAGTCAGGGCCCCCGAAGCCCTCGGCACAGATGCACACACCGAGGCTCTGGGGAACAGCAGAAGGAGGCTCAGGGGAAGCCAGATCACCACCCCTGTCCCATGTGGCTTGCCCGTCCCCCCCCATACCTGGTTACAAGTCCCTGCCCCGCTGTGAGCGTTACAGTTCTCAGGACACAGAGCCATGCGGCAGTGGGGGCCAGCCCAGCCCTGGGGACATCGGCAGAGTCCAGCACCTGCAGCTCCATCCTGGGGCACACACTCCTGGGGGACCGGGCAGCTCCCTGGGCCCCCCGACCCGCAGCGGGCAGAGCCCACTGAAGCATTGAAGCCCCATGACGAGGAGCCGTTGGCCTCCCAGTGCAGCACCAGCAGCCCTGTGAGGGGAGAGGGCCAGAGGCTCGTGGCCGGGCGGGGCTCCAGGACATTACTCTACCCCCCAGGGTTAGAGAAAATCCGGTGTCACCGGGCAGGGCGACAAGGCACTCCTTATCATTTGTGATCACTCACTGCCATGCTTCACTGTTCTCCTGCACGCTGCACACCCTCCCCCGCACCCAACCCGTCAAATTCCGATCCCAGTCCCATCACTGGCAAGCTCCAAACCCCGCACAGCTCCCTACAGCTCTGACATAAAACCGGGTCTCCTTACAAAATCGATTAGTGGGGGGGGAGGGGGGCAGGGATTAGACATAGGATATGTAAACAGCGCCTCAATAAAATTATGTTAAAGCGGGGGGGGTGTGGGGAGCGGCCGTAGGCCCTCTGACCTCAAGGCCTCCCACTGTCCCAGCCCTAAGCACTCCAGCACCGCAGGCCCCCTTCGGGCCTCTCGGGGCCTGGGTACCTGCTGCTCTTCTGGCCTGGAGAAGTCGCCCTCCTCCCTCGCCCACACCGTCCCCTTCACGCCTCCAGTGAAATCTCACCTCGGCGAAGAAGCCCTCCCCAACTCCCCAGACAGGCCAGGTGCCCGCTCCTTCCCACTTCCTCTGCCCCTTGGCAAAGGTGTCACTATTCTGACTAGAATTTGTTCAGTGCTGTTTGTACCCCTGCCCCCGAAGGCAGGGCCTGTGTGCCCTTGCTCCCTGCTGGATCCCCAGCACCCAGCTCAGGCGTGGCTCACTGAAGGTGCTCGGTACACAACGGCTAAGTGAAATGAAATCGAGGGCCCCTCGGTTCTAGCTGCTCCCTGGGGAAGGGTTTGGGCTTGCGTGCAATCCCCAGCCGGCCAACTACCCCTCCGCCCTCTCTCTCCCAGCCTTGGAGATCTTGCCGATCTACGATGGTTCAAACTAGGGTACTTCAACTGCCACAGGTGACAAATTATTTTTAGTGCTACTCGATCAGACGGAGCTGGTTCCCAAACTCTCAGCACTGCCGATGTAACGGGGCCTTGGCTGTGGGGTGTCCAGTGCACTGCAGAATGCAGAACGGCATCTCTGGCCCCCACCCGTGACATGCCAGGGCCACTCAGGACAGAGCCAGAGGGCCCAAGGGGCAAAATCCCCCCTGGTGGAGAACCACCAGGCTGAGGAGATGGGCAGGGGGCCTCCACACCAGCCACATTCCGTGTCCCCCAGAGACTTGTCCCACTCGGCCCTGCTCTCCAGAGAGGCCGCTCAGCCAGGGCAAACCTCTCTATCAGCCCCTCAACTGAGGAAACAGAGGCCCAGATGTGACAAGGGACGGCATCAGCTGGCACGTCAGGGGCAGAGTCGGGCTGGGTCTTCAGCCCCCCCACCGGGGGGGAGGGACAGCGTAAGGGGCAAGGGCTACAAAGCCTCGGCCAGGGTCCCACTTTGCCCAGTCCCCGTACCAGACAGGGCCTGCACAGTGAGGGGCCTGTCCCGCCGCTGGCCGCAGAACGCAGCGATGAGGCTGCGGTCCGACTGGACGACACCAGTGTCCAGGAAGCGCGGGAATCCATCAAAGGCCAGGACGTAGCTCAGCTGGAGGCAGAGGATGCAGAGTGAAGGATCAGGGGACGGATGGTAAGGGTGAGAAAGAGGGACGCGGGAGGTCTGGGAGGAGGAGGAGCTCAAGAGGGGAGGGCAATCTGAGCCCGGGAGACTCTGGACAAACTGTGGCCAGCACTCCCCTCCTGTGCGCACAGCAGACATGGCTCATGGATCAGGCACTCTTGCACAGAGCCTCTTTCTCAATACACAGCTCCTGGCGGCCACTACCTACTGGTCGGAGCTGGCGCACAAAGTACAAATATTAACCATGCCTGGGCCGGGGAGTGGGGAGCCCAGGAAATAGGAGGTGATCGGGGGAATGAGAGGGTCTGGGGGGCTTCGGAATGAAGGTCTGCAGTCTGAGGAAGAGAGCTTAGGGTTTGAAGGATAAAGGAACAGGAACGTGGGGTCAGGGTCTGTCTGCGGATTCAGATTGGGTTGGGGGAGACACGGGCCTGAACTCTGGCGCCCTGGGTACTCACCGTGCAGGGGGTGCTGCTGTCGGGGGAGAAGGTGAGGGTGAGCGGGGGACAGAGGGTCCCGGGGGCACAGGGCTGTAGCACCTCGGTGGCCGAGACAACCCACACACAGTAGGACAGGCCCGGCCCGGCTCTCGCTGCCCCACCCCCTGGAGGCAGCGGCCCCCCCACCCGGCGTGAGCCCAGCGCCACTGAGGACACGTTGGTGAGGAGGGTGCGGCCCCCACACTCCCGGAAACAGGAGCCACTGGCCCTGGGGAGATGAAGGAGAGAGCAAGAGCGTCAGACCGGGTCCCACCCCATCCCATCCGGTCCCTAACCCGCCCTGGCCCTCCCGGTGGGCCCCTGGCTCACCGGGGGTCCCCGTAGTAGCCAGGGGAGCAGAGCTGGCAGTGGGCACCTTCGGTGTGGTCCTGGCAGAAGCAGAGCCCGCTGAGGTTGTCACAGTGGCCACGGCGCGGGTCCCCGTGCCCGTTGCACTGGCAGGGCCGGCAGCCGCCCGAGCCGGTGGCGTTGCCAAAGCTGCCGGGCCGGCACCGCTCGCAGCGCTCCCCCCACGTCCAGTCTGTGGAGGCCGCGGCAGAGAGGACACGGAGTCAGGGCAAGGGCAGGAGGAGCCCCACAACGCTCGGCCATCCCTGGCCCCACGTAGCTGCTCCAGAGGCAGGTGACCGGGGGAACCCAGACCGGGGAGGCACTGCGAGCCCCCGCCAAAGAGATGGGTGGCACTGAAACCGTCTGGGGTCGGGAGCGGGCCATGGGGCAGGGACCCCTAGCTGGGCGAGGGGACCCAGACGCCCAGGCAGAGGAAGGACACTGGAGCCCCGGGGAGGGTCCCTGAGGCCGCTCACCCTGGCACTCATCACAGAAGCCAGGCCCCCGCCTGCGGCAGTGGCTGTGGAAGTTGCAGCCACAGTCCCGGGAGCAGCGGGGCGCCGGGGGTCCCGGGGCGGGCGTGGGCGGAGGCAGGTCAGACGTCCAGCCCAGGTCACACACACAGGTGAAGTCGGGGGGACCGCTGCACACACCGTGGCCACAGTCTTCCAGGCACCTGAGGGCGTGGCGGGAGTGGGGAAGGGCTGGGCGGGGCCCGGAGCCCCCAAGGCACACCCCCCCTCCCGCCCCAGTCCACCGCCTTGTCTCCACGGCAACGCCATCCCCGGCCACTGCCGGTTCCTCCTCCTGGACTCTGTGGGCGGCCCTGTCTCCAAGGTAACCCCCCCACACGTGGTAACTCCTGTCTCTATGGTAACCACATATCACCACTGGTGATCTGCTCTCTGTGAAAACCCGTTTCAACTGGGTCCTCCTCCGTCTCCGTGGCAACACTGAGGACTATGGTCCGCAGTCCAGGGGTGACCCGTCTCCACAGTAACTAGTGTTACCTGGGGACCCTGTCACTCTAACGAGGGCCTACCCTGCAAGGTAAAAACCCCAGGCTCACTGGGGATGCTGGTTCCCTGGGAGGCACCCAGCACTGCCACGGCTTCCTCCCTCCATCTCCACGTGCCCCAGCCCCGGGCGACATCTCCATGGAAACCGAGCCCCGCTCACGTGCGGTTGCAGTACGTGATGCCATCGCCCTGGTAGCCTCGCTGGCAATGACACTCGTAGCTGAGGGGTGTGTTCAGGCAGGTTGCCCGCAGGTGGCACCGCGCCAGGCCCAGGCGACACTCATCCACGTCGGGACAGCGGGCATAAGCCCAGCGGGCGGGGAGGGCCACAGACAGCCCCAGGCCCTCCCCCACCCACAGGGAGCAGTTCCCCCCGCCCAGCGGCCCCGAGAAGTCCCCCTGGAGGCACCTGGGGGGGGGCGGGAGAGGGAGGAGGGGTGGGAAGGGGGAGATGATAAAGAAACGAGAGACCAAGATGGAAACAGGGAGAGAGGGGCCGATGGGAAAGAGAGAAATGGAAATATGAACACGGAGAAAAGGACACAAGGAGAAATGAAGGAGAGACAGAAACCCAGCGGAGTCAGACCGGAGACACACAGGGAAATGGTGAAGGGAGAGAGAAGGAAAGACGGAAACAGAAAGACAAGAAGCAAAGATGAGGAGAAACCAGTCACAGAGAGCAGGAGAGGGTGGAGATGGAGGAGAGAGGGAAACCGAGAGGGGAGGGGAAGAAACACAGAGAGACAATCTGCCGTTAGAATCAGGGCAGGCGAGAGCCCCCCACCCCGTCCGCCCTCTGGCCTCGCGGCCCCGCGGTCCCGGCCACACCGGCCCAGCGTGGGGTTGTCCTCATTGCCACACCAGCCGCACTCGTGGCTCTGCAGACACTCGTGGCAGGTCAGGAAGCGGTCACAGCTCCGGCACCGAGGCTCCGAGTGCACGCTGCAGGGCGACAGGCGTGGGTGGGGGTGTCCGTGCCCTCCCCTCTGTGGGCCCCGCCCCGATGCCCAGACCGCACCTGTCGTCCCAGCCGCGGCAGCCCCCGTGCGGGTAGCGGGCCAGGTAGGCTGCGAACAGGAAGCAGGTGTGCGTGGACTGGCACCAGGCACACTGGCTGGAGTTGGCCAGGCAGTCGTCACAGGTCAGGCGCCTGGGGGCGGGGAGCAGGGACAGGGTCAGACCGTGCAGCGGCCCCCACACGCCCCCTACATCCCCTCCCCCTGGGCCCAGGTGGCTCACTGGCTGCAGAGCGGGGGACACTCGTCTGGGCTCTTCAGGGCACCCCGACTCCGGCCCCGCCGGCTGCACGCGGCGTCCCCTTTGCGGCTGGAGCTCTGATGCCACTCGCAGAAGGGGTCCTGGGGAATTAAAAAAGGAGTAAGAGCCCAGATGGCCCTCTACCTTGGGCTCCACAAGTAGCTGCCTCCCTCACCTGCCCCACCCCATAGACCACCCCTCCAAGCCCCCCTCCCTCCCCAGCTGCCTGCCTCTCTAGACTTTCTCCTCCAGCCAATGGCATCCATGGGATCCGCCTTCCCGGCACCCACTCCCTTTTGGGGCAAAAGAACCCCTATGTCTGGTCCTGTTGGGACTGGTGGATCCTTAAGCTCCAGAGGTGGGCAAGGGGCCACACTCTCTACCCCCTAGCCTTGCAGATGGCTCTGAGAGTCAGCACAAGACCCAACCAGAGCCAACGAAATGTGCTTCTGAGACTTCTGTTGAACTGGGGGTGAGAGTGGGGTGGGGACAGAAAGGTGCTCTCTTCCACTTGGGACTTGGGGGGCTGCGTGGGGGGGGGATGAAAGTCTGGAGCCCTCGTGGCTCCCTTGCCACTCCCAAGGAATGAACCTCCAGGGAAGCGAGGGTATGGGATGGAGGGGGGTGGACGCCTGATCACACGGTCTAAACAACAAGCCTAAAGACCTCTTCCCGGGGCTCCAGTGCCGGAGCCCATAAATGCCCCTCTGGTAAAGAGGTACTAAGTTGGGTTTTCTGGCCCTTACAACAGGGAGAGTCCTGACTGCCAGGAGCCCTGCTCCCCACCTGGCTCTCACCTGCAGATCAAGGACAATAGCCCCACCTGTCTCCCCCCGCTGCACCCAGGGGACCTCTCGGATGCCCGTGCCAACTCCAGGGGGCCTCCCCCTTTCCCAGTTGCCTGATCTGGCTGCCTTGATCTTGAGACCTCCCCTCTGTGGCTTGGCAGGCACCTGGGTGCAGGCGTGACAGTCACGGTGTTCCTCACAGAGCGGGCAGAGGGCAGGCACCAGCACCAGCAGGGACCCGCCAGCCCCGTCGGCCCCGCAGTGGGCCCCGCCCTGGCGCAGGTGGCAGGTGGCGCTGGTCAGGCACCAGCCGCAGCCCTGGTCGGCCAAGCAGCCCAGGCAGGAGGAGTAGGAGGAGCAAGCTGAAGAGCGGTAGGGCTCCAGGAAGAAGAAGGAGATCTCCTGGGGGAAGGGCTCACATAAGGGCCGGGGGTCCACAAGCCAAGTCCCAGGGCAGGAGTCGAGGTTGGGGGTAGGGGTCAGGGTTTGGCGCTAGAGACGTGTTTGGAGACAAGGTTAAGAACCCAAGTATGTGGAAAGCTGGGATTTAGGAGGAGCAGACAAAAGGGGATCGGGGCTTGAGAGCATCTAGAGATGAGAGAGCTAAATACAGAGGGCAGAAGTCAGGCCAGGGCAGGAGAAGTCAGAGATGTAGGCAGGGGGTCAGAATGTGAGATCAGGTCAGAGTCTGGGGGTCAGAGGTTGGGGTCTGGAGGGCTCAAGGTGAGGCCGAGAGTTCAAGTGTTGGGGGGGTAGGGAGAGGTCAGGTCAAGAGAGTTAGAATTTGTGGTCTGGGGTTCGGAAAGCTCCGGGGATCTGAGGCCAGGGCCTGGGTACTCACGCTGCCACCTGGCACGCCAGTCCGGTCCCACAGCAGTGTAAGTTCGCTGTGCCCAGGGCCCGCCGAGCCATTGAGCTGGCCCTGGATCTCCACCGCATACTTGTGGCCCCGGCCAGGCAGTGGGAAGAGGCGAGCAGACCCTGGGCGCTGTAGCCGCCTTGTCTCCTTCTCCTGCTGAGCCACCCAGCGCCCCACCTCCTCCTGGGTAAGGGTGAAGGACAGACAGGGGCCTCAGAACGTTCCAGCCGCCCCAACCCCTGAAACCTCCAAGAGCCCCAAACCCACCTAGCACTGACCTCTGTCCTGGGAAGAGGAAGAGGGCCTCAGAGTTCCTTAGACCCCAAGAACCTCTGAGAACCCTCAACAACACCCCCACCACCACCCACCTCCTCCTCAGGGGGAGTTTGACTTGGTAACTCAGACCCTCCCCACCTTCTTCAAAATTCCCCCCCCAATTCCATTCATAACTGAAAACCCCAGGACCCTCCCTCCACTAAGGATATATCCCGTGCCTCTGATTTCTCCCCAGTCCTCCCCCCACACCATACACCCCAGCTGCCACATTTATAACTAACAGCCCCCTGTGTGTTCAGGCACCCTCACCATGTTCTCTGTGTCAGGGCCCCGGGCCATCCGGGCTAGGACATGTAGACGCTGGGCCCGGGCCCACACAGCTACATCCTCAGCCCCCGCCCCTCCGGGCCCTCCAGGCAGTAGTGGGTGGATGAAGCCACGGTAGACCAGGGACACATCGGTCTCTGGGCTGGGTGTCAGAGTGATGGTCGTACTGCGGACAATCAAGACCTGGGCAAGCCACGGAGAAGGGTATGCGTGAGCGCTTCTGTGCATGGGCCCACAGTGGCCCCACCCCTCAGGCAAACACCAGAGCTAGAAAAGATCAGGTACCCCAACCTCCTTCCCTCTTTCATCAAACGAGCACCGAGGCCAGGGGCACTCTGCATTGGGACTCCAACAATAGACAGCAGGGTCCCGGTCCCCACTCAGCACCTCTCTCATGAAACTCCAGGACCCCAGACCTTTTGGGAACTTCTTCTCTGACATCCCACCCTTCCACTTTCCACCGAAGCCTTAAGAGTCCACACTTTTTAAAAAAGTCCCTGAACTACAGGGTTCGGAGAAATTTCCAAGTTAGTGAACACAGCCCCGTGCCAGCAGGGGTCACATCCCAGCTCTTCCGGGACAGAGCTCCTTTGCTCACGACCCTTCTGGACCACACCCTATGTAACGTGTCCTCGGTTATATAATAAACCAATACACGAGTTTAAAAAAAAAAAAAAGAGAGAAAGAGTCCAGATCCAACATTCAAAGTGACAGACATGCTACATGATTTATTAGCGTGTGTTTTGTAATTGCAAAAGAATGGAATAACCCAAGTATTCGTCAACGGGAGACTACCTAAATAAACTATAGCACCACGGCCCTAGAATCTAAATGGAATATTACAAAACTGTAAAAAAAAAAAAAAAAGAGAGAGGGTATTCCCTAAGTTCTAAGAAGCTTGCTAGGATATATTAAGAAATAAAAGTGGCAGTGTAGTGTGACTGGAATATTACTTTTTGTGCAAGAAAGAAAAATAATTAAATGTCACATTTACATGTGTGTGAATGGGTAGACCTGCAAGGATACGTAAGAAATCCCAATTGAGGGGCGCCTGGGTGGCTTAGTCGTTAAGCGTCTGCCTTTGGCTCAGGTCATGGTCCCAGGGTCCTGGGATTGAGCCCCACATCGGGCTCCCTGCTCCGCGGGAAGCCTGCTTCTCCCTCTCCCACTTCCCCTGCTTGTGTTCCCTCTCTTACTGTGTCTCTCTCTGACAAATAAATAAAATCTTAAAAAAAAAAAGAAATCCCAATTGATCTTCTGGGAAGAGTTAGGGTGGCGCCGAATGGGGGGTGGTGCTGGGACAGCTTCGCACACTGAGAGGGCTTCCCACACTTGCTCCCCACTGAGCAAGGAGCCTGATGTGGGACTCAACCCCTGCTTGTGTTCCCTCTCTCGCTGTCTCTGTCAAATAAATCGATAAAATCTTTTTTTTTTTTTAAGATTTTATTTATTTGACAGAGAGAGACACAGGGGGAGTGGGAGAGGGAGAAGAAGGCTTCCCGCCGAGCAGGGAGCCCAATGTGGGGATCGATCCCAGGACCCTGAGATCACGACCTGAGCCAAAGGCAGACGCTCAAACGACTGAGCCACCGAGGCGCCCCAACAAATAAAATCTTTAAAAAAAAAAATCAAGGGGGTGCCTGGGTGGCTCAGTTGTTAAGCGTCTGCCTTCGGCTCGGGTCATGATCCCAGGGTCCTGGGATCGAGCCCCGCATCGGGCTCCCTGCTCGGCGGGAAGCCTGCTTCTCCCTCTCCCACTCCCCCTGCCTGTGTTCCCTCTCTCACTGTGTCTCTCTCTGTCAAATAAATAAATAAAATCTTTAAAAAAAAAAAAATCAAAATCAATAAGAAGCCACTGTGGAAAACAGTTTGGTGATTCTTCGATAAGTTAAATATTCAATCACCGTATGACCCAGCAATTCCGCTCCTAGATATATACCCAAAGAGAGTTGAAAATAGGTGTTTGTTGCAATATATACACATTTCAAATCATTACTTTATATACTTGAAACTAACATAATATTGTATGTCAATAATGCCTCAATCGAAAAAAAAAAAGAAAAAAAATTTTTTTTAAAGATTTTTTATTTATTTATTTGAGAGAAAGAGAATGAGAGAGAGCACATGAGAGGGGTTAGGGTCAGAGGGAGAAGCAGACTCCCCGCCGAGCAGGGAGCCCGATGCGGGACTCGATCCGGGGATTCCAGGATCGTGACCTGAGCCGAAGGCAGTCGCTTAACCAACTGAGCCACCCAGGCGCCCAAGAAAATATTTTTTAAAAGAAAATAGGTACTCAAACAGCGGCTTATACAGGGAATGCTCATGGCTGCACTATTCACGATAGCCAGTAAGTATCAACACCCTGAATGTCCATCCGCTGATGAACGGATGTGGCACGGCCATACAAGAGAATATTGCTCAGCCATAAAAAGGAATGAAGTTCTAAGACGTGCTACAACATGGATGGACCTTGAAAACATTACTCTAGGTGAAAAAAGCTGCACACAAAATACAACATATAGGATTCCATTTATATGACATACCCAGAATTGGCAAATCCAGAGTTAGCAGATTGCCAACCACTAACCACTAAAAGGTTAGTGGTTGCCAGGGGCCAAAGGGAGAGGGGGAACAGAGAGGGATTACTTAATGGATCTGGAGTGTCTTTCTGGAACTAGGTAGTGGTGGTGTGCAATAATCTGGAACTAGGTGGTGATGGTTGTGCAATGTTGTAAACGTGCTTCATATCACTGATGGTAAATTTTACATGATGTGTGTTTTAGCACAATTTAAAAAAATCTTTAGAGGTCGGGCGCCTGGGTGGCTCAGTTGGTTGAGCGACTGCCTTAGGCTCAGGTCACAATCCTGGAGTCCCGGGATCGAGTCCCACATTGGGCTCCCTGCTCAGCAGGGAGTCTGCTTCTCCCTCTGACCCTCCCCCCCCTTCATGTGCTCTCTCTCTCTCTCTCTCAGATAAAATTAAAAAAAAAAAAAATCTTTAGAGGTCAATAAGTAAACTCAGACTCTTGACTGTAAAGGCTTATTAGGCAACCACAAGAGTGGTATAGAACCATTTGAAAAATGAAAACCCTGGGACCACACACCAGGCCCCATCCCCTGGCTCCCACCTTGTCGGGCTGGGAGGCATTGGGCGGCTGCTGGAAAGTGAGCAGGTGCAGGCCAGGCAGGAAGCTCTGGGTGACGCAGGCCTCCAGGGATGTGACAAAGACAGGCGCAGGCCCCCACCAGCCCACGGTGCCCGAGATCTGCTCCCCTCGGCAGCGGGCCTGCTCTGTGAGGACAGGAGGGTGGGGGGAATAGAGGTCAGTGCGGGGTGCTGCGCTGCCCCCTCCCATACTGCCCCTGCACACTCACCAGGCCGGGGGAGGCAGCTCTCATTATGCACACACCAGCCCAGGGTGCCGGGCCCCCGGGGAGGAGCTGTGGGGCTGCTGAAGGCCAGGCAGGCCTGGCAGTCACCCAGAAGGCGGCCCAGTCCCAGGCAGCTGGCAGCTGGACACTGCAGGGAGGGGAAGGGACAGAGGTTACTGTCCACAGGGGCGCAACGGACCTGGGAAATGCTGTAGATTCGGGAGTCACAGGGTGGAAAGTGTCAGGAAATCGGAGAAGGGAACTGAAAGCCAGTTGGAATGAGGAAGATCAAGAGGACAGGAGCCAGGGGGTCTGGGGACAGGGTTGTAAGTTCAAAAGGATCGGGAGGGGTCATAGGTTCAGAGGGGTCAGCGGGCAGGAGAGCCAATCTTCGGTGTGAAAACAAGTCTCCCAAGTGGGAGGAGGTCCTTCTCTACTTAGTTTCGACAGAGGGAGACATGTGCTAGGAGAGAGAGCGCTAGGACAGTCACTCACGGCACCAGAGGGAGTCCCAGGAGGTGGCGCGGCTTGGCAGGCTCCCTGACACCAACTGCATTCGGGGTCTCGCGAGCAGACGCTATGGTCGGTATACATGGAGCAATAGTCTAAGTGGTACTGCAGGGAGATGGGGGGGCGGTCCTCAGATCTGGAGCCTGTTCTCTCATGCCCACCACTTTATGATCCCAGGGACCCTCAACTGCTCGACACCTTAAGGACCCCTATCCACTCTGCCCTCAGCCCCAGGGACCTCCAGTCCTCCCTGCTTGAACCTGGGGACCAACTGCCCTCCCCTCATAGCCCTAGGGACCCCCAGTCCTTCCCCCAGGGACCCGCCCCAACTTGCTCCCGCCTCCATGGGAACCATGCTACCTCCTCCCCAGCCACCCTCTCCCTATCACCCCAGTGCTCACGTCCGGAGCAGGCGCCTGGAACACAAAGGGAGGCACCTTGTAGGCCATCAAGTCCCCACGGGGTCGGCCACTGTACCCCCCAGCCACCAACAGGACACTGCCACCAAGCACAGCCGCCACATGTGAGTATCGGCCACTGGGAGGCGCTGCTCGGCCTAGGAGAATACAGACACCCCCCAACCCAAGGACATGAGACTCCAACGAGTCTCCCCTCCTATGCTCATGACTCCCTTGCCCAGAGGCCTATCCCGACTCTCCTACACCTCAAGTCCAGCCTCCTACTTCCTGCTTCAACTGAACGCACCCAAGGAAACCCTCCTAGCCTGCCTGGCCCTGCACTTGCCAGAGCTCCCACACCACTGCCCGAACCACCTTTAAAAGACAGAGCACGGGGGCGCCTGGGTGGCTCAGTCGTTAAGCGTCTGCCTTCGGCTCAGGTCATGATCCTGGGGTCCTGGGATCGAGCCCCACGTCAGGCTCCTGCTCCGCGGGAAGCCTGCTTCTCCCTCTCCCACTCCCCCTGCTTGTGTTCCTGCTCTCTCTGTCTCTGTCGAATAAATAAATAAATAAATCTTAAAAAAAAAAAAGACAGAGCATGATGGGGCGCCTGGGTGGCTCAGTTGGTTAAGCGTCTGCCTTCAGCTCGGGTCATGATCCCAGAGTCCTGGGATCGAGCCCCACATCGGGCTCTCTGATCAGCAGGGCGCCTGCTTCTCCCTCTGCCCCCCACCCTGCTCGTGCTCTCTCTCTCTCTCAAATAAACAAATAAAATCTTAAAAAAAAAAAAAGAGCATGATCTTCGGGGTCAGAAAAACCTGGCTTTGATTCCTAGGTCTACCATTTACTTGGGTTCTGAGTAGTTGTGTGGCCTTGGGAAAGAGACTCAACTTCTCTGAATCTTGGTTTCCTCCTCAATAAATGGACCATCTTCCTGCCCTCGGGGAGCCATGAGGCAGGCTGCCTGGCTCTCACCTGGTTTTGTCTGTACACCAGCCTCCCTTCTGGGGACAGCCTCTGATTTTCCTCTGGAACTCCACCCTCTCCCACTACAGTCCACAGGCTCAAGCTGAGCTGAGCCCAGACCTGTCAGGTCAGTGACTCGTTCAGGAACAGGACCCGATTCCTATGATTTTTGGGAAAAAGGCATGTGCTTCCTCCCTCTGGGCATTTTAAAGGGGTAGGATATAGGCCCAGGGCTGCTGGTGACCATTTGCAAAAGACAAATCTGCCACAGACTGAAGCGAACTTGAATGAGAACTAGCTGATGCCATCATGTGAGCGCCCACACCCGGGCCAGCCTGAAGCCAGTTGTCACTCAAGTGAGCCAAGAACTCGGTTTTGTGGGGCACCTGGGTGGCTCAGTCGTTAAGCATCTGCCTTCGGCTCAGGTCATGGTCCCAGGATCCTGGGATCGAGCCCCGCATCGGGCTCCCTGCTCAGCGGGAAGCCTGCTTCTCCCTCTCCCTCTCCCTCTCCCCCTGTTTGTGTTCCCTCTCTTGCTGTGTCTCTCTCTGTCAAATAAATAAATAAAATCTTGAAAAAAAAAAAAAAAAAGAACTCGGTTTCACTCAAGCTGGTTGGGTTGGATCCTGTCGCCCAGAACCAAGAGTACTGACTGATGGGTAAGTGCTCAGTGACTGGTGACCCCTCACCCTCTTACCGCCCCATATGCTCTGTAAGCACATGGGACTTGGCCTGGGGACTCACAAACTACAGAGGAAGAGGCCTCCAGAAACCTCACACTCTGGCCTAAAGGAGAAATAGGGACAGGCAGAAGAGCCTCAAATGCCAGGCCAAGGCTTTATGCCTGATGGTCAAACAGGGTTCCATGGGGAACCCTTCGCCCAGCCTACCCCTTAAATGTCAATGTCCCTTCCTTATGCCTGTTCTCTGTCCTCGCTCTTCTGTCCAGTGGGGCGGGGAGAAGAGATGGGCCTCCTGGAAGTCCACAGCCCCCTGAAATGATAGGCCCAGTTTGTGTGTACCAGTGTCTTTCCGAGCAGAGGGCCCGTGGCTTCCTTCTGATTCTCCAAGCAGTCTGACTTAATGAGTTTGAAAGGTTTCTCCACACTGCCATCCAGGCAAGCCCTCGGTCCCTGGGGCAGGATGCTGACACTATCAAAAAGTCAACATACTGAGCCCTTGGCTAGGAGGTCTTCATTCTTTGCACCATCTCAATCGACTCTCACAACAGCCCAGTGGTTTAAGTATTACTGTCATCCCCGTTTTACAGACGGGCAAGTTGAGGCACAGAGAGATTAAACAATATTTTTGTACAGATGGTTGCCTGGGGCCTGGCCATCCTGGTTCTGCCACTTGCCCACTCTATGACCCTGAAAAGGTCACATGTAGGTCGTTCCCTGGGGCATCTGGAAATTGGCAAAATCTGGACTGGAGCCTAGACCAGGGCTGCTGGACCTGCCTCCCATCTCCATGGCAACAGCGACCCCGCCCTGCCTCCCCGCACAGGCTCACCTCTGGAGGCCAGCTCTAACAGGACATCTGGCTCACCCTATGAGGACCAACGTGGCTCCTGCCTAAAGCCCAGATTCACTGTCAGGGAAGTGTGACTCTCAGGAGCCCCTCAGGAAAACAGAGGGGCCACTCACCCTCAGGGGTTCCTGGGGGGGCAAGCTCAGCCCCCGACACCCACTGATGGCAGCCGAGGTGATAGAAGAAGAGACCATCTTCATAGCACTTTTCCTCCTGGTAATGGGTGTGCACGTTGCCCCCTGGAAAGGAGGAAAGGGGCACAGCTGGCAAGCCTGGCAGAGGTGGGGACACCCAGGCAGGGAGCCTCAGCTCAGTGTGGGCCTGGGGCCCTAGAAGGCAGGCAGGCAGGCAGGCAGGCGGGATCAGGGAGCCTCCTCACCATAGACCACCATGTAGTTGCCCAGGACACTGGCTGTGTGGAAGGCTCTCTCCCGTGGGCCCTGAAGCCCATCCCGGCCCTTCAGGGTGGTCCACACGCGCCGATCCACGTGGAAGAGGTCGGTGGAGTTCACCCGCACAGAAAACCTATCGGGAGGGGCAGAGGAGGGGCTCAGGGCAGGAAAGGCTTCTCTCCCTCCTCTGGGCTCTCAAGAGTCGTGTGATCAGTCAGGGTGAGGCCGGCGTGATGGGGTTTATGTCCCCACCTGCCTCCCAGTGGCTCATCCCTGGGTTCCATGCATCATCTAGCCAGGGCTGGCCATCAAGCAGGGTGTGGCTGAGTGGACAGACAGGCGAGAGCGCATGGGAAGTAAGTGGCCAAAAGAGTGAAGGAAAGGTTAGAGAGTCAGTGAGTGGATGAGCAAATAAGAGAACGAATGAACTAGTGAATGACCTAAGGAAGGAGGGCGGATGACTGCAGAAGTCCATCAGTGGACGAAGACCACTAAAGACTGAAGACCCAGGGGCCTGGGCCAGGCTTGGCCCTGCAGGAGGTCACTCACCGGGCAGTGGAGGGCCGGTGTCCACCGTGAACCAGCAGGGTGCGTGAGGGTGCATGGAACACCATGGAGTGGCCGGTGGCGGCAGGGGGTCGCCCACCTGCTGGAATCACCTGCTCCCAGTAGCCTCCGCTGGAGCCATCGAGGCGGAAACGGAAGAGGCCGGAGGAGAAGAGGTCGTGCTGGGTGCGGCCGCCAGACACATAGAGCCAGACGTCGTCCACCAGGGCGGCCGCGTGACCTGCCAGGCCTGGTGGCCCCGAGGAACCCGAGGCAGGTGGCGCAAGGAGCTCCCAGTGGCCCCCGCCCAGTGGGCTGAAGGCCCACACATCGCTGGTGAGGGAGCCATCGGCCAGCTCGCCACCCATGAGCACCAGGGAGCCGGCCCAGGCCACAGCCACGTGGGAGTGCCGGGCAGCCTGTGGGTAAGAGACCAGGAGACAGGATGGTGACACAGAGTGACATGAGAGCCAGCCAGAGAGAGACATGGAGAAAGCCAGACAGAGATACACGAAGAGAAAAAGGAAGACAGACCCAGCAAGACAGACACAGGCGAACAAAAACAAATTAAAAAAAAAAAAAAAAAAGGAGGCGGAGGAGGCAGGGGGGCAGGGATAGGGGAGGTGGCAGAGAAAAGCAGAGGGAGAGACAGACAGCCCAGAGGGGAGACACAGAGACCAAGAGAGAGCAGAAGACCAACAGGCAGAGACAAAAATGGAGAGAGAAACCAAGAGAAAGAGACAGGAGATCCACAGAAGGATAAGATGCAAAAATGGAGATAGAGGAAGCAAAAAGAAAATCAGAGGTAGAAAAGCAGCACCAGGAGGAGGAGGTGGGCCCATATCAAGCGGCAGGGCTGGGGGCGTACGGGGTGGTAGGGTCGCTCCAGGGGGCCCTGACTGGGTCTGCCGGAGTGGACAGGCGCCTCTGAGCAGTGCGGGGGGTTGGGGAGGATTCGTACCGGGGTAGGACTCAGGTCCCAGCGCTCCCAGGTGTTGGCAGAGAAGTTGTATAGGACCAGGTCCCCCAGGGCGCTGTTGAGGTCCTGGCCTGTGGAGGGACAGATGGCTCAAGCCCTGGCCACAGACTGCCAAGCCACCAGACCCCAGACGCACACCCCATCGGCTCACCTCCAAAAACGGCCAGTAGCCCCGGCGGGGACAGGAAGGCACCGGCCGCCCCGATCCGGGCCGAGAAGGCAGGGTCCCCGGCACTCACGTTGTGCCACCAGCCGGCCCCCTGGTTCTCCCACAGGTGCAGGTCACAGGCGTGTCCCAGGAAGCCAGGCTCACAGCGGCACGGTCCCAGGGGCTGGAGGGGGACAGGCACACAAAGGCAGGGATGGAGAGAGAAAAAAAAGAGAGAAAGGGGGAGGAGAGATGAAGCCAGAGTGAGACACACAGGGCAGAAAGGAAGAAGGAAAAAGATGGATGGGAAAGGAGAGATGGAATAACAGCCAGGAAGGACACAGGCCAACAGACGGAGGAAGAAAGGGACACAGAGACACAACCAGAGAGAAGCAGAGAGGTAGAAAAAAGCAGACAGCTAGGGTGTCTGGGTGGCTCAGTTGGTTAAGCGACTGCCTTCAGCTCAGGTCATGATCCCAGGGTCCTGGGATCGAGTCCCGCATCGGGCTCCCTGCTCTGCGGGGAGCCTGCTTCTCCCTCTCCCACTCCCCCTGCTTGTGTTCCCTCTCTCACTGTGTCTCTCTCTGTCAAATAAATAAATAAAATCTTTAAAAAAGAAAAAAGAAAAAAGCAGACAGCCCAACAAAAAAAGGGAAAGACAGAAGGGCCCGGAGAGGAAAACGAGGACAGACAGCAAGAGAGGTCGGAGGAGAAGGACAGCGGTGAGGGCAAGGTCAGCCTGGGCCGGACGACCTCAGCCTGGGGAGGCGAAGGCAGGAGGGCTCAAGACGTGACCCAGTCCCGAAGCTGGATGTGCGGGGCTGAGGCCCAAGGTCAGTGGTCAGCAGTCCGAAGTCAGGGCCAGACAAAGCGGCTGGGTGGGAGGATGGAGTCGGGCCGGCAAGCGGAAGGCAGGTGGGTTTGCAGGCCAGATGCAGGCGAGAGGCAGGAGGGGAGTGGGCTCAGGCAGAGGAGGGGCCGCAGATGAAGGTGGGGTGGGGCTG
>NC_138384.1:41754058-41889625 GCF_054177405.1 Leptonychotes weddellii
GGACAGGCTCACCGAGGCGCAGGTGCCATGGCTGCCGCAGTAGGTGGGACACTCCTGCAGGCTGCAGTCGGGGCCCCCCCAGCCGCGCTCGCAGGCGCACTGCCCGGGGGCCCGGCACTGCCCATGGCTGCCACAGCCCCCGGGGCACAAGGAGAAGCGGAAGGACGCGTTGAAGCCCAGCAGGTTGTAGTTGGCATCGCTGAAGAGGTGCAGCAGCATCTGCAGGCACGAGATGGGCGCGGCTCCGGGGACTCGGGGGACTGGACTGGGAGGGTGGGCTGCTGCTGTCCCCACCCCACCCTGGGCGTCCCCACCTCCTTTCTTGGTCTCTCTCCACCCTTCTTTGTCCTTGTGTCCTTCCATCAGTAGACGTGAAGTCTCTCCTTCAGTCTCTCTGCCCCTCCCCCTCTTTTGTTTCCTTCTGTGTATCGACGCCCCCCCACTCCTCCAAACTCCACCTGGACCTCCAGCCAGAGCCCCACAGTCTACCCCGCACAGCCTGGCCCCCCAACAGCCCAGCTCCCCCCCACAGTCCGGCCCCACCAACCTTGCCTGAGGAGGCCTCGATGGGTGGAGGCCGAGTGCTCCCACTCAGACTGGCAAGCAGGGGCCCTCGGGGAGAGTCCCCATCATACACGAACAGGTAGTCGTAAGTGCACTCCGTGTCCAGGAAAAGGAAGTCCAGCAGGATCCGGTGCTGGGGGCTTGGGGCTGGGCAGCGAGAGCAGGGGGGCTGGGCTCAGATGTGGACCCTCTCCCTGTGCCTCCACGTACCTCACCCCAAAATACCAAGGCCTGCCTGGTGATGTGGGAGGCCCAAACATGAGTCAGACCCGAGCCCTGCCTTCGAGGGGCCCCTGGTCTCAATGGCCCAGGGAGGTCAGAGCTGTGACAGCCAGAGGGACAGGGCCAGAGAAGGAATTACAGTGTCAGCCCTGGAAAGGACTCCTGAGACCAGGCTGAACACCTCCCACCATTCAGATGGGAAAGCTGAAGTGCCCCAGAAAGGACCCCACCCCGGGGGTCACACAGAGCTGTTCTCCTTTTTTCCTGAGCCTCAGACATTAAGCCTGAGGGGCAGGGTCCAGACCTGAGCAGAGAAGCATACTCCCAGACGGAAAAGGGCCTCTGGGACGGTCACCTGTTCCAGGCTGATCAGAGCTCCAAGGGAAGAGGCCAGTTTCTTCCCCCGGAATGGGCCAAACCTTGGAGTACCACAGCTCCTCTCGCCCCCCACCCCCACCCCAAGGCTCAGTTTATTGTAGTAGCTAAAGGCACAGACTTGAGCCAGACTGCCTGGGCTGACATCTTGGCTCTGCCATTTACTAGCTACTAGCCGTGTGGCCTTGGGCATGTCCCCTAACCTCTCTGGATCTGCTTCTTCATCTGGAAAGTGGAGTTATAACGGTACTGAGGTGGATTCAAACTTCTTGGCCACTCCTCCCATCGAGAGATGAGGGCTGGTTCCTTGCCCCTTGTATCAGGGAAGACCCTCAGAAAGACTAGCATGACCCATACAAGCCAGCAATGCAGACATTCTGGCCCCTGCACAGCTAGATCAGAGAAGCCTCACAGCTTCTACCTGGACATCATAGAATGCTCCTTCTCAGAACACAGCTGTCAAGCTATGAAAAGCCAAAGCCACATGGCGGGGGCCACGTGTCGGCATCCCAGCTGACAGCCCCAGCTGAGCTTCCAGCCCACGGGCAGCAGCAACCACCAGCCCCGTTAGGGAGCTTTCGCGGACGTCTGGCTCAGGTGAGTGTTCAGATGACTGCAGGCCCAGCTGATATCCAGCTACAACCACGGGAGAGGCCCAGCCCTCCTCCGTAACCCTCATCCCACATCTCACACTAGGGGCTCAGGAAACTAGACCTGGGTTCCAGCTCTGCTCCTGACCTGCTGGGGGACCCTGGGCCAGCCCCTTCTCCCATGCCCCTCAGCACGCTCCCCTGCATACTGGGAATGGCAGGGAGCCATGGAGGGCTTTTTTTTTTTTTTTTTTTAGATTTTATAACCTTCATTCCTCTGCGCCAGGATCATGTGTGTCTGGGTCTGTTTCCTCTGCAGCCAAAGAGGCCCACAGGGCAGGGTCTAGGCCTAACTCATCTTGGGGTCCCTCCCTGACATTAACCAGCACAGGGCCTGGCACTGAGCAAGGAATGAAGAAATGCACAAAAGAAAGAATACTGAAGTTGGCAGCCTTCCCTCGGGCTCTGGCCAGAGCCCCTGAGAACATCACACAGACCCCAAACCATGGTCTGGGGAAGGAAGAAGAACCATTTCGCCAGACCAGGCAACAACACCTCCCAGAATCTTGCCAGCCTCAACCAAAATATAAAGCTCAGTTCCCAGAATCACAAGTACATCTTTGTCAAGGGCATGCTGGAAGCCAGCTCACCATCTGCTTTCCCCAAGTTCCTCCCTAAGTTCAAGATCTCCTGCTTCCACCCAACACAGGCTCAATGCCCATGCCCTTCTGGACAGGGATCCAACCCCAAAACTCCCTGCTTTCATTTTCTTTTTAAATATTTATTTATTTATTTGAGAGAGAGAGAGAAAGAGAGAGCGCATGGGGGTGGGGAGCGTGCGGGGGGAGGGGCACAGGGAGAGGGAGAGAGAAACCCAAGCAGATGCCACGCTGAGCTGAGAGAGGAGCCTGACTCGGGGCTCGATCTCACAACTCTGAGATCACAACCTGAGCCGAAACCAAGAGTCGGACGCTTAACCAGCTGTGCCACCCAGGCACCCCAACCCCCGGTTTCCAAAAGCAGAATGCCTTTTTATTCATGAGGATGTTATGAGGATTGGTTACAATAAAGTGTGGATGTGGTATAAAAGGAAGTAGGCCAGCTGCTTATTTTTTAAAACATGGGGGAACGTGTTTGTTCTCAAAGGTAATAGGCACTGGGAAGCATGGGAGATCAAGGAGGATCTGGAAGTCACCTAGACTCCTCCCTATCCCAACATCCAGCCAGGTGGTCCCCAAATCTCACTGGTGAAACTTCCCAAACACCTCTCAGTGCTCTCAGCCCTCTCTACCTCCTCTCCAGCAAGACTAGCACACCAAGTCTCCAGGCCACCCCCCACAATCATTCTGTGGCTCCCCATCAATGCCAAGAGAAAAAGCCAAGTTGCTCAGCATGACATTCAAGGCCTTTCTTCCCCTGCTTGTGGCGCCCTCCGCACCTCTCAGCCAGCAGTCCAATCAGACCAGAAAAACCTAGACATGGCTCCTGAGACACACCAGCCTCTCTCCCAGCAAACTCCTATGCATGCTTCAGAACCCTATTCCAATGGCCCCTCCTACGTGACCCCCAGTATTCTTTCATCCCCCTCTGCCCATCTACCCAACCCCTCTACCTCCTTCTAGACATAGCCTGAGCATACTGTAGAATGAACGTCTGCATCCAGCCTTACCATCCCCAACAAGGCTGGGCTCTTTAAGGCCAGAGAATGATGTATACATCAAACGCATACCCATACTTCCCATTCTGTGCTTACCTACACCCTCAGACAGGAATGGCCCCCAAGCTGGGGACAGACACACTCATCCCCAAGAAACATGCTTCATCCATACACCATACAATAGCCACAGAGACCTAAAACTTAAGTCAGGATCATGTCCTTCCCTGTTCAAAACCCTCCCACACTCCCCAGTGTCCTCAGATAAAGACCAAGGTCTGCAGCCTGTAAAGGGAGACCATGCCTGATTTGGGACATCACACCTCTGGCCTTTGCCCAGAACCTCCTCTGGGGGACTCCTACCACTCCCTGGACACCAGCTCCTACATCTGCTACAGAGAAGCCTTCCTGGACTTCTCCAGGCACTGCCTTGAGACTTCTCTTCCACCTCCTTAGTGCCCTCAGGATACAGGTCAAAATCAGTCTTCCACCCTCTGGTTCACTCTTTGTCTTCTTGTATTCTGTGTCCTCAAAAGCATCATCCCTCCTGCTGCCAGGCCTTTGCATGGGCTATGCTCCTGGCCTGGGGGGCCCTTCTGTTCCCTCTTTCACATGCCTTTGGTCTTAGCTCCAGGCCAGGCTAAATCAGACGTCTTCTGGGCTTCCCACTCCTTGTGGGTGGGTTTGCTTCCCCCACTGGACTAGGAGCCCATAAGGGTAAGGATGGGGCCTTTGCATAGGCTGTTCCCTCTGGAATGCTCTTACTCTTCCTCCCGGTTAATTGCTATTGGTCCTTTGGGTCTCAGCTCAGACATCTCCTCCCCCATGAAGCCCTCTCTCTTCTCCCAGCCCCCAGGCCAGGTACTTCCTCTGGCTCCCACAGGCCCCTGGGGTTCCTCCATCACAGTCCCAACCACTCTAGGTTGTCACTCTCTATTCATGTGTTTGTCTTCCCCACTGGATTCTAAGCCCCAAGTCATCATGGATTGCTAGGGTTGCCTTGGTCTCTGTTATGTCTCGATAACAAATATAATGTCTGGCACATGAATGACTGAAAAAAATGCCTTTATTGAATTACTTTAAAAATAACAACAGTATAATCCTAATACCATTTACCGTGTACATACTATGTGCCAGGCATGTTAAATGGTGTTCTCATTGAATTCCAACAACCCTATGAGGTCAATACTAGCATGAACCCTACCTGGGAGGAGAGGGAGCTGGACCTCAGAGAAAAGAAGCTGCCTGCCCAAATCACAAAGCTAGTGAGAAGTGGAACCCAAATTTGAAGCAGGTGGTTGCGCTCAGAGCCTGAGTTGCTAACAGTCATTCAGAGTATCTCTCATTGATGCTCTTGGCTTGTAATTGTCCATCTGGGTCTGGGTGCAACTCCCCCACCAGACTTCAAGGACTTCCAGGACAGGGCCCAGGTTGGCTGCATTTCAGAGCAAAGGGCCTGGACCAGAACCGGGGTGTGGGAATTCGGTGAGTGGGATTAATGAGTGCACAAATGAATGAATCAGCGAATGGGTGGGTGTGTGACCCACGCGGCCCCACTCACCCTCGATGAGCCACTCGCAATTGCCATTGACGCTGTAGTTGCCCGCACCATCCGTCACGAAGCCTGGCGCCTCCCGCAGCACTTGCCGCTGCCCCTTGCAGTCCCCTGCCTGGGCCCCAGGTATCAGAGGCCCCACCAGGGCCAAAGATAGAGCCAGCGCCACGGCCAGAGCCAGGCCCAGGGCCATCGCCGCCTCCCGCACTCTTACAGACGGGACAGGCCTTAAAGACCGGGAGAGGACCCTCCACGCGGCGTGAGGCCCTGCAAATGTGACCTCTATAGACGGGACATGGCCTTGTAGACCAGGGAGGTCCAGGAGTTGCAGACCCCACGAAGGGAACCGCCGCTGTAGACGGGCTCTGGAAGCCGCGGAGTAGGTCCTACAGACCCATGGAAGGACCCGTAAATGGGGTCGTTATGGACGAGGCCGACTCCTAGGGACCGTGGGAGTCCCTTATAGTCACGGGCCCCCACAGGCTAGCTGACCCCATAAACGGTGTCCAGCAGTTATAAAGGCGGGCCGCTGCAGGCCAAAACGGACCTTATATACGGGTGGATCCCCAGGGGGCGAAGGGCTCTACAGCCCGGCGGGGGCCTCCATAGAGGGTGCGGGTCGTGCCGGGCCAGGCCCGGAAGATCCGAGAGAGACCCCTCCAGCCAGGGGCGGGGCGCGAGCGGGTGTCGGGGGCGGAGTCCGTCTTCAGGGGCTTGGGCCTGGACCCCATAGACGAACTCCCTTGCTCACCCACCCGCGCCTCCCTCCGGAGCCGGATGGGCCAGATCAGAGAGACGAGGGGACGCTCGGGCCAGAGCGGCCTGGGAAGACCCGCCGGGAGGACGAGGGGGCGGGGGCCGAGCGGCCGCTGTGGGAGGAAAGATGGAGAGGAGGCGAGAAGTCGCAGAGCAGCTGGTCAGAGCGGCCCTGGGAGGACTGCGGAGCATCCAACCCCACCCCTCCACAGAGGGAGACTTCCGGAAACTTCCCCGCCCATTTGTTCCCAGGCGCGTGCGCAGCAGTGACCTCCTTGGCTTGCGAAGAGAGAATTACACATGCGCAGTGCTAAAATCGTAACCCAGACTCGGGGTACAGGTGGTTGAGCAAAGTTTGTGCCACTGGAGGGCGCCTCTAGCCCTGACTGGAGAAGAGACGGTAAAAAATAAAGGAGCGGTGCAGTAAGAGGGTTCTGTTGGATGATTTAGATGTTCAGTGCCCCCAGATTCCGGGCCAGTATGAAGGCCAGGTTATGCAGGCCCCTCCCAAAATGCCATTTCACAGCTGGACACACTGAGGTCCAGAGCCTGGAATGGTTCATGCTCCGCCCCGCCTCTGAGCACCATCAAGATGTAAAGAGGCCATTTTATAGATAAAAACTCAACGAATCCGCTTTATTTTGGCAAGAAGGGAAAAAAGTCTTTCTGCCGGGGACCTGAGGGAAGACCCCCGGATGGAGATAGGGGTGGGCAGAGCTCGGGTCCGAGGTCACAGAGATCCAAGGGAAGGTTTCAGAGTCGAGACCAGATTCACAATATCCGTCCCAGGAGCAATGGCTCGGGGTCGCGGAGTCCTGGAGAGTCACGGGCAGGGTCCCGGCGATCGTCACTGGTGTTCCGGGGTCCGGCGGGATCAGAGGTCTCGGAGGGGGCCAGGGGGCCGTAGGTCTCGGAACAGCGGGAGCCCAGAATCCGGCGCCGCTCGGGGCAGGGGCTGAGGGAGGGGACGGGGAGAGCGGCTCCCGCGGGACCGTTTGGCACAAAAGTCGGGGGAAGGGGGCGGAGCGGGACAGTACGCACCCCTACCTGGGCGCGCGGGGTGGGGAGGGTCGGGAAGGCCTGGGATGGCAGAGCCCTGGGGCCGGGATAGAGCGGGGATCCGGAGCCCGGCCGGGGCCCGGCGCGCGGCCCAAGGGGCGGGGTGGGCAAGGGTGCTCAGACCGGGGGTGCGGTGCCCCCGGCCGTGTGCATGCTGAAGTATTCGGTGAAGCCGGTGTGCGGCGCCGCCGTCTGGGGCACGAGCGGCTGATAGGGCGGCGTCGGGCCATCCCAGCTCGGGTCGGCCGCCTTGGGGAACCGAGCGGGAAGGGGCGGGGAGGCCGCGCCCGGCTCGGCCATGGTCACCACGCGGCCCCTCGGGGCCACCGCCGCCGCCACCGCCGTCTCCTCCACCTGCTTCCCGGCCTGGGAGGGGGGTCAGGGTCAGAGGCCATCCGGGACCCACGGGGGGCAGATGCGGCCCCGAAGGCCCGTCCCCCTCCCCGCAAAGGAGCCCCCCTCCCGAGGTGCGGGCGCAGGTGTCAATCAGGGAAGGACCGGGTGGCCGGGCGCCTGGGCAGCGGGGCCAGGTACTCAAGGGGCGGCGTCGGAGCGCGCGGGGCGAACTCCGGCGGCGGCCGGGGAGTGGGTGGAGAGCCGCGGAAGGCTGGTGGCGGGGGCACGGCGCGTGGCGTCTGCGGGGGCGTGCGCAACAGCGCCAGGACCCAATCGGGCAGGGTGGGCGCGGGCGCCGGGGGTAGGTCGCGGCGTGGTGTTGGGGCTCGGGGCATGCGAAAGGCGGGGGGTGGGCTCAGGCGCCTGGGAGAGGGGGGCGGCGGCGGGGCCGGGAGCGGGGTCAGGTACTCCAGGGGCGGCGCCAGCAGCTCCTCGTGCGCCGGGGGCGCGGGGCTTACGGAGGAGGCGGGCGGGGGGATGGAGAAGAGCTCCGTGAAGTTGGGCACCGAGTCGCTGATGAACGTCACGTTCCCATAGACGTGCTGCGGGAAGGCCTTGTCCGTGGATTGGCTCCCTCCGGGGCCCGGGGCCCCGGCCGAGGCGATCTGCGACGTGCGCACGTGGTACGGGAAGTTCTTGTTGGCTGCCGAAGGGCGTGTCATGATCTGGGGCGAGAGGCCAGGTGCTGGTTGGAGAAGCGCTGTCCAGGCCTCAGGCCGTCTCCATAAACATGGGGTCCTAAGGATCCCCCTTCACTTGACATCCCCCACGATTCCCTGCGGCCCGTCAGCCTGGATTAGGCACCTACCCTGGGCTCTCACGGTGCCCTGAGCTCCCACCTTTTTCTTCCGTCGACCACTCTGCGATACTTCCTCCATCAGAGCCCTGATCACTGACTTATCGCAGATTGGTTAAGTGTCAGCATCCTTCCCTGTCCAGTATGACAGCCACTAACCATATGGAGCTATTTACATTTAAATTAATCAAAGGTAAATGAAAATGTTTGTCTTCAGTCACACTAGCCACATTGAAGTGCTCAGTAACCACATGTGGATAGTAGCTATTGTATTGGACAGCACAGAGTATAGAATATTTTCATAAACACAGAAAGGTCAATTGGACAACACCGGATAGATTCTAGAATGTTAGCACCATGAAGGTAGGAATTTGTTCAGTTCCCTGCTGAATCCCCAGTACCATCTAGAACAGTACCTGCCTCATAAGCACTCGATAAATATTGGTCGAATGTAGAGATGTGTCCCCAGTTAGTCTAGTAAGTAATGAGGGCCGGGACTAGGTGTGACTCTAGCATTGCACATGGGAGCCCAGCATAACCCCCTGACTCCTCTGGCTCCCCGTGTCCTACACTGAACTTACTAAGGTTGTGCTCAACAGGAGACAAGGAGCTGGGGAATGCCAGAGGTGGAGCTGTGCTCACCTAACTGAGCATTTTTAGGAAAGAAACTGGCTGAAGGTGAAATACAGCTAAAAGGGCACTGCATTTCCGTGTTCAGGCCCGCACCCCACCTCTCGCCCCACAGCTCATTGAGTATGGGATCTGGGTCACGATGATAAAACTCCCTCAGCCTCACTGGGGAAAAGGGATTGCAGTGCCTCCTTGGAAAGATGAGGAGAGGGTAGAAATGCAAACCCCTGGTGCAGAGCTTGGCACGTGATGGTTCCCAGCATTTCTCCTCTTTCTGCCCCTTTCTGACTTCCTGCAGAGTTTCAAGAAGGGCTGTGCTGGGATGGTGAGTCTGGAACTAAGTCAGGCTCTGGGGTGGAAGATGGGGGACCCGGCTACCTGTGACTGAGTACATTCCCCACCCAGAGCACACTGTGGACCCCTGGGGTCAGGCAAGACCTGGGACCCTCATCAATGCCTATATCCAGGTCTGGCTCCCTCTCATGGTCTGCTGGAGAAGGACTGGGCTCAAAGTCCCTGCTCTAATACCAAAGGCCATGGAGCCCTGGCAGGTCACCTCCCCCATCTGGGCCCTTCTGTAGAGTGGGTTCAACAACCATTATCCATCCTGTCCTGGGGCTGCTCTGACAACTAAACAAGGTATATGAACGTATAGATACATGAACTGTCACCCAGAAGGCCAGATAGGATATAAATCAGGGGCGAAGAAGAGGTTGGTGCTGATAGCCTCTCGATATCATTCAGATCCAGGTCCCCTGGGACCCCAGCCTGGCCCACCCCACCTGCTTCTTCCTGGACAATGGCCTGTGATGGCAGATGGGAGAACGTGTTGGGGAAGGGTGGAGTAGTGACCAAGGGGCTTGGGAAAGGCAGGGGGATAGAGAAGAGAAATGTGAGAGTCTGGGGACACAGGGTCCGGAATGGGAATGGGAGGGGGTGAAAGAAAGACGGTGGGGTTCTTGGGCGCCCGAATGGCTCAGATGGTACAGCATGCAGCTTCTTGATCACAGTATCATGAGTTCGAGCCTCACATTGAGCATAGAGTTTATTTAAGGGAAAAGGGGGGGGGTTGGGTTGGGGAAGAGGCCAGGACAAGATGGGAGCGAGGAATAAAAGAGGGTGGACTGTGGGCAGGGGGGAGGGGGGCGGACGACACAGGAGAGCAGCCTGCAGGAACCCAGCAGGCTCTCGATGTCTGTTGGATGTCTAAAGGGATGAAGTGAAGGAAATGGATGGAGAGCTCAGAACAGAAGGTTCAGCCTCACGCATCCTCCGCCCATCAGGCTCCCACCCCCACCTGGATGCCCTTCCTCACCAGGAACACGCCATGGGCATACAAATGGATCCCCAGCTGGATGCCATTGACAATCTTCTCCCGGGCCCACTTGGGGATCCCAAAGTTGGCAATCAGGGCCATCACAGGAACCGCAAAGAACCTGAAGGGGAGGTACTGGGTCAGTAGAGACACTGCCCCTGCCCTCGTCCCCACCCCATGGCCCCAGCTCCCCTGCCATGCACACACACATGGGGCCCAGGTGGGTCCCAAACTGGAGAGAAGCCAGTGTGACCTTCAGAAGCCAGAGGTTAAAAGGGGGGCAGGAATCCCACTGGCCTGGGAAATTCTGGAAGGCAAAGACTAGGCTGAATTTAACTCAGTTCCACCCCACCCCAAATCCTGGCACCTGATAGGAAATCAAAAGATGTTTGGTGAATGAATTAACACAGGACAATAACAATTAAGGACTTACTGCGTCTCATGTATATAAACTCATTAACTCTCACAATGACGCTACGAAACAAGTGCAATTTCCATCCCCATTAAACAGGTAAGGACACTGAGGCCGACAGAAGTTAATTTTTGCGTGAGGTCACACAGCTTACAAGCTTTAGAACTGGGATCTGAACCCAGGCAGTCAGGCTTAGAATCTGCCTGCTGTACTGCTAAGTTACGTTGAACGATAAAGAATTACAACTAGCTTTTATTGAACACTTACTATGTGCCTTACATATTGCCTGACGCATGCTCAAGAGAATCCTTTCTTTATGGGTAGGCAACCTGAGGCACTCTTTTTTTTTTTTTTTTCTTTTTTTAATTTGGGAAAGTGATTTTTTCCAGGTCACAAAGTGAGTCAGTGGCAGACTCTGGGACAGTTGCCTGACTGAGGAGGGCCTGAGAAATGGAGAGCCGTTTCCGGGAAGCCCCAGGACCAGGAGACAGGGACACATTGGGGGCCCAGCACGTCTCACCAGAGGGTGTAGGCAGCAAAGAAGGGCACGTAGAAAGGCTGCTTCTCCGGGAAGTGGCGCAAGGAGATGAGTACAGCATAGCAGAACCACACGTAAGCCGCCACCTGCAGCCCAATGAGCCCATAGCCCGCCGGCGACTCATACGTGTACAGTACCTGGCCCGGGTCAAAGAACTGGACGCAAGGGAGAGGGTTCGTCATAGCTCTGACCCCCTGCCCGCCACACAGGGACCCCAGACCCCACCCCTGGGCACCCAGGGGGCAGAGGTACTTGGTCAGGACAGAAGCAGCTGGAGAGCACAAAACGGAAACAGAAGAGAATACATTCGCTACCAGGGGCCCAACATGGGGCGAGACACCTGCCATGCGTAAGCTTTTCCATTTGCCTCAACTCGGTGAGTTAGGTCTTATTATCACCTCACTTCACGGAGGGGGAAACTGAGGCTAAGAGGGACACCTTTTGGCCAAAGTCAAAGCCAAGGTGATATAAAGCCTTAGAGGAGCCTCCCTGGGATAAGTAAAACCCTCCTACTTTTCCAGAAGAGGAAACAGGCTTAGAGGGGGCGGGCATCACCCAAGGTCAGCTAGCTGGGGAGTGGGAGAGCCAGAGTAGAATCCAGGTCTGCGGGACTCCTGAACTCTCAGTCATGACATTGAGCATAAATGTGACAGACAGTGAGAGACAGAGGGAGGAGGAAGAAGGCTCCTCAGAGATGGTGAAGAGGGGAGGCATGCACTCAGAGAGACAGATGGGCAGGCAGAAATCGCAGAGTGGGAGCGAGCGAGCCAGCAAGAGTGCGATGTGAAGAAGGGCTGGCAGACAGGTGGAGGAGGTGGCCAAAAGCCTCGCGGGGGGGGTGGCAGGGAGGCAAGGCCTGGGCAGTGGCGGGTGGCACTCACCTCGGCCTCATAGATGAGCAGCACCACGTGGGTAAGGGTGTACAGGGTCATGTAGACAGACAACTTCACGGAACCTGAGTGGCTGATGCGGCCCCTGGCGGCCGGCCATGAGGGGAGACAGCAGGGGTGGGGGCTGTCAGGGAGAAGCGGGCAGCCACCCCCCAGATCCACCCGAGTGCCCTGTTCCCTAGCCCAGCCACATCTCCCCCCAACACTCCCTCCCGCCCCAGCCTGGGCACCGTGTCACCGTGAATCCCTTCCCCAGAAGGATGAGCATCAGCAGGAAGATGAGGAAGCTGGAGGAGAAGAGCAGCTTGGCTGCGAGAAGGGAGGAGAGGGTGTCTCAGACACAGGGCTCGCAGCGAGCCTGGGCACCCTTCCCCGGCCCACTTCGTTCTCACCCAAGATCTTCAGACTCCTGTTGCCAATGCCATCAGTGGCGTACTGGCCCCAGTAGATGCAGAAAAACAGGAGGCTCAGGACTGAGGGGAGAATGGGCAGAGGGAGGAAAGGACAGAAACCGGCTTTGCGGCATCACTGTTCCCTAGCACTATGATCCAGATGGCCAGAACTCCTCCTTCATCCCCATCAGGACTCTAGACCATTTCTTCCCACTGATGTCCTAGGAGACTCTGGAGTCTAGGCTCCAGCCTCTCCTCTCCAGGACCCAGATGTCCAGGCCCACAGCCACCTCCTCCCTCAGGCCCCCAGCCCCTCTTCCCTCAGACCCGGGAGTCCCGCCCCCAGCTCCTCCTCCCTCAGACCCAGGAATCTAGGCCCCCAGCCCCTCTTCCCTCAGACCCAGGAGTCCCGCCCCCAGCCCCTCCTCCCTCAGGCCCAGGAGTCCAGGCCCCCAGCCCCTCCTCCAGGAGTCCAGGCCTCCAGCCCCCTCCTCCCTCAGACCCAGGAATCCAGGCCCCCAGCCCCTCCTCCCTCAGATCCAGGAGTCCAGGCCCCCAGCCCCTCCTCCCTCAGACCCAGGAATCCAGGCCCCCAGCCCCTCCTCCCTCAGAACCAGGAGTCCAGGCCCCCAGCCCCTCTTCCCTCAGACCCACGTGTCTGGACCCTAGGCCCCTCCTCTGACAGAACTCAAAGTTGGGCTACTCTAAACCTCACCCTCCACTCCTGCTGCAGCCATGAACATTTTATAAGTTGTGTGGAGCAACTGACGTCCTTTCAGCAAATCTAGAAGACGGGTAGGGGAAGGGGATTCACAGACAGGAAGGGAGAGTAGCTCACCTCCCCCAATCCTGCCCCCCATAACTCCTAACCCGACCACTACCACCATGTGCTGGACTCACATCCAAAGTAACAGGAGAGGAAGAAGATGAGGATGAAGATGAGAAGGAAAGTCACATCTGTCTCCAGGATCCCTGCCGATTTGGTAGAAGGAGGAAATGTTTCAGTCAGGCTGGGGGTTCCTCAGCAGGCACCCCACTCTAGAGTCCCACAAAGATCCTGGCTTCTGGGTCCCCATATACTCACCGAACTCATCAGCCGAGAAATGCCGTGTCCAGAAGGACTTGCCGTTGGTGAGGACCATCTCGTACTCCAGCTGCAGCCCATCTCCCTGTGGAGAGTGTGGCGGCCTAAGGGGGGAGGGGGGCCTGGGCAGGCAGGGGATCAGCAGGAAGGCAAGGAGGGGAAGGCCCGGGTGGCCGTCCCAGCCCCTTACCCCACACTTGCTGAGTGCGATGTACCACCACCTTTCGCGCACAGAGCGGAAGCTTCGGCCACTGGAGCAGCTCAGGTAACGGGTTCCCTCCTCTGACACTACCTGGGGAGAAACGAGAAGAAGGCTGAAGCCTGTCTGTGCAGCCCCCAGGTCCTTGGCCTTCAGCACCTGCTCACTCCCCCAGACTGGGCCCATACCTGACAGCCTGACCAGGCGTACTGGGTGGTGAGGTTGATGACCTGGTTGTTCTCGGGCCTGATCACTGACTCCTTGGCCAGGCAGTCCTGGGGAAGGCAGGGACATGGTCACCCCCTGGCCAGCCTCGACCTTCCCCCCCTCTCCCCCCATACACCCTCCTCACAGCCTTCACCTTGTCCCCTGCCTTGTACACAGCTGGCCACTGGGATGGGTCGTCGAAATAGAGGAGGATGTTCTGACAGCACTTGGCCTGCAAACCCAGAGATTTTGAAGTTTGGGGGAGTGCAGAGAGCTGGGGTGGTCCTTGCCTTGGGAGGCCAAGGGAGTATCCAGCCTCTGCATGGAGACTAGTTAAGGAAGGCTCACCTCAGGGTATCGGAAACGGAAGTCCAGTCGTCCATAATCCGAAAGAAAGCAAAATCTCGTCAGGAACAGCCAGTCCTGAAAAAGGGGCCCAGTCCTGCTGAGTCCTTTGAGAACTCTCCTGGACTCCACGGGCCCCCAACTTTCCTTCCCTACCCTTGGGTACCTGGTTTCCCAAGAAGCATAAGAGGACCAAGTTACAACCCAAATTCTTCTGTGATCCCTTCGCTTTGGGTCCAGGATTCTTGCCTCAGAAGCCCCCCCACCCCCCCAAGTTTCTTCTCCCCTCAAACACTTGTCCCATTTTCCGAGTGCCCTGAGAAAGATCCTGGAGGGCCAGATACCCACCCAGGCCACGTTCAGTCCCAGACACAATCTGACTGCCACCCCCATGGGTTATCCACACACATGCCCCCCAGGGGGGTCCCAGAGACCATCTCGTGCTGGGGCCCTCTTCCGGCCCTGAGCAGGAGCGTGAACTCAAGGCTTTCGGCAGAGTGAAAAGTGCTGTCCCTTCAGCACCACCTCGGCGTCCCCCCCCCCCCAACCCCCACCCCAAACTCCGACTCTCCCAACCGGGCCCTCCTCCCCGCCCAGCTCTGACCTCAATGTCCCTCCTACAACCCCCAAGTCTCTTCTCGACCCCACAGCCCCTCTCAGCCTCAACACTGACCCAATCCCCCCACCCCCATAACCCCAGCCCCATTCCCCCCCCGCCCCGTCCCCCGCGGCTCCCAAGGACCGCCAGGGAAGGGCGGCAGGGGGCGGGGCGGCACCCTCCTCCCTCCCTTCCCTCGGGTCCCCGGGGGCCCGGCGGGTGGCAGGGGAGGGCCCAGCGCGCTCACCTCCTTGGAGCTGAGGTTGCCCCGCACGTACTTGGCCCGGGCGCGGGGGGGCAGTGGCAGGAGCAGGAGCAGCAGCGGCTGCAGCAGCAGGAGGCGCAGAGCGGGCGCTCGCGGGGGCTCCATTCCGCCCGCTACCGGCCCCGGCCCCGGCCCCGGCCCCAGATCCGCTCCGACTCCCGCTCCGGCCCGGCGACGGCGGCGAGAGCGCGCGGGCCGGCCAGCGCGCGCCCCCGATTAAAGGGGCCGCCGGCCGCCGCGCTCCCCGCCCCCTCCTCCAGGATGGCCTGGCCTGCCGCCTTCCCAATCGGTGTGAGAGAGGACGCCTCTCCACCCCGCCCCAGCCTAAGTCCTCCCCTCTGGGAGTGTCCCTGACTCCTCTGGCTCCCCGTGTCCTACACTGAACTCCCATTCCCCCAAGCCGTGCCGCCTCCTCCAGACTGCCCTCTCGGGATGACCCCCCAAACCACAGACCCCAGCTCTGTCCTGACCTCCCCCGAATTTAGACCCAAACTGCTCTTTCATTGCTCATCCCCGCCTCGCATGACAGCCATCCCCAGCTGTGTCCACCCGAGATCCTGTGGACTCTGTGAAGTGCCCACAGAGACACAGAGGCGGGAGAGGGCAAACCACTTGTTCTGGGTCACAAAACACGGAGATGGCACAACCCTGGGCCACAACCACTCCACTCCATTGCCTGACCCTGTCCAGTCACTGCTGACTGGGGTGTGAAACGGGCTTGCTGCCTCTCAGAAGAGGTGGTGTTGTGAGAAGTCCACAGCAGACTGAAATCAACTACCTGGGTTCAAAACCCAACATTGCCACTTTCTCATTAAACCTCAGCCAAGTCCTGTAATCTCCCAGTTCAGTCCCCTACCAGCTGGTTCCAACCTTACGGTTTCCCAGTGGGCAATGAGGATCCCTGGAAAGGCTTTAGAGAGTAGCGTCCAAGTCCCTCAGCTTCATTTTCCTGATCAGATTCCAACAAACATTTCTAGCTTCATTCCTCCCTCTCCTCTGCAAAAAATGTGTTGCTCCTCAAAATATCATTTTAAAAAACTTTCTAAGCCAGGGGCCAAGCAGGAAACATAAGTGCATGAAACATTTCAGTGTGAGCCCCGTGAAAAGGCGGCCTCTGCTACTTGGCTTGAGCCAGTTGTTGCCAGAAGGGATAGTAGGTCTGCTGCCAGATCTTTTCTTTCTTTCTTTCTTTTTTTTCCAGAGAAGCCAGAAATGTGTTCGGCTTTTTGTTTTGTTTTGTTTTGCTTTTGTTTTAAAGCAAACTGATTTGTAATAGTAGGCAATTAATTCAAAAATGTAAAATATATCTTGGGCCGAAGTAAAAAGTCTGTGGGGCAGCTTCAGGCCTCATCTGCCACTCCTGTCGTGATCCTACAAACACAGTTCCTGTGCCCGCCGGACCAGGAGTCCATCAAGGGCAGGGCCTGGACATGATTCACTCAAGGTCCCAGGACAGCCTAGGGATATGGACTATATGCACATACCGTCCCAGGAACAGCATTTCTAGGATTGCCTGAGATGGTTCTTTTCTGCCTCTACTAGTAAGTTTTTACTAATCTTAAAATGTGTAAAGGTCTACGTCTGCTCCTTTCTGAATAACTCCCTCATCACCAGGGCAGGATCATCACTCCCTCCTTGCACTCCCGGCACATAGTTGGCTTCAGTGGGTGAACGTGTGGGACTGACTAAAGCCCCAGGTTTCCCCAGCCCCCTGGCACCTCAAACCCCAGGAAGGTGACAAGTGACAGTATCTTCCCCTCCCTCTTGGACCCAGAACTCAGAACAAAGCAAAGCTGCTGTCCTGGGTCAGCCACTCACTGAAAATCAAGAGGACCATGTAGAAGGTACTTTATTGAGGAGATTAGGAGTACCCCCAGCCCAGCCTCAGCCCCCTCAGTACAGTCTCATGGGTGGAAAGGACCAGGCCTCTGGACTGCTCTGGGCCACCACCCAGGAGAGACTGGGCAGTGGGGCAGGGGGGCTGGGGCTCCAGTCCAGGGCAGAGGTTCTGGGCAACAAGGGTGATGGTGGCTGAGGCACGGACTGTTGGGGCCCGACCCCCCAGGGCCGCGGAGGGGGTGGTGTGGCTACCAGCCAGATGCTTTTCAGCAGGTCAAAGGCTGTTGGGGGGCCCCAGGCTGCCCCAGATGGCGAAGGCAGCAAGGGCAAGGGGGGTGGCCAGGGACCTTTTGGTGGTGCCAGGCTCACCCCGTGCACCATGGGAGTGCTGGAGGTGTGAGGCATGGCAAAGGTGAGCTCCTTTGTCCTCTGTTGCCTCCTCTGCCTCCCCTCCCCTGGGGCCAGCTCAGGGCTGTTGATCCAGGAGGGTGTCATCCTTCGGCTTTCAGGGCCCCCAGGCTTGGTCCCTGGCACAAAGGAAAAAAGCATGGGAGACAGCTGAACCAGAGCAGACAAGGAGAAGGGGAGTACAGGGAGCAGGAGGTAGGCTCACCTGGTAAGGGTGGCTGGCAGCCACGGAGCACCACTGTGAGGTCGGGCACACAGCCATGGCAGGCCTGTAAGGTGCCCACAATGGCATCCCTGGCTTCTTGCACTAGGTTCCTCCTGGGGAAGGCCTGTGGCAGAATCAGCTGGCACTGCAGCTCCTCCAGCAGCTGCCCCAAGCCAGGGAGCTCTGGGGGACTGGGTGGGCCTGGGCCGGAGCCTCTAGGCACCTGATTCTCCTTGCCCCTTGACTGCGGGGCTGGTTCTTGGGCCCGCCTTGGGCTCGGGGAGGGTTTGGTGGGCAGTGAAGGGGTGCCTGGCTCCAGGGACTCACAGCTAAGCAGCCGTGCCACGTCCAGAGATTTCACCTCATGGTTGAAGAGACCCCGGTGCTCCCGGCTCAGCCGGCCCTGGGTTATGACCACAAGCTTGGAAGCAGTAGGGGCCACAGAGGGATCCTGACTGGTCACAGGAGGATCCTGACGGGTCAGTGGCCGGCGGCTGCCCATCAGGGCCTCATTGCGCTCCCGCCTGGTCTTCCGACGGCGGACACGACCAGGTTTCTCAGGCCGCTGGAAAGGCTGGGGGGCTGGCCCTCGGGGGTCCATAGTGTACTGGAAGAGAAAGCTAGGATGGTTAACCGTAAGCAGGTAAGTCAGGGACTAAGAGTGAATGATGAGAAGAGGAGATGGTTTGGGGTGAGGTGGATATACTATTTACAGAGACGAGATGGGAGCAAGGTAGTGGGGAGGGAGCGACGGGCAAAGGCTTGGTCAGGGAAGGAGTCATAGGGGTCGGGTGGGGTCAAGGGAGTCATGATCAATGGGAAGATTTGTCAGGGAATAAACAAAGGGCTACAGGGTACAGGGTCGTGAGGAAACAGCTAGAAGATGGGGGGTGGGGACGGGATCATGAGATCACAGGGATCTGGTGAACCAGAAAGGGATTGTGGACAGAGGAGAAATCCAGGCATAGAGGAGGTATTGGAGAATGCAGAAAGAGAGGGCAGAGGGAGAAAGGCAGGAGAGAAACGGCAGAAAAGAAGTTGGGAGAGGCTGAGAAGACCTCGGGAAAGCAGAAAGGGCGACGGCGGAGCTACCAGGAACTGGGGCCTAGTCACGGGAGCAAGGTGGCCTAGGGTAGGAGACCAGGCAAGGGTGGGCAGTTGAGGTTACAGGGGGGGGTACGGTTGGTGGGGGCAGGGCGTGGAGCACCTCACCTTCTCCTGGACCAACGAACCCCGCCGCACACCCACCCCACGTGGCTGTGGGGTGCAGTGCCTTCTTTTCCGCGGTAACCCTAGCTCACGACGGACCGAGATCTCTTCCGGGCCTTACGCTGGGCCTCCTGCGCACAACGCGCATGCGTGTGTCTCTCCCACGCCCTTCGGCTTCCTGCTCCCGTGAGGCGGGCACGAGGCACAGACTGCCGGTTATAGTCCCGCCCATTCCAGCCTTACTTTCAGAAACCTCTCTCATTTGTCCTTAGGCCCCTCCCATCCACCAATTGGCTGTGAGGCACACTGGGGCCCGCCCCCTTCCTGAATGCTGATTGGTTTAGATGTCTAATAGCGGACTTTCTCTCCAGAAGGTGCGATGAGACGAGGCACAAGGGGGGAAAGGGCCATCATAGTCTCCGTTTGCAGCCGGTCCCCAGACAATCAGTGTAGAGTCGTCATTCAGAAGTTGGATCTGGTGTTAAGACTACCCAGGTTCAAATGCCCAAACTGGCATATTTTAGTTGTGTGACCTTGGACAAGTGTGTAACTGCTGAGACCCTCAGTTTCCTAATTTGTAAAATGGAGTTGATAGTAGTACGTCCTTCATGTGGTGGCTGTAAGTATGAAATGAGCCAATATACCTAACCTGAAACAGCGCTTGATTTGAATGAGATGAATGCCTCAAAGCTGTTTCTCGCTAAGCTTTGCTTCCAGAAGTGCTTCTCTCCCTTTTCCAATTGATCTATCTACACTCAGTCCCTCAGACTTTTTTTTTTTTTTAAGATGTATTTATCTGTTTGAGAGAGAGCTAGCATGAGCAAGGGGAGGGGCAGGAGAGGGAGAGAGAATCCTCAAGCAGGCTCCCTGCTGAGTGCGGAGCCCGATGTAGGGCTTGATCCCAGGATCCTGAGAGCATGACCTGAGCTGAAATCAAGAGTCGGCAGCTTAACCGACTGAGCCACCCAGGAGCCGTGCCCCCTCCTCAACCTTTAAAATCAAGCTATGGCCAGAGTATTCCCCATGCCCTAATAAGAGATATATATATAGATATATATATAGATAGATATAGATATAAAGATTTTTATTTATTTATTTATTTGACAGAGAGACAGCGAGAGAGGGAACACAAGCAGGGGGAGTGGGAGAGGGAGAAGCAGACTCTCCGCTGAACAGGGAGCCCGATGCGGGGCTCCATCCCAGGACCCTGGGATCATGACCTGAGCCGAAAGCAGATGCTTAACGACTGAGTCACCCAGGCACCCCCCCCCCAATAAGCTATATTCCCTGTGTAATACTGCTTACCCAGTCTTCTTGATTTTTCAAAGCCTAACTCAAATACTACTGGGAAACCCGTCACCCTCAGAGTCCTTCTCTTCCTCCTCCTTCTCTACTTCTCTTAATCACAGCCTCGATCCTTCTCCCAGCTCTGTGTCTGTCTGATCTGTCTTCCCCAATACGCTGGGACAAGGCCAGGATCTGACCCATACATTTAATATTCATTCAAGTTCTTGTGAGCAGTGATGGTACTTGGTACTATGAGTCAGGCCCTGTTCTAGGCCAGTGGATGGAGGCAAAACATTAACATGATAAATAAGACTATCTCAGTATCAACCTACCCAGAAAGAATGAATAGACGGGCAGGTCTCATCTGGGAGTAGAGCTTCAGGAATATAACCAGGAAGTTTAGGGGGTAGAGGACCCCCCCCCCCCCGCCGCCACCTGGTCCCTGAGAACAGGAAGAGCTGGGAAGACTTGAGATTTCAGATTAATATGGGGTGTTGGGGGGGCGACCTTAGGTGGCCTTGGCTATGGATGTAGGTTTCAGAGCCCAGACACACCTGTGGGTTTAGGAGGGGGAATGGAGGCCACGGATCTGCAAGATGAGCTGGGCGGGAGGGGCGCCAGGCTGGACCTAGGCCTTGAAGCATCTCGAGTTTCCTTTCTCTTTCTGCACCTTCTGCTGCCTTCTTTGCAGCTGCCTGTGATGTATGTAATGCAAAGCTATGTAGTTTAGATCTTATGCCACAAACACTGGTGCTTTTGAGAGGGGGGCTGGGGTGGGGGCACGAGCAGGTAAGCTCACTGAAGTCCTGGTGCTGCCTTAGCCTGAGGCTTACAACTGAGGCTCTATTTTTCACATTTTGCCATCTTCCTTTTTTCTCCCCACGTCAGTAGAAGATGGGAGCGTCCCCTCCTAGCCAGGTGCGTGCGAGCCACCCCCTCAAGGGATCCAGGAATGGACTCCTCCACTCACTCCCGTCCCCCCCCCACCACGTGAATGAGACACACACACAGCTGGCGATCACACACACACACACACACACACACACACACACACCTGGTGAACCCGTCCCTCCACTCACTCCTCTCCCCCCACCACGTGAATGAGACACACACACAGCTGGTGATCACACACACACACAACCTGGTGATCCCGTCCGCACATTTCTCGCCCTATAGCAAATGGTTTCTCCCCTACCAGAAAAGGCTCTAGATTCCCCTCCCCCACTCTCTGCCTTTCAGGTAGTTCGCCCCTCCCCCTGACACCGATGTGGTCGTTTCTCCCTCCCCCACGGGTGCTGGATGGTCTCGCCTCCCCGTCCCCAGGTGCCCCAGTACGCTAGCGGCCGCCGCCCGAGAGAGAGAGAGAGAGAGAGAAGGAGAGAGAGAGAGAGAGAGAGAGGCCCGGGCGGGAAGCGCTGGACGAGTCCACTGCGCGGCCACCGCGGGGGAAGCATGTGTTCCCGATTCCGTCTCCCCTTCTAAGTGAAGGTTTCCGCTCCTGCAGAGGAGGCGGCGCCCGGGATCGGCCGTCGTCCCCGCTGGAGTGCGGGCGTCGGGACCGTCCATTGTTGCCGGGAAGGGAGGGGTGGGCGTGGCGGAGCCACCTCCTTGGCCAACTCTCCCGGGTCGGCCTCGCTCGCCCATCCTGCAGGAGCTGCGGCGCCAAGATGAGCAGAGAGGAGAACCCAGCCAGCAAGCCCACGCCGGTGCAGGACGTGCAGGGCGACGGACGCTGGATGTCCCTGGTGAGCGACCCGGCCCGCGATACTCGGGAGTCCGGGAGGGGCCTCAGGAGAGCAGCTGTGTGGCGCCGCTCTCTGTACGCGATTAGGAAACCGGGCAGTCGGGGCGGTGCTGCCTAAGGAAGCGGAGCGGGGCGGGCCCAGGAGCGCGCGTGCCATTCACTGCCCCTTGTACGTCCTCAAAGCACCATCGGTTCGTGGCCGACAGCAAAGATAAGGAACCCGAAGTGGTCTTCATCGGGGACTCCTTGGTCCAGCTAATGCACCAGTGCGAGGTGAGGCCCGTCCCCGTCCCCCTGCCCCACCCGGGCCTCTGCCCTCACTGACACACCTGGATCAGACCCCACCCCGGAGTATGAGGTTCCCCGAAGTAGCCTCAGGCAGCACCCCACGTAAGGGGCAACATTGTACTGAGAAGGAACTGTGTGACCAATCTTTGTCAGATTGAGGCTTTCTTGCGAGATTGCCTGAGGTGAGACTCTATTGTTTGCTTCAGGGAGTGCACAGCCCTAGTGAATGGCCACAAAGCTGCAGTGTTTGCACGAAGTGAAAGTCAGCTGTAATAGCTCTCCACAAAGGGGGCGCAATTATGTTATCTTTCCACTGAGTGAGGTCAAACCGTAAATAGAGGCTTTCATCAGCTGTAAGGCTAGTGGTTCAATGCGTGACTCAAGCCCAGTGGGTTTCCATAAAGTGAGTCTTGCTTCTGTGGGGCTCCGGGAAAGGGAGACTATACTAGGTTTGCATAAAGTGAGGTTTTGACCAGACTCCTTCCATAAGGCAGGGCTCTTCCGTGCTGACATTTGGTGCACGCTCGGACAGAGGGCCATGGTCCCTGCTGCCAACGCCCCTGTGCCCACACCCCTTCTTGTCTACAGATCTGGCGGGAGCTCTTCTCTCCTCTGCACGCACTTAACTTTGGCATTGGCAACGATAGCACGCAACATGTGCTTTGGCGGCTGGAGAATGGAGAGCTGGAACACATCCGGCCCAAGGTGAGCGGAGCTTGGGTGGGCAGCGAAAGCACCCTAGGCCTCCCCCTTTACCACTGCTTCCCGCCTCTCTTTCCACAGATCGTGGTGGTCTGGGTGGGTACCAACAACCACGGGCACACAGCGGAGCAAGTGACTGGTGGCATCCAGGCCATTGTGCAACTGGTGAACCAACGGCAGCCCCAGGCCCGGGTCGTGGTGCTGGTGAGGTGGTGGGAGGTCAGGGAGGAAAGAAAGGCGGTGGTCCGGGACCCCCTCAGGTGCAGCTGCAGCTGGTTCTGGGCAGCATGGCAGCAGAGAAGTGGCTTTCAGGCAAAAGCTCACATCGAGGCTTGCTACACACCCAGCGGCTGTAGTTAAGGTCACGTTCAGGGACCAGTTAGCCTCTTTTGCCCAAGAAACTGCTGAAGGTTCTGGGGGTGTTGCAAAACTCAAAACAATTAGCCAGAAGTCGTCAGGCATTCCCAGGGTGAATCCAGGCTCCATCACTTCGGGCCAGAACCTTTCCTCCTCAGAAAGAGGGATTGACCCTTTGCCACGCTGTTGACATTTTTAGGATTGATACTTGGCAAGGGGCTGGCACCCAGAAGGTTCTTGCTGAACTGGGGTCTCAGACACGGTATCGGGAATCATCCTGCCAATCCCCCCGCTTTCCCATCCCTAGTGTATTCCACAGCTGGGGACTCCGTGGTGAGGGGGAACGGTTTGGCCCAGAGCACAGGATACCCAGATGCGGGTAGGATGTCTCCTCACAACTCTTGGTGCCCTTCCTCAGGGCCTGCTTCCGAGGGGCCAGCACCCTAACCCACTCCGTGAGAAAAACCGACGGGTGAACGAGCTGGTCCGGGCAGCACTGGCTGGCCACCCACGGGCCCACTTCCTGGATGCCGACCCCGGCTTTGTGCACTCAGACGGTACCATAAGTCACCATGACATGTACGATTACCTGCATCTGAGCCGCCTGGGCTACACACCTGTCTGTCGGGCCCTGCACTCCCTGCTTCTGCGTCTGCTGGCCCAAGACCAGGGCCAGGGGGTTCCCCTGCCAGAGGCTGCACCCTAAGCATCCTCCTTCCCCGACATTAAATTCTCGTTCCTCAGTCTCCCGTTTCTTGCTTTATGGCCCAGCCCTTCTGGGTCCCTCCACCTCAACTTTGACCTCTGCGACCCTGACGCTCTGGGGGGTGTCCTGTTTCTGCCCGAAGCAGGCATCCGCCGATCCATCAAGGCACTCTGGTTCTTGCACAGTCTGGCAGGTTTCTACCATCGGGAATGCTGCACGCAGGCACTGCCCATCGGTAACACACTCGGCGAAACCAGTTTGCCAACACTACCCTAGACGGTCGAGGTTAAGTAAGAATTCTGGGAACATAGTGACCCAGCAGTCAAAGCCCGTCCAAAGCTGCCCTCCCCATTTTGCTGCAGATCTTCCCCTGGCTGGAACTTCTGGTGCTCTGGTCTTAGCTTAGATGCCACTTCCTGCAGAAGCTTCCTGACCCTCCCATCCCAAGCAGCCTTCCCTCCACACAGGCCACGGTCCTCAGGCTGGCCATGAGGGATGTGACCCTGGAGAAGCTCCAGTGGGCCTGGCTGCAGTGCTGGCTCAGGCCATGTGGGGGCAGCAGGAATCACTGAGAACAGCACTGTCCCTTGCCTTGCACCACTGAGGCTCAGACCTCTCAGGTCCAGCTGGAACTTCGAGGGTGAACTGTCCTTCTTGTAGCACCTCACCTGACCCCTTCCCCTAACGCCCTCCTGTTGGATGGCTGTGAAGGAGAGTAGGCATAGTGAGCCCCAAGCACCAGGGCTGGAGAGAGGCTGCTCGGTCCACGGTGAGCCCGGGTCCTCCGCCCGCAGTGTCGGGAGGGTGGGTCCTGGAATTGCTCCCCCCAGTGAGGTGGGGGGGGAGCATATAGCTAGTGTATAGCTCCTTGCCCATCTGGGGACAGGACCAGCACACCCACACCCCTTCTCCCTCTAGAGTGGGCAGCCACACAGGTGTGTTAAACAGCTTTAATTTCGGTCATTTCGGCTTCTCGGCACAGTAAGAAATATTGCACATGATCAACATGTTTTGTTCTGGGGACAGGGACAAGGGTAGGGGGAATCACCTTCTTAGAAAGTACAACCCAAGTTGGGAGGGCAGAGGGGGTGGGGAGAGAACCCTCCCCATGCCTGTGGCAAAGTGCAGGAGCCCCCACCCCAAACTAACCTGAGTCCAGCCCCTCTGGGGAAAAAAGGGGTGCATGAACTCCCCCCTACTCCACAGGCACCTCCCTGTGGCCCAAGGCCCGCACTACCCTCCAGCTTGTAGCCCTCACATGAGCCATTTTGCATAAAGTACAAGTGAAAAGGTCTGAAGGTAACACACTCCAGGTTATATACAGGGGCTCGGTGGAGGGAGACTGTGCCCCTGCTTCCCCTCAGCTGCCCCCCATCACAGGGAGAAAGCTGTGGGGGGAGGGGAGATAGACAAGAGGAGCAGGCCTCATTCCGCCCCAAACTAGAAAGGACGAAATGGCTTTTAGTGGGGAGGACGTAACCATCCTGCCCCCCCCATTCCTGCCACCTACATACTGTCCATGTCCTGAGGGGGGTACTGTGGGTCCTGGGATCTTCTCGGACCCCTCACCTGCCTGTGGCAGCTGGGGAGGGGCCGGGGGGTGGGGGGGAGGGCTGGGGGGGGCCCTCCCAGCCAGGCTGTCCGGGACCCGGCTCTGGAGGTGGGGGCAGTGGCGGGGCAGCCGGAGCTGTGCCAGAGTCCGAGCCAGGTGAGGTGGGGTCAGGGCCCCCAGCAGGGCTGGGAGTGGGGACAGGGGCAGCAGCAGTGCCAGTGGGGGGCGGTCCGGGGAGGGGGGCCTCGGCTCCAGGGGGCTGCTCCGTGGGAGTGGCCGCCTGCATGATCTTCTGGCGCACCTCGCGGATCTTCAACTGCAGACAGACCTTGGAGGGGAAGATGTCTGCGTAGCGGGCCTGGAAGGCTGCCGTGGCCTGGGCTGGGGACAGAAGGATGAGAGGAGGATGAGAGGAGCAGGCAGGTCCTCTCCAAGTGCCCCCCGAAGACGCTGAGCTAGGTTCACCTGATGGGAAAAAGCCATGGTCCTGGAAGAGCTGCATGACCAGGGCCCGGCGCTGGTCCAGGGTGCGCCGCAATGAGGAGTATGGCACCTTCTCGTACTCCAGCTCCCCGAGCACGTCCTCGGCTTCTGTACCTGGGAGCAGCGCAGGCGCCACGGTCAAGGGGCCTGCAGCCTGCCCCCACCCCCGCCCCCACCCCCGCCCCCGCCCCCAACCCCCGCCTGAAGCGTCCACCCAGCCCTCACCGAATTCTATTCCACAGCAGAGTTCCGAGAGGGCACCTGTCTCCGGACCCTGTCGGGCTCCAGACCCCACCCTCCCATCCCTGACCTGCCATCCCACCTCTCATCTGTAACCCCGCTCCCGGGTCCCCACAGCTCCGCCTGCCTCGGCGCCGGCACCTGTGCGGTCAAAGGTGAAGATATCCCCCTCGCACTTGGCACTCTTAGGGGTGTTGGGCTCGGAGCTGCAACTGGAGCGTCTCCTCATCTTGCGCTTGGGCGAGGTGGGGTCCTCGGGGGCTGAGTCCAGGTCTGGTCCAACAAAAGCAAGCAGGCTCAGCGGAGGCGGCCCCAGTCTGTCCCCTGCCTTCCCCGGGTGCCCCACACTCGCCTACCGGTGGAGTTCTTCCTCTTCTTGCGGTAGGAGCCCAGGATGGCCCGGGGCGAGGTGGCCAGAGACTGCAGGGTCGGCGAGGGCAGCACCTCCTCAGGCCGGAACTCGGGCAGCTCGGCAAAGCGCTCTTCGAAGTCCACCTCCGACAGGACCCTGCTGGAGAGCCGGCAGGGTCACCTCCCCCGTCCCGGACTGCAGCTGCCCCCCTCTCCTGCCAGCCCCGCACACGCTGCCGCGGACCCCAGCCCATGCTCACTTGTCCACAGAGTCAAAGGTCTTCTTCAGGGGCGGGGGCCGCACCTTCACCTTCTTGCCGGTACCAGCGGCCTCCTTGCGCTCAGGGGTGTCCCCAGCTGCCCTCCCGCTGCTGCCCTCGCTGCCGCCACCGCCGCCAGGGGCCGGGGCTGGAGCTGGTGCTGGGCTGGGAGGAGTGGGAGGCTCCCCCCGGCTCTCCAGACCCAGCCCAGGGACTCGCCAGTCTGAAGATGAGCTGGGGAATTTGCTGGCCTGGGGTAGTAGGGATGGCAGGGAGACGGAGGACACTGGGTTCAGACTCACTGGTGCAAAACCCAGAACAACAAAGAGATGGATGCTGACTGCCCCAGGTGTAGAGTCTTGGAGAAGACCCGGTCATACAGACAAGCAAAAGGGACAGAAGAACCTCCCCCCGACCCCCACAAACAAGGATACAGGTCAGACAGGTGTGCAGGGAAAAGGGATGGAGCAGAAAAACAGACGGTGGACTGACGCACAGAGCCAGGCAGCAACGGGAGCCCCCGGGCCTGCTGTGCACTCACCATGGCCTCAGGGCCCTTGGTGCTTGTTCGCTCCTCAGCAGGTGGGGGCGGCGGGGGGCTGCTCCGGGCTGTGGGAGCCCAGGTCTCTGGGGGCGGTGGAGGAGCCGGTGTCGTAGGCTGCCCCTCAAGCTCAGACTCGGGGGTAGGGGGCTCCCGGGCCGGGCCAGGCTCCAAGGGCTGCCGGGCTGCAGGGCCTGACCGCCCAGGGGCACCTGCCTCAAACGAACCCACGGGAATGCTGGCGATGGCCGCCTTCACTTTCTGGGGGGCCTTGGGGGTGGGCCGCTGGGCCTTGGGGGCCACTAAGCTGTAGGTCATGGAGCCTATTGGTGGAGAGAAGAGCATTTGCTGAGCCAGGCCTGTCTGGAGCCCTTCTCCTGGGTCTCCCAACTCACCCCACCCTGGGATGGCCCAACACCCACCTGTGGCATTAGGGAAAGGGCTGGTGGGGGCCGGAGTGGCAGTGGCAGGAGCTGGTGGGCCCTTGGGCAGGATGGTGGCAGCAGGTGGGGTGGTGCTAGTGGCCACGGTGTAGACCAGGCCTGGGGGCGCCTGGGATGGCTGGGCCAGGGGTGCTGAGGAAGTGGGTGCAGGGCTGCCAGGGTAAAACGCCGTGATGACGGGACCTCCGGGGGCCGTGCAGGTGGGCGGCAGCTGGGGACTGGGCACGGGTGACACGCCCACCTGGCCAGGAGCCAGCAGCGGGGCTTGGCCTGCAGGGATGGAGACAGAGGAAGAGAGGCAGGGGCCCCAATTAGGGCCTGGGCCACCTCTGCACCACCCTGGGTCCCCAGCTCTGCCTGCCACACTGCCCCTCACCTGAAAGCAGTGGCTGCACAAAGGCGGGTCCGCTGGGCCCCAGTGAGGTGAAGCCTAGGGCTACCGAGCTCGTGGGCCCATACGAGGTGACTGTTCCAGCCTGGCTGGACGTAGGGCTGGTGCCCAGGGGCAACGCGTGCCCACCCGCCGACTGCACGTAGGTGATTCTGCCGCAGGGAGAGGAAGGGGGAAGAGTGAGGTGAGCTGCCCACCGCCCCACCCCCAGGCCCTTCTCTGGGCTGGCCTCCAGGTGTGGGCTCAGCTACCATTACCTGGTGGAGGAGGGTAGCAGGACCTTCTGAGGCTGCGAGGTGGGTCCGGAGAGCGTGGCTGGGCTGAGGGGCGGCACCAGGCCGCTGGGTGTGCTCACGGGCACCGGAGTCAGCTGGATGATCTGTGGGCAAGGGCACCCACAGGCTGGGGTGAGCTGGGGACTCAGGCTGGAGCAGGGACAGACCCAGACCTAGGAAGGTGGGTCTCAGCGAAGACAGGGAACACAAAATTTGAAATCAAGACAGAACAAAACAAAGAAAACAGCAAGGCGTGTTTCACACAAAGGAGCAAGGTGCAGACGCTGAGAGAAGAATCGAGACACGTGCAGACATCGAAGTACACAGAAAGACACAGTCCTAGAGACAGGGTTCCAGAAAGATAAAAAGGAAAAAAAGCACAAGAGACCAAAGGAAAAGCAGGCAGAAACCATGGCACAGAAACCAACACCCAGGAGGGGAGGGCACGGGGAACAGGTGGAACCAGGATGCCCTTACCTTGCTGGGTGGCTGGGCCCCATTCTGCACAGGTACCGAGAACGGCGGGCTCACCAGGGGCAGTGGCTGGCCAGCCCCTCCGCCCCGCACCGACATGCTAGGGGCCGCCAGGGGCACCAGGACCTTCCCAGGTAGCAGCTGGGCTGAGCCGCCCGGGGGTGGGGCCTGCACAGGAGAAACCGATTGGGCTGCAAGTGGAAAGAGGAGAAGTTGTCAGAGAGCCACAAGGGGCCTGGGGCCCCCCTCCCTCACCGCTGAGCCCAGACCTCACCTTTGGGGGGCGGGGCGGAGGGTACGGATTGCAGGATGGGGATGCCAGGAGTGGGTGCGGTGGCCGCCAGAACTTTGCCGTTGGTGGAGGTGCCCGGTGGGAGGGTGAAACGGATGCTGGTGGTGGGTGCGGGGCCACCAGGAGCTGCTGCCTTGGTCCCAGGGGCTGGTGCTGGGGCAGGTGCCACCTGAAGCTGCTGGGGCAGCGTGGGCAGGATGTACTGCACCTGGGTGATTCCCCCAGCCTTGCCCAAGGCACCCGGCTGCAGGATGCCCAGGGGCACTGGCCCATTGGGGCCACTCCCAGCACCTGCTCCTGAGCCTGTAGCGGCCCCACTGCCAGGGGCCCCCTGGGCTATGAACTGAACAGCAGGGGGCGCCGGGGCCCCATAACCAGGTGTGCCCACCAGCAGGTTGGTGACTGTGGCAGGGGCCTTCCCCACAGTGCCCAGGAGGGGCCCAGCCACCAGATGCGGGGCCGGCGAGGTGGCTGCTGCCGACTTCTTGTCCGAATACACTAAGCTTACGCCCAGCGGGGAGCTCCCAGGCGCCCGGGACCCTGTGACCGGCTCAGTCCTGGCACCTGCTGCGTCATTTGGAGATGCCTCAGCCCGGCCAGCGGTGGGGAAGGGCTTAGAGGCGATGGGCACAGGAGTGCTACTGACAGGCCGCACCACGTTGGTGACCATGGTAGCAGCTGGGCGGGACAGGGGGGCTGCTGGGGCCCCATAGGCCAGTGATGGGGCTGGGGCCGAGGGCATGCGGGTTCCGCCGCCTTCCCGTTCCTCCTTATTTGGGGGCAGGACCAGCGTCTGCAGGACACTTCCTCCCCCGCCAGGAGGTGCCGCAATGACAGAGGGGCCCGGTGGCTCCAGGCCTCCCACACTTTCAGGTCTCTTGCGCCGGAAGGCGGCAGGATCCGTTGGGAGGAACCGGGTGGCCTTGGAAGGTGTCACTGGACCCCCAGGCCCAGGAGGTGGGGGCCGTAGTGGGCCTGCCGTGCTGCCCTGACCTGACTCCTGGGCCTTGAAGGTCCCTGAGCCCAGGGGGAAGGAGGTGGCGGCAGAGGCTGAGGAGGAGGCAGGTGAGGACGACGAGGAGGAGGAGGATGGGGTGGGCCCGTAGCCTTTGCCAAAGGCTGGAGGTGGTGGATCCGGGGGCCCTGGGGGCTCAGGGTCCAGCGGTGGGCGGCAGTGGGTAAAAGAGGAACGAATCACAGGCGAGAACACCTTCCGGCCAAAGCCCTAGGTGGAAGGAGGAGACGCAACCACATCAAGGGAGCCTGGATACGCACATCCTGCCCATCCCTGTCCTGCCTGGCAGTGAGGCCAGCTAAAGGCCTCAATTCATCCAGGCTGTGACCCAATTCGCCATGGGGCGAGTAGCTTGCCCTTTTTGGGCCTTCATCTTCCTCTGTGGCAATGCGCACAAGAACAGGTATCTCCCCTTCCTAGAACCATTACCAGACACCGCCAATTCCCCAGGTCTCACCTTGCTGCCCTCTGGGTCCTCCCCAGAGCTATCTCCGCTCTCGCTGTCAGTCACCCGCTCCTTGCACTTGAGGTCAATGTCAGTGGCGCCGAAGCCGTCGTCAGCTGAGGGAGCGAATGGTATTGGCAAAAGGGCTGGGTGCAGGAGTGCCCGGGAGGGACAGCACGGAGCCCAGGCTCTGGCCTCAGCCCCCTAAGCCAGCAGTAACTGTTATCCAAGAACGCAGCCTAGGGTGCGCCCACCTGCCCAGGGGAACCTAAAAGCATGCACGTACTACCACCTAACACTGTGCCCCATGGCCTGGCCATCCGTGGCCCTGTGCCTGGCCAGAAGCTTCCCAAAGGCAGGGCTGGGTTTACTCAGTAGGGCCTGAGCTGAACATGCTTGCAATCCTAAACAAACATGCAAAACAAGAAGAGCCTGAGGCCTAGATCAAATCTTTGCCCACCCCCCCAAACCTTAGCCTACTGCTCTCCGGGCAGGATTCTGGGCCCTGCAACTGCTCACCAATGACATCATCGTCTCCCTCCTCCTCGCAGATGACCATGCGTTCCTCGTCACTGGTCATGTCCTCACTGGCTGCACGCTGGGAACGGGAGGCCCGGGTGGGCAGCAGCGGGGGTCGCCCACTAGCCGCCAGGGCACCTCCCTCACTGGAGGCTGAGAAGGGGCCTGGAGCCCCATATTGGGTGGAAGGCTTTGGACCAGAATAGGATGCAGGGCCAGACACCATCTGCAGGGCAGGTACCGGGAGAGTTCAGCTGGGGCCATCACCTTGGGGCAGCCCTCCCTGCCCATCTCCCCTGCCCCCGGACCTGAGTCAGTTCCTGTAGTGCCTGGCTATCTACTTCCCCACCATCCAGGCTGTGGACCCCACTGTGGGAGAAGGCTCGGGGCCGGGCCGAGCCAGGTCCCCCCACTGCATGCAGACGCTCTGTCCCACAGGAGCCGCTCCCCGGAGCCTTGGTATCCGAGCTCAAGAGGGTCTGGGCTGCGACGGACAGGAGCTCCGAGGACACTGCAGAATGTAAGGAGAGAGGTGTCACGGAGTCAAGAAGCCCCTTAGCAGCACCTAGATCGGCCAAAACATCTACAGATATGTCTACATACTGGAGAAGCAAAAGGAAGTTTGAAACTCCCGGGCTACCTGGCAGAAGAGATGCCAGCCACCAGCCCAGCATTTCCTAATGGACTGCTCCCCGGGAGGCAGGCCTTCTTGAGTATGAAAAGCTGAAAACAGGTAGTGTGGTGCTTGCTAGCTAATAACCATGGGCCTGAGTCTCCATCCCTCTATCTCAGAGAGGAAGCAACCCCACCTTCAGAAAATTGCAGGCCCATACCCACAGATCACTCCAAAAAAGTGCCTCAGAAAAGCGCTATGCACGCGAGACACTGTCAGTAGAAGCAGCCACTGAGGGGCTTCCAACTATGATTCTGGATACCACCCAAGCTGGGGTTTAAGCTCTGGCTCTACCATTTACTAGTCTTCTATAACTTCCGACAAGCGATTTTGCCTGAGTCTTAGTCTCCTCATTTGGAAAATGGGGGTACAGCTTTCAAAAGTAGAGGCTATACTCCTCTTCGTACCCAGCATGTAGTAAATGCTCAGCAAATGACAACCGGTAACAAAATGACTGCCTGGAAACTCTGTCTGTCTAGACCTCCCTGGCTTCTTCATACAAGACAACTGCCAGTTCCTTTATGGCTAAGGGTCCTCAAATGAAATGAGAGGACAGACAAAGGCTTCTGGGGCAGGGGCTGAGCAAACAAGGGGGTAGCTGGCACCTCTCAGGGAGGGTGGGGGCAGGACGAGTCAACCAAGGAGCCGACCAACCTCCAGGGGCAGCGGCAGTCCCTGTCTCTGACATGCTCCGCTCCCGAGTCTCCTTGTGCCCGCCTGCCAGCCCCAGGCTCGTGGGCTTGGCCTCTGAGCTGGACTTCTTCCGGTCCTTGTTGCACCACTTCCAGTCTGGGTGGGCCTTAAAGTGGGCCTCTTTCACCTGGCAGGAGAGAGAGGAGGGACCCTTCACTCACCCACCCCACCAGAGGAAGCTGGGGAGGAACCAAGAGGAAGAGGCATTACCTGGAAAGCCAGGTCATGGTACTTCTGCTTCTCCTTGGGCCCCAGGGCATACCACCACTCGCCCAGGATCTTGCTGACGGTCCGGTTGTCCTGGTTGGGGTGACGCTGGTGGACCAGGGCCCGGTGCCGCTTGCTGAAGATCATGAAGGCGTTCATGGGCCGCCGGATATGGTCCTTCTCCCGCTACAGCACAGTGGGACGGTTAAAACCAGGAGACAGGCTTGGGCAGCCAGAGGGTGAGCTGGGGACAAGTAGAGATGAGGCACCTTGTTGGGGCTGCGTCCATCCTTCTCCGACGAGGAGTCTCGTTCCTTTGGCAGGGCACTGAGGGACTGGGTCCGGCGTTTCCCGGGTGGCAGGGGCAACTGGATCTCAGGAGACATGATGGAGAGGAATCTGTGGTGGGAGTGGCAGGGACAGTGAGGGCCACATCTCTGCTCCCCCCGCCCGCCCGGTCCCAAACCTCATGGCACTCACGCATCATCATGGTCACTCTCCGTCTCGCTGTCCAGTCGGGGCTCTCCTGGAGGGCCAGGGGCCTCCTCCTCAGTGGTGGGAGGGGGACCCTTTCCAGGTTCCACCACCCCCAAAGTGTGGGGGGGTCCAGGCCCTGGGCTCTCAGGGCAGGTGGCTCCAGGGGGCCGCCCGGGATCAGCATTCCCTGTCCCACCTGGTGGCTGCTCGTGAGCGACAGCCGCGGACTCAGCAGGTTCTGGGGGCAGAGAGGCAGGTCAGAGGGCTCTTGGGCTGCTTGGACCCTATCCCCATGCCTTCCGTGGCCCCCCACTCCTCACCTTTGCTCTGGGTGGAGGCCACTGGGTGGCTGGCAGGTTGCTGGGCCTCACTTGGCTGCACAGAGGGGTCGGGCTGGCTGGGGGCCAGAAAGGGGACTAAGGAGTGCCAGGGGAACACGGCAACAGAGCGAGGTTCCACATTCGTCCACACTGTGGGAAGAAGCCAGCTAAGCTGTGCAGCAGGAGACCCTGGCCTTGACCCCCAACTCAAGCTCTTTTCCACCCTGGATGAGGTGGCTCCACGCCTCCTTCACACCCCCTTCCACTATCCCAGAGCCTCGTGGGCTTGTGCGTACAACATCACTCAGGAAAAACTCCTCCCTGAAAGATTTCGAGGTTTATACAAAAGAAAACAGAAGCTGGGAAGGGAAATAGGCCTCACGCCCCATTCCCTCCCCCACTGCTACCAGCCCTGCCACCAGGGACCAGGCCAGAGGAATGACTGGCTCCTGTCACAAACCAGGCCATGTTCGACTGCCATCTCATACTCCCAAGGCCCCAAGACCTCAGCAGGGCTAGGAACCCTCCCCAGTCATGCCACATTTCCAGCACCCAGGTTGCTATCTGACATGGCCCCTCATCTTCACCTCGCACTCCCTTTCTCTCTCTTGAGGAGACCATGGCTTGGTTTCCCCTTCTCTTCCCTCTCCATTACCCACAGGATGTGGGGTCTTAAGTCTTTCTCCTTGCCTCCCTCCCTGTACCACAAACCCCAAGGAGCCAGACCCGCCTTTCCTGGGCTGGGCACAGGTGGCTCCAGCGTCTCCCCCGGCCCCCTAAGAGAATCTACTGCCCACGAAGTGGTCTCCCAGCCCCGCTCCCTCTCAACCTCTGAACTTATCCTGGGTGCAGTATCCAGGCCCCTTGCCCAAAAAGGGGAGGGTGTGGTAAACTCCTTGGAAGAAAAGGCACAGACAATGGGACAGACAAGAGAACTGTTACAAGTCTATGCCCAAGGAAGACAAAAGTGTCAGGTGTTTTCTTAAGAATATGCACAGGAAGGCACTTCCCTCCCAGGGGGCCAGTCCCAGGGGTCCAACCTTCTGCCCCAGGACCTGGGGGGTAGCAGGGTAAGCCCTGGGCTGGGACCCATCCCTGGCAGGACTCCTGGGGCAGGCCTAGCCTAGGAGTGGGCTGCCCTCTCACTGCTGGCTCCCTGGGGGAAGTGGAACCAGCTGAGGAGGCCCCTGCGAGGGAAGACGATGAAGAGAGAAGGGAAACGCCCTAGCCTTGGTCTCCATCATTCCAAGCCTCCCCCTGAGCCAGATCAATCTGACCTGGGGTGACCCCTCTATGCCCTCAAAAGCCTGGACTAAGACAGCTCTATAGGAGACATTGGCCTCGAGACCTGATTCTGCAAAGGGCTGACAAAAGAAAAAGTAGACATCAAATCAACAGAAGAAGGATAAGGAAGCCAGCACCGGAGGGGGTCTCAAGACGCTCTGAGGACCCTGTCCCTGATCCCTGGGACACTGGGGACCGCAAAAGCCTGCTCGGCCCTCCAACTCCAAGGATCTAGACCTGTCCCTCTCTTCACCAAGATCTTACCCACCGGGCCTCTCATCTGCTGGGTGGGGAAGAAGGGGGACCAGCAGACAATGGGGGAAGAGTCCTTTGGTCCTGCCCCTCCTCAGGTCCTCCTCAGTGCACTCCCGTCCAGGTTCTTGGGTCCCTCCGTCTCTGCCTAGCACACCACATACACTCCAGCCCATCACTCTGTTCTAAGCAAGCAGCGCCTCGCTCACTTCTCAAGCCCTGTTCTTAGCCCCACTCTTCGATCACGCTCCCTTCCCCCTCTCTTCCACACCTAAGGCCAGCAGGTTTCATGCTGCCCCTATCCTAATCCATGCTCCCAAGCCAGTTACTCTGCACCCCTCACCTCCAATGACAACGGACCGTGCCACCCCATCACCCAAACACCACAGCTGTCCCTAGCTACTCCCCTCGCCTCTCTCCCATCACTCCCGCTACACTCCCACCTGCCGTCACTAACCGCTTGGCCCAGCTGAGCTCTGTAACTTTCCCGTCACCTCTGTACTCCGCCTCTATCACTCTCATACTATACCCCTAACACCATTACGCCGCACTTAGCACCCCGACACCTTGACCCCTGCAGTCCCAGGGCCCAGGCACTACTGACCGAACATGCCGAGGCCACGGGAGGCCGCGCCGGACGCGGGCACAAGGGGCCTGTGGGCTGAGTACATGGTCCGGCGCGGGGGGGCCCGGCCGGGGCTCGCGCCTCCTCAGCGGCCGCCGCCACTCCGCCCGCCGCCGGCTCCTCGGCCGTCGCCGCTCGGGCCCGGGGGGAGCTGGAGGCCGTCGCCGCATGCCCCCCCCCCGCCGCCCCCCTCCGGCCGCCCCACTCGGGGGGGGGTCTCTGCCGGGCGCGCCTGCGCACAGCGCCGCCTGCCTCCCGCCGCCCGGGGGGCGGGGGAGGTCAGAGCGCGCCGGCCCCGCCCCGCCCCCCGGCGCGCGCGGGGGCCGTCACGGGGCGCGCGGCACTGGGGCCATCGGCGCCGCCCCCTCCCTCTCCCTCCTCCCGCGCGGTGCCCGGCGGGCGGGGCAGGCGGGGCGGGGCGCGGCGCGCGTGCGCGGGGGCGGCCCCCTCCCTTCTCCTCTCGCTGGCTCGCTCCCTCCCTCCCTCGCAGCTCCGGCGGGTAACGGCTCTGGCCCCGCGCGCCCCGGCTGCCGGTGCCGCCGCCCCGCCTTTCCGGGCTCCGGGCCCGCGGCTCAGCGCCGGGTCGACCTTCGGCTCCGGGCGGGCAGACGGACCAGCGTGCGTGCGTCCGTGCGCTCCGAGCGAGCCCCGCGCAGAGCCACCGCCGCCTCCCCGCCCCGCCACTACTACGCGCTCCCCTCCCCCCGCCGCACCTCCCCCCGCCCCTTCCCCGCTTCCCCCGCGGCCTTCCGCGCAAGCCCGGCCCCCCGCGCGTGAGTCCATTGGCTGCCGCCGCCGCGCGCGGGTCAGGCCCCGCCGCGCCCGCCCCCATTGGCCGCCCCGGGGGAACGTCAGTCATATGCAAATAAGGGAAGGGCGGGGCGGGCTCCGGTTGGCCCCAAGCCGGCCCGGGGCGGGACCGCGGGAGGAGGGTGGCAGGGAGGGCGCACTGCAGTAAAGGCAGCGAGCCAGAGGGGCGGTTCGCGGCACCGCGCTGCGGAGGCCTCGGGGTTGTGTGTGCTGCTACGTGTGTCCAGTCCACGCGAGGAACACGCTCACGCGCGGCTTGGCCCACCTCCCTCACGCCCGCCTGAGCGCGCACGGCTCGGCAGGGCAGACGAACTGCGCGGTAGGGCTACGCGAGCCACCCCGAGCCCTCACCAACTCACGCCAGCAGACTCTTCCCCCACCACACACACTCACACACACACACACACCCCTCTCACAGACACTTTTCCTGCCACACCCATTATTTCACACACACCCCACGGTCACATGTACCCTTGGCCTTACACTCACACTGTCACACACGAAGTCACACACCTTGAACACCTGCTCACATGTATGTACTACCTCCCACACTCCTGGTCCATCACTCCCCACCCATCATCATACACACTCGTTCTCACCCATCCTCCACATCACCCATTTCATGCACGCCTTGTCATACATGCTTCACCAACGCATATTCTCATTGCCAGCCCACATGAATCATCATACAAACAACATATCAAACAGGCAGCATTATCTCACACATCTCATCACAACCGCTGCTTGTCCATCACACACACACACACACACCCCACATCCCTCCCACACAACCACACACACTCTTCCATCTTCACACACTCTCATGGGGCCTTCCTGGCACCTCCCATCCCCAACACAGGCTAACTCTTACAGATGCCATTGTACTGACCCCTGCACACTATGTAAGCTTACCCCAGTGAGCACTCCTTCAGTACCCTGGCCCCCCAGGAATACAGAGCGCCATGGCCATTCACTGGCCTGACACTTAGCAGCCACCTGGGACCCTCTACCTCACAGTGTAAGGTGGTGGGGGGCGGGGGGGCCACAGAGCACCACTGTGGGCTGGCCTTACCACTCTAGGCTGGGAGTCACCCCTTCCAGAAAGGGGCCAGGAGGAAGAAAGGAAACAAACACTGGGGCTTCAGCATGCTGGGAGCTTGTATGTATTCTACTGCTCATTGAATCCTCACAACCACTTAGGGAGGTATACTTTATTATGCCCATTGTTCAGATGAGAAAAGGAGACTCAGAGAAACTGAATAAATTGTGCAAGATCATGCCTCCAGAACGTAACAGCCCAGTGCTCCAACTCAGCTGCTCTTTCCACTACTGAAAATTTAACCTCGGGGTGGACCCAGGCAGACACTCCCAGACGTCCAGGAATATGGTCAGACAGTGATACAGAAAGAACTACAGAAAGGCCAGAGAGCACACACAGAGACACATGCAAAGGTCTGGGGCCCACCAGGGAGAGAGGCAGAGGCCTTGGATCACCCAAGATGGGCCCTGGGGTCACATCCAGTAGAGGCAGAGGCCTGGGGTCACACCCGGGCAGGTTTTAAAGGTTGCACAAGCCCAGATGGACAAAGAGTGGGCTCCTACACAGGTGGAGTCAATGACAAGCACAAACAAATCCCTTTCCCAGCCTATTCCATCCACTGACAGAGCCGAAGGCATGGAAAGGGGACAGAAACCTGTAATCTGGGCCCAGAGGGGAAGGGAAGGTCCATAGCCCTCTGACCTCCAGAGACTGCAGGGCCAGACACTTGGCTGTGAGCCTGGAGGGGGCCACTGGAGGGGCTATTAGGTGACTGCCCCCTCCTCCCTATGCAGCCCCAGACTCAGACCCTCCATTACCTCACTGCCCCAGGGACTGCAATGTGAGGCAGAAATCAAGGCTGAAATCAATGTGGCCCGCTATCTCCCCACCACTGCCCCCTCCTCTCCCCTCCGGTGAGTCACCTACTGGCAAGTTAACCCCTTCCCTACTACAATGCAGCCCAGGACAGAGCTCGGAGCAACATTGCCCCCAGCCCCCCGACTTCTGTAGGGTGAGAAAAGAGCTAGGCCTGGCACAGCAGGGAAAGAGGGCCCCACACATCTGGGAGGGTTGCACATCTGGTAGAAGACACAGTGCCCACATAGGAGGGATGGGAAGAGGCCCCTTACAGGGTAGGGTACAGCCAAGTGGGGACCCAGCCTGGCAGGGAGGGGCCGGAATCCGGGCAGGAAGGGCCCCCCTGCCCTGGGCACCGGGCCAGCCCTATACTTAGCTTCCATTGTTCAGAGTGGAGCAACCCTGGGTGGGGGTGATTAGAAGTGGAGAAGAGGGAGCAGGTCCTAACCCCAGACAGCTCCATCTCTCCAGCCATCCTCAACCCTAACTGGGGCCTCCCTGATTGGAAAAGGCTGAGGGGGTTTCCCAAACCAGGGCCCCAGTCCCATCTGAGAGGTGGTGCAACCCCACCCTGCACTCAAGGCAGGTAGGTACCCGACAGAACTGTGGTGCAGCCACCCCCTGCACCACCCCATCGCCAATTCCACAAAAGGTTTGGCGCCAAACATCCCCCGAAGCACTACCCCACCCCCAGCCCGGGGACAGGGAGCCCAGACAGAGACACCAGCTGCCACCCAGGGTGGCACAGGCTGAGGCCTGCCCAGAGGCCTGGGGCGTACAGCCAGGGATGCTGACAGACTGAGGGACAGGCAGACACACTCTGAACTCACGGGCCCATTTATTGAGCCCAAGAGGCACCGCGCCCCTGTCGCCCGCGGCTCCCCACCCAGCTCTACAGGCCCGGGTCCCCGCCTTGGCTCACCACCCCGGTGTCCCCAGCTCCCCTCACCCGCTCTCCACATACACACCCACCCACCCCGGGCGGCGTCGGCGACGGCCAGGGTTGCCTGGGGAACGAGCCCAGGATTGGGCTGTGAGGCTCGGGAGGGATGGGGGCCTAAAAATAGCGCCGGGGTGAGTCAGTGTGAGTGGGGCTGGGGTAGGCAGGGGGACTAGGAGCGAAAGAGGCAGCCGAGAGGTGTGGGGGAGGGTCCCCAGGGATTGGGAGACGGACGGGATAGGACGGAGGAGGGGGCATGTGGGTTTGGGGGTGGAAACGGGCGGGGGGGTGGGGGAGTGTACAGGCACCCGGGCTTGAGAGGGCTGGTCGGCGCGGAGGGAGGGAGGCGCCCAACCCGGGCGGAGGAGGGGGCGCCGCCCTGCGTTCTCCAACCCTCCCCGCGCTCACGAGATTTTCCACTCGCCGCCTGGCCCCCAGCCAGCCCCCGGCGGGCCCCACAAAGCCGCTTTGTGCTGGGAGGGCGGGCGGGCGCCCGGCCGGCCTGACACCCACGCGGGCCTCGGCGGGGCACGGGCCAGCTGGCACCCGAGCTGTCTGCGGGGGGGCCCCCCCACCCAGCCCGAGGGCGCGGCCGCTTAAGGGTTAATGGCGCAACGGCGTGGGGGGTGGTCTCAGCCAATCAGCGTCGGGAGGCGCGTAGGCGGCCAATGGGAAAGACGGAGGCCCGACGCTCAGGGCCTACCCCTGGGGCGCGGGAATCCGCGCCCCTCGGTGCGGACCGGGGCTGGGCGCGGCCCTCAGGGTACCGGTCCGGATCTGCAAAGCCCCGGGTGCACCCTGTTTCCCCGGCTGCTTCGCAAGAAAAAGGTTCAGAGGGGGATAGGTTCTTGCAATCTGGAGGTGGCACGGTCGGGATTTGAACCCAGGTCTGCCTGGCCTCACACACAGCTTTTCTGCGGAAACAGGGAGACGGGGGTTCCCTGACCCAGGCCCCCGTGGGGAGCGGGAACAGGGGACGGGGTGCGGGCGGAGGAGGCGGCGCGGCGGGCTAGGGTCCAGCCGCCTGCGGTGCAGCCGCTGCCGCCGGTGGTAATGGGAGCCAGACGCCGTCGCCGCCGCTAATGCGCCTCCCTCCCGGCCACTAATGGAGCCATTAATGCCCGGGCGCCGGGGGCTCCGGGCCGCACCCCCCCGCCCCGCGCATGCGCCCGCCCGGCGCCGCCGCGCCGCCGCCGCCGCCGCCGCCGCCAGGAGGCAGCCTGACCCCTTGCAGCTCCTGGTGCTGGGGTCTCTTCCGCGAAGTCCCTAAGACTGACTCCCGCTACCTCAAAAACGGCCCTTCTCTTTTCTCTCCTGGGCAGGTCATCCTCTTCTTCCCAGCCTAGGCCTCCTCCCTCTCCAGGAGAGTCTCCAGAGATCTCTGACATCCAAATCTAACCTTTTCCCTCTCCTGCTCTAAACTTTTGCCTCTTCACCCACCGGCATTCAAGCTGGCTTGGCTAGAACTGTGCTCCTTGGCACGCTTCTGCCAATCCTGGGCTCTAGTGTCAGCTCCAGCTTCCACTAAGCCACTGAGAGGTCATGCACTTTGACCCCTCCTGGCCTTTGTTCCTATGGCTGCCTCGGCCAGGAACACCCCTTTCTTTCACTCTCCTGAAATCCACTCATTCCTCATGCTTCAGCTCAAATGTCACTTCCACTAAGAAGCATACCTGTACCTCCCTCATCACCCTGCATCGAGCCAGAGTTGTCTCTGTCCTCTGGCTTCCCCACACTCTGTACCTCCTTCTGCTCATCCTTGCCTGTGCCTGCTTCCAGTCTGCCTTGCCCACCCACTTCCCCCAGGGCTGCTCAGCCTGGGCCTGGGAGAGATGAGGAGGGACTTCTGGCGGGGGGGAAGGGGTTCACCGTTTGAGACAAAACAGGAACTCTGGTGGGCAGAATCTGGATTTGGGGAGTCAGGAGAACCTAGGCCCCTCTTTGGGCCTTATTTTCCCCACCTGGCCAAGCATGGTCTCTGAGGTCCTACTACATGTGGGACTCCATTACATGGAGCTGGCACCAAATGTGTCTCCTGCAAGGCATTGAGGGGGTAGTTGGGGTGACCTGGGTCGTGCCCTCTAGCAGGTGGGTGGGCACAGGAGCTGCCTTCCTGTTGTTCCCCTACAGCCGGATCTCCTAGCTTTGCCCATGCAGCCCCCGCCTTCCTGCCTGACTTGGGAACAGGTGCTTGGATGTAGATGGCTTCTGACACCTCTCAGGACGTTTCAGGGACAGTGGTGGGCAGTTAATTTGTCAAGGAACAGGAAGGGGCTCCCAGGCCTGTACAACCTCCCACCACTCCCCAAGAAGGGGAGTGAGGGACCTAGTGCTTAGCAACTGTCCACTGATTCAAAGGGATGGAGCACCTGATGTGCACAAGGTGGAGGTGAGGGGCTAGGAGGCGGGCAGCAAGTCTGTCTGAGGAGGGGGAGGAGGGCCAGGGAAGGCCCAGAGACACGGGATCCCAAGATAGGGGGCCAAAACAGAAGAAAGGTGGGATGAAAGCTCAGACAAGGACTGATGTCTAGGGAGGGACAAACCAAGAAAGGTATAGAGAGGCAGACAGAGAGAGAGAGACGTAAGTCCAGAGAGAGAGACTCAGGCCCAGAAATAGAGACCTAGACAGACAGATGTAGGGACCCAAGGGAGAAACAGAGAGACACACAGTGGCTCAAAGGCAGGCAGACCGAGGCCCCGGAGAGGGGGCACTGCCTGTCAGCACAGGGAAGCCAGGCGGAAGCTGGGAGCTGGAAAGGAGGCCGTGCCAGGAATGGGGCTGAGACATCTGGCCTCCTGGGCTGGGGCTGCAGGCCCTGGGGCAGCTTCCTCTCCTGGGGAGCAGGCGGGAAGAGTCAGAGGGAGGTGGCAGTGGCAGCTGGCTGGCCTGGCCATGCACAGAATGTGGAGAATGCCGGCCGCCTGCCCCAGCACGTCCCCCAGCGGAAGCAAATGCCTGGCGGGGGGCAGGAGCAGGCAAGCTGTCCCAGGCCGCCCCCTCACACCTGCTGCCCTGAGTGAGGGTCAGGCCTTGCCATGAGTGGGCAGAAAGGGACAGGACCACGGCCTCACTATGCCACTGGGCAGGATCTGCCCTACCTGGGCCTCAGAGGCAGAAGGCCCCAGGGTGCCTGCCTCCCAAGGGCTTGGGGAGGCCTCTGGGACAAGAACAAAAGGACCTGCTGGCTGGGAACCTGAGGGCAGCCTGGATACCTCAGCATGGGTGTTGTTAGGGAGGCGTTGCTCAGAACCGCCAGGACAGGCACCGGACAAGTTCTGACGACCAGACAGCCTGCAGCCTCCCTTCCCCGAACTTCAGGCCCCACCCCTCCACCCCCCAAACCGGGGCTGGTAATCCCTATTGCATAGCATCAGGTGGATTCCATGAGAGGGCCCCACACCTGGGGCTGGGCACGTGGTAAATGCTTAATAAAAGACGGGTTACTATTATTGTTATCATTGTTATCGAGAGTACTTAAGGGCCTGGGCTCTGGAGCTAGACAGCCTGGGTTCAAATCCTGGCTCTCCCTCTTCCTAGCTGGGTGACTTTGGGCAAGTCACTTAACCTCTTGGGGAGCGGTTTCCCGCTCTGAACACTGGAAATCCTAATGGTGCTGGCCTCCTAGGGTGTTGTGAGGATTCGGTGAGTAAACGCTAAGGCGGCCCTTACAGAGCCGCGTACCGCGCACACACATGGGTGGTGCTCCGGAAACGAGGACTGCTGTAGCTTCTGGCAGTGAGAGACCCAGGATCTGGAGATTGGGAGACCTGGTTCAAGGCCCAGTCCTGACCCTCCCTGGCTGGGTGACCTCAATCAGAACTCTTCTTCTGTCGCTTTTCCTCATCAGGAAAATCGTGGCAGGTACCCCTGTTGGGTCAGCCCTGGTAGGCCTCGGGTCACCTGCATTGGTGCCATCCCCCTCCAAGCGCCAGCAGTGATGGTCACGTGACACAATGCTATGAAGGCAATGTCGGGGGCTGTAGGCATGTGGGGTGGGGGCAGAGGAGGATAGTTCTCGATGGAGTCTTTCTGCTTCACTTTCTTCATCTGGCTAAGGACAGAAATCCCTGCTGTGCCCCTCTCTGTGGAATTTTGCTCCTATCAACTACACTAACAAGTGTAAAAAATGCTGGGGGCAGGGCAAAAAACACAACTCACAACCTCAGCATATAAGTCTGAGGGGCAAGCACAGCCCCTGTGTCCCTGTGCCCTGGATCTGGGCTGGAGCTCCGTAAGGTCAGGGCCTGGGCTCCCTCCTGCCACAGTCTCTGCCCCAGTCCCAGCTCCCACCCAGATCCCCACCTCCTGAGATCCAGTCTCCTTCCTCCCTGGCCTCCCTGTCTCTGGTCTCAGGCACGGGAACTCACCCTCCACAGTACAAGTGCGGGTCAGATCAGCTCAAAGCCTTCCATGGCTCCCTAATGCCCTCAAGATAAAGTTCCCAAGTCTCCTGAGGGCCCTCAGGGATCTGACCCTTGCTCATCAATACAGCCGCACATTCCCACACTCGCCCATCTAGAGCCCTTGATTTTGCCGATTCCACTTCCTTCAACTACCTACTTTGGCCTCGAGGCCTTTGCCCAAGCTCTTCCCTCCGCCTGACGGCCCTCCCGCCAGCCTACCCAGGCCCGCTTTCTGCACACCCTGCACATCTCACTTTAGAGACCCTGGCCCCTGCTCCAAGAAGCCCTCCCTGACTCCCCCCCCCCCGCCGCCCCCCGCCTCCTGGGCTTTCCCCATCCCAGCCCTGACCGCTCCGGATGCTCACTGTCTGGGGACAGATCTGTCTATCCCAGGACTGTGAGCCCTGTGAGGGTAGGGCTGTGTCCTCAGCACCAACTAGCAAAGAGTCAGGGCACTCAGTCAACAGTGGATTAAGAAATAAAGAAGAAGAAGGTGCTAGGGAAGGGGCTGGTGACTGGTCACCCTCCCTGACAGTCGCTCTGACAAGGCCCAACCTGGCCTGGCCTCTGGCTCTCCCGGCCTCCGGCCTCAGCCCTCTGGACATAACAGCTTCCCTCAGCTGTGCTCCTTCTGGCCTCCTAGGAGGCTCTTCCAGCCCAGGGTTGCTGGTTCCAACTCATCCTTCAACTCTTGGCTTACACGCCCTTTCCTGAGGGCAGCCAGGCTGGATTTCACACCTGGAGGCCTGCCCAGCACACCCCCAGCTCCCCTCCACGGCACTGACTGCACCTGCGGTATTTACTGGGCACAGGCGTGAGGTGAGCGCTCCAGTCCTGATCCTGCCACCCCGAGGCAGAAGGCGCTGTTGGAGCCTCCATCTTCCCATCTGCGACCCGGCACTGTGGCCCAGCGGGGACGAGCCAGCCTGCCTGACTTTGCAGGCCGGCTCCAGGATTTACTAGCCGTAGGACCCAGGGCAAGTTACTAACCTGGCCTCAGTCGCCTTTAAATGAACATAATCGGGCGCCTGGGTGGCTCAGTCGGTTAAGCGTCTGCCTTCGGCTCAGGTCATGATCCTGGAGTCCCTGGATCGAGTCCCGCATCGGGCTCCCTGCTCAGCAGGGGGTCTGCTTCTCCCTCTGACCCTCCTCCCTCTCATGCTCTCTGTCTTTCATTCTCTCTCTCACAAATAAATAAATAAAATCTTTAAATGAACATAATCGTAGCCCCCGCCTGTTAGGTTCGTGAAGACGAAATGAGCGGGTATTTCCAAAGGGCTGAGAACAGGCCCCGTACAGTACCTCCACGAGGTAACTCACACGATGCTTATTATCATGGTGATGCCCCCACTGGCCCTCCAAACACAGCGGCTGTCATCACGATTATCAACTCTGTTCCTCTGTTACCCCATCAGGATGGTGGGGGCCTGGCTCCCGAAGCTCAGGAAAGGTCTGCTGACTGATAGAGCGCTTGAGGGTGCATTCCCAACAGGAGACCTCTGGAAACACTGCACTGAGCCTTCCAAGTCCAGTCCCTTGCCTGGCATGTGAATTCCCGCTGAAACATCTATGCAGAGGGGAGGCTAATCTCCCCTTGAGCCCCTCCCAAGGTGGGGAGCTTCACCTCTCTCGAGAGCCAGTTTGCAAGCGGCCCCGTCCCAAATGAGCCCTCACCCAGCCATTCCACCATCTCTTACCTGTCCCAGGTCGGCCCATGATGACTTCCTTTTTGGGGGCAGGATGGCTGGTGTAGCTGCTGGGCACCAGGACGGGCAATAGGGCAGCAGGTGAGGGGTGGAAGGCCACCGGCTGGAAGGGTGAAGAAGCCAGGCCGAAGGTGGGCATCGGCTGGGCCACGGCAGTCGGCGCGGCTGGAGGCACGGTGATGGGCACGGGGGCTGGCAGAGGTGGGGGCAGGCCAGGCTTCCCACTGGCCACCCCAGGGGGCACCGGGGTCTCTCGGCAGCCCCGCCCAGGTCCTGCTGCCCGTGCCTCGCCTGCAGTGCTCACCTCCCCAGGGAATTTGGAGGGCAGCGGCACGTCGGGGTTGCGAACAATGACGGGTGAGTCCCGCTGCACAGCAGGAACCCGGCGCACAGAGGGCCCAGGGTCCGAGGTCAGGCCAGCAGGCGGGGGCAAGAGCAGCAACGGCGAGGGCTGGCGGGATCGGGAGAAGGGCACGGCGGGTGACACGGCCCGGAAGCCAGCCGGTGTGGAGGGTGTAGGCGTGTGGGACACCGAGTCCACGCCGGAGTCTAGGCTGTCGCTCTTGGGGAAGTCCGGGGTGGCTCCCCCGCCCCCCGCACCAGGCGCCCCCAAAGCCCCCGGGTGGGGCAGCAGCTCTGTCTTCCTCCGCCCGGGGCTGATGGGCACGGTGAAGGTCAGGTTGGTCTGGAAGGTGGGTAGGATGCCAGAAGAGTGGCGCTCTCTGGGGGCAGGCGGCGGTGGGTGGGGGCCCAGGTCCGGTGGTGTCAGCACGCCCCCCTTTGGGGTGCTGGCGCTCAGGTGGCGGCTGCGAACGGCAGTGCGCTGGATGACTGGTGAGGCGTTGATGGGGCTGAAGTTGGCGGGGCGGAAGCCAAAGAGCGGCGAGGGGGAGGGCGAGGGGGCCGGTGAGAAGGGCGACTGCGTGGACACGGGAGAGAAGGAGGGCGTGCCAGAGCGAGAGCTGCCCAACGACACCAGCATCACGGCCGCCTCACACTCGTCGAACTCAAAGCGCGACAGGTCAGCAGGAGCCACCAGGCGTGGGCGCGAGTCCCCGCGGGCCGCCACGCTGCTGGCCTCACTGTCCCGCGAGGTTTCGTCACCCCAGTCAAACTCGGTGCTGCCCTCACGTGCCGCCACGCCTGCCGGCCGCCCGGCCCCACCGGGGCCACTGTCCGCCAGGCCCTCCATCTCCTTGGTTCGCATGGACAGGTGGCGCGAGCAGTAGCCCCGCCGCTGCGACTCCTTCATGCAGCCGTCTCGGGAGCACAGCCGGCGCCACTGCTTGCCATTGAATTTCTTGCGGATTCCATTGGGCGTGCAGACCACATCCCCCTTCTTATACTTCTGCTGGGCGGCTGTCAGCGGCGTGCGGGCCCGGGCGGGCGCAGCCCCCTTCTCCAGAGAGGCCACGCTGCTGCTCCGGCTCCCGCCCTGGCTCCCCTCCTGGCAGGGCGACGGCTGCTCGCCAGGGCGGCCGGGGCCTGCGAAAGCTGGGGACTTGGGCGGGGGCGACAGGAGCTGGGGCGGGGGCAGTGGGAGCAGGGCCGGGGTGCCCAGGGCCGGCGGGTGCTTCTCCTCGCCCTCCTCGCAAGTCCCCAGGTTGCCACCAAAGCTGATCTTCGACACCTCCGCATCCTCAGGCTGCTTGGGGTCCAGGGCGGCAGGGCAGGGGGGCAGGGCGCCCCCCGGCTCAGCCTGCTCCTCCTCGGGGCCCCCAGGGGGCTTCCTTGGCAGGGCCTCGGGTTCCCACGGGGGCCGCAGCAGGCGCAAGCTGGAGCGGGCCACCCACACGGCCTCCTCAGGCTCACGGTGTGGCAGCTGCGGGGGCTGCGGTGGGGTGGCCGGCGGGCCCGGCTGGGAGGTGGGGCCGGGGCTCAGGCGGACCTTGTAGGCAGCGGGCTTGGTGGCCACCTCCACCACCACACCCTCACGGTAGGCAGCCACGCCGGGCTCCACGCAGGTACAGACAGCTGTGCCCACCGCCAGGGCCCCCGGCGGCGGCGTGGCGTCCAAAACCACATCGACACCGCCGCCGGGGGCCCCCTCGTAGAACGTCAGGGCCCGGTCCCCGGGGAACTGCACCCCCAGATCCTGGCTTCGGCGCACCTGGCGCACCACGGCCGGCAGGAAGAGGCCGTCTCCACGCCGAGCCAGCACCCGCTGGGACCTCAGCTGCCGCAGGTCATAGCCGCCGCTGGTGCCACTTGGGGGCCAGGGGCCGGGCCCACAAGCCTCGGCTGCCTCATCCTCCAGGTCGGCTGAGTGCTCGCTGGCCGTGTCGGTGGAAGAGGAACGGGTGGAGGTGGGTGGCCGTGGAGGGACACCCAGGGCGCTGGCCTCCTCAGGGGTCCGTGCCCGCTCTTCAGGGGCCCCGGCTGGCCCACTGCTACCGCTGCCAGCTCCATGCTCCTCCACATACTTCTTCTTGGGCGCTCGAGACTTGAACGTGGCCGTCTTACGGCTGAGTGACGGCTCCCAGCGGCTCGCCTCCCCCTCCACCTTGGGGTCCTCAGCGGGGCCTGGGGCCGCCGGGTCGTCAGGGGGCAGCTCCGGGAGCAGCCCCTCAGCCCCAGGGCCCCGCTCGGACTCCTCCTCCTCACCCTCCTCAGCCTCTTCTGGCCCCGGAGGCGGCGGCGGCTGCTGCTGCACCATTTCGTCTTCCTCCTCCGGCTTGTCGCCCTCCCCAGCCCCTCGCCGTCTCAGGGCCTTGGCCCGAGTGGCCGGTGGGGACTTGCCACCACTGCCAGAACCCGGGAGGCCGACACATGCCTTCTTCATTGGCTTCATCTTTTGTCCACCTGCAGGTGGGAGGGCAGACAGGGATCATCGGGAGCAACTCATGAACCTCCCCCACCACAGCCAGTGTCCCCCAAGACTTGCCACTTGCCGAGGCCACCGCCTCAGCTCCATGATACCTGAAGGCTCTTTCCTGGCTGTCCTCAACTCATGGGAGCCCCGGACCGGCACCCAGACACACTGGCACCCATGTCCCCTGAGTTATATACTCTGGCTCCCTGGGGCCACTGACACAGATCTGTTCCCTCTACACAGGCCACAGCAGGTGAGTGCAACTGCCCGAGGGGACACAAAAAGGCAGTAACAGTTCACGCCTGTGGAGCACGCACTTGGTGCCAAACTGTGGGCCGAACTTGATTTTATTAACCCATTTTATCCTGACGACGGCCCTAAGAGGCAGGTGCGACCAACAGCCCTACTTGAGGAAACTGAGGCACAGAGAGCTCAAGCAACTTTGTTCAAATTCATCCAGCTAGGAAATGGCAGCGCTAGGGTCTGAACCCAGGCAATCTGGCCGCTCCAGAGTCTGTGCTCCTAACCATTTCAGTGTGCCGCCTGTCACATGATCCAGAGGGCACGCTTCCTTGCACTGTCACTGTCCAGAGAGCACACACACTCATACACACACATGCACAGGAACACAGTCACAGAAAAGGAGGTGACTGGGCTGTGATGTGAGCCTCTCTCCACCCCCACCCCCACCCCCTCTGGGCCGCCTGACATGGCCAGACATTGTGGGAAGGAGTGGGCAGCTGAAAGTCCTGAGGGACGGCTGCCCACTCTTGCTCTGCACCCCAGGCCTGCCAGGTATAGCCATCTCCCCAGATCCTGGCAGGGAGCAGGCAGGGGCACGTCTGGGGCAAGAGCTTATACCCAGTGCTGCCACGGGGCCGTGCATGAGCACACGCACGCGCACAAAAACACACACAGAGGCACACACACGTCATCACACAGTGGGACACGGAGCTACACCCCAGGGTTTCGCTGTCCCACTGGATGGGAGCCTGCCCCTCCCCCCACAGCACCCAGCGTGATACCAGCAAGCCCAGCCCCCCTTCTGGCCTGCACGCATCCCCCGCCCTGACTGGGCTGCCTCTGGCAGGGTGGCTGAGCTGGCCCGGCCCCCTGGGGCCCCCAAATATGCCCTCTGACTCCAGGTGGGGGTAAGTGGGAGAAGGTCAAAGAAAGCAGGGCAAGCCCAGCAGGCCAACCTCACCCACTTCCTGAACAGTCATTACTGCCCGCCCCCTTTCAAGCTGCCCTGAGAAAAGAAAAGGGAAAAAAAACTTTACTCTGAAGTGACTAAGAGAAGCTGAGAGGCCAAAAGGAGGCCTCTGGGAGGGTGGGGGTACCCAGGACCATAACCCAAACACAATCAGAGACACCCCTGACTCAGTCTGCAAGCTCCCCCAGGACCCCTGATCCTGTGTTCTCCTACTTGGGGCCTGCTCCTCCTGTGGACCCTACAATCCCAGGCTGCTCCTTCTCTGGGCCAGTCCTGGGGTCCTCGCGGGCAGAGCCTGTAGGGCCCGGGGCTTCTCACACTGGGGCAAGCATCCAAGTGCCCAGGAGTTGGGCAGCTGCCACCACCTTCTCCCCACTGACCCGCTGGGCCACCGTCCTGGGGACTGAGATCCGGCCCCAATCCTGCCCAAACACAAACCTTTGCATACCCCACCCAGGGCCTACAACCATACGGCCTGGCACCCCTGGACCCTGCCGTCTGGTCCTGCCTCTTCACCCCAGAAGCCAAGCCTTTTTCCTTCCCCTGGGGCCTACTCTCTTCCTGTCCACCCCACTTTGGATAACTCCCACCCAAGGCCCTGTGGGCCCTCACCTCCTTCAGAATCTAAGCAGTAACTCCCGAAGCCCAGGCCCTGGGTCTTCAGGGTCTCATGCCCTCTGCTCCCATCAGCCCTCCTGGCACCAGCTTCTCTGCCACTCTCTCTCTCGTCCTGTCACCACTCTACCTCTGCCTCTCTCCTCACAGGCCCTAGGCCCCCTCCTCAGCCACCCCATCCTTGTCACTCTCATCTATCTCTGTCACCCCTTTCTCCCAGTCACTCCCCTGTCAGCCATCTCTGGACCTGTCACCTTTTCTCTCCATCACCTCTCCTTGTCACCCCTCCAACTCTGTCCCCTCCCTCTCCCTGTCACCCTGATCTAGTCCTGTCACCCCTCCATTCCTGTTACCCATTCTCTGCCCACCATCCCCTCTCCGTCACCCCTTTTCTGTCACTCTTCCTCCCTACCACTTCATCCACTCTATCCGCCTTTCCCACCATCCAACCCACCTTTTTTCCCCCTGTACCCTCTCCCCGTCCCTGCCACCTGTCCCCTCTCGGCCCCCAGCACCCCAAATCCCCCCTGCCCGTGTCAGCCCTGGCCCCGCCCCTCACCTCGGGCTCGGCGGGGTTTCGGGGCGGGGGGCCGTGGCCCCGGCTCGGTCCGGTCCGGTCCCTCCCCGCCCCCCCTCCGGCTCTCCCTCTCGATTCTCCCTTTTTTTTTTTACTCCAACACACAAAATGGTGAATGGACCTGCAACAGCTGGAGCAGCCAGCCAATCACCGGCCACAACCCCGCTGACCGGCGCCGTCCTAGACCAATAGATATCCGCAGCCTGGTCGGCTCCGCCTCTCCACGACGAGCGACATTCGCCTTGACCAATCCCGCCCACCCGGCAGCGCCAGGGGGAGGGGCCAAAGCCCAAGACCGGCCTCCCTCTGGGACCGACACCAACCTGAGCCTACGACCGCCTGATCTGCCTGGGGCCCTGCCCCACAACAAGTGATGGGCATCAGCCTTGACCAATTGCAGGCCGTCTTAGTGCAGAACGACGAATACAGTACCCAGTCGCCCTGCACTCTAGGCCGGAACCCAGCCTCTGTGAGGGACAGTAGCCAATGGGGTGCAAGAAGGAAGGGCTAAGGAATAGGCTGTCCAATAAGCAGGCTGAGGAGGCGTGGCCTGAGCGTTTGTTGACCGGCTAGTCGCAATTCCTGCTGGGAATGGTAGTCTTCTTACGTCTCCGGCCCATAGTCGATAGTAAAAAGCAGACTACAACTCCCATGTGACAGAGTGCTGGAGCACCAAAGAACCCGGGCGAGGAGAAAAAGTCGGACAGGGCAGTTCCTGTAAGTCTCCCTGCACACCGGGAGCATCTTAGACCCAGGGCCCCGACTCACCCGGATTCCCGGCTCTGGCGTCGCCAGTGGCTCCTCTCAGTGGCGGCGGTAGCGGCACGAGGGGGAGGTGCGAGGAGCAGCCAACCGCCACCCGCAAGCCCTGCAGCCAATCAGCAGCGGCCGGGGCGGTGCAATGACCTCACCGGGTTCTACTCTGTTACCCCTCCCCCACGTGGTTGTTGCTGTCGGTAGCCGGGAGTAGGGAAGTTCGGGGTGGGGGGGGAGGGGAGGAGAACGAGTGATGTCACCTTTCCCCCGCTTGATTGGCTGTAGGGCGGCCGGGACTATGACCAATCAACAGCCTCAGAAAGTCCGGCGCGGCCCCGCGGAAAGCCCTGTTGCCACCGGGAGGGGAGAGAACGTGCGCGTGTGGGGAGGCGCGCGCTGCAGTGGAGTGAACGCGCGCGGCCTGGGGCTTGGGGACCCTGGGGACAAGTCCTCTCTTCCAAGACTTTGACATGTAGGGCAGTGCAGTTTTCTGACAGCCCCCTTAGGCTTGTCGGGGCACAAGATGGGAAAAGGCGGCGCTTCACACCACATTCCCTTCACACTACATTCTGTGGGGGAGCTACTTTGTGGGTGTTCGCACTTGGCGGGAGCGAGACTTTTTTAAGGTCTCGGGGTGTGTGTGTGGGGGGGGTGTTCACACAGGGTAGGGAGGAGAGGGATATGCCCTGCCAGTCGTAGGTTCCTGCAGCCCAGACACGGGGTTTACACCAGGTGGGAAGCTGTCTGCAGTGCATCCATACTCTCCCCGTTGGATTTGCCCTAGATAGAGGGTAATGGGGAGCAGTGAACACTGGCCTCAGCCGAGGCGTCCGCTGCTTGTGGTGGGTTCCCAGTATGCACACAGGATCCACACCAGTTGTGAAGAAAACGCACCCAGCCTATTGCAGGTGCATGCTGTGTGACATTCCCACGACCCGTGACATATGGCCAGTTCACCGCGGGGCTGGGAAGAAACGTCGGTTGTCCAGCGGGGTTCACTGAGTTTGAAGGAGATACGCATTATGCACTGTCCACGAGAGATTTGCTTTGAGAGAGGGGGAAATTTCACTGTCTGCAAGTTCCACTGGGAAGGAATCTTACACAATTACTTACAGTATTATATTATGACTTGCACGTACTATTTTATAACCATGCTATTTTATGCTATTTTAATAACATTCTGGAAGAGTTTGCACTTAAACATTGAGCGGGCTTTGAGGGAACTTTTACAGGGCAGTTTAGACTGGGTACGTTGGGCAGATGCTGGGTCTGAGGGAAGTTTATACTCATCAGAGAGTTCCCATTGCCTACGTAGGTAGACCCTTGGAGAGCGGTTCACACTGTCACAAAAAGGGGTTCACAGAAGCTGCAGAAGGTTCCCCATACATGGCGATGTGCCATGTCCTTGTTAACTTTGTCATGGATATGAGACATCATACTGTCCACGGGAACCACATACCAGGTGGGAGTTCTCATTGCCCATAGGAGATTCTATTGCGTTACAGGGAGACTTCCACTGATGGGGATGCTGTTTCAGGGTCCGCAGTCAGTTCACATCAGGTGTGAGGGAGAATCAGACTGTTGGTGGGGAGGTGTGTACTGTCCATGACGGAACTCACCCTGTCCAGGGAGTATGCTCTGCTGTAGTGAGAGGGGCCTCTGCTGTCCCATTCAGGAACGTCTTGGCTGTGGTGAGTTCACAATGTCCGCAGAGGAGGGGCGCCTGGGTGGCTCAGTCGGTTAATCGTCTGTCCCTTGGTTTCCGCTCAGGTTGCGATCTCAGGGTCGTGGGATCGAGCCCCACATCTGGCTCCGTGCTCTGTGAGGAGCCTGCTTGTCCCTCTCCCTCTGCTCCTCTCCCTCACTCTTTCTCTCTCATAAATAAATAAAATCTACCAAAAAAACAAAAACCAGTGTCCACAGAGGAATCCTCACTGCTTATTGGAGTTACACCATGCACGAAGGAGACCTGTCCATGGGAATTCATGCTGTCTAAGGCCTATTTTCCCTGTCATCGAGGAAAGGTGTGCACAGTGAGCTGTGCCCTGCCCCTGGGAGAATTACATAAACCGTAGTTAACTTAGTTCTACAGTTCACTGCAATTACACTGTCCTGTGAAGCTGGGGGGGGGGGGTGATGTTGCAGGAAGCAGGATAGTACAGGCTTAGCCAGGCTGCTGGGGTCAAACCCAGCTAGTGGGGCTTCTTCCCCAGCTGTGTGACTTTGGGTGAGTCATTTCATCCCTCTGTGCTTCCATTTCTACATCTGTACAGGGATAATTTAAAAAAAAAAAACAAAAAAACCCCACCTCGGCATAGGGTTGTAATGAATTAATATGTGCAAAGGATTTAGGACAGTGTCTCCAGCAGAGTAAATCCTCGAAAATCTTGGCTATTAGTGTGATTGTTAGTATTCAGGAGGTTATCCCTGCCTGAAGAGTTTATGCTGTCTCAGTCTTATTGGTCACCTTGTCCGCAGTTTGTATGCTGGTGGTGCTGCTGATGGTGGTGGCAATGTTTTGGGGAGGTATTTCAGGGTTCAGCATATCTTTGGGGCATTTGTCAATCTATCGGGAGGCATTATGGTCCAGTACTTGATGTCCCAGCTGTCACCATAGTTAGCTGTGTTGCCGTGGGCCTGGAACCTAAGTTTCACTCTCCTCCTCTGAAAAATGAGGATCATTGGAGTACCTACCTAATAAAGTTGAGGTGACAATGAAATCAGATGTTGAATCCAGGGCCTTGCATATAGTGAGTGCTCAGTAAATAGGAGGGGTGCTTTTGTTTTTAAGATTTTATTTATTTATTTGACAGAGAGAGCACAAGCAGGGGAAGGAGTACAGGGAGAGGGAGAAGCAGACTCCCCGCCGAGCAGGGAGCCCGATGCGGGGCTTGATCCTAGGATCCCGGGATCATGACCTGAGTCGAAGGCAGACGCTCAACTCACTGAGCTACCCTGGCATCCCGGAGGGGCGCTTTTTATGTGGCTTATCCTGTGTTGGGCCCTGGGAAATCCTTGCCGTTCACGAATTCACCATTTCTTTGTCTTTATTTGGGACCTCATTGTCTGTGACAGGTTACACCACCCTTCAGGGACTCCTACTGTCTTAATACATGTGTGTGTTGAAGGACAGTTGGGTAACTTTTAATGAGAGAATTAGGACTTTGGGGAGGGGGGTGGATAATATAATTTTATGAAGGTTACAAAGGCCCAGGGAGCTTAAATGGAACATGGGGTTTCTCCCTGTTTATGGAAAAGGGCTACATTATCAATGACTTAATAAAACTGACATAGTGGGCGCCTGGGTGGCTCAGTTGGTTAAGCGACTGCCTTCGGCTCAGGTCATGATCCTGGAGTCCCTGGATCGAGTCCTGCGTCGGGCTCCCTGCTCGGCAGGGAGTCTGCTTCTCCCTCTGACCCTCCCGCCTCTCATGTGCTTGCTCTCTCTCTCATTCTCTCTCTCTCAAATAAATAAATGAAATCTTTAAAAAAAAAAAAAAAACTGACATAGTGACATTGAGGTTTATTGCAAGCATTGGATTTTCTAAAAGATTTTATTTGAGAGAGAGAGAGTGAGTGAGTGCCTGCACAAGCGGGGGGGGGGCGCAGAGGGAGAGGGAGAAGCAGACTTCCCGCTAAGCACAGACCCCCCCGCCACGTGGACCCCGATGTGGGGCTCAATCCCAGGACCCTGATATGGGGCTCGATCCCAGGACCCTGAGATCATGACCTCAGCTGAAGTCAGACGCTTAACCAACTGAGCCACCCAGGCGCCCCTGTTGCAATCCTTGTGAAATCTACACTGTTCACTGAGTGGTCCACTGAGGCAGGCGGCACTGTTCCCGGGAGGGCACGGTGTCCATGGGTTGCACTGCACGAGGCCATATGACTATGGGGCTACACTGTTCACATGAAAAGTCACGCTGGTTATGGAAACGACCCTATTTATATGCTTGTCTTCGCTGTGCATATGGGTTTACCCAGGTTGTACGAGTTGACCCTGTTGATAGAGGAATTCACATGTTCAACAAGCCACGCTGTGTCTATGGTAGGGCACGCTAATGAGAGTATATGCTATTTGTAGGGGGACCCACACTGTTTATTTGCTGCCTCACCATGTATATGGGGCTCACACTGTTTATGAGAGTTACACTGGCAATATGAGGTTTACACCATTCATGTGGGTTGCCCTTTTATACGAGGCTCACAAAGTTTATGAAGGCTGGGCTGTTTGAATGGGACTCCTATCATTTATGAGGGTTACCCTGTCTGTATGAGGTTTATGAGGGTCGTGCTGCCTCTACTGGGGTTCACGCTGTTTTTGAGCATTGCACTATTTGGGGTTTCCACTGTCCATATGAGAGCCACATTGCAAATGGGAGTTTCTATCAGTTATGGACCTTGTTCTGTCTGTCTGATGGGTTCTGATCGTGGGGTTATACCAGCTGTACATGGACTCAGCTCATTTCAGCAGGTACATATTACCAGACTGTTCTATGACCCACCCCGGTGTAGGCACCGGTGATAAAGCAGGGATGGAGGAGGGATTCAGATGACTAGCTAATACGTTACAGTTAATCTATATCACTTGAGAAAAAGGTGCTATGGGGAGAAACAGTGCATAGAAAGGACAGAGGGGTCTAGGAAGGGGGCTCCAATTTAACCAACTGAGCCACCCAGGCGCCCAGGGGGCTTCAATTTAAAAGAGTGGTCAGGTATTGGGAAGGTGGTTTCTGAGTAAAAACCCGAAGGGGATGAAGGGCAGAGCTATGTAGACTTCTGGGGTGGGGGGGGAGCCTTCTGAGCAGATGGAACAGCCCTGGCAAAATCCCTGAGGCAGGCATCTGCCTGGCCTGTTCAAGGAATTGCAAAGAGGCTGGGAGTGAAGCTGGCACAGAAATGGAGGGGAAAGGTGGGAAGTGAAGTCAGGGAGGAAGGGCCCTGCTGGTCATTACAGGGAGTTGGCTTTTACTCCCAGGGAACAGAGGATTTGGGGCAGCACAGGGACATCATGTGATTTACTAGAACCCCTCTGGCTATGGGTGGGGCTCAAACCATAGGGGCTGGTGGCAGCCAGGAGAGAGTGAGGAATGGTGGCGAAGAGGAGCTTGATTCTGAAGCAGCTGAAAGTAGAGCATATGGGAGTTCCTTTCTGATCAGATGACGGGTGAGAGAAGGTCAAGGACTCCAAGGAATTCAGCCTGAGCAACTTGCAAAATGGCGCTGCAGGTGCCCAAGATGGGGAAGACTGAGGTGGGGACAGTTTGGGGGAGCTGAGGAAAACCACTTTGACTTGGCAAGCTTGAGAAATCCCAATGGAGACACTGGTGAGTCAGTTTGATGTGTGAGGTTGGAGGCCAGGGGTGAGTCCTATGCTGGAGAGAGAAATTTGGGTGGAATCAGCATGGAGATGGCATGTGAAAACATGGCGCTGGTGGAGATCACCAAGGGAATGAGCAATAGATGGAGGAGAGAGGAGGACCCAGGTCTGAGCCCAGGAGCCCTTTGGCATTTCAAGTCAGGGAGCTGAAGAGGGGTGGTACTCTCTAATGGGATTACATTTTTGTTTGGGGGCAGTCACTCTATTTAGGTGGCTACACTCTCTATATAGGGTGATTCATGTTATTTCTAAGGGAACTACAATGTTCACACAGTAATGATGGCTCAGTGTTGCTTATTATAGGTGATAGGTAGGTTGCAACTATGATTTTCATCATCCATACAGTTTCCTTTCCAGGAGTGAGGTCCGTGGAGTGTTGGGACTTCTCTGGGGACAGGTTCTGTCCATGCCTTGGCCTGACAGCAACAGGATAAGTGTTATCTGTGTCAGGATGGTAAACTGGAACAAGAAGTGCTAGGTCCATGGGAGCAAGGGTGCCTTCACTGTCTAGAAAGAGTTCTTTTCTCCCCGGAGCACGACACTGTTCACTGTAGGCATGTCTTAGGTCTTTGTGAGAGGCTGCACTTTTCACAAGCCCCAGGGGGGATCTGTGGAGATTTTTCACAGTGAACGGAAGCGGGGAGTGGAGTGTCCCCTTGTTCATTGGAATTGATACGGCCTTGGTTGGATGGCATGTCTTTAAGGAATGACCAGTGGTGATGGGTCCACCTTCCCTGAGGATGGCTCTCAGCGTTCACGAGGCAAGTGAACTATCCAAAAGGGTCCACACTTCTGTGGTAGAGTCGCATCAATCCCTCAGTGGTTACACTAGCTGTGGATAGGTTTTCACAAACCACCAGAGGTCACACAACCCAAGGGACATTTTCACCGGGGATGCCCATTCTCTGTGATGGCTCAGACTCTACCACCAGGCATGCCCACCATCCATGATTGTACTTCATAGAAACAGTAGGATTGAGTTATGACTGGGTCAGGGTGGGACTTACGCCATTAAGAAGCCATTTCACACTGTCCGTACCCTGTGTTTACTGTGTACAGTTGGGAGTCTATATGGTGAGTGGTGCTTACATTATCCATGGGGTATATAGTTCATTCTGCTACTAATTATTACCAGTATTTACTGCATACTTACTTCACATCTTACTTCTTAAAAAAAATACTGGTCATGTAGGATCTAATAATATTCCCGTTTTATAGATGAGGAAATTGAGGCTCAAAGAAGCAAACTCCCTTGCTCTATGTCACAGACAGGAAATAGCAAAGTTAGGGTTGCAACACAGGTCTCTCTTGTCGGTGGGAGTGTGGGATCACTGAAGTTGTTACAGACCTATTATATTTGAAACTCTGCATTGTCTTTTTCTTGGGGGGGGGGGACAGTAAAGGCGTTAGTAAAGCATAGTGGTGAAGGGTGGTGGTTTCAAATGGGATAGGTCGGGTTTGAATCCTGACTCCCAACACTTCCTGGCTGTAGGACTTCGGCAGACTGATTTCCCCTCTGAGCCTCACCTTCTTAATCTGTAAATGGGGATAACAATAGTAACTTCCCTCTTTGGGATTTTGTGAGCATCAAATGACAAGATGCCCCAGACAATGCTTGGCCCAGTGCCTGGCACATCATGAGCGCTAGGAATTCGGGAGCTGTTATAATAACAATGATGGTGATTATTATTGCTGGACCACACTGCTCCCAGAGGGTTACAATATCCGTGGGGGAGCTGCACTGTCCTTAGGCAAGGTTACATAATTCCCCAGGGAGGTGATGCTTCCCTGGAGGCTTTGGTCTCCAGGAGGAAGAGGCTAGAGACTTCTTCTGAGGCGATGGTGAGAGACTGTTCTAATGCATCTAGGAACCCGCCGCGGGTTAGAGCCCTAAGAAGATAGAGTCTGACCCTGCTGGCTTTCCCTCCCTGTGGCTTGTCTCTCCCTGCCCATCTTCTCAGTTTCAGTTTCTCTGAGCATCACCCCCCAACCCCTGCAATATTTCCCTCCTTTGGTACCTCAGAGTCTTCTCTGAAACTCTGTCTCCAGGCTCGGTCTGTGGATATTGCTTCTGTTTGCCCTCTCTCTACCCTGCTGCTGGCTCCAACTAGCCATCTGATCAGCGCTGATTTCCTGTTTCCTGAAGCCTCAGGCTCCTTCCATCCCTCCCTGCTGCGGAGAACAGACTTAACACTGCCCTACGCACTGGCCTTCATCCTTAAGCCCTACCTTCCTCTCTCCTGGCGACCCCCCAGTGCCCCTTGGGAGCACATTTGTTCAGACTTTGGTCGCCCCCTCGCATCCTGGCCCCACCTCCGGAACCCCTGCGCTGGTGGTGGAGGTGGGGGTACCTCCGACGCCAGCCGCGTCCTTAGAACAGCTGCAGCCTGGGGATGGAGTGGGGGGATGCTCCCGAATGCATTCTCTCAGGTCACTTCCTCCGCAGCTGGGACTGGGGATATCTGGAAGGCCAAGACCCCATCCCCGGAGGAGCGGAGGGCACAGCCGCCTCCCCATTTCCGATGCTGGGAAATGCCTCCCACCCATTCCACCCCACCCCTGGACAGCTGCCCCCATTCAGGCTAAGGGCTTTGGGGGGGGGGCAGTAGGGTAAGGCCAGGGTGGGAAATGTTGTGGTCTTGATCAACCCCCAAGGTCTTGACCCCGTCCCCCTGAGGTGAAGATTCTGCCCCCTCCCGAAAGGTCCAGGCCTTTCAAAAGTTTCTGGCCCCCCTCCATGTGCCCCCAACTCCGCCCTCTTACAAGCTCCCAAAAGAAACTCTGGATTCTGCAGTGGGCAGGAGGAGGAGGGGCGGCAGGTCGCGAGTGCCAAGGACTTAAGTTATCTGCAGACTTGGAGCCTCGGAAAAGGGTCATGACCCGCAGGACCCCATCCCACCCCCGCCCCCTCCTTCCTTCCTCCCCCGCCGCGCGGCCCCTTTAAGCCCAGAGCCGGCCGGTCCTCAGTGGCTGCGCGCCGGCGAGTGTGTGTGTGAGTGCGCGGGGAGGGGGCGGGCGCAGTGTCTCCATGGCGACGCGGCGGTGACGTCGCCGGCCGGGGGGCGTGGGCGTCCCGGCCCCGGAGTGCGATATTAACCCGGGAGGCGGCGGCGGGGAGGGGAGAGGCTCTGAGAGGCGAGGCCGGGTGAAGCGCCGAGGGCGGCCCGACGGGCGCGGGACGGGACGGGGCAGCGCGGGCGCCGGGAGCTGCGGCCCGGAGTCGGGGCGCCTCGCCCCGGGCCCCCCAGCATGAAGACCCCGGCGGACACAGGTGGGGGCGGGGGTAGCACGTGTGGGGGAGACTTGTTGCCCCGGGAAACCAGGCGGAGAAACTTTGGGGGGGCTGGAGGGTTCCGGGGTAGCCCGAGTGATCCCCAGTTCCGGGGGACCCCCGAGCACTCGAGACCTGTTGCTTCTCGTGGCGCAACCGAGGGGTGCTGCACGGGACCCCCAATTTCTGGGTCCGGGCGGAGTGGTGTGGGTGCTGCGAGTCCTGGTCCTCTCCCTACTGGACCCCGAAAGCTGGGTTCTCCCCCACTCCCGGGATCACGGGGGTGGCGGGGTCCCTCCCCGCCGCTCTGTCACGTTGCACTTTGGGGGCCGGGACGTGTGCGGGGCGTGGGAGGGGGGGCTGTCCACGGGGCCCGCTATTCCCGGTTCCGCGCTGCGTGGTCCGGCCCATGACCTTCACGGCGGCGCGTGCCCCGCACCGGCTTAAAGGGGGATACGGGATGGCTTCTAGGAGGAGGGCGTGATTGGGGAGCCCAAGACTCGGGGTCCGGGCTGCGCCGCCCCTCCCCCGCCCGTCTCCGCCGGCTCCTCGCTCCCCCGCCCGCGCCGAGTCGCAAAGTTCCAAAGCGCAGCCCGAACGTTCGAAAAAGGAACTTTTTGTTTCCGACCTTAGAACGCGCGGCTTTAAGGTGGCTCCGGGGAGACCTGGGTACCCTTCTCCCGCGCCGCCGGGGCCCCGGGGTTGAGGAGGGTGGGGAAGGTGAGGGGGACGCGGAGGCTCCCCCTTCACCCCCCCTCCCTCATCCAGCGCTTCTCTTTCAACCGGCCGTCTTTTCCCTCCGCCCCCCTCTTCCCCGCCAACTTGCTCCTCCTTAAGGGGCCAAGGTTCCCCTCCCCCCATCCGTCGGCGGGCGGGGGGCAGCGGGATTAACCCCCCTCCCACTCGGACTTTCCCCCCACCCCTCCCCCGCCGCCCCCGGGCTCGCGCGGGCTGGACTTTGCGCCCGAGCGCGCTGGGGGGAGGGGTCCCAGCCGCCCCCTGCCCGTCTACCCCGTCGGAATCCGGCCCGGGGCGGGGACGGGGGAGGGGGAAGGGGGCCGGGCGCCGCTGTTCAAACTTGTTTCCTTCCCCCGGCGGCGGCCGCGGCTAGGGCTCCTGTGTGCGGGTGTGTGCCCCGACCGGCCCACCCACCCCGCCCCCCCCTCCCGCTCGGCGGGAGGGGGCGGCTCTTAAAGGGCTCGGAGCCGTGCTCCGGCGCCTGGGGATTGGGGCCGAGGAGGGGGGCAGGGGGGTGGGGCAGGGGTGCGGAGTGCTGTAGGGTCAGTCACGTGCGTCCCACATACTCTCTGGCTCCCACAGGCTCCAGGGCCCCTGGGCCTTGGGGGCAGCAGGAGCCTCCCCTCGCCCGGGGAGGGGGCCTAGGCGCTCAGACAACCCCGCCTCGTTTTCCCTCCCTGCTACGGGCCTTCGCCTGGTGGGACCGGCTGGGCCGCTCCCCTAACCCTGTCTTGGGCGCGAGCCGCGTGTAGGTTCTCCGGCTGGGGGAAGGGGCGGGGGCCTGGAATGGCTTCCCGATCGGCCCATCGGTGCGTCTGTCCGTCCGCACGCCCCTCCATCCGATCCTCCATCCCGGCCCCTCTCCTCTCTGCCGCGGCTGTTTCCCACTTCCTGTTTTCTTCCCGGCTCTGGCGCCACCGAGGGCTGCCTGGAGTGGGGGAGGTGGTAGGGCCCCCCAGGAGGTCGGCGTGTTCTTCCTTTACTACCACCCCTCCCTTCCGACCCCCATAGTCTCTTTAAAAAAAGTTTGCCCAGTCATGTGAATTTGGGGGGTGCCCAGGAGTTCTGCCCCCCCCCCCCCGCATTTCCAGTCTGTCTGGGAGAATCCCTGCCCCGCCTCTGTGGGACCCAGGTGTGCCTTCTGGGACCCTGCCATCCCAACCCTTCCTGTCTGTCTGCTGCCACCTCTCCACCCTGTCTCAAAATGCCCTGAGCACCTCTCTGTGTCAGCTGCCTGCTCCCTGTTTCACCGGCCCCCCATGCTCCAGAGGTCCTGCTCCCCCAAGCTTTCTTGGTGCAGGCCCGGTGGTTCCCTGTTTAAGCACGTGGACCCATACACAACACACTCACACATGCTCCCCTTGCCCGTGCCTGGCTCCTGGCTCCAAGGCCTGGGGAACAGAGCCCCATTGAGACACCCTGACGTCACCCCCGCTCTTCTTCTCCCCCCAAAGCCAGGAACAGGCCCTCATGTATGCCATGTCCGATGAGGAAAGCTGGGTTGGGGTGGACCTGGGAGTGGCGAGGGTCCCTGCCTGGAGTGGGATCCAGGGTCGTAGGCCTGGAGGGGGGCTTCCTCAGGGAGGGGGGGTTAACAAGGTGGCCTGGGACAGCCCCCGGAATGCGGTGTGCGGCCTTTCCAGAGCCCCCCACCTCCCTTTCGAGTTCCCTTTGTGTTGCATGTAGTCTCTCTCACTCCTTCTCTTCTGCAAAGTTTATTTTTAGCCTCCTGCTCCCCCGCTCCCAGGACTGTCGCTGCACACACGTTGCCTGGTTACCGGGACAAGGAGGCTGGGGTGGGTGGGCTGGGAAGGGTGGCTTTAATTTTGGGGGGGAGGATGGAAGTCAGTATACCCCCCCACCTCCAGACTGCTGTCTCAGGGGCTTCGCCTCCCCCCCCCCCCCCGCAACACACACACTCCTGGGTCTGAAAGCCAGATTGGGGCTTAGGTGGGAGAAGCACAGAGCTTGGTGCCCTCAGTGGGGGGTAGCAGCTTTTTGGAGGGTTCAGAGGGTACATGGAGCTAGTGACTTGGTAACTTGGATTCCCAAGGGCCTCTGAGCTCTGAGGAAGACCCTGGGACCTGGATTCTCGAGCAGGGTGAGGATAATGGGGTGAACACCTGGATTCCTGTGAGAGGGATGGGGCTACGGATGCTGGGATCTATGAAAGGCATTGTTGGGGGCTGTCACTTCTGAATTGAACAGGGGCTGCTGGTGTAGGACTCTGGGTCTGTGACCAGCTGGAGGTCGTATCCTTGGAGCCCTAAGGGGCTGGTTTGAGGCTGGGATTTCTGAATTGGGCAGGGACTACATGGGGAATGCTGGCCATCCCATTCTACCCAAGGCCAGGGCTCAGGAAGCTGGGTCACTGTAGGGGACAGAGTCAGCTCTGGATTTAGAAGGAGTGGTCCCTGTGGCAGTATGAACTGCTGAACCCCTGTGTCCCCAAGGGTAAGGATCCCCTGTTGGGAGTCCAGACTGCTGTGGAGGCTTTGAGGGAGGCTCAGCATTGCCCCAGGCCTGGTTGGTACCTGCTTGAGCTGGGGCTTGAGCCAGGGCCAGGGGCCAGAGGCTCACTGTGCAGCCTGACTGGGACTAGGGACCCCGCCCATCCTTAGCTGTCCACCTTGGCCTTCTCCTTCTGGTGGCACCAGGGCCCCTGCCCTGCCTCCCCCTCCTTCTCTTCCTCCCCTTCCCTCCTCCCACCCCTCCATTACCGGCTGCCTAGTGCTGAATTATTGATGGCCCCTGATTACCCCGGGGTTTGGGAAATGACAACCGCAGCCCCCCCCCCACAGGCTGCCCACCCCCTCCAGGGACCAGCCAGCCCACCACCAACCTCTACCCAAGGTTAGTGCTGGGGGCGGGTAGGCAGGTGGGTAGGGAAGAAGCTGAGGATGAGAAGGCGGAAGAGGGGAACAGGCTGCAGCATTTGCCTGCTCAGTCTCCAGGCCTGGGCTGGGGCCTTCCAGCCAGGTTGTGTCCATGTGCCTGGGTCCGGGGAGGGCAGTGCTGCACAGAGGGTCTAGGGCTTGGGGGCGGGGGGGGGGGGCTCGCTCTCAGACAGTCTGGGTTTCACTCTCCAGGGAAGACAGAAGCCTCTGTGTGTGCAAGCGCTGACCTCATCGTCAACCAACCACCCCACCCCTCCTGGTCCTTTTAAGAAAAAAAAAAAAAAAAAAAAATCATCGGGTCCTGGGGTGGGAGTAGGGCTCTGGTAGGTTTTGGGAGGGAGACAGTGTTATGTTCCCAGGAGGGGACTGGAGCTGGGGGGTGAGTTGGGGGAGGGGTATAACTGGCCCTGAATGGGCGTTGGGGGGGCTGGGGGGGTGCGCCCCAACCCGGCTGGCCACGTGTGCCCCTTCCTGCCCCTCCCCCACTGGCAGCCCTGCCCGCCGGCCTGGCTTGGTGCCTGGCCCCCTGGCACTGGCCCCGGGACCCGCCGCCGACGGTTTCCTGTTTCTCCCGGTGTCGCTGGAGCAGGCTCCAGCTTCCCTTCCCCCCCCAGCTCCTGTCTAGCCCCCTCACACACAGACACACACTGTCTCCCTCAAACTCAGGTCCTGACTTGGCGGAGGGGAGACGGATTTCCCCATGTGGAGGGCGGGGTAGGAGGGTGGACCCTGGGAGGGGACCCGGAGCCTTGGACTTGGCGTCCTGACCCGGGGCCACTCCCCTGCCTCCTGTCCCCAGGGTTTGCCTTCCCGGATTGGGCCTACAAGCCGGAGTCGTCCCCTGGCTCCAGGCAGATCCAGCTGTGGCACTTTATCCTGGAGCTGCTGAGGAAGGAGGAGTACCAGGGGGTCATCGCCTGGCAGGGGGACTACGGGGAATTCGTCATCAAGGACCCCGATGAAGTGGCTCGGCTCTGGGGCGTCCGCAAGTGCAAGCCTCAGATGAATTATGACAAGCTGAGCCGGGCCCTGCGGTGAGGAGGGGCTGAAGCCCCTGGGCAGATGTGGGTAGCCCCCACTGGTTGGGGAGCCTGTAAGCCACGGGAATAGGCTCTGGGTTTGATCCTCTGCCAAATCATAGCTGTGTGACCCTGGATGGGCAAGTCGTAAGGCTCCTCTGAGCGCCTCTGTCCCATAGAGGTGTCCTGAGGAGAGACTGCAGTCCTGGGTGTGGCCTCTAGTCTGGCCCCAGACCTGAGGGGAGAGCTAGGTCCGTTCCTCCGGGTCCTTGGTTTCTCTTGCGTGGCCCAGGTTTCTTGGTCCCTCTCTGTGAGCAGCACCTGACTTGGGTCAAGGAATGGGGTCTAGACTGGGGTCCGGTGTGAGCGGTCATCCAATGTGTTTCTGCACCCACAGCTATTATTACAACAAACGCATTCTGCACAAGACCAAGGGGAAACGGTTCACCTACAAGTTCAACTTCAACAAACTGGTGCTGGTTAATTACCCTTTCATCGATGTGGGGTTGGCTGGTGAGTTACTAGGGCTGGTGTGCTGGGCCTCAGAGGGAGGAGGGCATCTGCCTCTGGGTCCAGGCTGGGCTGCGGGCCTTGACAATGACGTCTCCCCTCTCCTGCAGGGGGGGCAGTGCCCCAGAGCGCCCCGCCAGTGCCGTCGGGTGGCAGCCACTTCCGCTTCCCTCCCTCAACGCCCTCCGAGGTGCTGTCCCCCACCGAGGACCCCCGCTCACCACCGGCCTGCTCTTCCTCCTCATCCTCCCTCTTCTCGGCTGTGGTGGCCCGACGCCTGGGTCGAGGCTCAGTCAGTGACTGTAGCGATGGCACATCAGAGCTGGAAGAGCCGCTGGGAGAGGACCCCCGGGCCCGACCGCCAGGCCCTCCGGAGCTGGGGGCCTTCCGCGGGCCCCCACTGGCACGCCTGCCCCATGACCCTGGCGTCTTCCGCGTCTACCCCCGGCCCCGGGGTGGCCCCGAGCCCCTGAGCCCCTTCCCTGTGTCGCCTCTGGCTGGGCCTGGCTCCCTGCTTCCCCCTCAGCTCTCACCGGCTCTGCCCATGACACCCACTCACCTGGCCTACACTCCCTCACCCACGCTGAGCCCTATGTACCCCAGTGGTGGTGGGGGCCCCAGCGGCTCAGGGGGAGGCTCCCACTTCTCCTTTAGCCCTGAGGACATGAAACGGTACCTGCAGGCCCACACCCAAAGCGTCTACAACTACCACCTCAGTCCCCGCGCCTTCCTGCACTACCCTGGGCTGGTGGTGCCCCAGCCCCAGCGCCCTGACAAGTGCCCGCTGCCGCCCATGGCGCCCGAGACCCCTCCGGTCCCCTCCTCGGCCTCATCCTCCTCTTCCTCCTCTTCCTCCCCGTTCAAGTTTAAGCTCCAGCCGCCCCCGCTGGGACGGCGGCAGCGGGCGGCCGGGGAGAAGGCTCCGGTGGGTGCCGACAAGAGCGGCGGCGGCGGCGCGGGCGGGCTGGCCGAGGGTGCAGGGGCGGGGGCGCTGGCCCCGCCGCCACCGCAGATCAAGGTGGAGCCCATCTCGGAGGGCGAGTCGGAGGAAGTAGAGGTGACTGACATCAGCGATGAAGATGAGGAAGACGGGGAGGTGTTCAAGACCCCCCGTGCCCCACCTGCGCCCCCCAAGCCCGAGCCCGGAGAGGCACCCGGGGCAGCACAGTGCATGCCTCTCAAGCTGCGCTTTAAGCGGCGCTGGAGCGAAGACTGTCGCCTGGAGGGGGGTGGGGGCCCCGCTGGGGGCCTGGAGGATGAGGGTGAGGACAAGAAGGTGCGTGGGGAGGGACCCGGGGAGGCCGGGGGACCCCTCACCCCGAGGCGAGTGAGCTCTGACCTCCAGCACGCTACAGCCCAGCTCTCTCTGGAGCATCGAGATTCCTGAGGGCTGTGGGCAGGGGGCCCTGGTCCCCCCACCTCCCATGCTTCTTTTGCTGCCTTAACCGCCCCCCCCCCCAAGCCCTGGAGGTGAGGACAGCTCTCTGGTGTCTCCCCTGCCTCCTCCCCTTTCCTGCCCCGACGTTTTGTATAAAACTTTTAATTTTCTTTTTTTTAATGGTGAGGGTGGGTGGGTGCCCAGGGCTGGGGGCTTTCCCCTATCTGTGGGTTTCGAAGCTCCAGGCAAAGTGGTGGTGGGGGGTTGGGGGGGGAGTTGAGGGGGCCACCTCCATTCTGGGGAATTTATATTTGAACTGAGGCGCTGGCCTCAATGCCCAGGAACGTTTTTTATTACAATCGCTTAGGAAGTAAAAGCCTTGTCTCCCTCCCTATTCTCTGCCTCCTGTCCCTGTCCCTGTCCCTGTCCCTCTCCCTCTCCACTCCCGGGCCATCCTCAGCCCCGATCCTGCCTTCCCTGCCCCTCCAGGGGCCCTGAGTGCCTGGGTTTCTCATACCCCACAGGGTTGCAGCAGGGGAGGGAGGGACATTTTATGATGAACCAAAAATTCCATGTTGGGGGGTGGGGGGCAGAGGAGGGGGAGGGGTGCCGCCCATAGGCCACAAATCTCTACAAGTGCCTGCTATTCCTCTCCTACCCCCTACCCCAGCACTGGTCCAACCCCTTCACCCCCAGCTGCTCCTAGGACTAGCCCACAGGCAGGCGGGTGGGGGGGTGAGAAGGGGGTGCCCTGAAACCAAACTGGAAGCCCCCTCTGCCTCCTAGCTGGGGCCCCTGGGGTGGGGGTCTGTGGTCAAGCCTTATTCTGTATTGGGGATGGAGGGTGGGGGGGAGGGAAGTTGAGGGGCTGCTGGAGAATGTATTCAAAACAATAAAACTTTGGACCTTTGGATGCGGTGATCTGTCCTGGGTGCTGGGTACAATCACCACGAGGTCGCAGCCTTTGATTCAGAGACAGGAGCCTAGACTGGCCCTCCAGGGGATCTATGGCCAGAGGGTCTAACCCCATCTGAATGGGTCCAATCCAGGCCTGGGAAATGATCTGACCCCAGAGGCACATACATAACCCCCAGGGCCTGATGATAAAGCTCTCAGGCATCCTCTGGCCCTCTGACCAGTTGCTCCCTTATACTGTGGGGATCCGCTGGTCCTTGAAACCACGCTATTGCCCTTGCTCTTCTGATCACCTGAACTGCCTTTCCTTTCTGCTTCTGTGTATTCCTGTCTGTGGCCCTGTGGCCTGGAGCGGGACTTTGGCAACAGGCCTGCAGGGTCTCTTGAAATGTAGAGCTTCCACTGTTCCTTATTCGTCTTTCTGTCAAACTGAGGGAACGTCGTCCACCAGCAAACTGAGAAGGGCCAGGCTTAATCCTAGTTGCTACTGATTGACTTGCTGTGTGCCAAGTACCTGATACCTAGTTAGCTGCAGTGCCTTATCTCCCACATCCAGCAAGGCAGGGGCAAGTGGCTCAGTTAAATGACTTGCCCAAGGCCCTAAGCCCAGGCAGGACTTGAAATGAGGTCTGTTTCTCAAGCCCATGTTCTTCCTAAGCACAGGATGGTTGGATCTAGACAAAGGTCTCCAGATCACAGGCTCTGAAAGGTGAGCTCCTAAAGCTAGCAGCTAAGGTTGGAGAGCTTGATTCAGGGATGAAAGAATCAGGAGGAGGAATTCAAGCCAAAAGGGTCCTTAGGGGCAGCCCAACTCCTTCAGTGCAGGTGAGGTGCCGGAGGCCCAGAGAGAGGAAGGAGTTTCCCTAAAGCCACACAGTGAAGAAATGAAGTGGGAATTGAGGACTCAGGCCTGTTGGACTGGCTTCACGGAGAAACTCCACCCTGCACAACTCTGAGGGGGAAGGAACTGGCAGCTCCTATCTACTCAGGCTTCACCCTCATTTCCTGCCAGCCCAGGGTGGGTGGTCCCAGATGATGTCGATTGGCAGTGAAGAGAGGATCCAGGGCTGGGGTACTGGCAGGAAACCGAGGCTCCCTTGGCAGGCTGCGGGCAACTGCTCCCTCTCCTGGGTGATGTAAGTCACTCCCTGGGGTGGGGGCCACTGGGCTATTTCTGGAAGTTGGGATGAGGCATGTCTCCTGGCAACACAGATGCAACGGAGTTGGTGGTTGGTGGTGTGATGGAGAAAGGGGGATGTTATCACTGGGGGGAGGAGGGAGGACCCAGACTAGGAGTCTTAGCCCGATTCCAGTGCCTTCAGAGCACCTCTAACCAGGTCTAATGTGGATTAAAAAGTGCTCAGCTCCAGAACCGCTCTCCAGGTCAGACCACAGCCCAGCCAGACTTGTTGCTCCCAATTCTGACCCAGTGGGATGTCACAGGTGGCATCTCGTCTTGAAAACCCCAGCGGCTCTTCTAATCTTTAATGACTCACCTAAGCCTATTCAGTTTCTGCAAAACCACACCCTTGCTCCCTTCTACATCCCAGGATCTCGGACTCCAAATAGAAAGTCCTTTATAGAGCTCACAACACTTCATCAATTAATTCATCCTTTCAGAGACTCTCTTCATGCCTATAACCCCCAGCACTCCCCTCCCCCAGCCCCCCAGGCCTCCGAAGCTCCTTCCTGAGGCTTCTTAAACATCGCTCACCCCTTCGGGTCCCTCAGAGATCCCCTCAGTCAGCAGTAGTTTCTTGGTATCCCACAGACCTTTTAAAAACGCTCCAAATCCCCAGTCACTTCTCCACTGGACCCCAGTAAGACCCCTTACCTCTCCACGGACTCCCCTGAGCACCTCCAGACACCCACAGGCCCCTCATAGATACTTATAATCTGCCCTAGCACCCCTCAACAAACGTTCTCACCCCTGCAAACATCCTGGTAAGATTCCCTCCGACGGTAGCCCTCTGACTCCCACGGACCCCAATCCCCTTTTGGCGGTTGCCCACGAGCCGTCCACTGCGCGTGTCCCATGAGTTCTGTCCGTTAAGTAACCGCCCCCGTACCGCCCCCGCTCCGCTGCCCTTTTGGGCCTTGTTGGTCCAGTGTAGGATTTCCCAGCCTTGGGGATTGACTCAGATTTTTGCTTTTCATCTCTGAGCTGCCGTCAGAGGGCAGCAACGACCATTTGGCTGAAAAACTACAGCTCCCAGAAACACCCGCTATGGACTGCTCACAATGCAGCAGCATTCACTGAAAAGGGAGCGGAAGTATGTCCGCGCTTTGCCTTTTGGTTATTGTAGTCCGACAAGGCTTCAGCGAGACTGTCCGGCCCCAGGGGTCTGTGGGTCAGTTTGGGAATTGCAGATTTCTTGAGGCTTCAGAAAGGGCAGGACAGTTAGTATGAACATAGACTCAAATTAAGGGAAAGTCTAGAGACTCCATTTCCCATTATTCTACGAGGCAGGAGGGGCTGAGGATGATTTCATTCTAGTTCCAAGTAGTTCCGGGACACACACACACACACACACACACACACACACACACACGCGCGCGCGCGCGCGCTCACACGAACTCCGTTTCCCAGCGTCCTTTGGGGATAGTGTCTTTCCGGGTATTAATCGATAAATAGAGCAACCTAGTCCGTGCACAAAATCCGAGGCTACTCCTAACAGCCGGCTTCCTCGTTTGGGGCCCTCCTGGATCCTGTAAACTTAGGAAGCGGGAGGACGCAAAGAGCTGAAAACAGAAATTCTGTTTTCACATGTTTTAATGCTCGTCTCAGTTTCTTGGTGCAACCCACGTTGGTAGAAAAAGCTAAAATGTATTTGAAGACTATTGTTCTGAGAGACCACCGATAACTTTGTTCCCCAAATTGTTTGAGAGGGATTTTTCCTTCCTGATTTGTGGAAACTTGGAATGTTTGGACTCCCATTTTCCTGCAGCCCCTGATCAACTTCAGCTCTTTCTTGGAGCCTGGGGAGGGGAAGGAGGCGTTGAACACTCTGCAGTCTCCCGCAAGGGACTGATGTCTTTCCACCTTTGGCTCTCGCTTTTCCAAAAGTATCGATTGGACTTCACTTCCCAGCAAGCCTCTGCAGCCTCGTCTCATAAAGGGTCAGGATCCGGTCTGGACTATTACCCAGCATGCTCCGGGCTCCTGGTAGCTCCCTCCCCCTCAAACGGAGAGGCTGCCTTGAACTCCATTTCCCAGAAGACACAAAGGCTCTCTGTAGCAACTACTCTGAAGCCTTGGTGTTGACTACATTTCCCGGCAGGGACTGCGGCCTAGCATAGGAGGGCAGAAGAACGCCGTACCTACCTATTCTATTTTCTAGACTATCTCCGTAATTGCAGTGTCTACTTGAGGCTTGGGGAAGCACATGGGACTCCATTTCCCGGCGTGCTTTGGAAGTCGCGTTACACCTGCAATGCGGTGAGGGCGTGGTGACGACTCCATTTCCCGGCTTGCCTCACGGCCCGGTATCTGCGGATGCACCGGCGCCGACTCAATTTCCCACAGTGCACTTGGCGCCGATCGGCATACACAGCCAATAGACTAAATGAGCGTCTGGACTCTGTTTCCCGGCGTGCATCAGGCCTACGAAGCTCACCGAAAGAGTGGCTGCAACTACATTTCTGAAACACACTTAGGGCTTGCAGTTGCTGCAGTGGAGTGAGTGTGTGACTCTGACTCCACGTCCTAAAGTGCTTCAGAGTCCGCCGTCGACACATTCCCCTGATTTATTGCCCAGGACTCTATTTCCTGATGTGCAGCGCGACCCGTCATCCCCCGCGGTCGGCTCTGAGGCATTTGCAGACTCCATTTCCCGGCGTGCCACGCGGTTCCCTGTGCGGACCGAGGGCGGCGACGGCGGCGCGTAGGGCAGGCGGACTGCATCTCCCGGCGTGCCCCGCGGCGGGCGCTGGGCCGGAGCCGGAGCCCGAGCGGCGCGGCCTGGAAGAGGCCAGAGCCCGGGGTAGGCGGCGGCAGCGGCGGCGGCGGGGGCAGCCCGGGCAGCCCGAGCCCCGCGGCCTGGGCCTGCGCTCGGCGCCATGAGCGGCGGCGCGCCTTCAGGGGGCGGCCCTGGGGGCTCGGGCCGGGCGCGGACCAGCTCGTTCGCGGAGCCAGGCGGCGGCGGAGGCGGCGGCGGCGGCGGCCCCGGGGGCTCGGCCTCCGGCCCCGGCGGCAGCGGCGGTGGGAAGGCGTCGGTCGGAGCCATGGGTGGGGGCGTGGGGGCCTCGAGTTCCGGGGGCGGACCCAGCGGCAGCGGCGGAGGCGGCAGCGGCGGCCCCGGTGCGGGCACTAGCTTCCCGCCGCCCGGAGTGAAGCTGGGCCGTGAGTATTAGCGGCGTCCGTGGGGGGTGGAGATCAGGGTTCCTGAAGCCCTTCAGACGTCGATCAGGTTCTTCCATATGCCCAGATAGGAGCTCCAGCTCACTGGGCTTCCCAAAGATGGGATCTGAGCTCTCCCCCTCGCAGAGAAAGGGATTGAGGGGTTACCATCAATTGGAGTTTAGGATTAGAATTAGTAATCCTCAAAAAACAGAGGTCACAGATTCCTGTTCTTCCAGTACCGAGGTCTTGGATCCTTGAGCCTCAAAAACAGGAATCTGATGTTGCCATCCATTAGACAACAGGACCAGGAGTCATCGTCGCTTGCAAATGGGGCTAGAGAGTTATTGTTCCCAAAAAGAATAAGATCACCATCACCCCAAAAGGAGGGGGATCTGAATTTGCTTCCCTTTAGAGGATGGGGATTTGGAATGACTATCACATAGAAACGGATTTGGGCTTACTCTGTCCCCAAAAGATAGGGTCACGGCTTCCCAAACCTGGTATCCAGGCAGTCTGATTTTTAAAACGCAAGACCTGTTATCATCACCCATCTATAACAGAACTGTATCCCCAATGGTAGGAATTAATGGTTGCTGCTTTTTAGAAATAAGGACAAACTGGGAATCAGTGCATCCTGCAGATCAAGTCCATAGTCACTTTTCTTTGGCTTGGGGCACCTGGCTGGTTCAGTCGGTAGAGTATGCAACTCTTGATCTTGGGGTCATGAGTTCGAGCCCCACGTTTGGGGTAGAATTTATTAAAAAACAAACAACAAAAAAACTTGTCATGGTGGGTCTTTTTCCACAAAAATGGAACAGAATCAGGAAGGGTCACAGTTCCCCACAGAAGATGGATCTGAGGTTAAATCCTCTTCGTTATCCGGAGATATGGTGTCACTGGCTCTGGAAGAATAGCTATAGGATAATCTTCTTCCAAAAGACGGTGACACTGACCCCTCAAAACCGATCTGATTTATCAGTGACCTGTTTTCTTTGGGGAACTGATGAAAGGTTCCCCAAAGAAAAGGGATCACTCTTCCCCAAGAACGCCATAAAGGTTTGCTGCTGTCTAGAGAATGGAACTGGGAATTACAACTTTCCTTCAAATGCTTGAGGCCTGGATAGCCCCTTGTTAACGGAGGTCAGGTTCACCATTCCCACCACTTAGTACTTGTCCATTGGGGGTCACCCAAATACATGAAGGGGTGTGGGGCTCTGGACCACACAGATGAGGAGGTCAGGTCAGCACCTTTTCGAACCCCGAAGTATTTGGGGAAGGGCTAACTGTCCCCCAAAAGTGAGAGCCATGGCACTGGGCACTCACACCTGGAGGAGTCCTTTCTGCCACCAAAACCCAGTGGCGGTTACCAGCTCTACCAAGTAGGACTTAGAGGTCACTATCCCCCAAGCTGTCAGAAGCAAAAGTAAAAAAGCAAAAGTACCTCAGGGTTACTGCTCCGGAAAGTGGAAGAGACTGGGTCAGGCTTTCCCCAGTCAGGAGGGGACCCCAGCAGGCAATAAGCTCAAGAGTGGATAGAGTGTGAGGATGCCCTCAAACCAAGAGGGACCAGTGATTTACTGCTTACCAGCGATAGAAATTACGGCTTATCAACACTTGAACAGCAAGAGGTTTACTTGTCATTGTCCCCCCACATGAGAAATGGCAGGATTTAGGGTTCTCTGAAGGGAAGAGGAGAAAGGGCGCCTCGAGGTATCCAACACCCACCTTTGCTCAAAGACAAGGAAGGGACAAGGAGGCCCCCAGTGAGCATCCTGTAGTGATTTTCCTCCCTCCCACAGCCCTGTGTGATCGGGTGGCGGCAAGAAGGGGAAGGTCAGTGGATCGTGTGTCCCCTTTGTTCCCCAGGTGACAGCGGGAAGGTGACCACAGTGGTAGCCACTCTAGGCCAAGGCCCGGAGCGCTCCCAGGAGGTGGCTTACACAGACATCAAAGTGATTGGCAATGGCTCCTTTGGGGTCGTGTACCAGGCACGGCTGGCTGAGACCAGGGAACTGGTGGCCATCAAGAAGGTTCTCCAGGACAAGAGGTTCAAGGTAGCTTGGGGCAGATGGGGACAAGGAAGTGTGACCAGGCATGATGGGCGAGAGGGCCCTAGTGAGAGTGCTGGACTTGGGTTTCCACAGGGATCTGAACATGGGCCAGAGAAGGGAAGAAGAAGAGAGTGAATTGTGTGGAAGATGGGGGTGCGGGTTCCACGAGAGCCCAGAGCTGCTGTTTATTGGGCTTTGGGTTGGTGTGAAGTGCTTTGTAGGCAAGTTCATATTTAATTCACGTGGAGATTCTTTGAGGGTAGGTATTGGTGTGTTGCTAAGACTGAGACTCGGATAAGAGAATTAACTTGAGGGCAAGACTAGACTCTGGCTTGTCTGATCCCGAAGCCTCCCACCTTACCCACTAAGTTACCCTTCTGCACAGAGAGGGAAGGACGCTGGTAGAGGTGATGAGTGTGTTTGTGAAGGTCATGCTCTGACCCAGGTGCTTGGCAAGTGCAGGGTGAAATCCAGCCTGCCCTATGCTCACCAAACCATTGTGCCTTGGTGTGGGGCTGTATCTCCCTGAGGAAGGGGTGCCCTTTCCTCCTTCATACAGCTGTGCCCTGGAACCTAGTGGAAGCCCAGGGAACAAGGAGAAGATGGAAAAGGTGGAGGTTGAGGGCTACTTGGCGTTGTAAGGACTGGCGTTTTGGAGCGTAGGCTAGTCTGGATATAAAGGACCCGAGCCTAAGCTGGGAGGGAACCAGGTCAGGGCCTGGGTCTTGGCAGTGAGAACCCTCGGGCAGGAGGAACTCCAGAGTGTGGGTCAGAATTTGATTAGTGTTGAGTCCCAGAAGTGAGAGGGATCTGAGGGCAGGAGTTCCCGAGGCCAGAACTCAGGGGAACAGAGGATAGGGAAGAGACCAGGACCGTGTCTCAGAGAAGAGGCTGAGGCCGGACCCCCTATGGGAAGATGGAAGTCTGGAGCCTGGGACTCAGGATCCAAGTCAGGGTTCAAGGGCCCAGATGCCTCTAGGGGAAGCAATAGAGAGGAGTGGGGACCAGGGTGAATTGGGTGGCCAGTACTTGTCTTTTGTCACTCAGGCCTTGTGTGGCCATGTCATCTGATTATTCAAGACAAGCTGGAAAACTGAATTTATATGTGAAGACATTTGATTTTCGAAGGTCAGCAATAAATCGGACACTTTTGAATGGTGGGCTGAAAAAAAAAAACCCATCTGTAGGTTGGGTTTAGCCCATAGGCCTCCAGCTTGTGTGTAAGGGGAATGGGTTGGGGTGAGGAATTAGGGGCTGCCCCAGAGGGGCCCTGGAGCTGGGATGCGAGGAGTCAGCGCCTGGCTCCGTTGGCAGGAGTGGAGGAGCAGGGCTGTGGCAAGGGGCGCCAGGGAGGGGAGGCAGGGAGAGTCGGCTGTTGTCTGAGGCGCTTTCTGTTTGCTTCCAAGAACCGAGAGCTGCAGATTATGCGTAAGCTGGACCACTGCAATATCGTGAGGCTGAGATACTTCTTCTACTCTAGTGGGGAGAAGGTGAGACCTTGGGTGTGCGGGGGAGTCCTCCACCCGTGTTCCTGCCTGCCTTTTCCTGTGACTGCCAGTCCTTCCCCCGTTACCCCCACGAGCCTTCCCTCCCCTTCCCCACCCCGTTCCTCACAGTGCCTCACACCTCTCCTTTGCACTCTGCAGAAAGACGAGCTTTATCTAAATCTGGTGCTGGAATACGTGCCCGAGACAGTGTACCGGGTGGCCCGCCATTTCACCAAGGCCAAGTTGACCATCCCTATCATCTATGTCAAGGTGGGCAGGCAGGCAGGCAGGCTGTTGGGACCCAGGCCTACAAAGCCAGGGACCCTGGATCCTCCTGTCTTCTGTGGGTTCCCTCATTCTCCAGATTTATGTTGCTGTCTGTAGACTTTGCGTTGCTCGTCCTTGTCTCCATAACCACCATAGACGGAGCTTGCCCAGTGCTGGGCAGGCCACCCTGAGGCCTGACTGAATCAGGGAGGCAGGCTGACTGGGGTCTGGGGAGACTGCAAGGGACCTGCTCGGGTCCACCGTGGGAGCCCGGCGGCACCAGTGGTGTTGGTGGAGTTAGCTCGGAATTGGGCTGGGGCCTGAGAATGCCGAGGGAGAGACACTGAGGTCCGAGTCCTGGCCTTCGGAGCCTTGGCAGAAGGGGGTGGGAAGGAGGCAGGGCTGGAGGAAAGCCTGCCTCTCCATCGTCTGTGCAGGCTCATTCCCCAGGGCCTGGTGCTGTGGCCCGGGTGTTACTCTCCTAGCTGGTGTTTGAATGAATGGGTGAATGGATCAGAGAGCTGAGGGCTGATGTGGAGAGTAGAGGCTGCAGCCGCCTTCAGCATCGGGAGGAAGTGGGTGGGTTCAGGTTTGATGAAGGTCGCTCCTCCTGCCGGTCTTAAGAACCCTGGGCCCAGGTGGGCCACAGAGCTCTACTGGTGGTTGGTGTTGGGGGACTCTGCTTCCCGGGAGGGGAGTCCTCTGGTTTGGTGAATCCCTACCATGGCTGCCTGTGTGCTGAACCCAGCACCGAGCAATTCCAGAAGCCCAGTTGACTGAGACCAGACTTTGTTCCGGGAGAGCTCTGTTTAGCCGAGCGGACAGCTGTTGTCACAAAGAACTATAAAACGACTAGCAACTGCCATATTAGAAGGAGCACAGGGAATTCTGGAAACAGGCCCCCAGGCCTGCCTGCTTTGGGGGATAAGAAGGATCAAGGAAGGCTTCCCGGAGCTCATCAGGTGCAGGGTGAGGAAGCGGCATCTCTAGCCAAGGGCAGCGGAAAGAGAGGAGGAGGGGGGCCCGGGAAGCTGGCCTGAGCATTTACTGTGTGCTGGGCACTGGTCTAGGCCCTGGGGGACGCGGCGGCGGAGATGAACACACCAAGATCCCTGCTCTCTTGGCACTTATGTTGTAATCAGTGGGAGGGAGAGTGGCAGGAAAATCCAGCCGGAGAGAGGCTAGTCCGTGGGTGGTTTTGACTGGCAGACGAAGGAGGCTGAGCCCTTCCTATAGCCGGTGGTTTTGGAGCTGAGTGACTGACTCCCACAAGGCCTTCCTGACGTCGGGCTTCTGCTGAGGTGTGTGGCCGAGGTAGCATTCTTGAAGTGGGGAGCGGCAGCGGCCCGGATGTTGCAAATGCCCCATCGTGAACTTACGGAATCGGAAACTCTGGGAGCGGGACCCAGGGGTCCCTGTTTTAACAAGCCCTTGCAGTGATTCTGGCACACACTAAAGCTTGAGGTCCCGGGGGCAGCAGGAGAGATTTTGAGCCCGGGAGAGGAGCACGGGAGGGCCCTGGAGGCCGGGAGGGCCCTGGAGGCCAGGCGGGCGGAGCTGGGCTGCAGCTGTGCTGTCCCCTGCCCCTCCCAGGTGTACATGTACCAGCTCTTCCGGAGCTTGGCCTACATCCACTCCCAGGGGGTGTGTCACCGCGACATCAAGCCCCAGAATCTGCTGGTGGACCCCGACACTGCTGTCCTCAAGCTCTGCGATTTTGGCAGGTGGGCCTGACCTGGAGTGCACTGGTTGGCCGAAGGGGCGGTGGGGGGGGGGAGGGGGGACACTCCAACCCTCGCCTTCTGTTTACTCCTGCCCCTCTCTTCCCACAGTGCAAAGCAGTTGGTCCGGGGGGAGCCCAACGTCTCGTACATCTGTTCTCGCTACTACCGGGCCCCGGAGCTGATCTTTGGAGCCACTGATTACACCTCATCCATTGGTCAGACTTACGGGAGGGCGGGGGTGGGCAGCGGCAGGTGCAGCAGCTTTTGCGTTTTCTGTGGGCTGTGGGCCGCGCTCGGTGATACAAGCCTAACCTGTGTTCTTTTATCCAGTCCTCCCAAACTTCGGGGGGCGATGCTGGCGTCTTGCTCGCTTCACGGACGAGCAGGCTGAGGCGGAGAGCGGTGAGGCCGCCTGCCTGCATTTGCCCCGCTGGGGCTGGGCAGGGCTGGGCTCTGAAAGCTGACCTGACTTCAGAGTCCACTCGGGCTCTGGAACCTCCCAGTCTGCCCTCTCCTCCCGGCCTGGGGGGGGAACGGGCTGAGGCCCCGGGGAGGGGCTGCCGGTGACGTTGGAGCCGAGGCTTGCCAGCCCGAGGGTGTGACATGCTCATCTCACCAGGCCTCCGGGGGCCGGCCCCGTTGGTGGGGATGACGGTGCTACCTTCCAGGCTTGAGGAGAGGGCGTGAGGGGGTTGGGAGAGAACACTCAGCAGCAGTGTGAACTGTGTGGTTCTTAGGGGTGAACTTGTGCCTCGGGGGGTCGAGGTACAGAGCAGGGAGGGGCCGAGAGTACCAGCCTGTAGCCGTTCCCGTGGGCAGGATAGAGCCTGGGCCCAGGACTTCAGGCTGGACCTTCCCGAGGCCCAAGAACACAGAGGTCTGTGCTAGCTACATTGGGCTGGCTGGAGGCTGGAGGTAGAGCAGGGGCTTCCTGGGGTCGCTGCGGGGAGAGAGGCAACAAAGGTGGCAAACACTTGGATCGCAGAGTGCGGCGCCGTCAGGCAGACATGGAGGTTCAACAGCGGGCTCCCGTGTCCCTAAACCCTGCAGGACCTTGAGCAGGGTGCTTCTTCTCGGGGCCAAGTGAAAATGGGGCTCCCTCCTGGCACCCTCAGGATGACTGTGGGGGGAGAGAAGCGTTGGCAAGGGGATGGGTGGGGCAGCCCTGACCCTCCCCGCATTCCCCCTCAGATGTGTGGTCAGCTGGCTGCGTACTGGCCGAGCTCCTCCTGGGCCAGCCCATCTTCCCCGGGGACAGTGGGGTAGACCAGCTGGTGGAGATCATCAAGGTGAGGGCACGGCAGGGTGGGCAGGGGTGGGCAGGGATGGGCAGGGATGGGGCTGAGGGATAGGGGCTTTGGCTCAGACCCGTCCCTTCTTCTCCAGGTGCTGGGAACACCAACCCGGGAACAGATCCGAGAGATGAACCCCAACTACACGGAGTTCAAGTTTCCCCAGATTAAAGCTCACCCCTGGACAAAGGTGGGACGGGGCTAGGGGCTCAAGCAGCATGGCCGAGGTCCCCTTTGGAGGCCAGCTGGTCTTGGGACCTGGCTATAGAGTCAGGGCTTGGGAATGGGGCCGTTAACTCATCAGATTTCAAAGTTTATGGCATCTCCCATCCTCCGGAAGTTGAGGGTCCACGGTAAGTTTGAGTGCCATTTCTCTGCTGGGGAAACAGGCTCCCTGCAGGGCCTGTCCCATGACGGGACCCCCGCGAGCTGCTCACCCCAAAGAACGTGGTTTCCCCTCAGTGGTTGTGCCTCGTATGGGAAGTGGGGGTGCGGGAGTCCACAGTGCCTGGGCGGCTCACCCTCCTGACCACCCCCTAAGGTGTTCAAATCTCGAACGCCGCCGGAGGCCATCGCACTCTGCTCGAGCCTGCTGGAGTACACACCGTCCTCAAGGCTCTCCCCTCTGGAAGCCTGCGCCCACAGCTTCTTTGATGAACTGCGATGTCACGGAACCCAGCTCCCCAACAACCGCCCGCTTCCCCCCCTCTTCAATTTCAGTCCTGGAGGTGAGGGCACGGCTTGGGATGCAGGGAGCCGGAAGGGCAGGCAAAGGTTGTGGAGGAGGGCTTGGTGTTAGAGAGAGGAGCGGGATGCTGAGGGAGGGGCGCTCGGGAGATGCCCCCGATGCCGGAGCCTCGAAGCTGCTTCACCCGGGCTCTGCGGTCACGTGTGCTGGGCCCCTTCTGGTTTGTCGTTTAAAGCGTTCAGTAGCTACACGTGTCAGCTGGCCTTGCCAAGAGCTGGGTTGCTACCTGGTGCCCCTTTCTAACCCCGACCCCGTCTCCCAACACCCCGCCTCCTGACTGGGCATGTCCAATCCTGTCTTTAGAACTCTCCATCCAACCATCTCTCAACGCCATTCTCCTCCCTCCTCACTTGAGGTCCCCAGCGGGCACTGCCTCCCTCACTCCATCCTCACAAGGTAGGTCGGGGGCCCTCTGCTTCTCAGCCTGGGAGGCCAGCCTGTGCCTACAGCCCTGGGGAGTTCCCCGCACGGGTGTGGAAATTGTTGACATCTGATAGCATACACGTGAACAGCCACCTTCATCGGGTCTGATTGCCTGTATTTGTGTTTTAAGTGCCAACTGGAAAACCAAAGACCTAGGTCTGGCTTGCACAAACAAACAAAACGTTAAATTTGTTGTCCACATTTAAAAATTGAGGGCACTGCATGTTACAAATCCAGATTTCCTATGTCTCTTGGGGAAGAAAATCCGACTGGGCAGCAGTGGGCCTGCCTTTCCTCAGGGCAGTGCTGTGAGTTGGGGCCAAGTTTTAGCCACCCTCTCTTCTGTGGGGCCCGGCTGTTTGGTGAGTCACTCAGTGAGCAGCCTGGCCCTTTGGCGTCCGAGTATGCAGCGCTGGACCTAGAGCGGCAGCTGTCCATTTCTGATGTAGCATCCCCCACTGGGTTCCTGCTCTTGGGGGAGGTCTGAGAGGCAAAGGGTAACTGTCTGCTTTTTCCTCCCCCTCAGCTTTAAGTGAGGCTCAGACCGGCTCGGACTGGCAGTCACCTGACGCCACAGCTCCCCTCACTAACTCTTCCTGAGGGCCCCACCAACAACTCTTCCATCTGGGAGCCCCCAGTGGGGCTGGGAAGGGGGACCATAGCCCATCAAGCTCCTGACCTGGCTGGGCCCCTAGACTAGAGGGCAGAGGTAAATGAGTCCCTGTCCCTACCTCCAGTCCCTCCCTCACCAGCCTCACCCTATGGTGGGCTTTTTAAGAGGATTTTAACTGGTTGTGGGGAGGGAAGAGAAGGAAGGACAGGGGGTTGGGAGGCATGAGGACCTCCTACCCCCTTGGCCCCCTCCCCTCCTCCTAGGCCTACACTCCTCCAACCCCTCCTCCCTTCCTGTGTCCCTTGTAAATAGAACCAGACCAGCCCGTCTGCTCCTCTTCCCTTCCCGCCCCCCCCCCCTCGGGTGTAAATAGATTGTTATAATTTTTTTCTTAAAGAAAACGTCGATTCACACCGTCCAACCTGGCCCGTCCCCCTTCTACAGCTGTGTCCCCCCTCCTGTCCTCGGCCCCTAAGATCTCCTCCCTCCTCTCCCCACCCTGGAGGGCTGAGGGGGTGGGTGTGGGGGAGCTCCCCATGTCTTAGTTTCCACAGTAAGGTTTGCCTGTGTACAGACCTCCGTTCAATAAATTATTGGCATGAAAACCTGCTTCCTGTCTGGTTGCCTTGTTTCCATGGAGGTGAGGGAGGTGCCCTGAGGGGCTGTGCTGGGTCAGGACCTCTCAGGCAGGGGCACCGTGGACAGTGAAGCCAGGCTGGGCTGCCGGAGGCCTGAGTCCCGGCCCTGGCTCACGTGCCCAGCCTCCCCGGGCCTCCGCTCTCCTTCACACATGCGATGAACAGAGTCTGGCTCATCCGCTGCAGAGGCCTCGGGGGAGCCGGCCTCATGGACCCTGCCATCGTCCTCTTCTGCCTCAGGAGGGAGGCAGGCACTGTCCTCCCCAGGTGACAGTTGAGAACTGGGGATCAGGGGTCAAGGCCATAGAAAGTGGCAGAGTCAAGACTTGAACAGAGGGCTCTGTGTCCCACAGCCCGAGCTACCTGCTGCTTCACGCGACAGCAGATGACACGTAGTCACTCAGGCCAAAACAGCCTGGATGTAGACTCGTAGTGGGCACGGACATGGGCAGAGGAGCAGTCCTTAAACCCTAACAGATCTCCAAGCTTTCATTTCTGTTTCAAACAGGGCACATACCTGGCCCCCATCTAGGGATGCTGGGAAGCGACAAGCCTGGGAAGGTTGGTGCAGAGAACTTGGCTTCTTCCCTTGCTTTGAAAACATGCTGGGGCCAGATGGTGGGGCCAAGGGCAGAGGGAAATGGCATCTCTTACATGTGGTGCCAATAGTATGTGAGGGCAGGAGGCCCCGGAAGTGGAAGGAGGCCTGGGGAGGAGCAACTGATATGTCCTCCACTGGACTTCAATTGTGAAGAAAAAGGGAATGAGTTTGTCGTCGTTTTAAGTAAGCTATGTCCACTGCGGGGGGTGGGGGGCGCACTCAGCTTGAACTCACGACCCCGAGGTCAAGAGCTGCATGCTCTACTGACTGAGCCAGACAGGTGCCCCAAAAGGGGAATTCTGAACATGTCCCAAGAGTTCAGGGGCTGTTCCTGTGGTACCTGGACTCTCCAGTCTGCTTAGGCCAGCCCCAGGGGTAACTATACTGCCCAGAACAATCCCTGGCCTTCCCCGCTCGATACCCTCTGGATACCACCTTGTTTGTAAGATGAATACATACAGCAAGTAGACCAGAGACGGCAGCAGGGCTGGTCCCCTTGCCTCCCTGCTGCTCACAATTGTTCAGCCACGAGGTCACTGAGGTGGTCCCTGACCCTCCCTCCCACTCCTGTGGCTTCTGCCCTAGTCTGATCCCATCCTTTCCCTCCTAGACCATCTTCGGCCTCCCCCTGGCTCCACCTTCATGCCAGGAAGCCCTAAGCCCCACTTTTGACCCTCTCTTCCCCCCTATCCCACCCTGCCCCAACTTCTGGGGCAGGCTTTCCCTGCCTTCCCAGGTCCGGGCCTGCCTCCCTCCCCGACAACTCTCAGCCATAGCCTCCCGTGCCTCAACACCTCGCTCTGTAGAGGCCCGGCGGGAGCTTGCCCCAGGGACCTGCCATAAATCATCTGCTGCTGTTTAGAGAAGGAAGGACTGCCACCTTAGGTAACCTTTGAAAAGGTTGGGGATCCCCTCCTATTCCTAAGACCTTTGATCTTTTGGGGGCCCCAACAAACCCCAACTGCTCTGTGACGCCAGCTCACTTTTCCTCCAGCTGTAGCAAACCCTCCTCTGGGCGCCGCCCCCCTCCCCCCAGTCTCAGGTCACACTCACTCAGCAGTACTGCTTAGAGACATGGGCTGAACGGACACCCTGGATTCAAATCTCCGCGACACTGCTGCCTACTGTGAGACCTTGGGTGAGTCTCATCCGTACAACAGGGCTAACGCTGAGATCACCTCACAGGCCTGCTGGGTCACAATCCGTGAACGGCGCTGACCGCGTGCCTGCCACGGCTAGGCAGCCGCGTTCGCTGTTATTGTAGCTGTGAATAACTGGACGGTCTCCAAGCAGACCAAGAACTCACCCTCCTCTGCGGTGCTGTCTGCCTATGTTCTCTTCCTCTTTCGCTACCAGATTCCTAGTGTTCCCTCAAGGACTACCTCCTTCGGGGTGGGGGGAGGGGCGGGGGGGGAGGAGGGGTTGTTCCCTGCTCTGGGATCCCACTGTCTCTGCACATCCCCATCACAGCCCTGAGGACGGCGGGGCTGAGATCTGCCTGCTCCCCAGGGGCAGGGCAGAGGCCTGACTCCTCTCCGGCCCCCAGCATCGCCCAGCATGTGCGAGGGGGGCCTGAGGACTCCAAGGCTGAATGAATCAACAAGACACACTCAAGAGAGCAAGGCCATCTGTACTTGGGTGCTCCTCCTGCCCCGCCGTGTGCCTCCTGGGGCAGCGCCTGCCTCTGAGTCATCATCCCTGGGGCTCCGGCATTTCCTTCGACATTGTCAAAAGGGAGCTTAAGGGAGCCCAGAGAACTCAAGTACCTTTCTCCACCAGGCAGAGCCAAGTCCCGGTGCCCCGGGGTCCAGGGGAGGGGAGGGCTTGGGGACGAGCGAGAGCCTGAAGAGGCATACGACGGTGCCCAGCACCGATCTGGCGCGTGGTCGGGGCTCAGGAAAGGTTACCTGACGTTGCCGGGCACCAGGGTGATGGATGCAGAGCCAAGAGTCTTGGCGAGCCCTGTTTTGCAACGCAGTGGGGTGACCTGGGACGGATCGCCATCAGGCCTCAGAGCTTCAGTTTCCCCACAGGCAGAGAAAAGTGGCAAGAGACACCAGGGCAGGGCCCTTGTGAGGAGTCCGGGGGTACGAGGCCAGGGTGGATCCCGGCACCCAGTGGGTGCCGGAGCAGCTTGCCGGGGTGCGGGTGGGGGGGCTCCCCTCGCCCCCCAGAGGGGCCCACAACGGCCATCTCACTGCTGCTCCCCAGCCGTGTCACACGAAGGCCGTGTCCAACTGCAGGAGCCCGCCCGCCTCACTGGCCCCCAGTGCCGCCTGGCACAGCTGCAGCGTGTCCTCCAGCGCCAGCGGCTGCGACGTCTCGATGATGGCGATGGTCTCCCCGAGCTCGGTGCACATGATAGTCTGCTGAGGCTCGGGCGGCGGCGGCGGCGGCGGGGGGGCGGGGGGCAGGGATTGCGGCGGCGGCGGCGGCGGGGGCCCGGGGCGGGCGCGGGCGTGGACGCGCTGGTGCAGCCGCAGGCCGGCCAGGGCGTGGAACCAGCGGCCGCAGGTCCCGCAGTAGTAGGGGCTCTTGTTGTACAGGCCGGGGCCGGGAAGGCGGGGCGCGCGCGCGAAGGCCACGGGCCGCAGGTGCAGCCTCCGGTGCTGCTGCAGGTTGGAGCTCTGCGTGAAGCGCTTGCCGCAGTCCAGGCACTGGTAGGGCCGCACGCCCGTGTGCGTCAGCTGGTGGCGGCTGAGGTTGGCCAGGGAAGCGAACGTCTTGCCACACGAGTGGCACTGGAAGGGCCGCTCGCCCGTGTGCGTCCGCAGGTGGTTGCGCACGTGGACCAGCTTCTTGAAGCCCTTGCCACACACGCCGCAGCGGTGCCGCCGCTCGGGGGGCCCGTGGACGGCGCGCCGGTGCCGCGAGAGCCGGGAGGCCGAGGCGAAGGACTTGGAGCACTGCGGGCAGGGCAGCTGGGCGGGCGGGGCAGGCGGCGGCGGCGGCGGCGGCGGCGGCGCAGACTCGGCGGGCACCGGGGAGGCCGCCGCCGCCGAGGGGGGCGCCCCGCTCTTGCCGGCGTGCGTGCGCCGGTGGTAGAGGAACTTGGTCATGTTGCTGAACGTCTTGCCGCAGCGGCAGCGATGCAGCGGGTTGGCGGTGTGAGCCCGCCGGTGAGCCACCAACGTGAGCTCGGTGCCGAAGCCGCGGCCGCAGTCCACGCAGAGGTAGCGCGCTTCGCCGCGGTGCAGCCGCAGGTGCTGCTCCAGGGAGGCGGCCTTCTTGAAGACCTTGGAGCAGGTGGTACACTCGTGCGTGCCCCCGATGTGGGCCCGCCCGTGCGCCAGCAGCCGGTTGGCCGAGCTGAAGCTGCGCTGGCACTGGGTGCAGTGGAAGGGGTGGGCCGCCGATGCTGGGCCGCGGGAGGCCCGCCGGTGTCGCCGGCGCGCCTCCGCGGCCGTCCAGGGTTGGGGACAATCCGCACAGCCCTGGGCCCGGCCGGCTGTGGACCTGTCGCCTCCCGTAGCATCCTCACCGACCTCTGCCGCCACCTCCTCTTCCTCCTCTGTGTCTTCCTCTGTGTCTTCCTCCTCCTCCTCTTCCTCCTCCTCCTCTAGCCCGTTGCGCTCTTCTTTCTCTAGGGAGTCAAAGTGGGTGCCCTGATGCTCCAAGAACTCCTCGGGAGTGGCACAGAGGGTAGAGCACTCGGGACACTCGTAGGGCTCCATCTTAACTTCGGGTGGAGCGGGGGGTGGCGGGGGTGGCGTCGGCGGGGGCAGCGGGGGCGGCCCTGGTGGCTCGGTGGCTGCAGCAGAAAGGTGCCGGGCCTTGCGATGAGCCACCCACAGCTCAGGCGAGGGGAAGAGCTCCTGGCAGTCCCCGCACTGGTACTGGATCTGGCTTGCAGACTCCCGGAGGTGGGCGTCCTGGTGGGCCAGGAGCTCGCCGGGGGACAGGATGAGCTGGTTGCACTCCCCACACTGGAAGGGCCCTTCCTCAGGCCCTGCCATGAGCTCGGGCTCCAGGCCAGGATCCTGGGCGGCCAGTGCCTCGTCCTCAGTGACAGTGGGCACATGCTGTTCCTGGTGCGAGAGGACTTCCTCCAGCGTGTTGTAGAGACTGCCACACTCAGAGCACATGAACTGGTGATGCTGGAAGAAAAGGGACGAGGCCAGCGCCTCCCCAGGTGTCATCTCGGTCACCTCTGCTGACATCTCCCCGAACATCGGTGTTGACGTCTCCACGGCCCCTGGCGACATCTGCGTGGGCAGCTCAGCCACCTCAGCCGCCACCTCTGCCATGGTGGGGGGGGCAGTGCCTGGAGAAAGCAGGGGGAGCTGGTGAGACATCAGGAACCCAGGGGCGGCGGGGGCGGGGGGGGGCGGCTCAGGACCTTCCCCGCTCGTCCCCTCACTCACCAGACTATCAATCAGCAAGCCTGGATCCAGTGCTGGTACCTCAATTTTCAATGAACATGTGACTCCGAAGCGGATGCACACCCCGTGGTGCCAGACATCTGTAAGACAGCGACAGCCCCCTTCCGTCTGGCCCCTGATGCTACCGTCCCTCCTTACCCGGAGGGCCACCCGCACCCTTGAGAGAGAGAGAGAATGAGAGACAGAGAGCACGAGAGGGAGGAGGGTCAGAGGGAGAAGCAGACTCCCCGCCGAGCAGGGAGCCCGATGCGGGACTCGATCCCGGGACTCCAGGATCACAACCTGAGCCGAAGGCAGTCGCTTAACCAACTGAGCCACCCAGGCGCCCCACCTGCACCCTTTCTAAGAACACGTGTCTCTTTACGCCTCTTGACCTTTGCCTGGATGGTTTTCTCACTGGGCACCACCTTTCCTCCTGCCATATGGACACATACAGAGCAGCAAAGAGTTCAAGAGCACAGGCTCCTGGACCAGACTGCCCTTGGCTTGAATCTGAGCTCCAGCACATTATTAACTTTCTCTCTCTGATGCTGTTTTGTCACCTGTGAAAGGGCGTAAAAGTAGTGCTGACCACAAAGGCCCTGGTGCCCGAGAAAGGTCAGACAGAACCATGACTTGTGGTTCTCCAGAACTGTTGTTCCTGAACCCGAAGTCTTTCCTGTTACTATTCCTTCTGCCGAGAAAGTTCTCTCCTTTTCTGGTCTAGCAAAACCGTGCCCAGCATTTCCTTTGTGAAGACTTTTCTGACATCTCTACATCCTCAGGGGGATGTCCACTCCTTTTTTTTTTTTTTTTAAAGATTTTATTTATTTAACAGAGAGAGACACAGTGAGAGAAGGAACACAAGCAGAGGGAGTGGGAGAGGGAGAAGCAGGCTTCCCGCCAAGCAGGGAGCCCGATGCGGGGCTCGATCCCAGGACCCTGAGATCATGACCTGAGCCGAAGGCAGACGCTTAACGACTGAGCCACCCAGGCGCCCAGGGGGATGTCCACTCCTGCCTCCTTGGGGTTCCTGTGGTAATCTGTGCCACCTCTAGCAAAGCCAATATCACGAGCCCGGGATGCAGTCTGTGCTCCTCTTCAGACTGAGCATGCAGGCATGGCAGGTCTGATTCACTGTAGGTGCTGATGTTACCAACAAAACCACGGACCTGGGACGGGGATCTTTAACTTCTGAACTTCCCTCTACATGCCCCCATCTCCCTTTCTACATGTGTGGGCTCAACACAACCCAGGCCTCTGAGCCACTTGAGCAAATGACGGTGCCCCTTACAACCTAGTTTCTGAATCCAACCTCCACTGTCTCCATCTCTTCTTTAACTCATCTGTTAGTGCCAGAGGGCAGGTGGAGCTCAGCTTACAGCCAGGCAGGCAAAGATGCTCATATTAAGCTCCCAGAGAGCAGGGAAGTTAGTTTTTTCATCACTGATATATTTCCAGCACCAAGAACAATGATTAGCCCACAACAGGTACTCAGTAGATATTCTGTGAATGAAAAATGCTCCCTCCAGGAAGTGAGGCCATGAGAGTCTAACTCTCCCTGCGCCCATCCCACTTCTCCCAACAGACCAACTTTCCCCATGGACCATGAACTCCCACAATAACACAGCCGAGCACATGACCCTGTTTTTAGTTGATGCCCAATACATGCTACCTGAATAAATGATTCACTAAAAGCCCAGGACTTACTTTTTCCTAACTACCTATTCCAACTCCCTCACTAATATTTGAATTGCCACGGCCCTGCACACAACAGCCACCCAATAAAGGATCTTCCTGGAAGGAGTCAGCCCGGATCCCCAGAGTTCAGTTTTTCCTTGTTTACAGCCGCACTCCAAACAGAACTCCCATCAGGCGAGGCCCAAGGCCTGGTGTAAGGCTTACACACAAAGTAGGCACCCAGTACACGTCCCTCTGGAAGGTGGCCCAAGCAACCTAAAATTTGGACTTTTTGTCTACATTCCTCCTTTCCCAATTGTGGGATTGTGTACTATTGGTGGGGAGGAGATAGGGGCTTTTTACACGGTAGACCAGTAAGTCCTCCCAGGAAAGAACCCACCAGGGGCCTGGAAGTTCAACTTTTCCGCTACACGTCCCTTTTCACCGACCAGACTTATCAACTCCGCTGCATGAGAGCGCCCTGCAGGGGTGGGGGCGGCGGGCTCCAGGGTAGGGTCCTGCACGCCGCACGAGTGGAATCAATGCTCTAGGGCACATAGGAAGGAGCGCTCTCCTTCCACTCCACGCCGCTCCCGCCCTAGCGCAGGCCCCAAGGCTCTTCGTCCCCCGGTGTCCCCTTCGTTCTACCTCAGCCCTCTCCCTACGCCCAGCGAACTCTTCCCCCGCCCGCCCCGCGGCGCCCTCACCAGTCTCTCTTGCCTCCTGCAGCCCCCGCCGCTCTTGACACAGACCCTCTCTGCTCCAGGCGTGCGGGACCCCTCACTATCCACGCCTCCCATTGGGAGGTGCTCTTACCCGTGGCAGCCAATCAGAGCCGTCAGCGAAGGGCACGCGCCCTTGCGCCTGCGTGTTGACGTTCAGGCGGGGCTCGACGAGTTTCTCCACGCACACAACTGTTCCCTGTGGGCGGAGCTTGGGGGGGGGGCGGCTCAGGCAAGCGCCTGCGCAGTTCTTCTGGGCTGCCCTGCCAAAAATCAGTTAAGTGGTGAGAAGTGGGCATCATTGGAAAGCGACGAGTGAACTGGGTGGCCGGAGACCTTGACAGAGGTGTTATTTTGTAGCTGAAGAGGCTGAGCATCTCTGAGAGCATAGCTTTGGAGCCAGACACACTTGGCGTACTTCTCTCAGGGCCTCTCTTTTACTCTGTGTAAAATGGGCTTGAATCACATCCACCTCAAAGGCTGTTGAGGGGTTGAATGAAATCAGACACGTAAAAGCGCTCAGCACTGATACACTGTGGATGCTCACTATAACCCATCTAACATGGACGTAGTCCTTCCCAGTTTGTAAAATTGCTTTCCCTTCCCTCCCACTCTTCACTTGATTTAACGATAGTCACTTATCGGGCGCCTACTGTGTGTCTGGCCCAGGAGTAGGCCTCAATAGGTGACAGTTGACATTAGAGATAGGGACTCTTCCAAGGTCACTGCTGCAGCCCAAGCAGAGCCAGTGCTGAGGCAGTGCCAGGCAGGACCTAGGTCCCCTGCCTTTCAAGGGGAGATAATTCAGGGGTGGGAACCACTCTGGAGAGACTTGTTTCAAGGTATGTGCGAGCCCTGACCTTGAGTCACCTAAGTGTGTGTGTTGGGGGTGTGGCCACCATGCCCAAGGCTCCGCCTCAGGGGAGCTGCTCAGACATGCAGCCTGGACTCCAGTTCTCTTGATAGGGACCTGCCCTCGCAAGAGTGCAACTTGTAGGTGCAGGTTAGAGAGGGGGTATTGGGAGGCTGAGATTGGAAAGGGTTGTTGGGTGGGTGGGGGGCATTTGAGACAGGAAGAGGCTGTAATAGGGGACTGTGATGGATGCCATCAGGAAGTGAACAGTCAGGATGGAGGGGCCTGTTGCAATCGGGAAGGAGGTATTGGTTCCTAACATGAGATGGGGGAGCTTCCTTGTCTTGATCAGGGGAAGGAACTTGGGAGGATATAAGGCGACAGTTCAGTATCAATGAGGAACACAGGGGAACACAGTATCAATGAGGAACACAGTATCAATGAGGAATCAGATGGGGCTTCTGTTGGGTGAAAGGAGATTCCATTTGGGGTCATGAGATGGCACGGTTGTGACGTAGGTTCCTGGTTGCCATTAGGAGTAAGGGGCAGGCTGATGGAGGAGCGTGCAAGTCCAGATCATAAGGGGTCTGGGAGCTATTTGAAGCCAGGACGGTTGCTATTGTGGTCCTTTGCCTTGGGCAGCTGGGAGCAGTGGTAATGTGGGCGTCTAAATCATGTTTAGGATGGGGCTGTAGTCCATGAGATGAGTATTTCCAACAGGGCTTGACGTGGGGCAACAAGGACCCAGCGGCTTAAGTCACGGGCGGACAGAAGCAACCCTGCATGCAAACAGGTACCAGATCCAACTCAGACGCGGAAATCACTCTCGCTTTGCGCAGGCGCAGCACTGGCGGGCAAGACGCTACGGATGGGGGCGGGCCCAGGGGGGTGGGGCTTGGAAGCTTCGCTCTGCGCTTGCGCCTAAGGGGCGTGGCGGTCGCACCTGCGCGAGTTGGGGGAAGGAGGAGGGGCGAGGTGACGCAGGCGTAATAATAGAGAAGGTGCCAGAAAGATCCAAAACAAGTGGCTGCGGCCGTCGCCCAGGAGTCGTCAGACGCCGGAATCCGGTGAGGATCCAGAGAGGCCCGAGGGCGGCTAGTGGCGGGTAGACGGAACCACTTGTGTGTTGGGGGGAGAGCGGTACCGCCCTAACAGGGCGAGGGGGTCGGGATCGGAGAGCACCACCTGTGTGGGGCGACGGGCTGCTTTGGTCGGTTCCACTTGTGGGGGGCAGAGGGTTACTTTCGGACGCTACCATTTGGGTGGAGCCGCGGCGCTGATCGGACAGTACCAGTGGACGGAGCCAGGGGGCACGTCCGGGCAGTGCTGCCCAGAGTCAAAGGGCAGTTGGCAGGGTTCCCCGGGATGGGCCCCCACGCTGGTTCGGACCGAATCACTTGGTCGGGTCCGGAGGCTGGTTCGGGGCATACCACCTGGGGAGGGGCGTTCGGGCTGGGCCGGCCCAACTGGTGGGAGGACGAGCGGGGTCTAGCGTCTCGACCTGTTACTAGGGGACCTCGGGCGGTACCATTCCTTTCTGAGGGAAGGGGAGCGGCAGAGAAGACAGGGGTGCGAAGGTGGTCCTGCCCGGCAGGACGGGGCGGGGGCGACGCACCGGCGGGGGCGGGGTCCGGGTCCCCGCGTCGCTGACCATTGCCCCCTCCCCACTGTGTGGGTTCTAGGCCCTGGTTCAGAGCTTGTGCCGCCCCCCCCTCCCCCGGGTATGGCGCTGTCCGGGTTGACCCCGGCCCCGAGCTGGGAGGAGGATGAATGCCTGGACTACTACGGGATGCTGTCGCTTCACCGTATGTTCGAGGTGGTGGGCGGGCAGCTGACCGAATGCGAGCTGGAGCTGCTGGCCTTCCTGCTCGACGAGGCCCCCGGCGCGGCCGGCGGTCTGGCTCGCGCGCGAAGCGGCCTGGAGCTGCTGCTGGAGCTGGAGCGCCGCGGGCAGTGCGACGAGAGCAACCTTCGGCTGCTGGGGCAACTCCTGCGCGTGCTGGCACGCCACGACCTGCTGCCGCACCTGGCGCGCAAGAGGCGCCGGCCAGGTATGGTTGAATGGGAGAGTGACAGACTTCCGGTGGGGACGGGGCCTTGTCCTGGCTGGGTCTCCATGGTGGCCTGATACGGACAGCACCGTATCAGCCTGTGTCCCAACTCGCTCCTCCCCTTCTCTCAGTATCAATGAGGAACACAGCAGGGAGGAGGCATGGCTTTGGGAGAGGTGAGTTTGTGGAATTTGGCCACATCAGTGGTGTTTGTGGCCACTGTTTATGGAGGGCTTATTTCATGCGAGGCACAGTGGTAAGCCCTTCGTGTGAACTGTCGCCGTATATCCTCCCAGTAATCCCATGAGGAAGTCCTGTTAGTGTCCTCGTCTTACAGGGAAAAGAACAGGGTTAAGAGAAGTTAAGCAGCTTGCCCACATATAAGAATTGAATCCTGCGTGTTGAGCACAGGAAGTACAAGGTGTTGGGACTGACAGAGTGTTCGTTCCATGAAGCTTATGTTTAGTGGGGGGAAGTAGCCATTAAGGCAGATAGTTTATTTTTGTATAGGGTTATAGAAAGACTAAAGCAAAGTTAAGAGAATACAGAGAGGGGCGCCTGGGTGGCTCAGTTGGTTAAGCGACTGCCTTCGGCCCAGGTCATGATCCTGGAGTCCCTGGATCGAGTCCCGCATCGGGCTCCCTGCTCAGTGGGGAGTCTGCTTCGTCCTCTGACCCTATCCCTTCTCATGTGTTCTCTTTCTTTCATTCTCTCTCTCTCAAATAAATAAATCTTTAAAAAAAAAAAAAAAAAAGAATACAGAGAGTAGGGAGTGCTTCATAGTGAAGGGAGCCCCCCTCCCCCAGATTGGATAACCAGTCAAAACCTTTCTGAAAAAGCGATGTTTAAATGGAGGTTCTACTCCTGCTGTGCGTAGATCTCAGAGGAGAAAATGCCAGGCAGAGGGAAAGACAAGCTTTTCAAGCCCTGAGTCAGTAATGAGTTTGGTATCGAGACCAGCGTGGCAGGAGCAGGGGAGACCGACAAAGCAAGAGCAGAGAGGGAAGTAAGAAGCCACTTCACACAGGGGCTTGCAGATGACACAGGTAGAAAGTTTGGCTCCGAGTTGATGCCCCTAGTCCTGTGAGGGAAGTACTCCTGGAGGAGCAGTTCTGAGGTGAGGAACCCAAGGGTTTAAGGGATAGGAGTCCTGTGTGTGTGAAGGCCTCGAGCTGTTGAGGCCTTGGCTGGGTCATTAGCGGTGCAGTGGCTAGTTCCGGAGGGGGATTCCGAACTTCCCTTGCCCAGAGGAAGCCCTTGGGAATTGGATAACCAGGAGGAGGGCATCACTAGAGAAGAACCGACCGTGTTTTTGGAAGAATATATGTGGAGGTTAGGCTATGGAAGAGAGGTTTTGGGGAGCCTGCTTACTCCTTGGGGGCTCGGAGTGTTGGGGGCAGTTCGAGGCGGCCGGGGGTGGGGGGCGGGCAACACTGCAGGGATCCTGACCATGACTCGGCTTACAGAATCCAACCCTGACAGTTGGAGCTGCTGTAGACATGGTTTGGACAGCCCCAGGAGGTCACGAGTTCGCCTGTCTCTGTAGGCATACAACAACCACTGGGCAGGAAGTGTTTGAGAGGGAGCAGCTACCTGGCCTCTGGGTTCTGGGGGACTCGAGCACCTAGTGGGGCAGGAGTCCCATCTCCAGCTGGGAATTGAGGCTGGGCTGGGGAGGGGCTGGAGGCTGGGAATATTTTTTTCGTTTTTCTCCTTCTGAAGTGTCTCCGGAACGCTACAACTACGGCATCTCCAGCTCTTCTTCCAAAAGGACTGAAGGCAGTCGCCGCCGCCGCCGCCGGCAGTCAAGCGGTACTTCAGACGCCCAGCAGGGTCAGTGGGAGACAGGTGAGCCTCGCTGGTGGGCGTGATGGCAGCGTCACTGTCTTCCTCCTGAGCCCTGATGAACCCTCTCCATCCCGGCCCATCAAGGAAGGGGCCCGAGGGGTCCTTCTGTCTCCACACTCCTCTATGTGTGGTGTTTGTTCTACAAAAGCATGTGTCCGGAAGCAACGAATGCAATTGTTTGTGGTGGTTTTATAGGGCATCTGAATGACATCACGTGGTGGGTAGTCTTCACGTGGCTGGCTTTGCTGGACACATTTCTGAGATTTATTCACGTTAGGTACCTTTAATTTGTTTTTTTGAATTTCCCTGCCAGTTCATTTAGGCTGTTTCCTCTTCCCTAGTTACTAAATTAATCAAGCATAATTTCAAACATACAGAGCAGTTGAAAGATGAGTGCAGTGAGCGTGCTCCTATTTTCCATCTCGATTCAGTAATTTTAACATTTGCCACTTTTGCTTTACTGTGTATATACGTAAGGATGGATTTTTGGTTGTTACGTGTGTGTATATATGTAACAATGGATTTTCGGTTGAACTCTTTGAAAGTAAGTTACACCCATCAGGATACTTTATTCCTAAATCAGCAGGCATTTCCTGAGAATGAGGAGATTCTCCTAGATCACCTCCAGACCATTATCATACTTAAGAAAATAAATACTAATCCTTTGATATTCTAATGTTTCATTTTCATGTCTTCCCAAGATGGTCGCTACTCTCAGGACCCACTCATAGTTGAGTTTCTCTGTGTCTTGGTGTTTTTAAAAGATTTTATTTATTTATTTGAGAGAGAGAGCACAAGCAGGGGAAGTGGCAGGCAGAGGGAGAGGGAGAAGCGGGCTCCCCGCCTAGCAAGGAGTCCAACGTGGGACTCGATCCCAGGATCCTGGGATCATGACCTGAGCCGAAGGCAGATGCTTAACCGACTGAGCCACCCAGGCCTTCCTGTGTTCATTTATTATGTCTCCTTAATCTCTTACTTGAGAACCCAAACTCTTCCCCTGCCCCAGATTTGTTTATTTTCTTCCCATGACGTTGACTTATTGACTTTATTGGGCCACTTGTTTTGTAGAATGTCACGATTGTTTTGGAAGTGTCCGATCATTTCCTTGTGGGGTCCCGGAACTGGTGTATCTCCCGTGAAGCGGGGAGCCCCCACACCCTCACCCTAGGAAACAAGCACGGTAGCAGCCACTGGGCGTTGTTTCTAATTTATGACTTGAAACTCGAAAACCCTGTAAACGTGTGGCCAGAAGAGTAGAGGGTAATTTCCAGGACTGAGAGTTGAGTGAAGTAAAGTAAGGTGCAATAAAAAGTGGGTCAGGAGGTTTGATGAGATTCAGGTTACATGTTTTGGCAGGAATGTTCCTTGGTTGATGCTGCGTGCTTCGCATTGGAGCGCATCAAGAGGCTGACGGTCTCGTTTTCTTGCTGTGAGTGGGCAAGTTTGAATACTTGGTTAAGGTGGTGTCTGCCATATTTGTCCTCCGTAAAGGGACATTTCCCCCTTTAATGGTTAGTCAATCTGTGGGGTGACACTTTGGCACATCCTGTTCCCCAGTAGCATCCCCAGTGGGTTTAGCAGGCATCGGTCATCTCTTCCCGAACCAGTGATGACATTGGTGATCACAAAATGGTGATTTTCTTATTCTTTTCCAATGTCTATTAGCTGGCATTCTTTCGAGACTTTTCCTTTTTTTCTCTCTCTTTCCTTGGGAGGAGGGGGAGCAGCACTGTGGATTTCCGTATAATTATTTATTTACTGTGTTAGAATCCATTAGTCATTCTTCCTGAGGTTCAAATTGACTAGCTCCTACTGTCTTTTTGATGTGGCTCCATCATTCCTTGGACTTCCTGCTCTGGGGCACTGCAAGATGTCCTGCATTCAACTTGTACTTTTCCTTCCCCAGCCCTGGAATCAGCTATTTCCAGAAGAAGTCTGGTTTCTTTTAGAGGCACTGACATTTAGAGACCAAGATCTGGGTGCTGAGTGTGTGTGTTGTTTCTGGGCTCTTTTAGTGAACAGAGCTAGAAATTGCTTTAAAAAAATTCATATTAGTTTTTTGGGGCCCCTGGGTGGCTCAGTCGGTTAAGTGTCCAACTCTTGATTTCAGCTTAGGTCGTAATCTCATTGTGCCCCATCTTTCTCATCTCATGATCTCAGATCAAGCCCGGTGTCGGGCTCTGCGCTGGGCGTGGAGCTTGCTTGAGATTCTCTCGCTCCTTCTCCCTCTGTCCTTCCTGTTCTTGGGCGCACACGCTCTATCCCACCCCCCCAAAAAGATTCGTCTTAATGTTTTCAAAATTAATATACAAAGACTTGTTTCTTGTACACTAAAAATTTTGTTTATTAAAAGTTTTGAGGTAACAGATTTATTTGCTTCGTTTTATGACAGTTGTAGCTTTGAAAGTACAACAGTACTGCTGCCGACTAGATCTACTGAATGAAGCATACCGTTTATTTGTGGTTCTTCCTGTCCTAGGAGTATATCCCACCGAGAATTTACAGTCAAAATGATCTTCCAAGTTACTTGAAATAATTCTTCTCTAGTTCGCGTTACCAATTTTATATACAGCTAGGTTCGTTTCTTTCTGTTTAATTTTATGGTTGGTGTGTTTTTTTGTCTCTAATTTTTTGAGTATGTAAAGTAGTTTTATGACTCAAAAGTCAAAACTACCATATGTAAGAAGGATGTTCTTAGAATCATTTCCACTGGTCCCCAACCCTTAGTGAGTAGGTAACTAATTTCATTCATTTCCTATTTGTCTTTACAGTGTTTTGTCTTGCAAAAAGAGCAAGCTTGTATATATTCTTATTTTTTTTAATGCAACATGTAACAAATTGTAGACACTTGTTTTGCACCTTGCTTTTACTTCACTAAACAGTCTACTGAGGGAATTACCCTGTGTGCTGCTTGCTAGATGTTTACATTGTGTTCACATTTAGACAGTTAATGAGCAATGCCCCAGTGGTCTGTTGTCACGCTTGTTTCCTGGCGTGGCTTGCAGGGCTTTCTTCAGGGTCAGACCTGGGAGTGGGGCTGCTGGGTGGTGGGGTGTGCTCTTCTAGATGACACTAGGTTCTACTCACTGCTCATCCTATGGACCGGGCCACTGAGGCCCAGGAAGCAGAGGGGCTCACCCAGGGTCTCATGGCATGGAGACCAGCCTTGAGCTCTTCTGCAGGCCCCTGCCTCCGTGCTCTACGTGTTATCCCGGTCCTCAGTGTGTCCCATCTTTCTCTCCTCAGGTTCCCCACCGACCAAGCGGCAGCGGCGGAGTCGGGGCCGGCCCAGTGGTGGTGCCCGACGGCGGCGGAGAGGGGCCCCCGCCGCCCCCCAGCAGCCGCAGGAGCCAGCCAGACCTGCCTCAGAAGGCAAAGTGACCTGTGGTAGGTGTCTGTGGGCCTCGGCGAATGCTGGATGGTGCCCGCGGCCGGCTGCTGAGCCTGAGGGGGGCAGACGCGGACACTCGTGCGGAGTGTGGCACACCCAGTGGGGAGGCAGCGGCTTCCGTTCATCATCCTCTCTTGCTTGTCTCTGTCCTGCGTGTCGTGGAAGGATCACGTGTGCGACCTCCTCCAGGAAGCTTTTCCTGATGACCCCTTTCAGTTTCGTCTGTTTTTTCAGTAAACGTTTTTATAGGTTTCCTTACTCTGTAGTGGAGTAACATGTGGGTAAAAATTGAGGATCCTGGGCCAGGCTGCCAGATTCACCCCTTAGCCTTGGCATTTAGATAGGTTGTCTGACCTTGGGCAGGTGGCTGAACCCTTCTGTGTAAAAGGAGGCTGATAGGGTGCTTCCCACCTGGGGTTGTTGAGAGAGAAAACGAATTAGCTTGATAATAGGTTTGCCCCAGTGCCTGGCCTGGGGCCCGTGCTAGGCGCTGCGTACTGGTTGGTGCGTCTTCTTGCTGTTACTGTGCAGTGTGCTTGGGACAGGAACAGCAGTGGGGGCCCTGCCCTTGGGGAGGCGACCTTCTAGTAGGGTGACAGATCAGTGAAACTGAAGCTCGCTTTAGATAGTGCCATGAACAGAGGGTGGGGAGTGGGTGGAGGAGCCCGGCAGGAGCCAAGCTACTGGGCCTGGCAGACCTTGGAGTGGATGGGAGTGTGGATTTTATTCCATACGGCAGGTGTTACCTCGGGTTTTCAGCAGGGGAGCGAGGTTGATCTGACACCTGTTTTTGACGGAACTCTGACTTTATCTGGAAAATTAGTTAACGAATGATGATTTATAAAGTATGTAGAACTGCACTAGGCATATATATTTATGTATATATATATATATATACATATGTATGTGTGTGTGTATATATATATATATATATATGTGGTGCCGTGCCTGGTGTGTGTTTAAATTAAACACAAAGGAAGCAGGGAACAGAGTGAAGAGGCTGGACAGCCTGAGCAGGAGAGGCTGGAGGTCTGGCCCGGGAAAGTTCTATTGGGGGGAAGGCGGAGACTAACTGTGCAGGCTGCCTGGGCCTGCACTTGTGGTAGGCCAGGTGGGTTGTGGGCTCTGCTTTAGAGATTCATGCTTTGACCTTGCCTTCGGGAAATTCCACATGGCCCTGAGGGTCGTAGACGGGCACGGGTGGGTGCACTCTCACTCAGCCCACACCTCTTTGGCTCCCTCTCCTCTGAGTGTCCCATCCACTCCACCGATGAGGCTGCAGATAGCCGTGCTCGGTGCTGCCGGGAGGAACAGACCAACAGAGCCAGCCGATGTCCTCTGACAACCCTCAGCTGCCCGGTGTGACTCTCCCCCGAGGCAGGCAGTCCTGAGCAGAGCCACGGGGCTGGCTGGGCAGCAGAGGGAATCCCTGCCTCCCTAGGGAGCCTGCTGAGCTGAGGCTGGGGAGGGGTCTTGTTGCCTGTGGAGGCTTCAGGTCTCTTCCCCAAGGGCAGGGCTGTGGCAGGGAGGTTGTTACGCAGGGTGTGGCTGGGTCTTGCTGGGAGGACTGTAAGCAGGTCTGACTGCTGACTCACTAGGCAGGGTGGGGCTGGAGGGAGGCTCTCCCCAGTAGGGCCCTGGTGGTTCCCCCTGAAAGCCAGGATGCCTCACCTTTAATGAGGCCCAAGACCAGGGGTGGAAGGAGGCTCCTTCAGACCGGAGTGACCTGCCATTCTTGCCCCCTAGTGTGTGATAGCTGTGGGGCTTAATCCCTAGTCAACTGCCCTCCCCAGAGGGGAAGAATTGGACCAAACTCTGGGTTTCTGAAGGGGAAGGGTGTCTGGAGTACCCCAGGTTTGGACACAGGGCCTCTTGAGTTTCCACACCCCTTTCAGGGCCATCCACCGGGCCCTGGGCTGGGCACGCTACTCGCCTGGCCTAGAGTTTTCAAGACAGCCCTGAGGTAGGGGTGACAGCCCCCACTGTGCAGAGTGGCAGGCTTGCTTCATGCTGTTACTCCACGCGTGTTCTTAGAGCGCTTACTATGCGCTAGGCACAGCAGGGATGGGAGGCGCTTGTCCTCACGGAGCACGTGTTTTGGTGGGAGGAGAAAGTGGACAGAAACTTCAGAGGGCAGCTGAGAAGAGAAGGCAGGGCAAGGGGGGAGGGAGTGATGGAAAATGCAGTTTTAGATGTATCTTCAAGGTAGAGTGGTCTCAGAAGCTCTCTTGGAAGAGACAGCGAGTGTGTGGATGGCTGGGGAAGAGTTTTCTAGATCTGGGGACAGCAGCTGCCAAAGTCAAGTGGGAGTGAGCCAGTGGTGATGAAGGGCTGGTGAGGAATCTGGCCGAGCAAGGGGGCTGCTGGGAGGTGAGCGCAGGAGAGGTGGGGGGCCCGTCTTGCGGGCCGGGGGGCCAGGGCTTTCACTGCTTTACGTGACGGAAAGCAGCCAGAGGATTTGAGTGACAGGATGAGCTTTGCTTTTCTCCCTGTTTCTCTGGAGGAGGGATAGGTAGGCACACCAGCGTGGTGACCTGGTACCCCCTTTATTGTGCCTCAGCCCTTGGCAGCTCATGGGTGATCCTGTTGGACCATCCACGGTGTCTTGGAGTCACTTTCAGGGGTCCTGTTATGTCGTCTGTGGATTTTTCACTGTGTACCTCTAAAAGATCAGAATTCTTGGAAAAATTACTGCACCAAAAACATTAAGTTCCGTACTGTCAAATGTCCAGTCAATGCTCTTATGTTGTCCCATTGTCTCAGAAGTGCTGACTCTCTATGGGGCGCCTGGGTGGCTCAGTCAGTTAAGCATCTGCCTTCGGCTCAGGGCATGATCCCTGGGTCCTGGGATCGGTCAGGCTCTCTGCTCCTCGGGGAGCCTGCTTCTCCCTCTCCCTCTGCCTGCCGCTCCTCTTGCTTGTGCGCGCGCTCTCTTTCTTTGTGTCAAATAAATAAATAAAATCTTAAAAAAAAATAATAAAAAAGTTAACTTAAAAAAAAAAAGCGCTGGCTCTCTCTTTTTAAATTTACTTTCTTTGAGAGGGAGAGAGAAAGTGCACGAGCAGGGGGAGGGGCAAAGGAACAAGCAGACTCTCCACTGAGTAAGGAGCTCAATGCTGGGCTTGATCCCGGGGTCCTGGGATCATGACCTGAGTGGAAGTCTGACGCTTAACTGAGCCACCCAGGCACCCTAGTGCTGGCTCTCGTAAGTCTCCTGGTCTCTGAGATTTCCCCCGCCATGTCAGCTGTCTTTTCCCCCATCTCTCTAACTTTGTATTTGTTGAAAGTAGTTGTCCTGTAGGTTTGTTTTTTTTTTTTTAAGATTTTATTTATTTATTTGACAGAGGGAGACACAGCGAGAGCGGGAACACAAGCAGGGGGAGTGGGAGAGGGGGAAGCAGGCTTCCCGTGGAGCAGGGAGCCCCATGTGAGACTCGATCCCAGACTCCAGGATCATGACCTGAGCCGAAGGCAGATGCTTAACGACTGAGCCACCCAGGCGCCCCATGTAGTGTTTCCTAAAGACTGAATTTTGCCAATTGCATCCTGCAGTCGAGTTGATTGATATGGTCCCCTATTGTCCATGTTTCCTGAAAATTGGTGGTTGGCTTGGAGAGGCTTGATCAGATTCTGGTATGATGTTTTATTTTCAAGTTCATTTCCCAGGTGGTATTGTGGCCTTCCATCGGGAAGCAGGTAGTGAGTGGCTGCTTATCTTTCTCTGATGTTGGTGGCAGCGTTTCCTCTTTGCCTTGATCTTTTAGTTTAGTCAAACCTTATATCTGACATGACGACGCTGGCCGCGTCCCGGGGAAGAGACTAAAGCAGGGGATGGGTGCCGCTGTTGTCCAGAGGAGGGTGGTACTGGCCCTGGAGGGGCAGGGGTCTTTCCATCAGAGCACTCTGGCTGCTTCTCTCCCCCTTGTGCCTGTCCCTTCCCTGACCCCCCACTGGGAATCCCTGCCCATTTCCCTCTGCATCTCATTCTGCCCTAGAAGAGAGAGGGATGAGGTGTGGGGTTGGGGGACAAGAGGATGCTGGGGCCGAACTGCGTGCAGGAACAAGAGCAGCTGTCCTCACTAGGAAGGCATCGCCAGACCCTGTGTCCTGGGGACAGGGAGCCTTTCTGCACAGCTGCCCAAGTGGAGGAGGGACTGTTGCTAAATGCTTGGTGTTCCTGGCCAGAGGAAGCAGTTCAGCCAGCCCCCAGCCCAGGTCACACGGGGGCCAGACGCTCTTCCCACCTTGCTCCTCACGGACACACGTGGCCCAGTCTGTCCACTTGTCTCCATGTCTGCTGCATCTGTCCTGGCCCCTTAGCCTTCCCTGACCCCTGCCCTGGCTCTGTTCCTCCCGCCTTACCGCTTCCGCAGTGCAGCCCGAGTCATCTCGGCGTGAGCTCACGTCCTTCCTGAGGCCCTCGGAGGGCTCGTTGTATGCCAGGCACTGGCCTCTGCTCTTTACTTGCAGCCAGTGGTGTAATCCCCAAAGTGACCCCTCGAGAGCAGGTGCTGGGTGAGGTTTTACGAGGGAGGCCATTGAGGTGCGGGGGGGGGTGTGGTTGCCTCGTGAGGCCCCGTCCCTCCAGTCATCCCCTGATGCCCTTCTCCTCCACGTGGTCCAGCCACCCCGGCCCCTAGCCTGTGAATGCCTCAAGTTCATTTTCTGCTTCTGGACTTTGATGCAGGCTGTTCTCTTTTCTGGGAAAGCTGCTCTTCCTTCTCCTTGTTTTTCTCTCTCGACCTACTTCTTCACATTTTACTTCCAGTGTCATTCCTAGAGAGGTTCTATCTGATCATTGCAATCTAAATTACACCTCGCTCTCTCTAATTTTCTCTTGTGGCCCTTGGGGTGTCTTTTAATTATAGGTTTCTGTGTGTCATTGTGTGAGAGGCAGCAAACAGGACAGGGGGAGTTACGAGCTCAGGCTCTGGAGCCAGGCACCCCGGTTGGAATTCCAGCTCTGCCATTTCCTGCCTCTGTGCCCTTGGGCAGGTGACTCATCCTCTGTGCCTCAGTTTCCCCATCTGCAGAAAGGAGGTAATAGCATCGCCTTAGAAGGTTGCAGGGAGAATCAAGGGGTCAATAAATGTGACGTGTTGCCAGTCTGCAGTAAATACTCTATACACGTCACCTATTGTTCTTTGGTTATTTTGTTGAGGACTAAAGGAGAGATGGAGCTTGGTGCCCCTGATTTCTGGCCAGGGGTGGCGGGGTGGCTTCAAGTAACACAGGTCTTCTCCTCTTCCCTCGTGGAGTCTCCTTGTCCTTTTTCTGTGTATGCCACACTGTTGTGTTCCAGACCTGAGGTTGGACTGTGGTCTGGGGAAGGTGTTCGTCATTTGTCAATGGGGATAAGGAAAGTGCTGTGGGGATTTAGGGCCGGAGATCGGGAGAGCCCTTGGGTAGGGCCTGGCCCATGAGAGGTGTTCCCTAACTGGGGTTCCATATATTGCAGGCCCACTGGTGGTGGGGCATGCATGTCACCCCACATTCCTGGCACTTCGTAAATAGATCTGTTGGATGGAAGAATGGATGGGACACACACTAGTCCGTCCTGGTCCTTTCGTCCTTCCACCCCCCATGTTGGGGGTAGGCTCTGAACAGTTTCTGCCACAGGTTGAGTACCGACCGGTGCTGAGGAGAAAGGCCATCTGGGAGGGTTTCACCCGCTCGGGATGTGTGGTCCTATGAGCTGGGCCTTGGTGAGTGAGTGGAGCTGTTGTGGACAGAAGAGGTGGACAGATCATTGTGTGAGTAAGGCTTGTGCTGGGGGCACTGCCCTTGTGACTGGAGGCAGGGCAGGGGAGAACGCAGCTGGGACTGAGGGAGGAGGTTGACTCAGGGGCCCAAGTGAGAGAGGGTCAGGCCTACGCAGGGGCCATGGGGTAGAGAGATGGGTGTCTAAATCGCAGTTCCTGTTTCTGGGTGCCTTCTGTGTCCTAGGACTTGGCGAGTGTTTCATGAGTTGCTTTTTTGAATTCTCATGACCACACCATGCAGCAGGGACCTCTTGTTTGTCTGTTTATGTTTTTCAGATGGGGAAACTGAGGCTCAGGTGAGGTCACATGCCCAAGGCCCCACAGCTAGAGAGTGGCAGAGCCGGGACTCGCCTCAAGGTCTGTCGGACTCCGCTACCTGGCTCTGTGCCTCTGCCACTGAGCTGCCCCGTGTGGCCTTGGACAGGTGCTGCCCCTCCCAATCCCCTGCTCCCTGGTCTACACCACTTGAGGGCATGGTCAGACAGTCAGGGGAGTCTAGGCTGTGGGGCTGAAGGTCTTGTGTAGTTCCTAACATGGAGGGAGCCAGGCCTGAGTGCCGTGGGAAGTCCTGGGCCCCAAGGCCAGGTTGGGTTCCCTGGGCCTCGAGCGGAGAGGGTGAGGTTCCCTCGCAGAAAGAGGAAGGGTTTGGGGTGGGAGGAGGAAGTGGGTGGTACTGAGAAGTCATCTGGGGGAGTGGGGACCTGCCTTCCACCTTGTGCTCTGCTGCTGACACCGTGTGTGGAAGGCGAAGGAAGTCAGGCACTTGGCACTTCCCTTTCCCGAGCTTGTTTCCTCATCTGTCCGCCGGGTTGCTTGTGGCCCCCGCCCCCACAGGGCCGGTCCGGCTGAATGGCGGGGGTGAAGCATTTGGCACATCGGAGCTGTTGGTGGCTGCCCTTCTTGGAGCACCCGTTGGGCGCTGTTTGCAGCGCTAGCCACTTTCCATCCATTGCTCTCACTTTAATCCTTTCAACAGCCTTTCAGAGTGGAATTCCCAGGTTCCAGCAAGAACCTGGGCTCAGAGAGGTGCTGACTTGTGCCAGGTCACACAGCAGTGCCCGAAGACTCCTGGGTTAGAATCGTCTCCACTGGCCCAAAGCTGCCCTCTGGGGCACAGGACGCTCAGTGACGTCTGTGGAGCCCCTCCACGCCCTGGCCGCGCGACCTTGGGCAGATTCCTTCCCTTCTCTTTGCCCCCGTTTGCTCACCTGTAAATTGGGGTGACAGTAGGGCCTGTCTGACGGGGCGGTCGTGGATTAAATGAGTTCGTATGTGGGTAGTGCCTGTTGTCCTTTCCAGCTTGTAGCTGACCCTCGCAGCCGGTGTGGTGTCGAGAGGGGGTTCTGTTAGGAGCCTGAGTCACGGGTAGAGCTTTAATAATCCCACACGGAGGTGATCCGCCTGAGGTCACACTTACAGGGACAGTCTAGAAAGTCCTGGGTCCTGTGCCCTGCGCAGAGCTGCCCCCTTATTTGGGCAGGTGTGGGCAGGGTCGTGAGTAGCAGAAACTCAGCTCAGACTGGTCTGAGCAAAAAGGGAATTGATCTTGGCTGAGAATCTGGGAGTTCCAGAGCTTGCGTGAGGAACTCCGTTTTTTTCCTCTCTGTCGTGACCCCGGGTAGGCCTCACGCTCTCCCCTCCTGGTGGCCAAGGGCCCCCAGCAGCTCCGGGCTTAGGGCCCATCATCTTAGCGGCCTCTGAGGGAAGAGGGCGCCTGCTGCCAGCAGAGCTGGCCCGGTCCCAGCCTTGAGACCCCTGGGCGGCGCTCGCGTGCTGGGTGTGGTGGCCCCACAGGAGTCTCACTGAGGGCAGGACAGGGTGAGCCTGGTTGCCAGGCAAGTCCATCAGTCCAGGCATGGGTTCTTGCACAAATATATATCGAGCTCCTACTGTGTGCCCCAGGGCTACACCAGTGAATAAAACAGTCCCTTCAGGGGGCTCACCCAGGGAGACAGGTGATAAGCCTGACAGTATAAGGGAAAGCACCGAGATTAGAAGGTGGTAAGTGCCTTGGGAAGAAAGGGAGCAGGGTCTGGGGGACTGGGAGTGCCGGGGGCCGGGGTGGTGGTGGTGAAGTTTTAAATCGGGAGGTTAGGGGAGGCCTCATTAGGAAGGTGGCATTTGGAGGAAGTGAGGGAGCAAGTGCTGCGGGGCGGGCCAGAGCATCCCCAGCTGAAGGAGAGGCAGGGCTGAGCAGAACCTGCCTGGTGGGTAGGGGTGCAGCAGGGTGCTGAGGCAGGAGTGCAGCACGTGTGGGGAGAGGAGGTCGCCGAGGTCGCCGGGACGGGAGGTAACAGAGGCCAGGCCCCAGGAGAGAAGCCAGGGGAGGGTGTCACTGTACTTGGGTGTGGTTACCACAAGGGGGAAGGATGTGGGTAGGTGCAGTGCAACCCATGGGGCAGTGGGAGGAGCCTGTGGGAGGAGGCTCTGGGTGGGAGGAAGGGGTTGCGGGGCCTGGTCCTTTGAGCTGGTCCCTTGCACCGCCCTGTGTGGAGCGTTGGCCCCTCCCTGACCAGTCCCTCCTTCTCCGCAGACATCCGGCTCAGGGTGCGAGCAGAGTACTGTGAGCACGGGCCTGCCTTGGAGCAGGGTGTGGCCTCCCGGCGGCCCCAGGCGCTGGCCCGGCAGCTGGACGTGTTTGGGCAGGCCACAGCGGTGCTGCGCTCCCGGGACCTGGGCTCCGTGGTGTGCGACATCAAGTTCTCCGAGCTCTCCTATCTGGACGCCTTCTGGGGCGACTACCTGAGTGGCGCCCTGCTGCAGGCCCTGCGGGGCGTGTTCCTGACTGAGGCCCTTCGCGAGGCCGTGGGCCGGGAGGCTGTCCGCCTGCTGGTCAGTGTGGACGAGGCCGACTACGAGGCTGGCCGGCGCCGCCTGCTGCTGATGGAGGAGGAGGGAGGACGGCGCCCGACTGAGGCCTCCTGATCCTGGACCTGGCAGGACTGAACCCACCTCCTAGCCTCCGGGCCACTTTCTCCCCCGGAGGACATCCATCCCTGCCCCTAGAGGACTGTCACTTCAGCAGCCCTGAGGACTGGGACAGATGGCCTGGCCCCTTGACAGACTCTCCCACAGGATGTGGGCTCTGAGGCCGAAACCACTTCCACCTGAGTTTCCTTCCCAGCCTCCTCCCAACCCTACCCTCTGGTGTGTTCCCTCAGCTTCAGGAGGCCAGGGACTCAGGCATGCAGATCAGAACGGGAGGGAGGCATAGCTACACATTCACCAAAGGCCCCCTGCACACCGTGTTCCTGACTGTGGGCTGCGTGCACGCATGCACACGGCCCCCCTCTGGAATCTCCCCTGGGCTCCTGCCTTGGCCTGCTCCACACATGTCTGGCCTAAGGGCTTCTCTCTCAGGATCTCTGATTTTACTTCCCCCAACCCTGGACCTCAGCCACGCTGGGCACTGGGGCTAGGGTGCACACGGGGCCTGCTCACCTTGCCCACACATCTCTCTAGCCAGCCAGGGCTCTCTGCCCAGCTTCCATACACAGACCTGGCTCTCCACATTCTCCTCGCAACAGTTGGACGCAGACTTGCACAAGGACCTGCACCCGGAGTGTCACACGTGCATTGCAGCAGCATCAGACCAAGTGTGTTGTTGCCCATGGGGCCAGGATCAGAAACCAACTTCCTTCTCCGAAAGGGAAGGCAAAGGCTTGGGGCTGATGAGAAAGGCCTTTTATAAATGGCGCCAATAAAACGGCCCTAGATTGGGGCTTAGGGTGGGCATCAAGGCTCCCTAGGACTCTTTCTTTATGCGCTGGAGGAAGGAGCTGATGAGGACCTGGGCCTATTACCAGTCCTGGGGTTCCTGGCCCAGTATCTGGCTAGAGGAAGGGCAGGATGCTGGAGCATCATCTGCCGCTGCTACCACAGGCCTGCCCTCCTCTCTGGGCCTCAGTTTCCTCATCTGTCAAAGGAAATACTGCCTTGGAGTCATAACCTTTCCCAGCCCCATTTGCATATGCTTTGCTCTTGTTAGGTTCCTGGGAGTACAAGTGTTTTTATTTTATTCCTTGAGGTGCCAGCTATCTAGCCCAAAGCTTTGGAAACCAAACTGGTCATGAGCTACAGTTCTCTGCCTGGAATCCCTCCCCAGATGGCTCCTCATGCCTTCTGGACAGTCACCTCTTAAATCTGGACCTACATTCTTCCTCCCGAGCCCAACACTGCTTCCTGCTCCCTTGTGGCTACCGGAGGTTGTGGCCCCTTTCCCCACCCCTTGTTTAAGGGCTTAGGAACTCAGGTTTCTTACACAATAACCAAGGTTTTCCTTCCTGTGGGGGAAGGGAACCGGGCTGGGGAATGGGGGTGGGTGAGAGGGGGTGGGCAGGGACTGCTGGCCTTTCTGGGGAAGAGGTGCTCCTGCCCACATCTGGGAACCTAGACCCCCGGCCTGTGTTGGTGTAGAGGGACACTGTGGCAAGTCTAGGGGTGGAGTCCTGACCTGCAGTCAAGACCTGGTCTAGCTAGTTGCTTTTGACTTCAGACTATACCTTTACTCTCTGGAAGGGAGCTAAGGTCTGCTGGGCACCTCCTCAAGATCTATTTAATGCTTAGCTTGTGTGAAGTAGGGATTCTACCTCCATTTTTGACAGGAAATGGGCTTCAGAGCGGAGGAGGTGACTTGCCTGGGGGATAGAGAAGCACTGAGCTCCAGAGGCTCTCCCCCCTAGTGGACGCAGGTTGGGGAGGCAGGTGGGGGGTTTCCACGCCCCTTCTCTCCGGTTGGGGGACTGTCCTTGGTCTGGGCGGGAGTAGGTTTTCTCTTCAAGGTTTGGGGCTTTCCGTACTTGGGGGTGGGAGCTGCTGCTGGTCCTGCCTCGGCTGGGCTGAATCGCGGAGTCGGCCTCATCATTGAGCTTTGAGGCTTGTCTCTCCGCCCCTTATGAATGAGGGGCCCAGCCCCCTCCGGGGAGAGATTCAGGCCCTGTCCACGCGTCAGTTCCGTGACATGGGCCCCGCCCATGGCCCGCCCTCCCCCATTCTCGAGGCCCCGCCCACCCCGCCCTCTTCAGCCGGGGGTCCGCCTCTCTCGCCGGCACGCGCGTGCCGGAAGTAGAGACGCCTAACCGCGAGGCCGCGGGAGGCCGCGCAGGCGCAGTGCGTGCCAGGAGTCGGCGGTGGCGGGAACCTTGAGGAGATGTCTCTCGCCTCCAGAGCTTACGTGAGCGCCTGCGCTGTGGAGCTGGCCTGGACTTGCCAGAGCCCGCGCCGGACACCGGGGTGACCGACACACCCCTGAGGCCCAGAAGTGGGTCAGACCCAGGCCATGAGGACAAGCCAGGGAGATCCAAGAGCTTCAGGAGTCGATGAAGGATTCTGTGGGGCAGGGCATGGACAGGCTGCGGCCAGGCGAACTAGGGGCCTGTGGGAGCTCAGAGGAAGGCAGGTTTCACAGAGGAGAGGAGCCCCGAGCTGGCTCTTGAAGGATGAGTAGGAGTTCAACAGAGTGACAGAGAGGGGCCTTCCAGCAGAGAGAACAGCTCCCGGGAAGGCCTTAGGGAACGTGCCTGAACGGGGTGCAGAGAGACGGATGGACAGGCAGAGTCAGAGGTAAGTGGCGGTGCGGAGTCAGCCACCCCCTCGTTGGCACAGCGGCCATCTGCCCCATCGGGCTGGCCACGATGACAGTGACAGTACGATTAACTAGAAGGTGGTAGATGAGGCGGGCCCCGTGTGGCTCCGCAGCTCCTGTGCTGGCGGGCGAGCCACGCCGGGCCCCCGGGCCCCCGCGGGTCACAGCCCAGGGTGGGCGGTGACTGAATAAGCAGCAGAGGCTGGGGGAGCCCAGAGGACATGAGTGGAGGTCCCCAGGAAGGCCTCGTGGATCGGACCCCTGTTCATTCTGTTTAGAATCAACACCACCATCATATGTTTTAACTGCGAAATAGAACATTACGAAAAGTTCGGACAACGGATAGATGGTGTTAGTGCATTGTAAAACACCTGTGCCTCCCACATTAAGAAATACCGTACCCCCAGGGGCGCCTGGGTGGCTCAGTCGGTTAAGCGTCTGCCTTCGGCTGGGGTCGTGATCTCGGGGTCCTGGGATCCAGCCCCGCATCGGGCTCCCTGCTCGGCGGGAAGCCTGCTTCTCCCTCTCGCACTCCCCCTGCTTGTGTTCCCTCTCTCGCTGTCTCTGTCAAATAAATAAATAAAATCTTAAAAAAAAAAAAAAAAAAGGAATACCTTACCACACCCCAGAAGCCCCTCACCACCCCACACCTGGCTGTCATGTGCTCCCTCTTGACCACATTCCCCGCCCCCCCCCACCACTTCCCCTAGCTGGGAACACTATCCCACCTTTCACAGTAATAATTCCTTGCCTTTTTTTTTTTTTTTTGCTAGTTTTATGTTCCTCGATGATGTAGTTCATTTTATCTCTTCTTGCACTTGATATAAATGGAATCGTACAATATATCTTCTGTTGTGTCTGCTTTCTTTTGCTCGGTGGTGTGTTTGTGAGGTTCCTCCACGTGTCTGTTAGTAGTTAACTCATTTTTATGAACATCCCCCAAGTACTTCATGCATTGCACTGTTGGTGGACATTTAGGTTGTTTCCAGTTTGGGGCTGTTATAAATAAGGCTGCTGCGAACATTGTTGTGCATGGTTTTTGGTGAATGAATGCCTACATTTCTGTTGGGATATACCGGGAAATGAAACTGGTGGACATGCATATGTTCAGGTAGATACTGCCTATGTTAGTTTCCTATGGCTGATGTAATAAATTACCACAAATTTGATGGCTTAATACAAAAGAAACGTATTCTCTGTACTTCTGAAGGCCAGAAGTCTAAAATGTTCACTGGGCTAGAATCAAGGTGTCAGCAGACCCATACTCCCTCCAGAGGCTCTAGGGAAGAATTTGCTTTTTGCCTCTTCCAACTTCTGGTGGCTGCCAGCATCCCTTGGCTTGTGGCCACATCCCTCCAATCTCTGCCTCTGTGATCACATTGCCTCCTCTTCTGTCTGAGTCACGTCTCCCTAGACCTCCCTCTTATAAGGATGCCTGTGATGGCATTTAAGGACCACCTGAATAATCAGGATAATCTCCTCATCTCAAAATCCTTACTTTAACCACATCTGCAGAGGTTTTTTTTGCCATCCATGATCACATTCACAGATTCCAGGGATTAAGCCGTAGACACCTTTTGGGGGACATTTTGCAGACTGCCACATTGCCAAACTATTTTTCTGAAGTGTACCAGGTTACTCTCCCACCAGCACTGAATGAGAATTCTTTTTGCATCCTCTCTTTACACATCGTCATCAACACTTGGTATTGTCAGATACTTTAATTTTGCCAATCTAATGAACGTGTGGTATCATTGTGGTTTATTTTTCTTCTCCCTGATGATTAGTTTCTGCTCATTCTTGAATGACAAGTAGGAAGTCTTTGGTGGATAGAATGGGCAAGGGTATTACAGATAGGTGGAATAGAATGTATGAGATCTCAGGGAACATTTGTCTTTTTTTTTTTTTAATATTTTATTTATTTATTTATTTGATAGAGAGAGACACAGCGAGAGAGAGAGCACAAGTAGGGGGGGTGGGAGAGGGAGAAGCAGACTCCCCACTGAGCAGGGAGCCCGATGTGGGGCTCAATCCCAGGACCCTGGGACCATGACCTGAGCTGAAGGCAGACGCTTAATGACTGAGCCACCCAGGCACCGCTTGTCTTCTTTTCTTTTTGTTTCTTTTCTTTTCTTTTTTGAGAGAGCGAGTGAGGGGTGGAGGCAAAGAGAGAGGGGAGACACCCAGTGTGGAGCCCGATGTGGGGCTTAATCTTGACCCTGAGATCATGACCTGAGCCGAAATCAAGAGTTGGATGCTCAACCGACTGAGCCACCCACGTGCCCCTCAGGGAACATTTGTTTAAATTGAATAAGAGGTCTTTTTTAAGGCACTAGGTTATTAAAAGAGAATGCAGAGAGATAAATGGGACAAAGTCAAACTTAAATAAGATGGTCCAATATGAGGCTCTGGCTGGGCAGGGAAGGGAGAGAAGCCAGGAGGGGTCTGGCCAACTGGCCCCAAACAGAGAGATCACGGGAGTGGAGCTCTCTGTGAGCTAATCTACAGGTGTGATGGCAGTGGGGGCCTGGGGGCCTGGAAGGCAGGTGCTGGGATCAGAGCTCAAGATACTGGATTTTGAGCTCGCAAAACAGTAATGGGTTGTGGTTAAAACCAGGGCTTTTTGATTTGGGACCCAGAGAGTCCTGCATTAGCATCCTGGCCCTACCACTTTACTAAATGTCACCCAGAACTGTGCTCCTTTCCTGACCCCCCAAATCATTCAACAATCATTTGCCCATCGTCTGTTCTGGCTACTACAGGATGGGTCAGATCCAACCCCTCCCTTGACAGGCTCTGGCTTAGTGGGGGACATGATCACTGGGGGCATCTCAAAGGGACATACAAGGAGCTGTGGAAGCTCAGAAGGGGCACACACTGACTCTAATCTGGCTTCACGGAACTCGGGCTTCCTTGAGGCTTATGTCTTCAGGTTCTACCACCCTCAGTGCCACTTCCTCATTGACATCTGTTGACTCTGGTCACTTGCCCTCATTCCTGAAGACTCTAGCACCTCCTCACAGACTGTATCTCTACCCCATGCCATGGTCCTACTGGAATACTTAACCTCCCTGGTTGGAGGGAGGTTGATGACTCAGTCTTCCAATTATCTAGCCTCTTGGTCTCCTTCCACCTCATCTCTGCTGACCTTCATCCCACTCCAGCCATTCATTCCCGTGACCACACCTTGGACTTAGTCATTACTTGGAAGTGCAGTGCACATAGCAAACATTTGCTGAGCATTCATACCACATGTCAGGCATAGTGCCAAGTGGTTTACATGTGTTTACCCTCACAAAAACCTGCAAGGTTGGTATTAGTAGCCTCATTTTAAAGGTGAGGATGCACACTAAGGAAGGTGACGTCACTTCCCTGGCTGATGCATAGTGAAGTGGCAGGGCTAGGATGCTACACAGGATTCTCTGGGTCTCACATTAAAAACCCCTGGTTTTAGGGGTGCCTGGCTGGCTCAGTTGGTAGAACATGTGGCTCTTTTTTATTTATTTATTTATTTATTTATTTATTTATTTGAGAGAGAGAATGAGAGAGAGAGAGAGAGCACATGAGAGGGGGGAGGGTCAGAGGGAGAAGCAGACTTCCTGCCGAGCAGGGAGCCCGATGCGGGACTCGATCCCGGGACTCCAGGATCATGACCTGAGCCGAAGGCAGTCGCTTAACCAACTGAGCCACCCAGGCGCCCCAGAACATGTGACTCTTGATCTTGGGGTTGTAAGTTCAAGCCCCACGGTTGGGTGTGGAGATTACTTAAAAACAAATAAAATCTTTAAAACAAAACAAAAAAAGCCCTTGTTTTAACCACAACCCATTACTATTTCCATGCCTGAAATCCAGTATCTTGCACTCTGATCCCAGCACCTGCCTTCCAGGCCCCCAGGCCCCCACTGCCATCACACCTGTAGATTAGCTCACAGAGAGCTCCACTCCCGTGATCTCTCTGTTTGGGGCCAGTTGGCCAGACCCCTTCTGGCTTCTCTCCCTTCCCTGCCCAGCCAGAGCTTCATATTAGACTATCTGATCTTTCTCGCTAGCTCTCTAATAGTTAGGGTCCCAGCAGGAAACAGAGGGCATCACAGCTGGGATTTCAAAGATAATTTAATGAAGGAACTATTTGCAGAAGTGTGGGCAGGGTTGAGGGAACCAACAAGGGAGGTGAAAGCAACAGGAAGCTGTGACCACCCTTAGGTCTGCAGGGGTGAGGAAAGGAAATGGTACTACTGGAGCCCAGCAAGAGCCATGGGACATGCCTGAGAGGCGCTGAAGTGAAAGGTAGAGCCACGGCCAGAACCACAGTACTGACACAGAACTGGGAGTAGGAGAAGAAATATCCAGAACGGTGCTTTCTTCTCCCACTCTAACATCCTGCTGGTGCCTCTGTGGAGGTCCCAGCTAGATGTCAGACGGCAAGGGAGCCCAGGGGATGTTGTCCATATGGGTAGAGAAGGGTGGAGAGTGGACCTGGAAGGGCAAAGGGAAAATGACCAGCACACTCTTGATTGCTTTACGTTGCCTCATCTAGCAGCATATCCCTAGCCTCAGTCCAGGTGGTTGTGACCTGTTCAGAGAAGGATGGTGGCAAAGTAGTCCAACTTCTTGGCCAGCCTCTCTCTGTCACCACTCTCCCACAATTAACCCCTGACACTACCCTTTCAGTCTCAACAAATACAGTTAAGGCGAATCAGTTGTGATTTCTTTCAGCTTCTTATTCAAACCTATAGGTATCCACACCCAGATTTCCTTCACTTCTCCAGGCTGTGTTGCAGGCAGCCTCTCCACCCGTGCATTACCCAGCCCATCATGACTCCCAGAGCATCACTCCGTCATCCTTCCCTTCTCTGTTTCGATAGTCCTTCCTGCTCTCTCTTCCCTCTTAGCCTATACATATGTCCAAGTTTCTACTGCCTTAAAAACTAACAAAGAGCCTCTACCTCCTTCTACCTCTAGTGCTTGTCCTTTTTCTCCTCATCCCATCCAAAATTCTTGAAAAGATATGTATGAGTTAGGGTTCTTTGGCTGCAAGCAACAGAGACTGACTTGTGAGCTTAAGCAAGAAAGAAATTGATTAGAAGGAAATGAGGGTGGCACACAAGATGGAGGGAGAGACTGAAGAGCCCCGCTTCTGAAAGGACTTGAACCAGGGCAGTGGCAGGGATGGAGACAGCAGGAAGGAATAACAGTTTCCTCAGGGCCCTGGCTGCCGCATGAATCAGCTCCAACCAGGTTCCAGCAGCAGGTCACGTAAGCTCACGATTCAAATTCCAGGGAGAGCCTCTGATTGGTGCGGCTTGAGTCACGTGGCCTCCTCTTGGCCTGTGGACAGCTGGGCATCCTGACGGACAGTCTCATGGAATCGTATCTGGTAGGCCAAGGGTGGTTACTCAGAGAAAAATCCGGGAGCTGTCATAGACGAGGGAGAAATGGATGCTGGGCAGGCAGAAACAATGGATGTCTGCGACGAGGAGCACTCCTGCTCACCAGCCCAGCCTTCATCTCCTATCTGAGCCTCAACTCACTGAAACCATTTGCACTGAGCTTGTGGGTGACCTTCTCTTGCCAAATCCAAGGACATTTTTCAGTCTTTATCTGATTCCATTGACCAGTACCTCTCTCTTGGAAAATCTTTCCTCCCTTGGCTTCTGCGTAACAAATCGATCTGCAAAACTTAGTGTTTCAGAATGACAGACATTTATTATCTCATAGTTTCTATGAGTCCGGAATCCATGAGCGGCTTAGCGGAGGGGTTGTGATCTTGTCTGAAGGCTCGGGTTGTGTGTGGGGGGGATATAGCATGCCATAGTTTCCTCAGCGTGGGTGATCCAACAAAGGGATCAGGGAAGGGAAGGAGAGAGAGGAGAGAAGGGAAAAAAGATGTGCAAGCACGCACAGAAGTTGTGGTCTTTTTATAACCTAATCTTGGAAGTTACAACCCATCACTGCTGCTATAGTCTGTTCATGGGAAGTGAGTCACTAAGTCCAGGCCTCACTCATGGGGAGGGCTTAACACAAGGCAGGACGCAGGGGTCACTGGGTGCCTCTTAGAGGCTGCCTACCACAGCTTCCATGACCTAGCATATTCATTGTTCTTCTTCCTCCCTGACTGCTTCTTCTCTGGTCCATATAGGGACTCCTCTTCCTCTGCACATCTTTGAAATGTGGCTCTTTCCCAGGCTCCTTTCTTGGCCCATAGCTCTTCTCATTCTGCATGGTCTTCCTGAGAGACATCATCCACCCACATGATTTTAGCTATCACCAGTATGCTGATGATGTCCAAAACTTCAGCCCAGACTTTCTCCGTGATACTGCACATGAATATATCCTAATATTGACTGCAGAGCCAATATAGACTGCTGGATCCAGCACATGTCCCAAGGGCACCTCAGACATCAGAGGTTCCGAAAAGAACCTCTCTGAATAAGCTCTGTGCCTCCTCGTATTTTCTCCTGTCTCAATGAATGGCACCTCCATCCACCCAGTCATCCAGGGGAGAAACATGGCCATCACCCTTGACACCACCCTCTCCCTCCCCCTCACATCCAAACATAAAGCCTTGCTGACTTGATTTACCTCAAGGTTTTTCAAACCAGTCACCTGCTCTGTATGGCTAATAATAATGTCACAATATCAGCCTTTAGCTCCTCTTGCTTGGGTTATTGCAACAGCTTCCTGGTTTTTCTTGCCTCTACTCTTGCCCTCTCAGAAACACAGAGCTGCCCTTGATGAAAACCCCCATGGCCTCTGAGATCAAAAGATTCTTAATGATAGGGCCCATCCAGCCTTTCCAGCAGCATCTTTCTGTCACAGTTTATATGGTAGCAAACCCACTGCCTGCCTGCATACCACCTGCTCTTCCTCACATGCATACTTTTGCTCATACTGTCCTCTCTGATTTTAATGCCCCTCCAACTTCAGGAGAACTATTTCCCCTTTAAGACTCAAGAAAAATTTCCCAGGCTGGTATTGTGTCCCAGCACACCACATTGTTTTGATTTATTGATGTGCTTGGTCTCTCCTACTGGACCATGAACTCTTGAGGGCAGGAATTGTATTCTCTCCCTCTTGGCATCCCTAGCACCTTCCATGGAGGTCATACTTATATTGGTACTCCAGCTGTGCATATTAAATGCATGAATGTATAAACGGGAGATTTATGATAGCCTAGGATTTATGAAATGGTTCTTTTTTAAAAAAAAAAAAAAGCTTTATTTTTTTCAAGTAATCTGTACACCCAACGTGAGGCTTGAACTCGGAGATCAAGAGTTGCATGCTCTACCGACTGAGCCAGACAGGCGCTGCCTATGAAATGGTTCTTGAAGTCAAATTGAAGTTAGCCAGGGGGAGAAGAGGGGGAAGGACATTCCAGTTATAGAGAACTGAATGTGCAAAGGGTAGGAAGTTGGAGGAAGCCAATTCAAGGAAGTGGTGCTGGTCTGGTTTGGTTGGCATATACAGTGCGTAGTGGGTGCTGACTGGAGCAGGAGGGGAGCCCTGAAAAACTGGCTAAGGAAGGTTTTGGCTTTCATCCTGTTGGCAACAGGGAGCCCTGAAAGAGTTTGAAGCAGGGAGTGATTTCATCAAAGCCATGTTGTAGAAAGATCGCCCCAGTGGCCAGTTGTGGAGGATGGACTAGAAAGGGCAGGACTGGAGGCTGCGAGGCCAGGTGGGAAGCAGGTGCATCAGGCCTAGGAGGAGGCGTTGAGGCCTGAATGAGGACCTGAAGGCGGGGGTCACTGGAAGAGAAGAGGGGATAGATTTGAGAAATAGGTTGAAACCTATGAAATTGCTGTTTTGTAAGAAAAAGCCGGTGTTGACTACTGGCAATTTTTATATGGCTCATCTTAATATTAAGAAGGTAAATGAACTGGATGGGACTTTGAGTCTGACTTGGAGGTGAATGTGACAAAGAGGCTGTCAAGGCTAGGGACCATTTTTCTGACTTGATTGCTGGATCGGATGGAGGTGCAAGTATGGGGAGAGGAAACCCACATGAGGTTGGGGGTGGGGCATAGTGGGGAAGGCTGTGTGTTCAGGTTGGACATTTTGATTTTGAGGTGCCTTTGAGACCTCCAGGAGGTGGCTGGATATCTGGGTCTGAAGCTTAGGCGAGAGGGATAAGATGGAGAAATATCTGGGTTTACCAGCTTAGAGAAGGCATTTGTGGAAGGGGAAAATTCACCCTGAGAGAGCAGCTGAGACAGAGCAGGAGAACCAAGAGAGTGAGCTTTCTTAGATGCAAAGAGGATTTTTAAAAGATGGTTGTGCCCGTGTGCTGTGGACAAGGCAAGTCACATAGGACTGAAAAGCGCCTGTTGGATTTACTAAGGAGGCAGTCAGGGAAGGGGACAGTGAAGGGAGTGGATGGGAGTGGAATGGATGGGCCCTGGAGGGGCAGAGACTAGGCCTGGCTTTGGGACTGTCCCTTCATCCTCAGTAATGCATGGCTCTAGCCACCAGGGGGCAGTGGCCACACGGAATCCCTGTTGGAGCGATTTACTGTGACCAGCCAGCTTGTGGGGTTGTTGTGGGCTGTGGCATAGATTAGGGGGTTGACCCATTGCAGAGGCTGTTTCCTAGGGGGAGGGAGGTCCTGACGTGAAGGGAGTAGGGAAGAAGTTCTAGAAGGGCAGAGGAAGGAAGTCCTTTTTGTGAGGTAGACCGGCAGATTCACAATCCCCAGTCCTGTGTTGCAGTTTCCCTCTTGTGGGCCTTTGGAGCTGCAGGGGTCTTATTCAACAAGGTACTCCCAACAGTTGTGGGGTTTGTATTTTGGACCTCGATTTTCTGTACTCTCATTAGTTCCACTTTGCATTGGGCTTGAAGACACACTGAACTTTTGGAGCTCCTGGCTGGCTCAGTCGGTGGAGCGCGTGATTCTCGAACACCGGGTTGTGAGTTTGAGCCCCACGTCGGGTGTAGAGATTACTTAAAAATAGAATCTTAAAAAAAAAAAAAAAGACATACTGAACTTTTTCCAGTTCTCACCTGTTTCCATGTGAAAGTCCCTCCTCCATGGAAATATCTCGCCACTCACTGCTATCCTTCAGGTCGTATCTCAGGCATCACCTCCTCCTGGAAGCCCTCTCTCACTGTCCCCTCTACCTTCTCTTGGTTCCTACAGAGTACTGAGTGTTCCCTATCTTGAGTCTTAATGTTCTGGCTTATAATTGCTTATTTATTTACTTATTTTTGGTCAGTTTTATTGCGGTATAATTTAAATACAGCACTTACTAGTTGAGTGTATGATGAGCGCCCCCCCGCCGCCCAACACACACACACACACACACACACACACACACAAAGACTCATGTAGCCACCACCACAATCATGATGCAAAACTGCCCATTACCCCACAAGTCCCCTCCTACTCGCAGCATTTCCAACCACTGATCTGCTTTTTGGTTGCTATAGTTTTGCTCTGGGTAGAATTTCCTGTAAATGGGATCCTACAGTATGTAGTCTTCTGTGTCCAGCTTCTCTCCCTTTGCTCTGGGATTTATCTGTGTTGCTGCCTCTGTTGTCTATCTCCCCCCAGACCAGGTCTCTGTGAGGGCAGAGTTGTGCCTCGGTCATCTTTGTGTCTTCGACTCACAGCAAAGTACTAGGACACACTAGCACTCGGTAGATGTTTTCTTAAATGGAACTGAATTGAATGTTCTGGGAGAGACCACCTAGGAGAGCCTCTGGACCTTGGATGCGCATAAGGCAGGGCTCATCTGCCAGGTGCCCGTGGCCTTCACGTCTTCAAGTCGCCGTCCAGCTGCTCCTCCACTTGCCCTGGACTTTTCTAGTCTATAAGTCCTTGCTCCTCTGCCCCTTGCTTCGTGCCTCCACCTGGTCCTCTGTCCCCCTCTCCTGCCCACCCCAGCTTTCTTCTGGCCTTTGGAAGTCTCCACCATTGAGCCCTGGCCTCCCTGAGTCTGCCAGTCCCTCAGCTCTCCTCCCACCTCCTGTGGGACCCACCCCCTTCAGATGCCTCTAAGCCTCGGCCTGACGTGTTCTGTGTACCTCTTTCTCTGGGCCTCAGGGGCCCCTCTCTCCTGAGCGCCTTTTAGGATGCTGGTGGCAGCTGGCTGTCCCATTCTGGGGAGCTACATTATGGTTTCTCTTCCTTTTTCTCCTCTGTTTCCTGCCATTCCCCTCATCCCCCACTCAGACACCTTCCCTGAGAGACCCTTGGGGGAATCTCTAAATTTTGTACAGACCAGAAAAACCTCTCTCTCTCTCTCTTATTTCCTTCCCTTGCCTCCCTCCCTCCATCCCTGGGCCCCTTCCTTTTCTTGGCACCTTCCTCCGTATTCTTGTTTCTCCAGTGGGTCCTACTCACCTCCCTTTCTCCTGCCAGCCTCCCTCTTCCTCCCAACCCATTCTCCTCCTTCCTCACATACCCTCTCCCACTGCTTCCATCCTTGGGGCCCCTTTCCTCGTTCCCTAGGCCCCATTCCAGTGCTGAGTCTTTTTTTCTTTCCCTCTTCTTGTCCACTTCCCTCCTCCTTCTCTCAGTGTGCTCCTCCCCCTCTGTGTGCCTCAATTTCCCTTACCTTACCCCCTTTATCCTCAGGTTGTAAGGGAGATGCAAGACTGAGGACCCAGACACAAAGATGTCTACACACGCAAACTCACACAGAGAGGTGGCCACAGATGCATGGACAGACACATTGCATGAGTGAACATGTGCATCCATCTAGACGTGCATTCAGATGTACACACACGATTAAGAGTATCCATAGCTTACAATATATTTTTTAAGATTTTATTTGAGAGTGAGAGAAGGAAGGAACAGCTGCAGAGGGAGAGGGAGAAGCAAGCTCCCCGCTGAGCAGGGAGCCCGACGTGGGTCTTGATCCCAGGACCCCACGATCATGACCTGAGCCGAAGGCAGACGCTTAACGGATGGAGCCACCCAGGCGCCCCGATAGCTTGCAATATATTGCACTTATTATACATCAGGTACTGTTATTTGTACACCTGCTGCACACCCATCCCCAGATATGGCCTCACCTAGACCTGCATGCCCGCACGCTCCTCACAGGAATCCAGTACTTCTGGAATTGGGGCTCCTTCAGAAGCAGGGGAACACGCACGTTCTCCCCGTGTTGTGTGCAGTGTACCGTGTACATCTTTGTGTGTGCTTGGTGGCTGCCTCAAGCCTTGTGGGGTCCTGACTCAGGGCTGCGTGTGGAGCCCTTGAGAGCAGTTAGGGCAACCTGCCCCCACGGCTCACTTGAGACTCCTTCTGGATCTGCCTGTGGTGTGTCAGCGGCGTAAGCCGCTGCTTCGCGGGGGTATTCTGGATAATTAAAAGGCACCTTTCATATATCAGCAGCAGACTACCACTGCTCAGCATACTGTCCAGTAAGCGTCTGATAAGGACTTCGCATGTATCCAGTCAACGTTTTTGGATCATTAACCTCAGTACTTGAGTGCTTAATGTGAACTCATCATATATATAATTATTGCCTACTTGCTCATTCTTGGAGGGGAGAAGCTCCCACCATGTTCGGGTCGTTTTAGGTGCTGGGGGTGAGCTAGAGAACAGGATCTTCTTGGCCTTAGTCCTGGCCCGGAGCTTCCCTTCTAACAGGCGTCAGGGTGTCGGTGCACACACAATGGGGTGCTCCGGACTCTGTTGGGTACACTCATCGCAGGCTCCACTGGTCCTTCTTGGTCCTTCCATGGCGGGCTGCTCCTGTGTTATCATTACACACACCCCTTTTGAGTTCCCTCCTCATTAGTGGGACCCCTGTGCCTTTGTAGGCAAACAGGGTGGGTATTTGTTATATTTATTTGTGTTCTATGCACTCTGTGGGTCTCCAGAACCTGCTCATGGTGTCTGTCATGTTCACACCAGGGAGGTCCTAATATTTAGGTGTGCACCTACTTTCTAGGCACGAGCCATAGGGTACTTCCTGCGTTTATTTACGTGGTGCACACACAGTGTGGGTCCCGGGCAGCTGCTTGTTAGGTGGTTCCGTGTCCCTTATGTTCATGCCCTATAGGTCCTGTGTGCCTAGTTTGTGTGCAGGCGGGACAGGCGTTTCCTGTATTGATTTGTGTTGTGCACAAGCATGTGGAGTCTGGGGCCCTGCTCTGTATGGGGGTATTATTAAGTGGTTCCACGGCTCATGTATGTGCTGCCTAAATCCCCGTACCTACTTTGTATGCACACGGGATAGGTATTTCTTGCATTTACCTGTGTTGTGCACACAGTGTGGGTCCCAAGAGGCTGCGGAGTATGGGGGTTAGGAGGTAGTTCCGAGTCTGTTCTGCGCCGCACATGCCCCGTGTACTTACTTTGTACGCCCGCGGGGTAGGTGTTTCCTGTATTTATTTCTGATCCGCGCTTGCAGTGTAGGTCCCTGGAGCCTTCTCTGTACACGTGGGCAGGAGGTGATTCTTGTGTTTCTCTCACACACATGTCACCAGGGTCCCGCGTGCCCACGCAGTCCTTGTGGGGCAGCAGCGGGGTGGGTAACAAAGCGGCGTCGGGCAGCTGCGGCCGCGGAGCCGAGACTCCGCGATGCTCCTCCTCCTCCCTCCCCCAAGCCCCGTCAGGTCTGGGTACCACTCGCAGCCCCATCCTCCTCCCCGCAGCGCAGCGCCCCCCTCTGACTTGGGGCGGGAGCCACGTGCCCTCCCCAGACCCGGAGCCGACCTTCCCTTGCCCAGGGTTCCTTCCCCCTCAGTCCCCCTTTCCTTCCTCTCCCTCTGGGCCTTACTGTGCCTGGCACAGGGCTGGTGCTCACTGAGCGGATACTCCCCTCCTTCCTCCCCTCCCCTCCTTATCCCTGGTGTTCTCATGGGGTTTTTTTCCCCCCCACCTGCTCTCTCCCTGTGGGTGCTCCCCTAGACCCAGTTGTCACTCTCCTGGTCTGCTCTCCCCCCAGCCTGCCCCGTTCTGCCTTCCCTAGGCTCTGTCTCTTTGTCCCCCCTCCTCTTCCAAGTCTTAGTTTCAATTTCTGATTCTTCATTTGTCTCTTGCTGTCTCTGTCTTGTATCTCCCCATGGGTCTCTGTCCACCAGAGAGCCTCTTCTGGTGTCTGTCTGTCTCCGTCTCACCATTTCTCTGTCTCCTTTGGTGTCTCCTTCCCTGTCTCCTGCAGTCTCTGTCCCTGTCTCTGTGTTTCTCTGCTCAGCACTTTGACTCTCAAGATCTCTGTCTTTGCTTTCTGTCTCTCATTGTCTCTGTCTCTTTTTCTGTCTTGGCCTCTGTGTCTCTTTTTGCACATTTCCTTCTTTCTTTCTGTTTCTTAGTTTCTCTTTCAAAATCCCTATTTCTCTGTGTTTCTGTCTACCTCTCACTAATATGTCTCCTTGTCTGCCTCTGTCTCTCTGTCTCTCTCTCTCTCTGTGCCTTCTTCCCTGCCTCTATCCCTGTATCTTTTGGTCTCTGCCCACGTCTTTCTGACTTTGCTCCCCGCCCCCCCCACCAACGGCTCTTTTTTCATACTCCCTGATTCTGCATGTCTCTCTTATCTCCATGTCTATCTCTCTGTGCCTGTCTCTCTGTCTCTGTCTTCCTGTTTCTGTATCTCTCCAACTCTGAATGTAGCTCTTTCTCCTATCTCTGATTCTTGCATGTCTATGTCTCTTATTCCTGCATCTATCTCTTTGACTCTCTCTTTCTTTATATGTCTGTATCTATAGATATAGATATATAACTCTATCTCCTGTCTGTGTGTCTGCTTCTCTGTGGCTGTCTTTCTGGTCCTTCATCTCTTTTCTCTCTGCATGGACCTCTTCTCCTTATCTCTTTGTCTCTGAGTGTCTCTGTAATTCTTGGTGCCTCTCTGCTTTTGTGCCCCCATTTGCTGCTCCCCACCTCTCTTTCTCACCCCCTGCACCGAGCCTGTGTTTATGTTTCCGCGTATCTCTGACATCTCTCTGCCTCTGTTAGTCTCTCCCTGCCTCCGTGTCTCCTGTACCACTGTCTCTCCCCTCTCGCTTTCCTCCCTGTCTCTGTGTCTCCTGTGTCTCTTTGGGATCTCTTTGAGGTCTCTCCCTGCCTTTGAGTCTCTCTCTGTTCCGCACCCCTCTCTCTCTGTCCCTGGGTCTATATGTTTCTGTGTGTCTCTGTGTATCTCTGTGTCTCTGTCTCTGGGCATCTCTTTGTCTCTATGAGTCTTTCCCTGCCTCTGTGTCCTCTGTGCTCCTGGCCCTCTCCCCTCTCCCTTTTCTCTCTGTCTCTGGATGTCTCTCTATCCGTGGGTGTCTCTGTGCCTCAGGGTCTCTCTCTGCCTTTGAGTCCCCCTCTGCTCCCCGCCTTCTCCCTTTCCACTCTGTCTCTTTCTGTGTCTCTGTGTCTCTTTGTGTCTCTGTGTATCTCTGTGCGTCTCTGGGCTTCTCCTTGTCTCGGTGTCCCCCTCTACTCCCCGCCCGTCTCCCCTCTCTCTGTCACTGCGTCTCTGTCTGTCTCGGCCCATCTCTGCGTATCTCTGAGTCGCTCCGTCTCTGCGTGTCTCTGTGTCTCTGTGGGTCTCGGGCCTCTCCCTGCCTCCGTGTCCCCTGCGCTCCCCGCCCTCTCCCTCTCCCTCTTCTCCCCCCTCGCTCTCTCGCTCGCGCTCTCTCTCTGAGCATCCTTGGGCCCGGGGTTGCCATGGGGACAAGGTGGGAGCCGGGGATGGCGCGCGCCTGGGCTCGCGCCGGCAGCTCAGGCGAGGAGCAGCGGCCAGAGCAGCGCCAGCAGCAGGCAGCGAGCGGGCGCGGGAGCGGGAGCGGGAGCGGGGGTAGCGTTGGCGGCGGCGGCTCCTCCTCGGCCATCCCCTCGGAGCCGTGCAGCTGACGCGCATGGCGAAGACAGCGGCGCCTACCGATGGGAGCAGCGGTAAGGCAAGACGGCGCGGCGCAGCCGGGCGGGCGGGCGGGCGGGCGGCGGGCAGCCTCCTCCTCTCCCCAGCTCGCCTGCGCGCCCGCCCGCCCGCCCTCCCTTCCTCCCTCTCCCCTCGCAGCCCCTGCCCGCCCGCCCGCGCCGCGCTCGCCCTTCCATTTAAAAATCTTTAAAACTTTGCATATTAATATCTGCGCTTTGCATAATCTGACCCGCGCTTTATTGATTGCAAGAAGCTTAATGCAGCCGGCTCGGCCTATTGCAGAGAGCTCTCCGGGCGGGAGCCAGGCGGGCGCCGCTCGCTCCGCACCGCGCTCGGGCTGCCCGCCGCCGCTGCGGCCCCGGCCCTCTCGCCTCCCTCCGGGCGCCCGGCGTCGGGGCTTTGCCCCCGGCTGGATATTTTTATTATTTGGGGGCGAGGGGGGTGGCTTGCTGTCGGTGGCGACGAGGGATCCAAAGGAGATGTGCGTGGTTGGTGGTGGGGGGAGGGATGGGAAGAAATGGGGACGGAGAGGAGGTGAAGAGGGAGAGAAAAAGGGGAGAAGGGGCAAGAAGGATGGGGAAAGGAGAGGCGTGGGGCGGGAGGCCGTAGAGAGGAGAGAGCCCAGTGACTGAGGACGGAGCCGAGAGGACGCAGGAGCGAGCGGAGATAGAGAAGAGAAAGGAGGGAGGCGAGAGCAGCGCCGAGAGAGAAAGAGCCGACGGCCGGGAGCTGGCGACGGAGACCAGGCGGTGGGCGCTTCGTCGCTGCCGCCTCCAGGCAAAAAATAAAGAAAAAGAGAAAAACACTAATACCAATAAAAAGCCGATGAAAATAAAACACATCGCAGCTGGGGCCATCGTATACAAAAAGGAGCGAGTGCGGAGAAGAGAGGCGAGGTGGCATCCGCTCCCGGCTGGCTTGGGCGCTTTGGAGAGGCTCCCCGGGCTGGGCGGGATCCCCATTTTTGACCCTGCATTTGGGGAAGGGGCGACTGTGGAGAAAATGAGGCGAGAGGGGGTCAGGGCTGGTGGTGGTGCCGCCTGCTTTTTTTTCTTTTCTTTTTTTTTTTTTTTCCTTTCCTGGGGGTGTGGGGGCCGGTTTAGTGTGATGATGGTGAGGATATTCAGAGGCTGATGCTGTCTGAAGCTCCGAAGCAAGCAGGGTGCATGGGGGGGAGAGGTAAGAGGGCATGGGGGACCAGAACGGGCTGGGGGTGTAAATGAGGGGCAAGAGAAAGAAACGGGGTGCTCTGGACTGCCGGCAGGGTGGAAGATGGGAGAGGGAGCAGCTGGGATGGGGCGCGGAGAGGCGGCGGCGTTTCTGGTAGGAGGAGAGGTGGGAGCGAAGCTCCAGGGCCTGGGAGTGATGTTGGGGAGCTGGGGTGCACCCCTCAGCTCTCTGGGCAAAGTCTGTAACTTGGGGAACCCCTCTGGCGGCCTCCTCCTGCCTCTGTGCCCCCTTCTCTTTTCTTCCTCTCCTGTCCTCTCTCTGCCTGCTTTTCCTCCATCCCCTTGTCGGTTCTCTTTCTCCCTGTTTTCCAGTTTGTCTCTTCCTCCTCTCAATAAAAGCTTTCTCCTCCCCACTCAGTTTTTCTTTTTTCCCTATCTTCTTTCTCTCCACCCCTTCCTTTCTTTTTCTCTCCTTTTTCCCTCCCCCCTTTCCCCTTTTCTTTCATTCTTCCTCCCTGCCACTCATTTTCCCTGTTGCCCTGTCGTTTCTATCCCCTCCCTCAGTTTCATTTATGCATCACTTTGGTAGCATTGGCCTTGAGCAGGGTGCCAGGGAGAGGGGCTCTGTGCAAAGACAATCCCCCGCGTTCCCACCACAGTCTAACCCCATTCCATACCCCCCAAGTATTTCTCCCGTCTTTTTTCCCTGCTGGGGGCCTGGGTCTGCCCTGGGGTTCTAGCGCCACCCCCTATTTCCTCTGGCTTCCTAGGGAAGTCCCGCTGGATGCTCACTGGGGCCATCGGAGGGGGAGGGGAATACCTTAAGTGAGGGCTCATGGCTGTGGACTCAGCCCCACTGAGAGAGAAGGGTGTGGACAGAGAAGAAAATGACACGGATGGCTAGTGGGAAGTGAAAAGGGGAGAAAATTGAGGGGGGGTGGTCCATCTGAGAGGGTCCTTAGAGCTTCTGAGTCCCAAGTAAAAGGTCCTAAGAGAAAGCCTCTGGCCTGCTGACCACTCCCCACTTTCTCCCTAGCTCCTGGGGCCTGCGGAGTTGGGGAGCAAGTCTTAGATTTAGAGAAAAACCCCATGAGCTGCTTAACTCCATAGATTTTAGTCTCTTGCCATCTTGTCTGGTGAATTTGCCCCCCTCCCCCAGGGCATGAGACTATAGCGTCATTGCGCAGTGGGGGGCTGGTGTGTATGGACTCAGACCATGGTGGCTGCATGTGTGTGTGTGTGTGTGTACATGTGTACAAGGCCCGTGTGCGTTGCAAGAGGTGTTCAGGATGGACTGACTATGTGCAGGGCTCGGGAGCCTGGGCAGAGCGAGGAGCCAAAGGTGTAGAACGACGACATGTGTGTTCAGCAGGGGGCTGGGTACCGGGGGTCCCCATTGTGGGCATTACATGCATTTATCCTAGTTCTTCCCTTGTCTAGACATTCAGGGGCCCCTCGCTGAGTGTGCACTTGGGAGGCACTCGCTGGCTCTGTGCATGGCAGCCATCCACGCGTGTGCAGCTCTGTGTGCCAAGTCTGCCATCGGCAGTGGGTGCGTCAGCGCATACGTGCAGCGTGGTTGGAGTAGAGGTTCTGCGTGTGTGTACTAGGTCTGAAGGTGGTGCGTGCACACGAGGATCTGTGTTAAATAAAGTCACATGTGAAAGTACCGTTGCTGGACAGAGCTGTTATTATTACTCTTGTTTTTGTTAGGTGTCTCTGTGGGTCCTGGGTCAGGGAGAGGGTGGGCTTACGAAGCAGGGTCTGGGTACAGTGATGAAAGATGCGCGCAGAGGTCACAGGCGTATGGGTGGGCTTGGCATGCTTGCACAGCAACCTTGAAGCTGGGTTCAAGAAAACAAAACAAGAAAAGATGCCCCCTCCCCGAAGTCAGCCAACCCACAGAAATCTTCCCTGGCTCTTCCCTGGTAACAAAGCGTCCCGTGTCAGGGGGTGGCAGGCAGGCCAGGAGGGAAGCAGATCAGGGCTGCAGTCTGCATCTCTAGTTGCTGCTAATGCAGTTCTGTGTCTACTTCCTGATTTCTGGGTGATGCTGGACAGAGGCCCATTTGTGCCCATCGAGAGGTCCGGATCCCCATCCTCATTTCCCCTGAGCCACTGGCCAACCCTCTGGTTGGTTGCAATGCTGTTCTTGAGGGCCTCAGTTACCCTCACTACCCTCTGTCAGTCTTTGCAGGGAAAATGGAGGGTGTCTGCGACAGGGGCCGTGGTAGGGAAAGAACTTGGCCACAGTGTGTGTGTGTGTGTGTGTGTGTGGTGTGTGCGTGCATGCCCACACCCATGCTGTGTGTGTCATAGAGGTTACCTATATATCCTAGACAGCATGCTGGCCAGATTTATTTTCCAGCGGATCCATCAATGGCCACCCCAGGCCACCTCCATTCAGGCTCATACACAGTAGCTCCTTATGCGTAGGGGCCACAGGCCAGAACCCCTTCTCCTACTAGTGTGACAGCCAAGCTAGGGGCCTCAAATTCAGCTCCCCACTGGCTAGGGCTTGTCAGAGCCCAAGCTTATAATCCTAATGTGGGGGGCATGATGCAGGCCTGGGGGGACAGATGGCCACGCCAGGGGCTGCTTGGACCTCAATGGGGGAAAGGGAGCAGTTTCCGTGTCTGATGTGTTGGTTAATTTCCAGGATTTCTTTTCAGGATTGAAATGCTTGAGAAACCCGGGTATGGAGAATTGTTCAAAGAGAGAGTGAGTGTGGGGTCTCAGACTGGGGTCTGTTCTTTCTTCTAAATATATATATCACTCATCATTTTCCCCTTGGGCTCAACACCTTCTGATCTAATAATGATGATGATGATGATGATATGCCTCTTACATCCACCTAGCTCTTATAGCAGCCCTGGTGGTGCCCCTTTCACAGGTGAGGGTTTGAGGTCCATACCATCCTCCTAGTCTGTAAGCTGCCAAGAATGCTAGCACCGAGGCCTTTGGACTCCTGGTACCAAACCTGGTCTGTCCTTAGAGGTCTGTCCCCCTCCCTTTAGCTGTCCCAGCACCATGTCCTTTCTTGGGCTCAGCCTCTTCCCCGCTTACTCCCTGCCCCCTGAGACGTCCATCCACAGACCTGTCTCCCAGGACCTGTCAGGTGGATAGATGCCTTACGTGGCTCAGTGAGGGCGTCGAGGACCTGGGTCTTGCTTTGTATCCTGAAGGGAAAGTTGGCAAATGAGCGAGGTCAAGAGCCCATTCTGTTGGTGACAGTTTGGGGCTGGGCCTGGGTACAGATGAGCTTACCTGCCCCCTGAACCCCCTCTGGTGAGCCCCAGGCTGCACAGTTTCCTTCCCGGTGCACATGGTGGCCTTGCAAGGCAGGTGCACCTTCCCTCACTTGCCCACAGCCCCACTTTCATTAGAGGCTCGGAGCAGGCAGCTTTTCCAGCTCTGACACAGTCAGAAGGAGGCTGGAGGTAGTGGCCCCACATACTAGGTCCCCTCATTCAATGGGTATTTATTGAGCAGTGTGAGTCACTGAAAAAATGAAGTACAGTTCCCTGGGGTATTCAGGTGATGGTGGCACCATCATTCCTTCCCTGCAAACAATTATTGGACACCAACCATAGACTCCGAAGTGGACCCCATCCCAGCCTCAGACAAGATTCTGGTGCCTGGATTGTGAGATCAGAGGGAGTTTCCAGGTCACTGGGAATCTGGACAAGGAGGGAGGCATGGGTTTAAACAGGGAGTTGGGTCTTTGAGGATGCTCAGGCACGAAGGAAGTGGGAAAGGTGGGAGGACAGAAAGCTGGCCGAGGGGACCTGAGAGGACGCAGCCCAGGTTGGGCGTGTGGCCCAAGGACCAGAGGTTGACACAAGCATTGCAGGACCCCTCTGTGGAGGCTCTGGGAAGTTTGGACTTGATCTGGCCAGCCGTGAAGAGCTAGCACTAGTGCGATCACGGGCACACGTGTGTGCCTCGCGACAATGTGCCTTGGACAACATGGACTAGTATGTGAGCATGAGTGCAGGCACCTGCACACACACGCAGAGCCCTTCGCCCTGGCATCCATGGAGGCACAGTCTCCTTGCAGCAACCAACTTTAGCCCTTTTCCCCAGGATCCTATACTGTCCAGGGCTGTGGCCACACATTTGCGCGGAAGAGCAGGCTGGGGACCCTCCCCCACTGGGGTGCGGACTCATGTGGCATTCACAGACTTAATCCGCCGCAGTGAGGCCAGGGAGACAGCATCTGTCACTTTCACAAACACAGGCAACGGAGTCTGGGAGAGACATACTCCACTTGCTCCCAAGCACTTGAGAGGCAGACCCCTGTGCTGGGCTGCCCCCCGTGCCCAAGACAGCCCCTCTTGGCCCCCCATGCCAAGGCTAGCCCTATCCACGGAGTCACTCCCTGCATTAAAGCACACACCCCTGCACACATGCGTGTACACACATGTGAAGCCTGGCCTCTGACGTCCCAACTCCCCATATGCACAACCACACTCAGACACTCTTTGACTTTAAGCACAGCTGCTGGTATCCTAACCCCTTACTCACACACTCACACACTCACGCACGCACGCACACACTCCTTTTGACCTAAAGCACAGCTGTAGCCATCCCATCACCCATACACACATGCCTGCAAGCGGACTCTCACACACACACTCAAACACACAGCCTCCCGATCCACCAGAACCACCGTGGCCAGCGGTCATTGAAGAATGACAGCCTGAGCAGTGTGCCGAGGGGGGGGGTCGCGCTGAGCCAGGGGCCGTGGGTCACACAACAGGGACCTCAGCCTCCCTTGAGGAAAGGGTCAGGGAGACCACCCTGGAAGGGCTCCATTGGTCTGAACGGGTCTGCCAGGTAAGGGAGATTCAACACATTCGGGCCAGAGGCAGGAGCCGGCTAATGGCCGAGGCCGCTGATGGCCGAGATGGCTGGTCAGCGAGGAGGGGACGCTCGACAATTGATGTGATCGGGGCTGGACAAATGACGGCGCATTTGGCTGGAGCTGGCCAGGGGGCCAGAGACCCGAGACCAGGCGGCCATTCTCACCTCAGTGGGGAAAGGGCCAATGCGGGCTGTGCCGCAGCAGGGTGGGTTTCCCAGCCTGGCTTCACCATGCGTCCTGCCTGGTGTGTGGGTTTTGGGGTCTTTGTATGTGTGTGTGTGCGCACGTGCGCATGTGCTTGTGGATGTGTGTGTGTGTGCGCACGCGCGTTTATCTGCGATTGTCAGTGTGCATCTACCTGCGTAGAACTTCGCGTCTTCAGGACTCTTGGTATGCATTTGTGTGTGCACCTTTGTGTGTCCACCTGCTTGTGTGTGTACATGCACACCCACAAAGTGTCCGGGCACCTTTCTCGTTGGGCCCTGTGCGCCTTTGTGTTCAAGTGTGCGTGTGTTGGTTGAGCGCATAGGGACCTTTCTTATTGTGAGATGCTCTGCACTCTTGTGGGCTTGTATTTTTTTGGCGTTGGGATGAAGGGTTGGTGAGGAAGAAAGGCTGTGGGTCTGGCTCTGGGCTCCCAGCTGTCTGTGTATCTGGTAGCTCACGAGGCTGTCTTTGTGCATCCGCTTGAGCCTCTGTCTGGGTATGGGCGGGCGTGGGCTTGTGTGCTTGCCTGCTCCAGAGTTGGAATATCTGTGTGTCCACAACAGCATCTCCCACTGAGCATGGCTGTGGGTGGGGTAGGCCAGATCAGGATGAGGGGGGCATCTCCCTGAATCTCATCATCCCTCTGGAGGTGATCACGCACAACCCACACTGGGCCTGGGCCGGGACCCAGCAGCACGGCACAGTGCGGACCACCCCTCCTCCTCCTTCTCCCCCCCATGACCTTTGAGCACAGCAGCCCCAAATACATATTTATCAGAGGGGCTGTGGGGACCAGCCCCTCCCCCACCACTCCCCTCAGGGCCCAGCCTGCCTGGCTGCGGAGAAATTAACCTTATGACACAGGAGCTCGCTGACACCCCGGCCCCCTCCCCATCCGCACCGCACACATGAGTGTGGATGGGTGTGAGGGAGAGAGATAGAGAATAGGTACTCATCCAGCCTGGGGAGGCGGCAGCCTCCAGGGGAAGAGAGACACACAGGTATTCAAATGTCTATGTCACCCCTGACTCACACACACAACACGCATACACATACATTCTCTCTCTCTCCAAACTACAGAGGCTACATAAGTCTTGAATGGATGCACACGCAAATTTTGAAGTAGATACACATATGTGGTGGTGCTGAGACGGACACGCACATAGATTCTCAGACACATGCTGGCCATGTACACCTGTGGGTCCTGAGACCCAGGCGTATAGACCCTTGGCCAGAGATTCTCTTAGAAAACGCATAGGTTCTAAAGCCTACAGATCCACATAGACATTTGCGCATACATATGTGGAGAGGCTGAAATGGACATGCCAGATTTGAAAAGGGGAGGCACATACACACAGGTAGGAAAGCCCAGATGTTCGTGCATGCTTGATCCCAGGAACCTGAGATCATGCCATGAGCCGAAGGCAGACCTTTAGACACCACAGAGCAAGACATATCCAAACACCAGGGTGCCTCCCCTAGAGAAGGTTTTTTTTCAACAGAAAAGGTACAAACATGGATACCAAAACATGGTAGCATCCCAGCCCTCATGCCGGTGGGTGCATGTAGGCCACGTTCAGAGGTCCCACGGGGAAAACACTCATGGTGAGTGGAAGGGTCATGTTCTGAGTTATAGAAATAAACATCCCCCACTTTAGACTCATCCCCTTCAAGCTAAATGAAAATGGGTAGATGCTTAAGTCTGAAAATATTCATGGAGTAAATCCACTCATCATGTAGGAACTGAGCCCTACGTGAGCCAGGCCCTGTCTTAGAAGCTGGGAAACAATGATTTACAAGACAGACCTGGGCCTTGCTCTCCAAGAGCTCTGAGCCAACAGGATGGGCACTGATCGGACCTCAGTGTATAGTTAGTTATAAGCGGTGATAACATCTGGGAAGGAAAGAAACAAGAGGCTGTGGGAGGGGTCATGGGAGAGCCTGGTTTAGATTGGTGGGTCAGGTGGAACACCTCTGAGGAAGTGACATTTAAGCTGAGCGTTAGACACAACACACAGATTCTAAATGTGCACATGCATCCCTCCCGAAACTCACCAAGACCACACAGGCATAAACAATGTAGGACACAGATTCACCCACCACCACCACTCCGCTGTGCCTCATTGCCCCCTCTAGAAAACTTCTCTGGTGGGAAATGGGCTCTCCCCTACTGGCTAGGGCCATGCTGAGCAGGAGGGCAAGCTGCCTGGGAGGGTCTGGTGGCTTCCCCGGAAGAGGTGACATGGGAAATGGTGGGTGGGGTCTAGAGAAAAAGGGGAGGCAGAGGGCTTTCCAAATGGAGGCATTCCCTGTGCACAGGTACAGAGGTGTGAGCCAGTGTGGGAAGTCACTGGATTAGCAGGGTATGCAGGGAGGGGGGAGCGACGAGGCTTGACATCACTGGGAAGGTCTCTAAGGCTCGGGATTTATTCCAGGTGAACCACATAGCCCGGAAGCATTTTGAGGAGAGACTCCACAGGATGTGAGCTGGGAACTAAGTCAGGGATCTCTTGGAGGATCCCCTGGTGTGGAGGAGGGACAGGACAAGGATGACGAGACCTGGAGAGAGGGACCTCCTGCCCTGCCCAACCACTCTGGGATCGCTGGACAAGGCCTGGCCAGCGAAGTGACACAGACTATCTTCCCCTTGCTCCCAGCCCCATCTCTTGGCCTCTGGGCAGAGTTGAACAACCTACAACTTCTCCCACACGGAGATTTGCTGGGAGCTGGAGGTCAAGGGTTACAGTCCCTCTCAGTGACTGCCCGTACGCTACTGTTTTCTGAGGCCTCCGGTGGCCAGGCCTGAGCTGCATGCCAGGGCACAAGGAGGAGCCAGACCTTTCCCTGCTCCAGGGGAGTCCCTAGTCCCCTAACAAAGCCATGTCAGCAACTCCACAGATTTATTGAAGGCTTCTTGAGCTTGTTCTTGGAGAGTGAATGGGTCAGAAGTCCCCAAAGGGTATATGGGAAAAGGGTGAGGATGGAGCCTGGTTTTTGAAGGTGAGACCAACCCTCATCTGCCACAGTGAGAAAGCTTGTCATTCCCCCTCTCTACTTAGAACATCTTCCTTAGCCTAGAAGTCCCCTATGAGCTGACGCCTGCCTGCCTATTCAATTTCCACTCCTTTCTTTTTTTCCCCCACATGATTATCATTCTTTTTTATTTATTTATTCATTTATTTGAGATAGCGAGAGCAAGAGAGAAAGAGAGAGCACAAGCGGGGGCGGGGGGGAGGGCAAAGGGAGAGGGAGAGAGAAAAGCAGGCTCTCTAATGAGTAGGGAACCCAACACGGAGCTTGATCCCAGGACCCTGAGATCATGCCATGAGCCGAAGGCAGACCTTTAACCGACTGAGCCACCCAGGTGTCCCTCTACTCCTTTCTTCCTGCCCCCAGAAGCTCAGGCCACTCTGGCCTTGTTTGTGTTCCTCAAACACACCAACATTGGTCCTGCCTCAGGGCCTTTGCACCTGCTGTTTCCTTTGCCAGGAGAGCTCCTACCCCACACTTTATTTGGGCTGTTACTCAAAACCTACCTTCCCCCACAGGCCTTTCTTGACCTCTCAGTCTAAAGAAACATTCTCTTGTAATCTGTGCCTTCACCTGTTTTATTTTCCTTCTTAGCTCTTAGGTATGTATTCTTGTCTATTGTATCTCTCCCTCCACTAGAAGGTCAATACTGTGAGGGCAGGGACTTTGTCTTGTTTGAAGGTGTATCCCCAGTGCCTAAAATGGTGCCCAGCACACTGTAAATGCCCAGTGGATGCTTATCAGATGATAAGGAGCAAGTCCTCTGTCATCCTAGTTGCCAGCTATAATGCATGGGGGAGGTGGGCGTCTGCTGTGCTGGGGAAGGGGGGAAGGAGCTCACCTTCCTGGGGGTGTGTGTGTGGGGGGGGGGCTGCACCTACCTGGGTGTCGGCAAGTGAGGCCCCTGCCTGCCTGAACCCCAAAGCAGCCAGACTCCAGACCTGTCACCCTGGGCCTGTACGCTCTACTCTGTCTCCCTCACCATGTTCCGCACACCCCAGCCAACTCATCCTTGTCCCCCCTCATCTCACCTGCTCACCCCCACTCCCCACCTGCCTCCCTTCTTCCTTTCTACCTAGCACTCACCCTGGCGGCCCTGCCCCCTAGCGTCTGGAGGGGACCCCAGACTGTGGGGTCCACACGCCCTGCTTCCAGTCCCATCCCAGGCCAAGGGCAAATCACATCACGCTTTTCAAGCCTCAACTTTCCTCCTCAGCAAAATAAGGTTTTTGTAGGGATGAAGAGTGAGCGTACCCGTGTGATGATGGTACTAATAATAGCTGCTATTTATCCAGTACCTGCCAGGTGTTAGGCATTGTGCTAGGTGCTTTGAACCTTTTTTTTTCATTAGAAAAAAACGGAGGAAAAAAAAAGCCCTGAGCGTGGTGTGTCCCCAGAGTGTCAGGCCCCGTGCACGGTGCTGGGAATCACAAAGGTGAACATAACCCTTCTGCACAGAGCTTACTATTCCAATGTGCATGCACACGCACACGCCCGAAGTGCCGCATCGGTCAGGCGGTGGGGGCTTGTGCTCCTGGACTCGGCCCCCTTGCAGCAGAAGCCCCCCAGGGATAGTCCAGAGGCCACCGAGGCAGCAACTCTCAGAGGAGAGACCAGCCCCAGCCGTCCCTAATTCCCCTTCCCTAACCTAGTGGGAGCTTCCATTGTTTGGATCTGGATTGTAGGGCCTGGCACAGGGTCTGGCCTAGAACTGGCCTCAGGAAATGCTTACTGAATGAATGAGTGAATGAACAAAGGAACACATTTAGGCAGGTGCCTTCACTGAATCTGCTCACCCCAAGAGAGAGTGCCAGGACACACCCTCTCCCTTCCCCTCCTCCCCCCGCCCACCCCCTTCCACCTGCTGCACACCCTACTCATGTATGTCAGTGGCGGCTGGTGATCCCAGTATCATTTCCACCACTCCCTTGACCTTTCTGTGTCAGGTTCTCTGCTGAGTTTGTTGTAAGCCTGGCCTTGTTGACTTCTCACACCAACATCGTGAGACAGATGTTATTATTATTGTTATTGTATGTTTGAGCAAACTCAGAGAGGTGAAGTGACTTGCCCAGGGTCACGCAGCAAGGCGGCGGCAGAGCTGTTTTGGCCACCATGCTCTTCCGCTTTCTTGAGAGCCCTCTGACCTGCATGAACAATTTTTCTTACGATTGTCCCCCTCCCAGCAGTGGGAGGGCATGACCCAGGAGTCAGGAGCCCCAGCTTTGGTCCCAGCACTGTCCCAACCAGTTCCGTGACTTTGGGAAGATTCTTTCCTCCCCTCTGGGCTGTAGCTTCCCCTCCAGCTGTCCTTCCTATCTATAAGCCCTTGGCCAGTTTCCCGATGAGGACACAAGGCACAGAATTTGGCTTGGGCCTACCCTGCCTTCTCTGATAGAGGAGAAAGTTAGAGGAGCAAGCGCTTCTCTGCTCAGTAGGCTTTAGATTCATTCACCTTTTGTGGGGCGCTGGACTCTGCTGGGCCTGGATGCAGTGGGGCATAAGAGCAGCCTGGCCAGGAGAGCGAAGAGGGCCAGAGAAACTGCGCTCACTGTGAGCACACTGAGCAGCTCGCCACAGTCCTGCCAAGGCAGGGTTAATTAGCCCCACTTTTTAAAAAAAAGATTTTATTTATTTATTTGAGAGAGCAAGAGAGCAAGAGAAAGCATAAGCAGGGGTAAGAGGGAGAAGCGTCTCCCCGCTGAGCAGGGAGCCCGATGCGGGGCTCGATCCCAGGACCCCGGGATCATGACCTGAGCCAAAGGCAGACGCTTAACCGACTGAGCCACCCAGGCTTCAGCCCCACTTTTTGCAATTACAGATGTTAACTGATGTGACACATGCTCATTGTAGAAAAAAAGAGAAAATGCAGATGTTCAGAGAGTTGAGAGGAAAACCCACCGTGATAATCTAGTTAAATGAGAAAAAAATTAACTTCTCGATGCCTGTCTTTCTGGATTATTTTTTCCTCAAACAGGAGCATCCCTACGAGTTTACCCAAAGAACTTATTCAAATTCAGATGCCTGGGACCAAACTCAGAATTCTGACTTTTGTTCTGAACCTCTTTCTTTGAGGGGCGGGAGGGAAGTGTATGTGTATGTGTTTCATACAAAGGAGATCTTATGTGACATACCAGTTTATAACCTGCCTTTTTCTTCCTAACAATGGACTATGAGCCTCGCTCCCTTGTCAATGGATTTATTTTGAGCATATTTTCTACAAGCCTGCGATCCTCCGCTCTGTGGCAGCTGTGCTGGGGTTTATCATTCTGGTCCCTGGTCATAGGACATTTAGGTTGTTTCCTGGCATTCCCTATTATAATTATCCCCAGTTAACAGGCGAGGACATCGAGGCTTGGAGAAGTCCCTCCCGCGGATGAAAAGCTAAGGCACTATCCAAGAAGAGCTGGGGGTGTCCTGGGTGCTGGGGATGGTTCCCAGTCTCATTCAGGGCAGGGCTGAGGGGCCCTGAGCGGAGGAAGCAGCTTGGGTGGAAGCCCCCAGACAGAAGACATGTGAGCTGTCAGAGGGGAGGTGGTGGGGGCACTTGAGGAGGAGACCACCCTCTTCCAGGCCCCCAGACCCAGGCACGCTGTAGGCCTGAGCCCTGCCCCATCGGGCTCCCCCCAGCCCTCTCACTGCCTCCCGCCCTGAGCCCACTCACTGCCTGCTCCAACCTTGCCAGCTTATCAATAGGTTAAGTGGTCAGGTCAGCGATATTGACCATTTGATTAGGACCTTGTCAGATCAATCCCTGGCTCATCTCATGGGCCTCCTCCCCTATCCCCTGCCCACACCAC
>NC_138384.1:41889725-41914519 GCF_054177405.1 Leptonychotes weddellii
TGCCTTGCCTCCCCCGCCCCATGGGGGCCCCTCCAGGTCCTCGGTTATGGTGCTACGTTCCTGCACCCTCTGTTTACATCACATTCTCTTGTTTGCTGTTGGGAGATCTTGTTTGCTTGATGTCCTGTGTCTCTCAGAGTCCAGTCAGGTGGAGCTGCCCCCTCTTGGCTGTGTGACCTTGGGAAAGGGACTTCACCTCTCTGAGCCTCCACCTCCTCATCTGTATCTTGGGGATGATCCTCACCAAACAGGTCGTGAGGATTCTGTGAGATCACATCCACAGAGCAACTAAGCGTGCGCAGCAGCCTGGCCTGTAGCTGGCGCTCAGGAAACACCAGTTGTTCTCAGGAGGGCCACTCGACTGAACCCATGGAGCTGCTTTGTTTGTGGGGGTCAGTGGCTCCGCCCATCGGGTCCCTTGGTGGGAGTGTAGGTGGGCAGTCTGTGCCTGGGGCCAAGGGGCACTGGCATCCTCAGGCCTGTCCCCAGCTCCAGCGTGGGGCCATACCCTGTACTGGGTAGTGCTGGGGAGCCCCAGAGGAGCCAGGCCCCAACCTACCCTCCCAGAGCTCACACTTGGGCAGGCAGGTGGCAGATGGACTCGAGGCCACACAAACTTTGATACTGGCTTTGAGGAGAGCTGAGCGCTTTCTCTCCTTCTCTGGTGAATAGCAGAACCCTCCCCTTCTCTGTGGCTGCAGCTAGCTACAAAGAATATAGTCTGTGGAGTCAGAGGATTTGGGATTCAAGGCCCAGTTCCTCTGCTTCCTGTGCCACGTCACTACGGACTGGCTGCTTCCCCTCCCTGTCCCTCAGAGTCCCCATCTGTGAAATGGGGAGAAGGCATCTTCTAAATAGCTCCTGCCATCTTCCAGTCCCCAGGCGTTGCTGGGCAGGTGGCTCCCAGCTCCCACAGGGCTGTCTGCCGCACAGGGGAGATGTTATCTACTGGGCAGAGGGGCCTGTCAGAGGACATATGGGGGCACGGGGGCTGGGAGATGAGATGAGGAGGACAGGCCGAGGGTAGTGCTGCCCACAAGCCTTGGGCATCGCAGCTGAGGGTGGCAGCGTGCGGAGGGGAGAGCTGGTGTGGGGCACTGCCCCAGGGAAGACCCCAGCCCTCGGGCACTGTCTGACTCGGGGCCCCTCAGAGGCCCAGGGATTCCCCCGCCCGCCCACCATCACTTACACCAATATTGACGGTTAATGCCGTGTCGCCACCGTGTTCAACACTCAGCGCGGCTAATTGTTTTGACTGGGAATCGGCAAGGCGATTAAACGCCATCGATTTTGCCCTGCGCGCTGCATCGATTTTTAAATTTCCTATTGATCCCAGCCCTAAATCTCCTTAACCAAGACCTCACCGTGGAGATGACAGCCGCTGATTAGCTCCGAGCAGGGGTGGGGGGGTGGGGGGGAGCAGCTCTTGAGTGGGGAGAAACCCCAGCTCCTCCCTCTCCCCCGGGGAACAGGGGTCCTGGTCCCCTCCCACCCCTGAAGATGGAGCCCCAATAGAGAGAGGGGGAGTGGGGGGTGGAGTGGGGCAGACCCATTGCTCCTTTTACCCCTTTTTTTCTTTCTCCTTTGGGCTTTTCTCTGGTCTCTGCCTGTGGCTCCCTCCACTCCTCCTCTCTCTGTCTCCCCGTGTCTTCTCTTCTCTTTCCTATCCATCTCTCCGTCTGTCCGTCCATCCATCCATCCATCCATCATCTTTCTCTCTACTGTCTCAGCCCGTCTTTTTCTCTTTCTCTTCTCTCCTTCTCAACTCCTGTCCAGCCTCCACTAATTCTTTGTGTCCTTGGCTGGTCCTGGGCCTCAGTCTTCCCATCTGTGCCAGCATATTTGCCACGAGATAGGAAAGTCGTGTGCCAAACTTCCAGGTCCGTGGCCATCCTGCCTGTCGCCCTGTTGTCTCCCGTCTCGGGACGGCACCCACAGGGCAACAAAGGTGTGAGACAGCTGTGGGCTCCCCGGCTTCGTTAACTCCCTTCACAGGGGTGCTTGTCACTGTGAACTCATCGGCACCCTCCTGGTGGGAAGGTCTCCCTGACATCCTGTCTCCTCTGGGAAGTCTCTCCCTAGCCTACAGTCCCCACACCTTCTCTGAGAGCGCACAGCAAGCAGGGGCAAAGGGTCTCTGCGTGGCTTCCTTTTGCAGGAAGACCATGTTCCCAGAAGGCAGGAAACCAGGTTTCAGGAGGAGGCACACAGCCCTCACTCTCTAACCAGCTCCGCAGGACCCTGGGAAAGTCACATCTCTCAGCCTCATCTGCCGCATCTGTAAAGTGGGGCTGATACCAGCTGTCACTGCCTCCCTGCAGGGCCACAGGGGGTGGGGTGGGACTCAGCAAACACTCTTTAGGGACAGGTCTCCTCATGTCCTCTCCATTTTCTGCACAGCACATGGAGGGACCTCCCTAAAGACAAAGTGGAGCGTGTCCCTCCCCCTAGCTGCCTGGCCCAGGCCCTATGGGGTGCAGGCCCTGCTGTCTCTTCAGCCTCCTCTTTTCCCACTTCCTCCTTGTCCCCTGGGCAGGTAGAGGCCTGACATTGCTCGTCCCTCCCACCGGCCCTCTGCCTGACTAAAGTTTATTTGTCTGCTGGGCTTGGCTCGGGGGTGGCACCCTCCTTAGGTCTTCCCTGACCTCCCCTGGGATTCCTGCAGCACCCTCTGCTTACCCCAGCATGTTGGCATTGGGTCTTTATTCAGCGCCCCCCCCCCAAATTGGCTGTGAGCCCTCTGGCAGACAGGGCAGGGGCCTTGTCTGATCCACCTATGTACCCCCACACTTGGTCCAGAGCCCAGCTGAGATACGCTTCAGTATCTGCTGATTAACCCAGCGAATAAATGAATGAACAAATACACAAGTCAGAAATACCATCTTTTCTGGACTTTTATTTCCATCTCCTTGCAGCACACAGGTACCCAATAATGAGTAACTCTTTCAGATGTCTTTCTCATCTGATCCTCCCAGCCGTCCTTTGAGATATATAGTTTGTGAGTTAGTTAATCCCTCCGTCCATCCACCCATTCACTCCTCACCCTCATTGACTTATTGAGCCCCCTGCATTTTGCAGGGCCCTCTGCCAATGGCTAATGCCGTAAGACACAGCCCCTGCCCTTTCAGGGGCTTCCAGTCTGATGGGAAAAACAGATGTTCAACAAGGCAGGCAGGCAGGGGGATGCCCATTTATGAGATGGGGACACTGAGGCTCAGAGCCCGGAAATGACCACTGAGGGCAACAAGTGCCTGGCAGCTCCCGAGTCCACATTTGCTGATTTGTGCCTCCTGATGCTGTGACAGGAGCAGAGTCCGTCTACTGGACGAGTGCCTCATCCTGCCCGAGTTAGAGACGCTTCACAGATCCCCTGGGAGGCTGACTCTCTTCTCCTCTCTTTCCAGGTTCTCGACTGGACCGGGTTGGTGGCCTGAATGTATTAGCTTCGCTGCGTTTACCCAAGAGGTAAGGGCCACAGCCTCAGAGCTTTGCTTACTGCTGTGCTCTGGGTCCTGTTCCCTCTCAGGAGCCCCTGCTTTCCCATCCTTTTCCCCGGGGCCGCACCCCAGGAGTGCTGCCCTCCCTTGCTTTGCTCTGTCCTCCACAAGGTTAGTCTGCTTTGCGTCTTCAGCCTCTGTGTGTCCTGTGGCTTTCTGGTCACACTGGTGGTTCTGGGTGTGGGTGACCGTGAGGGCTTCTGCTGATGAGTGTCACGCTCTGTCAGAGAGAGATGGGTGACTTGGTGGGTCAGATCACAGCCTGGGGGCAGGCACACCTGTGTCTGAACCCCTTTTCTTTCCCATCCTTGCTGTGAGCGACTCGGGATAGTCAGGGCCTCCGTTTCCTCCTCTCTAAAGGGAATAACAGAACCTTCCCTAAGCACCATCCTGAGGCCGGAAGGCTAGTGAGGCAGTTCAGATTCCGGCTCCAGAGCCAGATGGCACCAGCTCTGCCTTGTGCCAGCAGTGGGACTCAGTTTCCCCATCTATCAAAGGAGGGTGATAACAGCACCCACCACACAGAGGATGTGAGGATGAAAAAGAAGTTCCTCCATGGAAGCATGTGCCTCAGGAAGCAGGAGCTCGAAATACAGCTGGAAGATCCCCCTGAACAAGTGAGGATTGGTGAGGCCCCTCCTTGGAGCCCAGTGAGACTCCTAAACAGAAGCCCGAGTTCTCCAGCCTCTCAGCTCAGAAGGAAACAGGGGCTCTGGGCGTGTGCTCTGGTGGTTTGCTCCACTCAGCTCGATGAGGCCCTGGCAGTGGAGCATCTGGAGAGGGGTGCTCTGGGGTGGGATACGTGCTGCCACCCCTCTTCCTACCAGAGCAGCTTAACCCACAGGCCGCAGGACTGTTCTGGTTCAGGACAATTCTGGCTCCCCGGAGAAGGCGCACATCCTGTACTCAGACCCCTCTGTTCCTTACCGGTTAGAACGGGGTCTCTGGACGGGCGTCAGGTCTGGGGAGGCCTCTGGCTGCCCTCATAGGCATTCCACCTGGGCATCCTCGCTGTAGCAGGAGTCCCAGGCTCACTTTACGACACAGGTGGAAGCCATAGCTCCAGCTTTGCAACCCGGTGCAGCAGGGACTGTGGTGGGCTACAAAACGCATCCGGGTGGGAACCAGCTTTGCAGCTCCAGTCCCTGTCTCCCGCAGAGATTCAACGCCACCTGCCAGATCTCCCAGTGTTCCAAAAGAAGCCAGAAAGCCAGAATTTTGTGTGAAGTCTCCCAATCTTTAAACGTTGGCTACTAACAAAATTTCACAAATCTCCTTGTGGTCCAAACCACATGGCTTCCGGTAATCTTTGGCCCGTAGATTTCTAGTTGTACAGCATTTAGTATAGACTTCCTCCCCGGAAGACACATCCCTGTATCTCCCCAGTTGTGCTTCAACTCGGGATCTTCGCAGACTCCCTGACGCCCGTCCAGGGACCCCGTTCTGACTGGAAAGGAATGCAGGGGTCTGAATATAGGATGTGTGCTTTCTCCGGGGAGCCAGAAGAGCAGCTTTCCCAGGAACACTCACGTCCCCCGATGCTCTTGACGTTGAAAAGAGGGTCAAGGAGGGGCTGAGTTGGTAGAAGACGTGACCCTTAATCTCAGGGTCATGAGGGCAAGCCCCACATTGGGCTTGGAGCCTACTTAAAATAAAATAAAAATAAAAATAAGAGGGTCAAGGAGCTTCCAGGTTGCAGAATTTGTTTGGGGGCTAGAGGCTGGCTTTGAGGAATGTCTGAAAGTCAGGCTAAAATAAGAGGCTGTTAAAGGAATTATGTTTCAGAGCTGGTGGAGGTTGCAATCAAGTCTCTGATTTTAGCTCTTTGTGTTCAAATAGATGTTTGTTAAGTATCCAAGGTTTCACGGACATATGCCTGACAGATTTGGTAACAGGTGCCAAGAACTGTTGCATCCTAATGAGGAAACTGATACTTATTAGGGGCCACCTCCGTGCCAGGGCCTACTCTGGGCATTTGGCATTAATCCTCAGTGCAAACCTGTGAGGCAGATGGTAGTCCCCTGTTGCCAGAGAAGGAAACTGAGGCACAGAGAGAGGCGGCAAGTGGCCTCAGGCAAGTAAGCGGTAGAGGTAGATTTTGTGTTCAGGTCTGCCTGACCTGCGAGCTCTCTCCGACCTCACCAGAACCCACTGCAGTGACTGGAATCTCCTCGGGGTGGCCGATCCTTGGATCCTTGTGCTTGGTTGGGCAGGGTGGGGAGGGACTTGATTTGGGGGAAAGCCCTGAAATCTTACTGGGTGCCAACTCTGATAAATTTAGCAATGGCAGGGTTGGATATTACTGGGGCTACTTGTTGGTTTTTTTGATAGAAACTAGAGACTGATGTAACAACAGGAGATGTTTGGCTGATGAAGTCTGTGAACGGGCCCTGAAGGCTGTCACCAAAATATCTGAGTGGTTCACGGGAAAGTTCGTGTCCCCCCAGGGAGACATGTTTGAAGGAGGCTACACTCTCTTAGGTATATAATTTTGTCACAAAGCAACAACTACAACAAACATTGCCTCCACCCCCACTGTCTTTCCTTTATAGCTGCACTTGGAAGGTGAGTGTTTCCCCATAGGTGTCTGGAGGCCTCCTCAGTGCGGGGACCTCCTCCAGCCCTGGAGGTGCTGGTTGGCCTCTGTGCCCACGGGGCTCCCTCCTCTCCCCTTCCCTCCCCTCTGTTTCCCTCAGCTCTCCTTCTAAGGCTCCCTGACCCTCCCCCTGCAAAGCTGCATTGCCCCCCACCCCGTTCCTCCTTCCTGAGCACTGTTACCATATCTGATCATATATTGTGTGTGTAACATCTCTCCCCCACCCCTTGTAAGCTGTCGACCCCCAGTCCCTGGCACAGTGTAAATGCTCAGTAAGGATTTGTTGAAAGAATAAGTAAGTGAGCACATGGACACATAAACCCACATCCATCCATTTATTCCTTCAGCCACCATTTTTTGGGGGTTTCTAGTGTGCCAGGCCTTGTGCCTCAGAGGGGGCAGACCTGTGCAGCCTCTGAGGGGCTCCAGGGTGGTGGACACAGGAATAAACACTACTACCCCGAACCCACAGGTCTGCAAGGCACTGGGGCAGGAGAGAGTGGGATGTGATTGACCTGCCTGGGGGGTCTCAGGCAGTCTTTGAGAGGAGGAGGCTGGGCGGGGGGGGAAGGTTCCTGAAGGGTTAGGAGAAGCCAAGGCGTAAGTTACTGTTCCAGTGGGTGGGTCAGTACTGAGGACTGTGGATTCTGGCCTGGCCTCAGAGCCCACGGCCAGCTACTGTCCACTGGGCATCCAAGGCCCTCCCAGTGCTGGGTAGGGAGCAGGTGTGTCCCCACCTTGTCTCCTTCCATCCTTCCACAAAACGACTTGGTGGCCTTCGGTGTGGATGAGGCCCTGGAGTCCCACAGGTGGCTCAGACACCAGCAGTAGGGCATGCCCAGGGTGCCTGCATACCCTGAGGGAGAGTCTGGATTGCCTCAGACACAGGAGCGCAGCTGTGGTTGACAGGCTTCTCTTGCTGGGTCTGGTGAGGGGTCTTGGAGAGAACCCAGGGCTGCTTCAGAGGCAGGGACATGGAGCTGCAAGGGGGTTGCCTCCTCCCTGGGGTGAGAGTATGGGTGTGGCAGTGGGGGGCTCCAGGATCCGAAATGCAGGCCTGAGTGGCATTGTAGGTGTTCTGCAGACCAGAACCAAGAAGTCAGTAGGTGGGGTCAGGGGTTTGCTTGGATGCCCCAGGCCCAGTCAGCCACCCCGCTGTTGCAGAGGGGCGGGCCATGCCAGCTCCTAGGCTACAGGAATTGGGTGTGTGCCGTTACAGATGGACCTTGGGGGTGGGGTGGGCCGGAAGGAGCTTCAGTATGGGGGCGGCTCCTTGGATGTGGGCGGGCCCCGCTGTGGGGGGTGAGAGTGGTCCAGAGGGCAGTGGCGCTCCTCACTGGGTGTTTGCGGTAGTGGTGGGATGCTGGGAGGTGTCAAGAGATCATTCAATCCCTTTGGCTGCCTTTGCGGTCACTGGGTGGGTGGGGAGAGCTGTCACCCACCCAGGACTGGGAGTGTCTGTCAGCCATGGGGTGGGGCGAACAGATGCGGAGGAGGGCAAATGGCTCTCATCTGGCGGCAGCTTCTGGCGGGGACTGCTGGGTCCCAGGCATCCCCGTCCCAGAGCAAGTGAAGGCTGAAGTGCCCACCATCCTGGTGGGCTTGGAGTCCCAGGGACCGAGGGCAGACACTTGGCCCTAACTCCACGCCGGGGGCTGGTAGGCAGAGGGCAGACCAGAGTCTGACTCTATGTAGCTTTAGCAACGTTTCTTGGAATCATGGTGAGCACTCCCAGCCCAGCCCCCGGCACTGTCCAGCTCACACTGTCTGCTTCTGGCTTCCTTCCTCTCCTCTTCCTCATCCTGGGGCTCCACCCTTGTCCCCTTCTTTTCTCCTTTGCTTGGTTTCATCCAGGTTTTGGCTTCTCCATTCTGCCCCGCTCCCTCCTTGTTCTGAGCCTGGATCTCTTTCCAGTCTTGCAAGTAGGGTGTGTACAGGTCCACATCTAGCTTTCTGTCTCCAGAGAGAACCACACGGAGATGTGGACCTGGTAGGGATGGGGGGGAGGGTGAGGAAGAGAGAAGGAAAAACGGTGCGTGAGGGAAAAACAAGAAAGGAGGTGCCCCCCTCTCGCCCGGCCTCACCACCCCAGGACAGCTTTTGAGGGCCCCATACAGCCATCTGCCCCCCTCTGGGGGCATGTGTGGACAGGAGGGCCAGAGGGGTCACCTGAGAAAGGGAGAGAGAGACCGGGGAGACTCAGGGAGCACCCTGCAACAGAGAAGTGCCTGGAGAGGGGGAGCAGCTGAGACGAGCAGACAAAGAGACCGGGAAATAGCAAAAAGTCAGCCAGGAGAGCAGAACAAGGGGCTCAGAGACAGAAAGAGTGTGCACATGAGGGTGCAAAAGTGAGCTGCTAGAGGTGAGGGCCACCAGCCTGGGGATGCAACAGGGGGTAGTGGGGGATGCACCTCATGCCTGGTGTCTGTGGCCCCACCCCTCACCAGCTGCCTTGGGACAGAGTGTAAGCAACTTGCACTTGGCCAAGGTCCCTGGTGTGCACGTCTTGTGGGTGGAGGAGAGATGGCAGGGACTGTAGGAGGGAGGTACTGCCCCCTTCCCCTGCCGTGTCACCAGGAGCCCAGTCTGCTCCCACCCCTCCCTGTCTGTCCTCCGTCTGTCCTGTCCCCTGCCTTGGTTCACAGGAGGACCTGGGCCCCTAGGGCTTGGGCACCCCTGATGGGGCGGGGGTGAGGAGGGGCAGAGCACGGGAAGAGAGCCATGAGTGTGTATGTGTGTGTGTGTATGTGTGAGTGAGTGCGGGAGCGCACACGCTTGCAGGAGGAGAGACCACTTTGCACTAGGCCTCCTTTAGCTCCTCTCTAAGTGTTGTGGCCTCAGTGTCTCCCGTGTTCCCAACTTCCCTCCACCTCCAGCTGCCCGGCTCTCAAGGTCTCTCGCCCACTGTCTCTGCCTTTCTGTCTCGCTCTCCCTGTCTGTCTCAGTCTTCTGTGGCAATCTTTCTGTGTCCCTCTGCGCATCACTCCAGTCCCCGGCCCGACCCCTCAGTTCTCTGTCTCCGGCCCCCATCCTTGCTTAATCTACATGCCTCCATCTCTGTGCCTTGCACACGCTCTCTCTGTCTGTCTGGTCCCGGTGTTTGTGTGTCTCTCCACCGCCCCATTTGCCCTTCCTCTGCTCCTTTTCTCCTCCGTCGCCTCCTGTGTCTGGGTCTCTTCCAGTCTCTTTCATCCTCTGTCTCTCACGTCCCTGTCTCTCTGGGTCTCTGGCTGTCCATCCCTGCCTCTGTGTGTGTGTCTCTCGCTCCCCCTCCCTCCCCCCCTTTTTTCTGTTTCTAACACCCACACTCACATCCTACCTCAGGAGTAATTGCTTTTGTCTGGGTTGGACTGGACTTGTGGTGGGGGGAGGGCGGGGGGAGCTGGTGGCGCTGGGGGGGTTGGGAGGGACGGAGGTCGCTTGGTGGAGTTGAGGTGGCGTCCACCAGAGCGGGGGGGTGCTGAGGAGCAGAGGTCCGGAGCCCAAGGGGGGAGGGGGCGGGGGCCCTGGGCCCGTCCTGGCAGGGATCTGGGGCCTCTAGCAGGGACGAGAAGGCAGCAGGCCCTCACATTTGGGTTTGGAGGCGATGTAGCTGTAGTGATAGACCAGGCCAGCCAGCTCCGCAGTGGCAGTCTCTGCTGCCTCGCCACCCTCCCCCACTCAGAGACCACTCCCCAGCACTGTCAGATGCACCGAGTCACCAGGACACACATGGGGCACACCCAGAGCCTCCAGCCCGCTCGTGGAAATACGCCCGGCCCTCGGCATCCAGGGACCCGAGCGTCACATAGACACACAGAAGGCACACCAGATCTCTGACTTCCAAAAAGAAAGAAGCTCCGATCACAGGCGGAGGCAACCACACCTACAACCACCCACAGACACAGGCACAGAATCCACACACACACGGGCACACGGGGACTCGCTCCACGGTCCCCCCACTCTCACGGAAACATCCCCGCTCAGACACGCTCGGGCGGCGGCTCGCACACAGATCTCCTGGAACGGAAGAACGCACAACCACTACATTACGTGGGCACAGGGGGTCACTGAGGTGCTCCCGGGGATACGTGCATGCCCCCTGCCCCCGCCCGGGGGTCAGACAGATCTGCATACACGCATTCAGACCTTTGGGGATGCCCAGAGTCGGGGGACACTCACGGAAGCACACACACATACACAGAGCCACCGAGTCCCCGGGGACACACCCACATACTCGTGGTCACACAGACATGACTCAGTAGCTGAGACACGCGGGGACACACAGTCCTGGAGTTCCACAGCAGAGCTTAAGGACTCAAAAACACATGGCCACCCAGGTACATAGGGGACACACATACACCCTATACATAATGGCAACTCAGACGCCGCAGCGCGCCCCTGGAACCTCCTGTTCGAAGCCTCACAACAACCCCCCCCAACCGCCCCTACTACACACGTGCAGGCCAGGCCCTGGGGCAAGGACAAGGCAGCTTCTGCCCACAGAGACCCAAGGATGGGGCAGCCAGGGGCTCTGTGGTTGGGAAGAAGGCTGCCTGGGGGTTGCCCCGCTGCTCTGGGCATCCACTCACCTTAGCTTACTCCTGCGTGTCCCCAGGCCTGCCCCCACTCCATGGGCTCAGGACAGTGTCTCCCCAGCACCCCCAGGCACCCCCTGCCCATCTCCCAGAGGTCCATCCCTCCCATACCCTCAAAGGGCCCCATCTCCCCAGGCTGCTCCCAACTGAGGGGATGCCTGCTTTCTTCCAGGCGGACTGTCCCTCAATGTATCCCAGCCCCCTTACCTTACCAGTGTGATCCCCATCCCCATCTGCTTCCCTGCCCACTCCCATACTCACCCCCTCTCCTGGCTGTCCAAGCTCTCAGCCTCCCTAAGCTCTCCTGCTGTAGGGGGGTGGTTGGCGGGGTGGGGGGCTTGGCCCCTCAGAGGCATGGGTAAGGGGGACATGGGGGGGTGGGGGACCTGGGTGCGGCTCTGAGAAAGGGAAGCAAGGCAAGCGGGGAGAGAGGCAGGCAGGCAGGCAGCCAGCCGGCTTTATATCCCTGCTGTATTGATCTACCATGTCACAGCCCCGGTCGATAGCCAGCCGAGAAAGAGGGAGAGAAGGGAGGGGAGGTTTGGGGGAGGGCAGCGGGACCCCTATAGTCCTTGGCCCATCTGGGGCCTCCTTGGTGGGCTGTGGGGCCGTGTTCCAGCCAGCCCACCCCCCTAAAAAGAGGCCCGCTGTATCCTCCCCTACCTCCCCTTGGCTGTGGCCCTCTCCCTGAGAGCCACCTTGGTAGAAGAATGTAAGCACAGAGGATTTCCCGCATTTCCTTCTGCCTCGGGCAGCTCATCATCTCTTGTGGGCACGGGGTTTGGGAGGAGTGGTGGGGTAAGCAGGGGTGGGGGGGCTCAAAGCTGTTCACTGCCTTGGCTCGCCTTTGCCCTCTGCGGTTGGGCTGGGCAGCTGGGAGGTTTGAGGCAGTGTTGGGCTGGAGTGAGAATCCGCCTTTGCTGTGTGTTGGTGGACAGGAGAAAGAACCTCTCTGAATGTCCTCTTCACCAGCCATTGATAGCCAGGCGCTCAGGAAGGCCCTCTCCATGGTGGTTTCCTGCCCTTCCGACTTGAAGTTCCATCTCAGAGCTGTGCCAGGCCAGTGCTGGAGACACACATTTAAAATTTCTTTCTCCCCGTCCCCTTCTTTCTCAGATGAGAGAGAATACAACTCAGCCTCTCCCTCTTCTCCCCTCTAGGTAGAACTTTCTACCACCTGCCCCCAACCTACGCCTCCCCAGAGCCGGGTAGGGAAGGGAGGGATGTCTCCCTAGGTAGGAGTAGAGAAAAGGGAGAGGCTCCAGACAACACTGAGAACCCTGGAGCTGTGCCTCCATCCTCCATCCCAGCCCTGGCTCGATCTTCCCTCTCTGGGCCTCAGTTTCCCCCCCTGTCCCCATCTAACCCTGCCCAAGCTCAAAGGTTCCATGTGGCTCTGGGATTAGTACAGATGGGAGGCAGGGCCATGCGGAGGGTGAGACCAAGGCCAGAGGGGTGCCTGCTGCCCCTCCCTCAGCCGGGGCTGCCTGGGTCCCAGGTGCATCCCCCCAGCCCCCAACTCCCCGGGGCTCCAGTTCTTTGTCTGTCCAGATCTTCCTCCCCTCCCAGCCCAGCCCAGCCTCCCCGTGAGGTTGAGGAATCACCTTAGCCTTGACCCGAGGGGGAGGGCAGAGGAGGGGCAGGCGAGCCCCACCCCCACCTCCTGCCCGTGGCCATCCCCACAGTCCTTCTCTTCCCTGCTTCCCTGAGTACCAGGCCGCCCCCACCCAGCCTCGGCCCGCTGTTCCCTTTGTTAGGAAGGGGGAGGGGAAAAAACTGAGCTGAGGGGACGTGGCCTGACCCCCGACCTCTCCCCTTCCCTCCTCCCATCTGGGTCCCCAGGGGCTCAGAGCCCCCTTGACGGACAGTTCTGACCATCAGCCAAATGGCTCTGGGAGTGAGCAGGGGGCCAGGTAGGGGGGAGGGGAGGAAGGCCTGGCCAGGGCCCTGAGCCCACCAGAGAGGGGGGTGTTTCGTGGGTGGAGGGAGACCCTTAGGATGAATGGCAGGGGAGATAGGCACCCACGGAGGCAGGTTCTGGGGGAGACTGATGGAACTGGGGGATGTGGAGGCAAAGTGGGGCTCAGCCCAGAGCCAGCAGCTCTGGATGCCCTGTGGGTAGGGGCCTGGCCTGGGCAGACGCCCCCACCCTGCCCCCACGTGGCCTTCGGCATTGGGAGTGCAGCGAGTTTTAAAAAAAAATTAAAAGAAAAAAAAATAACAGGAGCAGGAGAAGCTGGGGGAAAAATATATAAGAAAAAATATAATAAGAACTAAGCGGTGGCTGCAGGAGAGAGAAAGGGCAGGAGGCGGGGAGGGGGGCGCAGGGGGGAGGGCAGCTCGGGCCCTGGTCGCTGCGGAGGCCCGGCCGCCGGCCTCTGCGCTGAGCCCTCCGCGTCCCCCCTGCCGGCCCCCTCCAGCCCCGATCGATCCAGTTTCTTGGCAATAAAGCATTTTTATTGTCAGCTGCCCTGAATGCCAAATGTGAGCCTGGTCCTGCTCCCCCCCTCAACCCGCTTCCTCACCACCCTTCCCCCAGCCCTCCTCCACCCCCTCCCCGCTGCCCCCCCACCGCAGAACCAGCATCATCCATCACCAAGACCCCCTCCTCTTCCTCCTCCTCCGTGTCAGCCGCAGTCCAGTACATCCTCAATAATCCACCCGGCCCCCTCCCCATCTAGGCTGCTGGGCTCCCCGCCCTAACCCCAAACCTGCGGGGGAGCAGAAAGGTGGGCTGTGTATGAGTTGTCTGGGGGGGGCACGGGGACGGACAGGACAGTGTCAGGGTGGGCAGGCAGGGAGGTGATGGCCACAGGTTGAGGGAGGTGTGGACCCAAGTCAGGAGAGCAGCGCAGGGGATGAGAACAGGTGGGGGAAGGCAGGCCCGGGCCCCGGGCTGGCCGGCTGCAGTCCTCCAGAGCCTGCACCTCCCCATTCCACGCAGCACTTGGGCCCTGTCAGGCGGGGTGTCAGGGAAGCAGTTTACAGGAGGCCCCGGGAGCCCCACCCCGGCTTGTTCTTGCCCCCCCCTTTTCTGTTCTCTCTTCCTCTTTGTCTCTCTTTCTTTGCGTCTGTCTCTGTCTCTGTGTGACTCCGACTTTCTCTGGATGCCAGCACCCACACACCCTTCTCTGTTCTACTCACAGAGTCCCTGGTCATTCTTTCCCTGCGCCCTGTTTCTCGGCCCTACTACCCGCCTTTCCCTCCCCCCTCGCCTACCCTGCCTGCCCCCACATCCCTCATCTCATTGCCCGTCTTTCTTGGTTTATCCCCCGACTCCCTGCTCCCTCGGAATGAAAATAAACAGAGGCCCAGGCCCTTGGAACGTCAGCAGGAAGTGCAGAGAAAAGATCTCAAACCTCTCTTCTCTTCTGGGGGTGTCAGTGTCTGGAGTTAGAATGAAGGAGCACCCGCAGAGACAAAGCTGGGAGAACTGGGGGTTGGGTCCCACCGATGTGCCCTGGGGCTTTGCTCCTGTCGCTTGCCTGCCCTGCACCTCGGTTTTCCTCCTGTGGGGATGGGCATGACTGGGGCCTTGAGAATCTGGAGATCTCTCAGGCTCCTGGGGAGGCAACGGGGCAGGGTCCCGCTGCCAGGCATGGTCACCACTCCATCCAGATGGCCTACAGTGAAGTCTCAACGCTGCAGACCTGCCCTCTCACCTTCTCCTGGCGGCTGGGAAGGGGAAGCCAGAGAAAGCCCAGGATGCAAGACTTTTCCTCTGGCTGGGGGCAGGGGCATGACCTGACCAGAGTCGTGCTTTAGGGAATAGCGTAGGGCATGGATTCAGGACCCCGGGTCCCACTCCCATCGTCAGCTCCGAGGACCACGTCACTTGTTCCTAGCTCAGTGTCTGCCACATGCACGGGGTTCAAGAGGTATCTGTGGAGTGGGTAAGCAAGCAAGGAAGGGAGGAGGAGCCTGAGCGATGGTGGGTTGGGGGGTGCAGCAGGAAGAGAAAGAGGGGAGCTGAGATGGAGCCGGGCTCGGGGCAGAGCTGGGGACCAAGCAGGGAGGAGCAGAGGAATTCAGACATCTCTAGGTTGAACCGATGGGAAGTTGACAGATAGAGGGGCACCCGGGAGAGGGAGGATTCCAGGATGAACCCCAGTCTCCTTTCCAAGCCGCCATCCTTCCCCTAGGGACTCAGTGACCCCGCAGGCAACAAATCCCTACGTTGGTGCAGCATTCCCATCTCCTCCCTTCAGGCCTCGCAGCTCCCTGGCTTGTGAAGGGGAGGAAGGAGCTGTGTGTCTGGAACCCTCTGGCAGGTGGGAAGAGGCAGTTTGTGTTAGAAATGTGGTGCATTTACACACACTGTGACCCACGTGTCCCATGCTGGCTTGTGCCTAAAACAGCCCTTACTTTTCACCGTTGGGAAATGTTTTATACGGTCTTCAGATGATAATTTTCTAATTAGTAAAAGGCCTTCCCAACAGAAGAGAGAACGGTCCCTCTGTGGGGGGGGAGGACTGGCCCGAGGTGGGGCCGGGCTAGACCCTGGCATGGAGACCAGGTTGGCAGGTGACTGAGATGTGTGGGATTCTGCGGGGGGAGCCCGGAGACCTGGAAGGAGGTGAGGGGTCCGGGAGCAGAGGGTGGAGAGAAGGGGCGGAAATGGAAGATTCCTTACTGGTGGCCATCTCGCCCCCTCCCTGGCTGCTTGAGGACGACCCCCGCACCCCCGACAGGGGCCCCTCCTCCGACTGCAGGATGTGTCAAGGCTTTCCACTGCCCTTGATAACTGCGTGCAGACCTGGGAGCCCCCATGCTCTCTGGCTCCAGGGGCCCCTCCTTTGAGAGGTCCTCTCTGATGGGCCCACTTTCCACGGCCCTGTTATCATTCCCCCAACCTGTCCCCAAGCCTTCCCTCATGTTGCTCCCTCCTGTGCAAGAATAACAGGCCTACAGTTGCTCATGATTCCTTGTGCTTAGCACTTGAACTGCGGGCTCTGGCTGAATCCCCCCGCCAACCACCACTGTAGGCGGCAGGCACAGGTCATCATTCCCACTTTGCAGATGGGGTCCTGAGGCTTAGGGAAGGGGAGTGGCTAGCCCAAGGTCACCAGCCAGTGAGTGGCAGAACCCGGGCGGGACAGCCATTCAGGTCCAGGTGACTCTGGTTGGCCCTTTTCACTGATCCAATCTGTAAATATTTGTCCAGAGCCCACTGCAAGAGGTCAAGTTCTGCTGGAGATGCACGGGAGATGTGACTGCCTCCCCGTGTGCTGGGTTCAAATCCAGACTCTTCCACAGACTCACTGTGATACCACGGGCAGGTGGTTTCCCCTCTCTGAGTCTCAGCTTCCTCCTCTGGGCCATAACCACCATGTCATAGAAGTCAGTGAACGAGGAAATGTAAAATGTCTGGAAGATAAGGTTACTTGACAAATGGCCATGCCCTTCTCTCTCACTCTTCTCTGAATGTTGCCAGTCTAGGTGCCAGCTCTTTCAAGCTTTTATATTTGAAGAACATTTTTTTCCCCCAAAGCACCATCAATATTCATTGTCTGTTTAGATCCTCCCCACTGCCCTGTAAGGGAGGAATTATGATCTTGATTTTATAGAACTGGAAACTGAGGCTCAGAAGACTCAAATCCTGCCTCAGCTGCTTGTCCCCATAAAGGATCCATGTAACGGACACACTCCACACCTCTGCTGAGCCCTTGCTATGTGTCAGGCCCTGTGTTGGGCACTGGAGATAAAGCGGTGAACAAAACCAACACAGTCTACTTTTCGTGGAGTTGACGATTCAGAGTCGATGTGGACCTTTGAGAGTAAATATCAATGAAATGCAAAATCAGAAATTGTGATAAATTACTCCAAAGAAGAGACAATTATAGGGAGCCAACAGAGACTGGGCAAGACATTTAAGTGGAACCTTGAAAGAGGAATAGGACTTAACTAGACAAAGAGTCTTCTAGGCAGAGGGACTAGCACATGCAAAGGGCCTGGGGTTGCAAAGAGTTTGGTTTGAGGAACAAAGAGGAGGCAGTGTGGCTCAGTGTGAGGTAGGTAAAGCGGAAAGTGGTAGGGAAAGAGATGAGAGGTGCGGGCAGGAGCCGGATCACGCAGGACTTTGTGGCCTGGGTTAAGGGGTTTGGATTATTTCCCCAGTGCAGGGAAGCTCCTAAAGTCTTAAGCAAGGGAGTCATGGTCTGCTTAAGTTTTAGAAAGACCCTCTTGGGGCGCCAGGGCAAGAGGAGACTTACGGGGGTCAGGCATGGCAGCATGGAGACCTGCAGGGAGGAGGCTGGAGATGGCGCCACCCTGGGGGTGTAAAGGATAGGGGGCTTTGGGGAGAGTGCTCATATCGAGGCTTCAAGTAGTGGAGCTGCCAATCCAAGGTCGCACAGCTGGTCAGGCAGAGTGAGGGTCTGACCCTGCACAGCCCTGAGCCTCTCCTCTCACCAGAGCAGTTTTTTCTCTAGGAGGCCAGGGGCAGCCTGTGGGAGGCAGAATCCTGGATTGCATATTAAGTGTTTTCTACACAAACCTCAAAGTGTCTGCTGTTTTCAGCCACTGAGGAGAAGTTCACTGCTGGACAGAGGTCCTGCATAGAGGTGACTGAGAGGCCTTTCTTGGGATACTGCCCAGAGGCGGCGAGCTCTGAGCAAGGTGGTACAGGGGCAAGTCGGCCCACAGGTGTTTGCTGTCCTCACAGCTGGTCTTGCTGTGTGAACCTGGAGAATGCACTGGGGCCCCCGGGGACACTGTTCAGTGTGCACCCCAGTGTCGCTATGACTCAGGGAGGCAACCAACATGGAAGCTCTTAGCGAATGGCTCCTATTGGCAGGAGACCATAGCCGGGACAGGGATGGAAGGCACATGGATGTCTCAGACAGCAAGCGCAGGCCCAGGCCAAAGGGAAGAAGAGGTGGGCAAGGGTCTGGGGAGAGGTAAAGCAGATGGACGGCGACAAGATTTTGGAGTCCAACTGCCTGGGTACTGACCCTGGTTCCATCTGTGTCAGCCCAGGCAAATGATTTGACCTTGCTGAGCATCAGTTTCTTTATCTGTAAAATGGGCATATTGATAATGGTTCTCTTGTAGAACCACTCAGTGAGAATATTCAATGAGAAAATGAGTGGAAAGTGTTTCTAACCAGTGGGTGCAGGATACCTCCTTTAACACTGAGCTCCCTAGAAATCGTCCCAAATCAGTAAATGGTTGTCACACCAAAAACCTACACATGTCCCTTGATCCTTCACTTTCCTTCAAGTGTCCAGAGCTCACAGTTTGCTTCCACTGTGGCAGGGACTGTCTCATACAATGTGGGCCAACCCGATTCCATCAAGTTAAACACCTCCGAATAAATGTTTGTGGGGCACCTCCTGCAGGCAAGGCCCTCTGTGGATGCTGCGCAGAGGCCACACAGTTCCAGGAGAGGCTCAGAGAGGCTGGGTGGCTTGCTTGAAGTCACACAGCAAGGACTCAGCAAGCTTCATAGAGGCTGAGAGAACCCCAGGACCCACTTCTACTTTTTGAGTTTCCCAGTATGCTGAGAATAAAGGAACACCAAAATGGACTTATAGACTTGTGCTCTCAATGACAACAACACACCAAATAACTAATATTTGCCAGGTCATGTATTAAATTATTTGATTTAGTAAAACAAAATTCTTAGTGTCCCCCAGGTTGTGTGGTCTAGCAGTGTCACCCAACTGTAAGGTCAAAAATGGGAGTCTTGTTCAATGAGGCCCTTCGTGAAAGGGATAGCTGGCCCACGGGACACCCCTGCCGATTCCTCACTGAACCCCGCCACTGGGACCTTACCTTACCACCTATTATGTGACTCCAAAGTGGACACCTTTTCCGCCGTGCTGGTTGCTTTTGCAGAAATGCAGGGAGCATGCCTGGGTGTAGGGAGAGCCGGGCTCTGGAATCCGCCCTGCCCCTTCCTGGTCTGGGCGAGTCCCTGCCCACTCTGGCCCACCTCAGGCTGCTCCTCTAGAAAGAGGGGAAAGGAACAGCACCTGCTTTATTGGCTCATTGGGAAGATGCCAAGAAATGATGCAAGGAGAGCACAGAGCACATGCCTGCATGAAGCAGGCGCCGGCTGGCTCGTCTTACTGTTCAGGATAGCAGCAGACTGCCGGGGGCCCCCCTGCATGGTAGTTTGAGAACTCCTCACGGGCAGGGTCCCGGGCTGATGTGCTCGGTGTCCTCAGCTCCTGGCACAGTGGGCCCTCCGTAAAGCTGTAGAGTTGAATTGCACAGAAGAGGCTTTGGGCCAGGCTGAGCAGGGGCTGGGGGCACCAGGGAGGACAGGGGAGCTTAGTGGAGGGCCTGGCCTTTGATTTCTTCTCCACCCCCATCCGTCTCCTTGGGAGGCCAGGCAGGCACTCCCATTAGCTACATTTTGCATGTGGAGGTCACTGTCCCTTAGCTTATTCTTAAGTAAGTAGCTACTGAGTTCCTCCTATGTGGCAGGCGCTGGGGACATAGCGTGAATAAGTCAGGCAAGAGTCAGAGTGATTATTTGCATGGTTCCACTCTGAATGTTGAATGGCGGGTTCATGGGAACACATTATTTAAAATAAATGAAATAAGCAAATAAATAATGGCAGGGGGTTTGCCCAGCCAACAGTGGGAGTATGTGGTGAACCGAAGCTTATGATTAATGCAATTTTGGGCAGCGGAGGCCCTTTTAAAAGGCAACATAAAACCGAGCAGGACAGACGGGCTCCCTGTCCTCCTGGCATGGACATTCAGGTGGGGGGAGGCAGATTATAAACAAGCACATAACCCGTGAAAACTTGAGTATTAGGCAGTGAGAAGTGCTGGGAGAGGATAGAAGGGAAGAGAGGAAAGGCTAACGTGAGGCGGGATGACCAAGACCTTTCTGTGTCGAAGACATGTAAGTGGAATCCGGGAATGAGGGAATGCACCACAGAACAGCTGGGGAAAGGTGGCACCAGGCAGGGGGAGAGCGCGAGCAAAGGTCCTGAGGCACGGCAGATGCACGATGGAAGGTGATGTGGTAGAGGCAGGCTGGGGTCGGGTCACATGGCAGGGTTGAGCGGTGGCCAGTTAGGATGAGGAGTCTCGAAGCTGGCATATTTATTTGGTCAGATCCCAGGCTTGGGCCGTTAGTACCCTGGACAGCGGCTTGGTCCTTGGGAGCACTCGCAGCTATGGGGCGCACCCTACTGAACAAGGACTTGTGTGAAGGTCTGCTTCTGTGCAGTGAATTAGGGGTGGGTGGGGAGCAGATGATAGCACGGTGTGTATGAGCTGGCCCCTGCCCTCAGGAAGCACAGTCATGCGGATGCGTCATAAACGTACAGCTTAATCAATCTTTATTAAGCGAACATCTTTGCTGTCACCACTTGGGTTGGGATCAAGAAGGCCCGCCAGCTTCCAGCAGCCCCCACCCCTACGTGGCCCTTCTCCAACAATACCCGCCACCCCTGCTGGAAGTAACGACTGTCCTCACTTTGGGGATAACCATTTCTTTGCGTTTCCTTTGTAGTTAGCCACCAATGTCTCATTTAATGTATTCTAATTTTAATTCAAAAAATGAATACGATCGGATTATAAAAACCAAAACCATAACAGAAAAGGTTAAAAACCCTCTGCTTCCCCAGTCTGGTCCCCTCACTCTGCTTCCCCCCGGTCCGGTCCTCTCACCAAAGGTAACTCTCATTAGTCAGTTACTTTCAGACCTTTCTCTCTACTTTTGTTGCTACCTGCGCACCCACAGAAAATGTGTGGCAGTGTTTGTAGACGTTTTACCTAAATGATATTAAATTGTATAAATCCTTCTGCAATGTGCTTTTTCACTCAGCAGTGGCTTGGAGAACTTTCCAGGCCCACATCTGAAGGTCTATGTCATTGTCTTTCACAACCACATACTGAGGATGAATATACTTTAATTTACTCAGCCACTGTCCTATTGGTGGCGTCCAGGTTATTGCTGATTTTCCTCTCTTTCAAACCTTGATGTGATGAACACTTTGTGGACTTGCTGAACTCTTCGTGAATGATGGCAAGTATTACATTTAAGATTAATGACATTCCTGTCAGCCCATGGTACTGCCCCCATTTCACAGAGGTGGAGCCTGAGGCTCAGAGAGGTGAATTCACTTGCCCAGGGTCACACAGCAAGTGAGTGGAGGAACCAGTTTGCAAATCCTCATATGGCTGACTCCTAAACCAGGGCTTATCTACGCTGTACAGATAATTACAGTCTGCAGGGTGCCCTAATGCAATGAATATCCCTGGAGCCCTGCCTGCCTGCAGGCCCAGTGCTGGGCTCTGACTCCACAGTAACGGATCGGACCCCACCCTGCCGTCAAGCCTTGCCCTGTGGGGCAGCCTCATTGGGAAGTAATTACAATGCAGTGCCGTTGGTGCTAAAGCCCAGAATGCTGCCTGGACCGTGGGAAGACGAGGTCATTTACTATTAATCAGGCCTCTGGTGGTGTCAGAGAAGGCTTCCAGAGAGGGGAGATTTGAGCCGAGGCTGACAAAAGGGGCAGGAAGGCCGGGCACGTAGGGGAATCCAAGGTGTTGACCAGAGGAAGAAGGCGAGCTCTGAGGGCAAAATGGCTGCCCAGGTTGGCAGAGGCCCTCACCCACTTGGGCTTGGAGAGCCAGCCTTGGACTTCATTCTGTGGGCTCTGGGAGCCCAGAGGGATTTATTCATTCAGCAGAGAGGGCTGGAGCACCTTCTGTGTGCCAGGTCCTATTTTAGGGGCTGGGAATACTACAATGAACAAGACAAAGACACCTGCTTTCAGAGAGCTTCCATTTCAGAGGGGGAACCAGACAGTAAAACAAGTGGAAAATAGTTGAGTTCCAGAGAGCACTACGAAGAAAGTGAAACCAGGTGATGTTGTGGAGAGAGACTAAGGGAGGGCCTCTCGGAGGAGGCAGCCTTTGACTTGAGTTCTCAAGGACAAGAGGAATGGGAAGAGATGGGAGCAGTATTCTAGGGGAGGGCTCAGCAAGGTCAAAGGTCCCGCGGTGGGGACAGACTCAGCTTCCTCCAGTGTGGCTGGTGTGAGGTGCTCTCCATGGGAGAGAGGTGAAGGCCTGCAGGGCCCAGGAGGCCGTGATGGTGCAGGGACCGGGCTTGTCCCAGAGGCAGAGCAGAGTTACTGGAGAGCCCCTGGACCAAGGACGGTGGCCCTTGTGCTTCAGCCTTTGGACAGCTCCCACCCTGCCTGTGGGATCGCGGTAGCCTTGAGTCATGCTGGAGGATGGGAAGTCTGGGCTGGACTGGTGTGGACAGCATGGGGGTGGGTGGGGTGGAGGCTCCTGAGCCAAGGGCGGTGCCTTGTCAGGGGAAGGCCCTGGGCCAGGCACCTGCTTCTTTAGCCTCCTTGGAGGCCCTGGTGGGTACATGTTAATAGATGCCAAGGGTCCTATTCTCAGAGGACCTACAATCTCAGAGAGACATGTACAAGCCAGGAGGAGGAGCAGTGAGCTCAGCACAGCAGTTTAGGCACAGGCTTTGGGGTCAAAGAGCTTGTGGGTGTGCCCCAGCCTGTGACCATGGCCCTCACTTTCCCTCATTTCTTTAAAATGGGGATAACATAGGGTGCCTGGGTGGCTCAGATGGTTAAGCGTCTGCCTTCGGCTCAGGTCATGATCCCAGCGTCCTGGGATCGAGTCCCGCATCGGGCTCCCTGCTCCTTGGGAGCCTGCTTCTCCCTCTGCCTCTCTTTCTGTCTCTCATGAATAAATAAATAAAATCTTTAAAAAATAAATAAATAAAAATAAATAAATAAAATGGGGAAAACAAAAGACCCTAATAAAAGGTGAGAAGTCAATGAAGCCCTGCGTATCCTCAACCAGGTCCTCCTTAGAATGAGCCTGCAATACATTCCCTTTGTCTCCCTGTATTTGTCCTATAGCTAGTTGATCCATCAGATTATCTTGCTCATTCTTGTTTCGTTCAAGCAGAGATTGTTAGAGCTGGAATAAGCCTTTTCGAAGTCCTCCAGCCCACCTCCCACCTAGAGATGGGGAAACTGAGGCCCAGAGCATGCAAGGGGCTGCCCTAGGTCACCAGCTGGCCAGTTCAGAATGGGGATCTGCTTGGTCTCGTGACTTTTGTCTTCTTGAAGTCATATCACAGTGCTTCTTGATTTCTTCTTACTTGAGGTGAACTCTTGGGAATTCTGGCAGGTTTTGGGAAATTGGCGTCACAGGGTTGAGGGTGATACAGCAAGGAATTCTGTGTCCATGTGAATTTATTAAGCATCTCCCGGCTTCCTGGTTCATAGACCTCGCTGCTTCTGACATGCCTCTTCCTGATCTTGCTCCCAGCACTGACCTGGGCATCTGCTTTCCTTCCCACTGTCTATCGGTGATGGTCTCAGTATTTACCCAGCCACGTGCCCAGTCATCCACCTACAGGCCCACAAGAGTCCTGTAGAATCTTGCGTGAATGTGGACTCTCATGGCTCCAACCTCCCTGTCATCTCGGCCATTGTCCCAGTCTTCTCTCTGCTCATCCTGTCTCCAGATTCCACCCACCAGCCTGTCCTCATGCCACGGATCTCCACACACACTGTCCCCGCTCAAAAGTCTTCCACCTACAACATCAAATCCAGCCTCAAGGCATGTATGGCACCCTGCCCAGATCTTTCTCATCCCAGCTTGAGGTCTCCCTTCTCTTCAACCTTTCGAAGGTGGGGAAAGGTACTTCTGCATTCCTGGGCTTCATCCTTGACTCCTCCCCCCACTTCCACCCCACCTTCAGCAAATCACCAATCCTGTTGGGTCTACTCTCAAAATTGTTTCTAGGAACACGTGTTCCTTCTCCCCCACCCCCACCACCCTGGTCCCAGCCATCATCCCCTCCATCTCACTTGGACACCACCCTTTTCCTCATGGCTGACCTCCCTCACACTCCAGCCTTCATTCTGGCCTCCCACAGTGGCCCAAACTGTCCACAAAACATTCACAGAACCACGTCACTTCCCTGCTTAAGACCCTCTCAGTGGCATCCCGCTGTGCTTGCAGTAAAATCCAAAATGCTTGCCTGGCCTGCAAGGCCCTGGGGTCTGGCTCTGCGTCTCCACCTTGTCTCCTCTATCCGCCTTGTCTGCCCTTTACCAAGCCATCTACGCCTCCCTTTCCGCCTTTTCTGTTCCCGTTGTCAGCAGTGCGCTTCCCCACATTTTTGCCTCACGAAGGCCCTACTGCTGTATAAATGCCACCTGCTCACAAGCCTTCTGTACCACAGCGCCCTCTGTCTTCCATCAGATTATCGGGCAGGTTTCAGCCCAGCTCATCTCTAGGTCCTCAGCCCCAGCCCAGGGTTTGGCACCAAGGGACACGGAGGGAAGTTTGAATCGAAGGACATGGAAGGGATGGCCTACCTTCAGCCAGGAGCTGATGAGTCAGAGGGAGTCTACTGCATTGTTGAATATCAAGACTAAGGGCTGCGGGAGTGGGGCTGTGGGCCGTGATGGGATTTGGTGCTCCTGAGCAGGCTTCCTGCTGTCCACTGGAGGACGGGGAGCATTTCAAAGCTCGAAGGAGGCCCATGATGCAGTAGAGAGAGAGAGCAAGCTGTGGGGAGGACAGGTCTGGGTTTGAATCCTGACTCCATCATTCACATGCTGTGTGACGTGGGGCAAGTGACTTCACCTCTCTGAGCTCTAATTCATCAGTAAAATGGAGATGATCATAGACCTTACTTTCGCAAATTGTCATGAAAATTAGAAATAATGTATTGGCTCAATGAGCACAAAGCAGACAGAGCTGCTGCTGCTGCTGCTGCTGGTGGTGATGATGATGGTGAAGAAGAGATATTTTTAAGTCCCTGGATGCTGGGTGCTCCGAAGCAGATCATGGGGTAGTTGCAGCTTGACCTTGACTTATGGCCACTGGAGAAGCAGTTTTGAGGTCAGGGTGGAGGGTGAAGCAGGTGTGTAAACAGAAAATGAAGGCTCAAGCCCAGACATCAGGAAGGTGGGGGAAGAGGTGGGCAAACAGTGCCCAGGGCAGGACAAGGCTCGGTTTGGTTCGTGAGTATCTGAGGCCCACTGGACGGTGGCCTTGCAGTAGGACTAGCCAGACACCTCTCTGTCTCTGTGTCTGTCTGCCATTCCTCATCCTGTTTTCCTATGTGTTTGGGTCCCTAAGCCAGTTTTCCCGCCCCCC
>NC_138384.1:41915019-41999256 GCF_054177405.1 Leptonychotes weddellii
TCTATTTGTGTGTCTGTGAGTGACTCTGGGGTGTGATTTGGCGTGTGTGTGTATCTGAGTGACCTGGGTGTGTGTGTGTGTGTACATGTACGTCTATTTGTGTGTCTGTGACTCTGGGGTGTGATTTGTGGTCTGTGTGCGTGTGTAAGTGCAGGTGTGCATGCACATGTCTGGGTGTGTGTTTTGCCTATCTACCCCTGTCATTGCGTCTGGGTGTATGTCTTCTCCGCAACTATTCCTGCCTGAGGTCTGTGCGCATCTGTCCCTGTGTGTGTTTGCGGGTCTCTGTCCTCGTCTGGGCCCGCCTGGCTGAGGCTGTGGTGTGTGTGCGATGTGGCAGCCCTTACCTGTTGCCAGCACAGCTGTGGGGCCACCCTCTCTTGTTGTGTCTGCTGCCTCTCTCTCCATCCCTCCCTCCTGACAGCTCAGAAGTGTTCACTCCCTTGAGGCCACCCAGGGACAGATGTGGTGCGGTGGGGGTGTGAGGTGCTGCTCCTAGGGAGGCAGGGACCGGGCCAGCTGGGCCCACAGAGGTTCCCGGCAGTGCGAACACTGCCCACAGGGGCTCCCAAGCCGCAGCCTTGATTGAAGCCGGCCCTGAAGGCAGGAGACCCAGGGGACAGGCCAAGAGGGGCCAGGAGGGGTGAGGGGCAGCCCTTGGGCCCTCTATATTTAGCCCCATTTTCGGTAAGTGCTAACGAGAAGCTGGCCCAAGTCTGCTAAAACCGGCTGGGGGAAATGCAGAGGAGAAGTGAAAGTCCGGGGAGGGAGGGGCAAGGGAGGGGTGGGGAGGGCGGAGGGGACCCAGAGTCCCAGGCCTGAGGCAGTGGGGCAAGTGAGTGTGACCCCAAGGGTGTGGGTAGCCCTGGGTGTGTCTGACTCCAGGATGGTGGGATTCAAGGGGCCCGGTAGAATTCTGCATTGCTTGTTCCTGCCTGGCCCTCTAAAGAGTTATACACTACCTGGGATGGGAGAAGGGAGGGGTGACTATGGTCATATAACCGAGCAGCCTTTCTGTGTGAACGAGGCCTTGAGATGAGCTTCGGAAAGCGCCAGGGAGCTGGAGCATATTAGATCACCTGGTGGGGGTAGGGGTGGGGGCTTTTCAAAATCCAGATATCCAGGTCTTCCCTTGTCCCATTGAAAGCAGAGTGTCTGGGTGGGAATAGGTGTCAGTGTTTCTCTAGAGTCAAGAGAGAGGGGCCTGGGCCAAGGCCGACAGCCTGCAGGACGGGCGCCTCAGCAGGCCTCTTAAGGGGATTGTCAACGCCCTTAGATGTTAAGGCATCATTTGGCTTTGGATTTGTGGTGGAAATGGAGTCCCCTCTTCATCCTTGGTGGGGATGATATGATGACACCCTTTTTTCAGATTGGGTTCTGATGGGGGCAGGAGGAAAGAAAAACAAGACAGGCTTGGGCAAAGGGCAACACTGGCCATTTTGCTGTCAACCCAGCCAAATGCTGCAGGGGTGCCTGGGCTGTGTGAGAGTCGGGGTGGGGGGAAGAATTAGGGAGAACAAGGGAAACAGTGGTGGAGATTTCCTCTCATGCCACCTTTGCCTCTCAGCCACTGTCCCTGCAGAAATTACTTTAAAGGTTTAGGTTGGAGTTGCTTGGGGATTGGGGCTCAAGGTCAAGGTGGCGGGTAGCAGCAGGGAGACAGGCTTGTCTGGGACAAGATTGGGTCCTGGTCTGTTAGAGATTCTTGCATGCATTCATTCATTCCAAAGACACAGTCCCAGCCAGGGCTGTTGGGCTCTAAGGAGCTCACAGTCTGGGGCAGGGGGAATCCATTGCCCAGGGGGTCAGGGTGTGTTAGGGGGCAGAGGCAGGGGGTTCCCAGATGAGAGAGACACTAACCACCTGAGGAGTCAGGGAGGACTTCATAGAGGAGGTGATGTATGAGCTGGGACCTTCAAAAGGAGCAGGAGTTTGCTAATCGAGAAGAGGTCGCCAGGTAGGGAGAAGAGCAGAGGGTAAGGCCTGGAGGGAGGAGGGAGATCAGAGCCTCAGGGCACCCTTGTGCACTCAACCCACACGTCCTGGGCTGGGCAGTGTTGGGGACCCCAAGATGAGTCAGACCTGCCCTCAAGGGGTCCTAGTCTGACGGGGAAGACGTACTGGGGCCCAGACGGCTACAGCCAGGGGAGAGGGCCGGGCCAGCGGGAGCTGGGGTGGAGGGAGCCGCCATCATAGAGGACAGAGCCTGTGCTGGGGCCTGAAGGATGAGTAGGAGGTCGCCAGGCAGACAGAGTGGGGGACAACCTTCCAGGCAGAGGGAGAGAGACAGCAAGACCGAGGCAGGAACGAGTAGAGAGAGAGCCGCAGGGAGGGACGTTCAGCCAACATTTAACACCTACTCTTCTGAGCTGGGGGACACCAGGGGGCCAGCAGTTAGTCAGAGCAGGCCTGCTCCCTGGTCTGGTGGGAAAGGACAGGGACACAGAAGGCCACGGCCCTGTGGGCTCAGGGCTAGGACAGTGAGAGGGCAGGGCCGTGGGAGGCTGTATTATTTTCCCAGGGCTGCCGTCATGGACTACTGTACGCTGGGTGGCTTAAACAACAGAAATTAATTTTCCTGAAATCTGGAAGCTAGAAGTCCAAGGTCAAGGTGGCAGTGGGGGTGGTTTCTTCGGAGGTCTCTCTCCTCGGCTTGGGAGGGCTGACTTCGCCCTGTGTCTTCACGTGGGCTTCTTTCTGTGTGTCTATGTCGTCCCAGTTTCCTCCTCTTATGAGGACACCAGTCATATTGGATTAAGGCCCACCCTAATGGTCTCATTTAACTTGGTTACCTCTTTAAAAACCCTATCTGGGCTGTTCTTGGGGAGATGGGGAGCTGTGGAAAGGTTCACGGCCAGGTTGTGGGAAGGATCTCCCTGGGGCTAGATGGACACTGGCTGGGAGGAGGGGGCCGGCGAGGGGGTTGGAGCAGGGGTCTCAGGGATGTTAGGAGGGGTGGGAGGCAGGACCCCACTAGCATCAGCAGTTGCCCGGAGCTGGGCCAAGTTCTGGGCCATTTAGAGGCAGGATTAGGCAGGACTCCTGCCTTTGATGTCCCAGAGTCAGAAGTGTGGTCTCTTACCTGGGACTAGGACCTGGGTCCTCCTCCTGTGCCTCAAATGATCATTAGCCACTCACCACCATCCTAGTGCCTAGAAGCAGGGCCTGAGCCCCCATAGCATCCTGGGCCCCTGCTCCCCACACCACCCTCACCAGCCTATGCCTTAATAGTACCATATCCTGGCTTTTTTTTTTTTTTAGCTTTTAAGTTTTTTTTTTTTATGTGAAAACATACCTACAGTAAGTGCTCAGATTTTAAGGGTGCAGCTTGATGCATTTTTCTCTATGTATAGAACCACATAACCACCAAACAGATGACAATACCGAACATTTCCAACCCCCTACAGGCCTCCTCACGCTCATTCCCCGTCAGCAACCCCCAGACGTTACCCATAATCTGACCTTGGCCATCTGATATCATCTTGCCTGTTTCTGAGCTTCCTGTAATTGGAATCCTACTGTCTGTCCGCTTTTGTGTCTGATGTCTTTCCCTTGGTGTCGTGCCTGCAAGATTCAGTGGTGCGTGTGATGCAGGAGTTTCTTCCTTTTCTTGCTGTGGGGCGTTTCATTGTATGGACATACCACATTGTGTCCATCCTCTGATAGGCCCTTGACTTGTTCCCAGTTTGGGGAAGGGGCTGCTGTGTGCCCATGGGCTTGGGGGGGCAGGATGCTCCTCTGTCTCCCCACGGTGCTCGGGAGTGGATGTGCTGGGTCCTAGGGAGGGGGAACCTCGTCAGTTTTCCTGACTTGTGCTTGTATCGATTTACACTCCCACGAGCAGTGTGTGACCTGGCTTTTTAATCAAGAATTTTAAACCAGAGCGGCGTTTCATGTCGAGTAACCCTTGATTGCAAAATTCCTGGACATTTTTTTTTTTTTCCAGTTGCTGAGGACGTCCTAGCTCTCGTTAGCTGGCCTTCTTTCAATATCTTGGGCGCGGAACGCGCTTGAATTGGACAGCCCCTTTGATAGGGCATCGTGGTTTAGGCAGGGATGTGGAGTGAGTGGTGGGGGAGACCTTGGGGTCAGAGTCAGGGTCACGAGTAAGGTCTGAGGCCAAGCTGGGAGTCAAGGTCAGATGAAGGACTTGTACCATCTGGGTGGGAGTTGGGATTCAGGGTAGGTAAGGGGACTGAGAATGGATAGGGAAGAAGCCTAGGTTTGTGTGGGGTCTAGGACCAGAAAGGTTTGGGTTCAAGTCGGCGTCAGTCAGGGTGAACTTGAGTAGGGGTGACAGCTGGAGATGAGGTGGGTGGAAGTCACAGCAGGGGGCCCACTGGACCATAGCAGTCCTGATGAGAAGCGGGAACTCTGGAGTCATGAAGACAGGTGTCCAACTGGGGCACTTCTGCTGTCTCACTGTGCACTCGGGCCCTCAGTTTCCTCCTCTGTAAAATGGGGGTAATATTAGCACCAACTGCTACTGTGAGCTCTGAATCATACTTAACACTGTGCTTGGCACTGGTAAGTGCTCACCTTTCCCTCCTCAGCATCACAGTGTTGTGAGGGAAGAGCAATGCTTTGTGGCCCCAGGGCCAGCTTGCTGTTTGCCCCCTCCCCTCATGTCCTGGGTTTATGGGAAGATAGCAGGGGATTGCATTTGTAGGCTGGGGCACCCGGCTTGGATCTGGGCGTGCAATGGGGATTCAAGGCTTAAGTCCCAGGTGAGGCCTAGGAGTAAGTCCGAGGACCTGGTCAGGGGCAGAGCCGGGTGGTGTTGGAGTCGGAGTTCCAAGTGGCGAGTGGGGCTGCCGGGCCTGTGAGCTGAATGTGAGAAAGGAGGCCGGGAAGCCAAGTCGGGGTCAGGTGTGGACAGGAACATTGTGGGCTGGGGGAGGGGCAGAGGGTGCCAAATCCCACGCAGAGTTCAGAAGACTCACTCCTTTGGGGATGCTGCAGCCCTTCACACCCCCAGGCCCCACTCAGAGTGGAAAACATGTCTCACCCGAAACCTGGTGAGGCAGGACGGGCACGCCTCGGGAGGAGGCCTGAGGCTGACTCGCTCCTGTGGAACATCACCCACCTCCTCCTGGGCACCGAAGCCTTCTCACGACCACCGGCTACCTCCCACCCTGCCCCAGGGCCTCACGGGAGGTGGCCCTCCCCGTGCCACCTTCTGCAGGGCTGAAAAGGATCCCTTTCTTGTCCTGCCAGAGGAGGGCAGAGGCCCAGTAAGGAGGGCATGTCTCCTGGAAAGAGGCACTTACAAGGTGGCAGGGAGTGCGGGGGATTTGGAGAGAGGCTAGGGTGGTGCTGGAGGAGGGCCCAAGAGCCCCCCAGGCTTCCCTCACCCCACTTACATCCTTCTTTTGTCCCCAGAAATAAGAATGTCTAAGCCCCTGGAGGCCGAGAAGCAAGGTCTGGACTCCCCATCAGAGCACACAGGTGGGTGGGGAGGGGAGCAGGGAGGGCAGGGGGCCTGTGGGGTGGGGGGAGCTGAGGGGCTGTGGGGGCACAGGTGACAACTCACTCTTTCCCTCTCGTTGCAGACACTGAAAGAAATGGACCAGACACTAACCATCAGGTCAGGAGGGAGTAGATGAGCAGGAGGGGTTGGGAGGGGCAGAAGGGAACAGAGGGGGGCCCCTGTGGGGGAGGGGCATGCTGTCAAAGGCTGCTTCACCTCACTCTTCCCATTCCCCACCCCAACTTTTTCTTCCCAGAACCCCCAGAATAAGACCTCCCCGTTCTCCGTGTCCCCAACTGGCCCCAGCACCAAGGTAAGAACCTATCAGAACGTCCAGGGCAGGGGAACGAGGAGGGTGTCCTGTGATGGGTTAGCGTCTGGGAGAGGGTCCCGCACATCTTTGTGGGCCCAGGGCCTGAAGGGGGGGCACGGAGCCCCGACACCTTGGTGACAAGACTCCTCCCGCCCCTTCTCACACTCAGGCTCCCGCCCCAGGCCTGTGACTCACCCAGGCTCCTTCCCCTTCCCTGGGGGGTGGGGGTGGCCAGGGAAATCCCCCCCAGAGCCCCAGGGCGATGAACAACAGGAAGCTGAGGGCCCCGCCCCCATCCCAACTTCCCTGACAGGGGCCTGCCCTACCCCCAGCCCCCCAACACACACACTCAGGGGCCAGCCAGTAGAGGGGGGTATGGGATGGGAGGCAGACTCAGGAAGGATGGCTGAGGTTGATGGGGAGGCTGGAAGTGGCCAGACAGAACAAATCCCTAATCCAGATGGGGCCCTGCCTGTTTCTGGGCACTGCTGGGCTTCCTGAGGTGTCTGGGGCCCAGGCCTCCATGCTCCAGCCTGGTGGGGGCAGCCACAGGCCCAGAGGCCTGAAAGCAGCATGGAGGGCAGGGGCAGAGGGGTCCTCTGCAAGGGATGGGGTTGGGGGCCGGGAGCTACTCCGTGACCCTGGGAAAATCACTCCCCTCCGCCCCCCACCGCCCCACCACTGCTGGGCTTCTCGGTTTCCTCTTCTCTAACATGGGGGGCTGTCAGATCCGATGGCCTCTGAGGTGCCCTGATGCAGCTTAGTGGGTGGGTATCTTGTGCTGAGTGAGTTGGCCAGGGCCCAGGGGAGGAGGGCTCTGGCTCTGGCCTCCTTCCCTCTGATCTTAGGCGCAGTTCTGGCCTTAGCCCTCGAGCAGAGCGCGTGCCCATCGTCCTGACCCTTTCCCTCCTCAGCTGTGTCTTTGCAGCCCCTCCCAGCCCCATGGCAGCCTTGCTTCTCTGTGGGGAAACCAGGGGAGCCCTGGAAAGGAAGGGTCCTTGCCGCCCTTCCCTGGCCTGGACCCTGGTTCCTCGGGAAAACCGGAGGCAGAGAGGGCGTTGACCTCTGACTCCGGGCCTCTGTCCACACCTCGTCCTGTTTGAGGGCAGCCTCTGCTTTCCCCAACTGCAGTGATTCATGTGCTCCCGTCACAATTTCAGACACATCCACACACCACCGTGTACAATTACTTACATCACAATCGTGTTAATTGGCTTCAGTTTTAAAAACATTTTATTTCGGAAAATGTGAAGCAGATACAAAAGGAGAAGAAAAAGAGTATCATGAAAATAAGCCCCCAGGTACCCATCCATCAGCTTCAACAATTTTCAGCTCGTGAACTGGCTTGCTTTTTCAGCAGCTCAAATACGTGTTTTTTAAATGGAAATTTCATGAATGGAAAACCAGCATCTCTTGCCATGGAAATAAATACAATGATTAATTTTTTTAAGTAATCTCCATGCTCAACGTGGGGCTTGATCTCACGACCCCGAGATCAAGCATCTGTGCTGTACCGACTGAGCCAGCCGGGTGCCCCAACACAGTGATTATTAAAATGTACCCAGAGACTCTTGCCTGCTGACGGGTCTAAGCCTGAGGCCTTTCCTTCATTCATTAGAAAGGGAGATGAGCAGTGTTGGGGGTGAGGCATTAGAACTATCCTAGCACCTAATGGAGGCTTTCTCAAGAGAACCAGAAGGAATGAAAGAAATCTGAAAGAGGACTAGTATCCTCACCATGTTGGTTGTTTTTTGTTTTTTAACTTTTAATTGGAATGTGACACACGCAGAGATCTTCAGTGGGTTTCACAAACTGAACACCCATGTTGCCCACACTGGGTCAAGAGGCAGAACACAGCCAGACTTCCAGGGGCCCTCAAGTCCCCACGAGCGGATGCTGCATCCCTGCACCCCGTAAACTTTCTGACATTTGTCTCCATTCCCTGGGCCATGCCACTCACCCTCTGTGATCTGGCCTTTTCCAGGCCTCTGTTCATCTCACTCTGAATTCCAAATGCTACACCCCCCTGCCAAGCTGCTGTGTCACCTTGCACAAGTCGCTTTCCCTCTCTGGATCCCCTTTTGCAAAATGGTGCTGGGACATCGGGCTGAAGGATTAGGGATCATCCTTCAGCCCAGTGTCCCCTCTGGGCCCGAGAGTGTGATTCTGCAAGCCATGCCTCCCCCCAACCCCACATGTCCTTTACCAGCCGACCTCTCAGGCAAGCCAACCGCGGTCTGGCCTTCCTGTCTAGGAGAGGAGGAAGGCCAGGACTGCTCTATGCTGGTCTGTCCTATGTATTTGATGCGAGGTGCATCTACATCCTGCACAGAGATATGAGGAGGGGCTCAAGGGACTTCTGGGGTGGAGGCTGAAAGCTGGCAGCATCTGGGCCACATCTGGCCTGTGTATGTGCTTGGCTGGTCCTGCCAGCGTTTTTGGCGCTTTTTTTTTTTTTTAGGTTGTTTTGGGTTTTGCTTTAGATTTTGAAATGAATGGTTGGTGGGAGCAGAGGAGGAGCTGGGCAAGCTTCCCCTCCAGGAGGGCCGCACATGCCGCCAGCCCACCTCATCCTCGTCAGCCCACGCCACCTGTTCGCACTGTCTGCCTCTTTCCATACTCATTTGAATTCCGATCCAGGTTCCAAGTCGGTGGTTTTTTTTTTCATAACCTAAGACCCGTTCTTCCAGTGAAGTCCTACTTCATTAATGAGAGATGCACCTCTGGCTAAAGCAGATGAGGGAGGGGCACCTGGGTGGCTCAGTTGTTAAGTATCTGCCTTCAGCTCAGGTCATGATCCCAGTGTCCTGGGATCGAGCCCCACATCAGCTCCCTTCTCGGTGGGAAGCCTGCTTCTCCCTCTCCCACTCCCCCTGCTTGTGTTTCCTCTCTCACTCTGTCTCCCTCTGTCAAATAAATAAATAAAATCTTTTTAAATAAATAAATAAATAAAGCAGATAAGGGATGGGGACCCAGAACGCTATTCTTTGATGCCCCGAGTCCTCTGCTGGCAAATTCCCCATTTTACAGATGGGGAAACTGACCCCCACCCCCCAGAAGGGAAAACTGCTCTCCAAAGGTGCCTCTCTCCTGTTTGGTGCAGGGGTGTGTGTTAGCCCTCCTGATTGTTGAGGAGCCTGAGGCCAGAGGCGGGACTTAAGATCCCCAGCCCGTAGGCAGGGCCTTGCCTCTACACCCCAGCCTACTCCTCCTGTGCTGGCCCGAGGCTGCCGTTGCCACACACGTGCCCTCTCTTTGGTTCACAGGTGGGCATTCTCTCTGGCCTCCACTTAACATTCTGGGGTCCCGGACCCTGCCTCTCTCCCCCCCAGATCAAGGCTGAAGACCCCAGTGGCGACTCAGCCCCAGCAGCACCCCCACCCCCCCAGCTGGCTCAGCCGCATCTGCCCCAGGCCCAACTCATGTTGACGGGCAGCCAGCTAGCCGGGGTAAGTACTCGGGGAAGGACAGGGAACGTGGGCCTCGACCAGCCGCCTCCCATCTGTTACAGGACCCGTGGCAGGGGGTGTCCCGCCAGGGCCACCACCACGCTCTCACGCCCTCCTCCTGCCCTCCTCAGGCCTCCTGGAGGACTTGCCCCCTAACCTGCTTGGCTCGGGCACTAACCGCTCTCTGCCTTCTCTGCTCCCCCGCCCCCGCCCCTCCTCTGGCCCTCTCCCGCACCCCACAGCTCACGGCACTGATGCCAGCTCAGCAGCAGCTCCTCCTGCAGCAAGCCCAGGCCCAGCTCCTGGCCGCCGCCGTGCAACAATCCAGTGCTGCTGCCGCCGCCGCCGCCGCCTCCTCCTCCTCCTCCTCCTCCTCCTCCTCTGCCTCCTCTGCCTCCTCCTCGACCTCGCAGCCCCCAGCCTCCTCTGGGGGTGGCGACCTGCCACCTCCACAGCCTGCCAGCCAGCCCCCCGGGACCCCACAGCTCACCCTCTCCCAGCCCATCCAGCTCACAGCACAGGTAAGGGCAGCCCTGGGGGGCAGGCAGCACAGGGCCCACGGAAGCACGGTGTGCAGGGGGCTGACCGGTCTGCGTGGACTCTTCTGAAGGCCGGTCATGTGCCAGGGAGCCACGGGGGATGCTGCCACCCGTGTCTCAGTGGGGTAAATCGACGCTCAGAGGGAGGACGTCCTCCATGTGATGGCATGCCTGGCTAAGCGCTTTCTGTGTATCTCACTGAGGGCTCCCAGCCACCTGGGAGGTTGGCCCATTATCCTCAGTTTCTGGCTGAGGAAACGAGGAGTCACCTCCGTGGAATGGTGCCTATGTGGGCCCAGAAGGAAAGGCTGAGGCTCTGAGCCAGCACCCTATAATGTGTGCTCTGGCGTATCCAGTGAGAGATGCTCTTTCAGAAAAGGGGCCCGTGGCCGCTGGGTCAGGGAATGCTGCATCCGCTCTGGCCATTCTGGAGACTATTGGCATATACTGAATCATGAGTTCGTGGCTGTATTCATTTCCCGGGGTGCCATGACAAAGCCCCACAAACTGGGTGGCTCTAGGGAGAATCTCTCTCTGCTTCTTCTAGCTTCTGGTAGTGCCGGAAATCTTTAGCATTCTTTTAGCTGGATCGCTCCAATCTCTGCCTCCTTGGTCATAGGGCCATCTTATGTCTGTGCCTGTCTGTCTCTGCATTCACATTTTCCCTTCTTATTATAAGGACACCAGTTGTTGGATTAGGGCCGACCCTAATGACCTCATTTAACTTGATTACATCTGCAAAGACCATGTTTCCAAATACGCTTGTATTTACAGGCACCAGGGGTTAGGACTTCCGACAAATCTTTTTGGGAGACCCAGTTCAACCCAAGATAGTAGCCCACAAATTTCCTGTAAGGATAGTTTGTGGAACAGAGTAGGTAGAACAGAGCATCCCCTCCTGATGGGCCTGCTCTCTCCACCCGCACTTTTCCCTGTCACCCACTTGTGCTATCTGCCTGGGTTCCATAAGCATTTGAGTCTGTGGCCCATGTTCCAGCGCAGTGAAGGTCCTGAGAAGTCCTGCAGCAAGGAACCTTGTTTAACTTCCCTTAACCCTGTGTTTCCCACAATGACTGCTCTTTGGATCGCTTTTCTTTCTCTCTATCCACCGCCTTCCATGGAACCCCGGGGGCAGACGCTGTCTACACAGAGAAGGTGTCCAGCACCCACAGTTTGTCCCTTGACAGAGTTCAGCTTCCGATGGGCCCATTCCACTACTGACCAGCGCTTCCACTGAAGACTGTCCTTAACACTGAGCTGGGTCTGCCTCCTTAGAGCTTCCCACTTCTGGGCCTGCTTCTGCGGAGACACACAGAGCAATCTGTGGCCACTGCTCTGTGACGGCTCTTCCAGACTTAGCCCCTGGTGCCTGGCTTGCCACGGTAACTGTAACTAGAGTCTGGCAGGTGCTGCCTTTGTAGCAGGCACTGTGCTAACGGTGACCTCCTAGAGTCCACAAATCCTCATCCCCGGCGAGGTCACCCCAAGGGGCAGAGCAGCCTGGGAGTCAGGGCTCAGACCACATAATCTGGGGCTGCTGCCTGTAGCCATCCTTCCCACCGCCCCCCAGAGATCCCAGCAGCAGGGGGGCGCCTCTCAGCACATACAGCTCTCCATGGAGCAACCCCAACGCTCAGGGCTCCTCCCTCCCCCAGGTCTCAAGTATCCCTGCCCCTGCCCCTGTTCTCCTGTCTGCCTGGAAGTCGGCTCCCTCCCTTTACCTGGATGGCTTCTTTTCAGCCTTTAAGCCTCAGCTTGGGAGTCCACGCCTCCAGGATGTCTTCCAAGACTTCCCTCCCTCCAGCTGGTTTGATTTCCTGCCTCCTGCATTCTCCCGAGGCCCCCAGCCCTTTTCCTTTGCTTCTGGCCCTAATCACCAGTGCTGGGTCCAAATATGCCCGAGGAAGTGTCTGTGGAAGGGACAAAGACTCCAGGGAGGGAGCAGGGACAGAGCAGCCTCGTGCAGACCAGCAGCAGGCATTCCTTCCGTTCATACACTCCTAGAACCACCTCCTCCAAGCTCCCTGCCACCTGCTGTCCCGCCCAGACTCTGATTCTCAAGGCCTCCTCCAACCCCTTCCTCTCGCTCCCCCGTCCCCAGCTCCGATCTGCTCGGGTCTGCCTTTTGCAACTGCAAAGCTGGGCCAAGGTTGTTTTCTGGGAGTTCTGTCACCCTGTGACCTCATTTCCCTGACAAATGTTTATCCCGTACCACCAAGAGCTGTAGGCACTGTGCCGACCAGCTGCCGTGGGTACCACAGTCCTCCTGCCTTAGCTGCCCACTGCAGCTCCAGCTGTCTCACCCCTGGGCTTGACCCCTCCCTCTTCCTCAGCCCGTGTCCCGTTCCCACCCATCTGCTTCCCATGCCCACTCCGCTCTGTCCCGTGGTCATTTCAGACATTTCCTGGCCTCCCGTGTGTCAGGCCCTGGTGGGAAGCTAAAGGCTTAGGAATGACTCAGACCCTTCCTTGCCCCCTCAGGGTTCCCAGTCTTCTAGGGAAACAGACACACCAACGAACCACTAAGAAATGTTTTACTTGAACAATACTAAGAAAGTCAAAAACACTCCTAGCCCTATCATTTTAAAAATTACATAAAGTACTAAGGGAAAGTCCCCCATCTGTCCCTCAAATGCCAGCTTCCAAAGTAATGTCAGTTAAACCGTTTGGCAGGAACCTTCCCTGCATTTTCCTAACTCGTATAGAGAAAGGGATGATTATAACACACTTCTGTAATTTGTGTGTCCAGCACTCAGCACGGTGCTTTCCACCAAGGGGGCCACGTGGATATTTACTGAATCAATGAGGGATGCAGCTTTTCAATCAAGGGTAGGGAAGACATCTCTCCGGGGGAGTAATTCAGAATGTCTGGGGTAGGGGTAGGCATTGATTGAAAATTTACATTAACCGTTAAAACATCATTTTGTATTTGGAGAGAAAAAAAAAATCCCTATTTTCATAATAGGACCATGGCATATAAAGCTTGACAAAATCTTTTAGGTGGGCAGGACCTAGTGAGTACAGGTTTCCCAGAGAAACCTACTGGATGTGGTGGGAGTGTGGGAGAAGACAGGTGACCTGTGTCTGAGGGAATCAGAGAAGGCTTCCTGGAGGAGGTGGGATCTGACCTGAGCAGGGACAAGTAGGAGTTTACTGGGTATACGAAGTGGAGAAAGCTGTTCCAGGCATGGAGCATAATGTGAGAGAGCGCAGTGGGCTCTGGGAGTGGGGGGTTGGGGGCCAGCAGTGGAAGACAGAGCAGGATGGGCTAGGAGGGGTGGCGGCTGGACCAAACTCCACGCCAGGTGGCTGAAGAAGGAAAGGGGATATTTGGCTCAGATCACCGAAGAGGCCCATCCTGGAACATGGTGCCTGGCCCCAGGGGTCTGTCTCTTTTTTCATTCTGAGGCAGGCAAAATAGGCGTCTGCCCGCTTTGACTTGCAGCCACTTGTACCCGGGGAGATAAAACCCTCCCACAGGCCAGGGTTGAGTTAATGTCCTCAACCCCTGAGAAGGTAGGGTCAGCCCCCCTGGACCATGTGACCTGAGAATGGGGGAGGGCAAGTCCCCAAGAGGAAGAGGTGGATGCTTGAGGAAGGGGCAGTGGGTGCCAGGTCAGCCACACCTGGAGGTGTGTTGTCAGTGTGCCCACAGGCCCTGGAGTCCAGGAGCCAGGCCGGGGCATCCCAGTCACCCCACAACTGCGGGATTGGGGTCTTCTGTTGCTCATCTATCCTGGCATTTTAACATGAAGCAGTAGCATGGGATATAACACAGAATGTGCAGAGGTCGTTTTTGCTCCCTGTTGGGTGGGTCTCGGTTTGTGGGTGTTCTGCCCCAATCGCTGGGACTTCCTGGGCTCCGTGTGGCAGGGTCACCTTTGGGGGAGGAGGCACATAGAAGAACCCCTGTTAGAGACAGGCCACCTGTGCCCATACCACCTGCCCCCCCCCAAACGTTAGGGCGTCCTCTAGTGAAATGACTAGGATAACATAGTCATTCATCCAGCCCTTATTGAGCACCTTGGATATGCCAGGTGCCCATTCATGGCACCGAGGGGACAGCTGTGAATGAGGCAGAGGTGGCTGCCCTTGAGGACCTCATGTTCTAGTGGGGAGACAGACAGTAAACAAGTAAACAAACGAACAAGACTGTTTTAGAGTGAGTGTCCTGAAGAAAATGAAATAGGCTGGTGTCTTCCAGGGAGGTGGTTAGGAAAAGTTTCACTGAGGAGGTGGCCTTTGAGAGCTGAGGCCTGAATGAGTCAGTCATGAAGAAGCCAGGGGGAGAACTGAGGAAAAGGCAACAGCAAGTGCAAAGGTCCTGAGGTGGAAGGCAGCTTGCTATCAGGGCACAGAGAAAAGTGGTATGTCTGGAGCAGGGCAAGTTAGCAGGAGACAAGAGGTGAGGGGTCTTCTAGGACAGATTAAGGGGTTTGGAATGAATGCCAGATATGATGGGAAGCTGTTGGGGGGTTGTTAAACAGATGAGTGGCATGAGCCAACTGACCCTTTACAAAGCACCCTCCAGATGCCATGGGGAGAATGGACTGTGAGGGACCAGAGTAGAAGCAAGGGGCCCAGTGGGAAATGCTCGCAGGCATCCAGGCAGGGAGGTGAAGGTGATGGTGGGGGTCTAGAATGCTATTTTATATGGATAGGGTAGATCAAGGATGACTCCTAGAATTTTGGCTTCAGCAACTGGAGAGTGGTGAGGTGATTTCCTGAGTTGGGGAAGACGGGGGGCACAGTGTGTTTTGGAGGGCAGGAGTAGGGAAGCAGGAGTTTCCCTTTGGACATGGCAGGGGATAAAGAGTCTATTCACCATCCAAGTGGAGACATCAAATAGGCAGACGGGCATATGAGGCTGGAGCTCAGCGGGGAGGCTGGCTGGACACTGGCAGTTATGAGTTGTCAGGCAGAGGACGGGGCTCCCGCCCTTGAGAGCTTGTGCTTGAGGGGTGTGACAGCAGGGGAGTGACAGGAGGGTGCAGGGGCAGCAGATGCTTGTGCTGGGGGAGTATGTTGTGATTTCCCAAACACCTTATAGATACTAATATTACTCAGGCCTCAGTACAATCCAGTAAAGAGTCAGACATTCTTATCCCCATTTTGTAGATGAGAACACCGAGCCCTGAGAGAGCTATGACTCAGTAGTAATGACTACCATTTATGCAGGACCACTCGAGTGAACAGAGACCAGGCTAAACATGCTACGTGTGTTGTTGCATTTAATTCCTGTAATAGCCCCAGGAGGTAAGAGTTATTGTGGTGTCACCCGAGGAAATGGAGGCGTAAACAGGGTAAGGGATGCCCATGGTCCCCCAACTGTGTGAGGGACAGCCGGGTGTCTGGCCGTTTCCAGGACACCAGGCACTGTCACCCTATACAGTTAGGGAGGCCGAGGCCCAGAAGAGAGCTGGCTTCCCCCGAGTCACACAGCGAGAAGCAAGCAACAGGACCCAGGCTCAGACCCCCAAGGTTCCCAGCTGGCAGGGACCCTGGCACTCCTCCGACCGCCCTCCCACCTAGCTCCCTCCACACAGTTCTGGGCAAGTCGGGGTGCCGTTTCTCCCAGGTGGCTCCTGGGACAGGTGCTCTCTCCCTTCCCAGGCAGCCCCCTCCACCCACAGGGCTGCCTGTCATGGCTCAGAGAGTAAGGAAGCCCATCCTCACTCTGAATGCAACTGAAGACAGTGTAGTTTACATGGTCCCCCAGACACCCCCCTTCCTGTCCTCCCCGCCCTGGACTTAATTCTAAACTGTCCATGTCTTGGAATGGGGTGTCCAAAACTGGTCATAGCATGCCATCTCAGGGATGGCCGGTGAGTGTCACGCAGACACCATCCCAGTCTGGGTGGCTGCCAGGGCATGTGTGGGGCCCTGCAGTTGGGGGGGTGGAGAGTCTGCCCTGTGCGCTGGAGTGAGGCGCTGCACCTGGGCCCAAGCGGCCACAGCAGGGGCCAGGCCTCCTCTAGTTCCTTTTAAAGGCTTTTTTCCACCACCACCACCCGCCCCGACCCTCAGGTGGAACCGAGCCCAGATGGGAAAGTGGACAATTATACTCCTGTTCACCCGTGTGTCACGTAAATAGAGCATCAGTCTTTCTGCCCGACTGTGGCCAAGATCTCAGTTGCGGCAAAGTACAGCCTGAAACACCACCAGTCAGTCCTAGGTTTCACTCATTCATTCATTGGAAATTCATTGATCACCTGTGTGGGGCATCACAATCCAGCGATGAACGAGAACTGGTCTCTTCCCTTCTCAGCTCTAGTGGGGTGTGCTAAGCCCTCTGTGCCCGTTTTTGTCACAGGTCAGGGACGGAGCAGATGATCCACTAAATATCCTGGCCAGGGGCCCTTCCCCAGTGTCTCCACTTCCTCTAACTGCTCCACCATCTTGACTTGGTCCTAATGCGCCCCCAAGTGGCTTCAGATTGCTTGCTGCTTGTAGATTATGGAGAAATGGGGCCTCCTACTGGTTAACCCCAGTTCTGAGCCAGCACAGCACCCAGAATCTTCTTTCTGTCATTCTGCAATTTCTTTAGTCAGCAAACATTTCGTGAACATCCACCATGCCCCAGCACCTTTTTGCAGGGGGGATACAGTGAGGAATAAGGCAGACAAGTCTGTGCCCAGACAAGCACCTACCCATAGCTGACAATTGCTATGAAGAAAGGAAAAGAGTATAATGTAATAGAGAGATTGAGGAGAGGAAGACTCCTCATCAGAGCAGGTAGCCAGGGGAGGCCTCTCTCAGGAGGGGGCGTTTTATAGAGACTTGCGTGATGAGGCGGGGCCAATCATGTGCAGATCAAGAAGTGGGGGGGCAACAGCATGTGCAAAGGCCCTGAGGTGGGGACCTTTTTTGAGTTCAGTAACAGGAAGGAGACCAGTGTGATTCGCTCCGAGTCAGGGAGTGAGAGTCGTGGTTGATGAGGAAGGCCAGGTCATCCAGGGCCATGGCAAGGAGTTGAATTGTCTTACAAGTGTGATGAAAACCAGTGGAGGCTTTATGATTAGATTAACATTTTAGAACAGGAACCCCCTGGAGGGGTCTGTGGATAGAATTCAGGGGAGTGCATGAACTTGGATGGGAAAAAATTATGTCTCAACTTTTACTATCCTCTAACTGAAAATGTTACGTTTCCTTCTATTATGAATAGACCACAGTAGCATTAGCAGGACTCTGTCACCGATAGAATCACGGATATTTCTATACACAGAGACCTCAAAATATTGTTTTTACTCATCATTGCTTTGAAATTACAGTAGTCATCAGACGTATTGCTTGGTCTTATTATTTAATGGGCTAATAAAGAAACCCATAGATTATTATCACACCTCAAGATGTTGGATGACTTTTTCATATATAGTTGATTTCGTATGAAATCCTATGCATTTTATTTTACCCATTTTTTAACTCTGAGAAGGGGGCAGTAGGTTTTGTCAGACACCAAGTAATTCAGAGCACAGAAAAAAATTAGAACTTTTTTGTTCAGGCTTGCAGATGTGTTGGATGGGGAAGAGAAGGGATGGAGGGTATCGGGACTGACTCCTAAGTTTCAGATCTGAGTGACAGTGAGTGGCGGTGTGGTTGGGTTATTCATTTGGACTTCTCACCATGAGGCCCCCTGCAAATTGGGATGCATTTTCCCCACCCTTTTCCTCTCCAGGGGAGATTCAGAAAGAAATCTGCAGACACCTCTGTTTTAGGCTTCTGGGGAGAAAGGGGGGTTTTCACTGAGAGTCACACTAGGGAGAGACAGTAGTTAACAAATACTTTAATCAGCAAGCTAGTCAGAAACACATTGGTGATAAGTCTTTATATCTGGCTTTATTCCTTGATTCAGCTCAGTGGGCATTTAATGGGGGCTGACCAGACTGTGTTAAGGGTTAGGGATATGAACAGAGTAAGACCTGGCCTCTGCCTTCTAGAGTTACAGTGTAGCAGAGGAAAACTGCAAATGCATTGCATCACGAGAAATGCAGGGTAGAGCAGGGTGGGTTCAGTTTTGTGGGGCCTGATTTTTATACAGTGTGCAGGTCTTTTTAGAGAAAAGGAAGACAAAATTATGAGACCAAAATTAGGTACGGGGACTTGGAAGGGTCCGTTGTGAAGGGGTGGGGGGCCTGAAATCCAGGCTTCACTCACATCGTGGCCAGGCCTCACGTGGAGGGGACGACACCATGTGATTGATCAGGTGGAGAGGCTCAGAAGACAAGCAGAATGGACACAGTTTCAAAGGATAGAGTATTGGGACTTCAAACCCCTTAAGCTGTATTCTTAGATGATGAGCAGCTAGAGAGAAGTGAGAGGTCAGGAGCATCTGGGTACTCCATCCACTTTCTGAGGCACAGAGAGAAAGCAGAGGCCTTTGCTGTGGACAGGAAATAGCCTTGAACAGTCGAAACACAAATAGTTGGGAAAACAGGGATGTCGGGCAGAAATGAGTGTTCGGTTGGGTAGGTGGGGGTGGGACATCTTTATTTCTTTATTTAGGCTAGGTAAATGTTCAAAACTCAAGAGATATGGAAGGATTTACAGTGTTGCCAGTTTCTGGTATAGTTTCCCAGGTATAGTCTATGCATACCCAGGAAATACCTAGAAATACTTAAAAAAAAAATTCAAACAGTAGCACATCATACCCACTGTTCTGTCTCTTGAGCTCTCCATTCAACAGGACATCTTGGAGATTGTTCCATTTCAGGACATGAAAAGTGTCCTCGTTCTTTCTGATGAATGTATAGTATTCCGACATAAAGATCCACCCTAGTTCATTTACCTGTACCCCACTGCTGTGTGTTCAGCTTGTTTCCACTCTTGCTGAACACTGCATAATGCTAGGAATACCCTTCTAGAGAGAGCATTTTGCACAAGTGTGAATGTATCTCTAAGATAAATTCCTAGAAGTGAAATGGCTGAGTCAAAGGGTATATGCCTTTGTAATTCTTTTTTACTTTTTAAAAATTTTATTTTATTTAGATTCAATTAATTAACATATAATGTATTATTGGTTTCAGAGGTAGAGGTCAGTGATTCATCAGTCTTATATAATATCCAGTACTCCTCATATCACATGCCCTCCTTAATGTCCATCACTCAGTTACCCCCTCCCCCTCCCCTCCAGCAACTCTCAGTTTGTTTCCTATGATTAAGAGTCTCTTATGGTTTGGCTCCCTCTCTGATTTCATCTTGTTTCATTTTTCCTCTCTTCCCCTATGATCTTCTGTTTTATTTCTTAAATTCCACACATGAGTGAGATCATATGATAATTGTCTTTCTCTGATTGACTTATATCACTTAGCATAATACCTTCTAGTTCCATCCACATCGTTGCAAATGGCAAGATTTCATTTTTTGATGGCTGAATAATATTCCATTGTGTGTGTGTATATATATATACACACATACACATATACATATATATATACACACACCACATCTTATTTATCCATTCATCTGTCGATGGACATCTGGGCTCTTTCCATAGTTTGGCTATTGTGGACGTTGCTGCTATGAACATTGGGGTGCATGTGCCCCTTCTTTTCACTGCATTTGTATCTTTGGGGTAAATACCCGGTAGTGCAATTGCTGGATCGTAGGGTAGCTCTATTTTCAACTTTTTGAGGAACCTCCATACTGTTTTCCAGAGTGGCTGCACCAGCTTGCATTCCCACCAACAGTGTAAGAGGGTTCCCCTTTCTCGGCATCCTCGCCAACATCTGTCGTTTCCTGACTTGTTAATTTTAGTCATTCTGACTGTTGTGAGGTGGTATCTCGTGGTTTTGTTTTGTATTTCCCTGATACTGAGTGATGCTGCGCATTTTTTCATGTGTCTGTTGGCCATTTGTATGTCTTTGGAGAAATGTCTTTCATGTCTTCTGCCCTGCCTTTGTAATTCTGACAGACATTGCCAAATTATCTTCTCACTAGTGATGTGCAAGAATGTGTGTTTCCCCATTTGCCCCAACCCAGCGTGTTATGCACTGCTGTTATCTTTGCCCATCAGATAGGTAAAAATAGTATCTCAGTGCAGTTATAGCTCTGTTTATCTTATTGTGAATGAGTCTGAATATTTTTTCATTCAGAGCTGTTTACATTTCCTTTGCTGGGCAGTCACCAGCCCTATATTGGCCAGATTACTACTGGATTGTTAGTTTTTCTCTTATTGATCTGTAATCACTCTTTATATGTTAAAGAAATGAACCCTTTGTGTCAAGTTGCGTATGTTTTTTCCTCAGTTTGTTCACTTCCTAGGACATTAAATTGGTCTTTGGAATAACAATAGCATTGGGAGGAATTGAGGGGCATATGTCATCCCCCTCAACTTCCCAGAAGGAAAAAGAATGTCACGCTAAGTAACATAACTTTCAACTGTCATAAAAGTTACTGAGCAAACTATGAAGCATCAGTGTGGGTTCATTCAACAGATATATGTGGAGCACTTACTGGGTGCCAGATATTCTAGATGCTGAGATTATAATAATGCCCAAAACCATCAAGATCACACTCTCATGGATCTGACATACCAGTGAGGGAGATGCACTGTGAAAGGGTAAACAGAAAGAGAGATACCTTGAGATAGTGATAAGTCTTACAGAGGAGGTGAAATGGAGATAACAAAGAGAGGGGTGGTGGTGGCTGCTTTAGATTAGGTGGTCAAGGAGGGCATCTCTGAAGAGGTGATTTTTTTTTAAAGAGAGAATGTGAGTGCTTGAGGAGGGGGAAACAAAGGGAGAGAGAGAATCTTTTTTTTTTAAGGATTTATTTATTTATTCTAGAGAGAGAGAGAGCACAAGCAGAAGGGGCAGAGGGAGAGGGAGAGACTCTTAAGCAGGCTCCATGCCCAGCATGGAACCTGACGTGGGGTTCAATCTCATGACTCCGAGATCATGACCTGAGCTGAAATCAAGAGTCAGACACTTAACTGACTGAGCCACCCAGGCGCCCCTGAAGAGGTGATTTTATCTGAGTGACAAGAAGGGCCTAGGCAGGAGTATAAGAACTAGAACTGCTTGGCAGAGGGAACAGCATGTGCAAAGGCCCTGAGGTAGGAGTTGAGGTCAGGAAGACTAGCACGGGCTTTGGTATGAAGGACCTTAGAGACCAGGTAAGGGGTTTTGATTGTATTATTGTGGCTATGAGAAGCCACTGGAGTATGTGTGTGTGTGTGTGTAAGGGGGTTTTGCTTTTTCTTTTGGAAATGTTCAAACCTAAAAGTGGAGGGTATGATATAAGGAACTGTACCTTCACCCGCTCAGTAGACACCAACCTTTTGCCAATCCTGTTTCATCTATACCCTTCACTTTTTTGGTGGAGAGGCTGGATGTTTTTTTCTCTCCCTCTGTCCCTGCTTCATTTCCCTTTAAAAAAAAAAAAAAATCTTTTCATTGAAGTATAACAAATACGGTAAAGTGCACAAATCATAAATATACAGATCAGTGACACTCACAAACTGAGCATACTCATGTAACTAGCAGCCAGATCAAGAACTAAATATGGCCAGCTCCCCAGGAGCCCCTGGGGATGCCTTCTAGCCTCTCCCTCCCCAAATGCAAATGGAACCATATAGGATGCTCTCTATCATGTCTAGCTTCTTCCACGTATCATGTCTGGGAAGTTTATTTTGCTGTGTGTCATTACAGATTGTAGACTGCCCCTTCTCATTGCTGTAGCATTCCAGTGAATCAGTTTACTCACCCATTTCGATTCCGATGGGTACCTAGGCTTTCTTTGGGTTTGGGCCATTACAAATGGTTCTGCCCTGAACATCGTGGCACGTGTCTTTTGGTGAACACACGTACACACTTAAAGTGGCTAGCACCCAGGTGGGGAACCGCTGGGTCATGAGACAGGTGTATGTTTGGCTTTAGTAAATAGTGCCTGTATTTGTTTTCTAGAGCTGCTATAACAACCAACCACCAACTGGCTGTCTTAAACAACAGAAATGTATTCTTTCACAGCTCTGGAAGCTGTAAGTCCGAAGCCAGTGTGTTGGCAGGGCTGGGCATCTTCTCTCTGGGTCTCTTCACAGTGCCTTCTCTCTGTACATGTTTGTCTCTGTGTCCAAATTCCCCCTTACTAAATGGACACCTGTCATATTGGATTAGGACCCTATCTTCAAATAAGGCCACTCTCTGGGGTTCTGGGGGGTTAGGATTCCTACATGTCTTTTGAGGGGCGGACATAATTCAAATCATAACAGTGCCAAAGTGGTTGAACCAATTTACTGTGCTGGAGTATTTTATTTTATTTTATTTATTTATTTATTGCTGTGCTGGAGTATTTTTTTTTTTAATATTTTATTTATTTATTTGAGAGAGAGAATGAGAGAGAGAGAGCATGAGAGGGGGGAGGGTCAGAGGGAGAAGCAGACTCCCTGCCGAGCAGGGAGCCCGATGCGGGACTCGATCCAGGGACTCCAGGATCATGACCTGAGCCGAAGACAGTTGCTTAACCAACTGAGCCACCCAGGCGCCCTGTGCTGGAGTATTTTAAAGCTAATTCCAGACACGGTATCTTTTGCCTCAGGTGTTTTAAGAGAAGGGAAGACTTGGTCTGATTTACATTTTTAAACGATACTATTTGTTCTGTGGGAATGTAAGACAAGGCAAATATTTCTTCAAGAAAGAGAAGGTAAGGGGCGCCTGGGTGGCTCAGTCGTTAAGCGTCTGCCTTCGGCTCAGGTCATGATCCCAGGGTCCTGGGATCGAGCCCTGCATCGGGCTCCCTGCTTGGTGGGAGGCCTGCTTCTCCCTCTCCCCCTCCCCCTGCTTGTGTTCCCTCTCTCGCTGTGTCTCTCTCTGTCAAATAAATAAAATCTTAAAAAAAAAAAAAAAGAAAGAGAAGGTAAATCAAGAGCGAGCCCTCCTGGGTCAGCCCAGATAGGATGCTCTGGTAGCCCGCGGTTGGGAGAAGCCTCCTGTGGGCCCTTAGCTAAGGGAAGCCATTCAGAGACCGTGCTCCATCCCTCCCCGCCCACTCTGTGGAACCCCTCAGGGCTCACACGGTGCAGAGGGAGCTGGGCCAAGACTCAGGCTGTCTTTCTGTCCATCCCCCTCCCTGCCAGGACATACAGCAGCTCCTCCAGCTTCAGCAGCTGGTGCTCGTGCCAGGCCACCACCTCCAGCCACCTGCTCAGTTCCTGCTGCCACAGGCCCAGCAGAGTCAGCCAGGTAAGGCCCCACCCACCCCATGGCCTCCCTCCCCGAGGATGCTTCCACAGAACTCTCCCTCCTCCCTCACCCCGTGCAATCCCCTTGTCTCCCCAGGCCTGCTACCGACACCAAATCTCTTCCAGCTACCTCAGCAAACCCAGGGAGCTCTTCTGACCTCCCAGCCCCGGGCCGGGCTGCCCACACAGGTGAGAATGTCCACCGAGTGTGCCAGGCTGGGTGAAGAGGGGGTGGGAGGGTGAGGGTCTCTGCTCCCTCCAACCCTCCCCATGACCATAGGGGCCAGAACAGGAGTCGGGAGACCTGGGGACCAGCCCTGCTCTGCCACTGATTTGCTATGGGACCTTAGACAAGCCACTCTCCCTGTCTGGGTCAGCTTCTTCCTCTATAGAAGGAGGGGAATCAGCCAGGCCAGGGACTCTTAACCCTTTCAGACACATGGATTCCTTTGAGAATCTGATGAAAGATTTTGATCTGACCCCCGCTACCCCAAAATGCACACGTGCAAAAAACCCATAGGTTGTGGCCTGGCCTTTCTTTCAGTTTGCTGACTGGGTTCTAGACTTCAATAATAATCTTTCATGATTCTTTATGGATTTCGACATTCCCTCCTACCCACTTTTTTTTAACAGCCCTTTCAAAAAATATGAACTATTTAACCCAAAAAGTTTAGAGACTAATACCGGGCTGAGCTGAATTCTGAAATCCAAAATGCTTGGAAAACCAAGTTGTTTTTGTAATGTGAGACCAGAAGTTATTTGGCTGCAAAACCCGTCTTGACCTAAGGCAAAGGAGTATGACTTTCCTTTCTCCCTCCCATGTGGTATTTGTGCTTTGCTGAGAGCTGTTAATGTGTTCATTGATGGGGTGATGCCTTGACCCTGATGGGGGGAGTCACATTATTTGTGACCCATGTAGGCTTTCTAAAATCTGTAAAATTTCTGAATTCCAAAACCCATCTGGCCCCAGCATTTGGATAATGGATCAAGGACTTATGTGACCAACATGGTTGCACTCACCACCTGTTTCAGATATTTTTAGGGAAATAAAGCAATTCAGAGAGACCTGTTGCTTCTTTGTAAATCCCCCAGGCACCCTCCTCATCTACTTTTAAAAATGCTTTCACTTTATCTGCAACCTTTCACGGGATTCTCCCATCAACCCCATGGGGTGGGCAGAGCAACCATGATTATTTCCATTCTGCAGAGGGGAAAACTGAGGCCCAGGGAGATTAAGAAACTTGCCTGAGTTACCCAACAATTCGGTAGCAGAGCCAGTCATTAATTCCCTGCCTGAGAGAAGGATAAAACCATGGCCCCCAGCTCCAGGGAAAAAGTCGATGGTTGAAAGGAGCTGGCTACTCCTGGGACTTTGCAGGCTGGGAGGGAATGTGCAGAGAGAGAGTTGGGGGCAGTGAGAGGTCCCTATGGAGTAGCAGAGTGTCCCCTTGATGGGGATTGACAATGAGTGCGCATCAGCCTCCTGGGGACAGGTAGAGGAGAGCCTGCAGGAAGAGGTGGGATGGCAGAGAGGGAAGGAGGGAGGGAGGACTGCGCAGCCATTGCTGAGCCCCATCCTGGTCCTCGATCCTGCACCCCACCCACCCCTGCCCACCTTACCAGGCCGTGACCCGCCCCACGCTGCCCGACCCGCACCTCTCGCACCCGCAGCCCCCCAAATGCTTGGAGCCACCATCCCACCCCGAGGAGCCCAGTGACCTGGAGGAGCTGGAGCAGTTCGCCCGCACCTTCAAGCAACGCCGCATCAAGCTGGGCTTCACGCAGGTCTGGGCCACCCGACAGCACGGGCGGTGGGCCTGCGGGTGACGCGGCCTGGCCAGGTGGTGGGCGGGCGCGCGCTCCCTGTCCGCAGCGCGGGGCAGTGGGCGTGGCCAGGTGGTGGGCGGGGCGAGAGACCGCAGCTGGCCGGTGGGCGGGGCCAGGGGTGTGGCCAGCCGGTGGACCGGGGTGAGCCCGGCGCCCTGACCGCCGCCCCATTCCCCACCCCACTTGGCCAGGGTGATGTGGGCCTGGCCATGGGCAAGCTCTACGGCAACGACTTTAGCCAGACGACCATCTCCCGTTTCGAGGCCCTCAACCTGAGCTTCAAGAACATGTGCAAACTCAAGCCCCTCCTGGAGAAGTGGCTCAACGACGCAGGTGGGACTGGGCCGGGGCTCCCAGGGTGGGCGGCCGGTGGTGGGCCCCGGAGGCTCCCTCTCATGCCCCCGTCTCCTCCCGGGCACAGAGACTATGTCTGTGGACTCAAGCCTGCCCAGCCCCAACCAGCTGAGCAGCCCCAGCCTGGGCTTCGACGGGCTCCCTGGCCGGAGACGCAAGAAGAGGACCAGCATCGAGACAAACGTCCGCTTCGCCTTAGAGAAGAGTTTTCTAGCGGTGAGGCCGCGGCCTTCGGGGAGGCCCTGAGGTGGGGGGTCGGGGTGGACCTGGGGTTCACCAGCCCTCTGCCCGCAGAACCAGAAGCCTACCTCAGAGGAGATCCTGCTGATTGCAGAGCAGCTGCACATGGAGAAGGAAGTGATCCGCGTCTGGTTCTGCAACCGGCGCCAGAAGGAAAAACGCATCAACCCCTGCAGCGCAGCCCCCATGTTGCCCAGCCCGGGGAAGCCAGCCAGCTACAGCCCCCATCTGGTACCAGGAGCCCCTCTGGGGGTGGGGGGCACAAACCTCTGGCAACACCCCACCCCTAGGCAGGGGCCTCTGTGAAGCACAGTCTACTTGGTTGTCCACAGTGCCTGGCACAGGGGCAGGGAGACTCACCCTTAGCGACAGGCTGTCACAGGGTTGGAGCACAGTCACACAGGGACACAATTTCCAGGGAACTGTGGTCTTATGTGGGGGATACAAGCACCCACAGACACATACCAACAGAGCCAAAAATAGTTCTCGAAGTGCATGGCCACATGGGGAGAGATCCCAGGTAGGGGATGGAGGTACCCCCCCCCCCCATACACACACACACAGGTTCACAGCCACACACACAGACACAGGCAGGGACAGCGTTATGTCCCTGGGTGTACATTCAGGTTCACAGCTGCACGCAGACCTGCTTGGGATCAGATGCACTGGGACACCCCTTTATTGCATCTCATGTGGAAAGGGGCTGTGACGTGACAGAGAGGAGCCCCCCAGGCCCATGGTATGGAGGAAGAAGAGACCACCTGAGCTGAGTTCTAAAGGACAAGGGAGAGGTAGCCAGCCACTTAAAGACTGCCCTGCCCAAAGGCCTAGAAGCCAGAGTGTGCTGAGCCCAATCGGAGGAACTCCAGTGCAATTTAATGTGGTTGGAGCAGGAATGTATATGAATGAGTATGAGGGTAGGGGTGGGCTGGGCAGGGGCCAGACTCTCAAGTAACATGCTGAGGAGCTTGAACGTGAACCACGGGTGGTGAGGAGCTAAGGAGGAGTTTTGAGCTGGGGAGGGACAGGGTCACATCAAGAGTGAGGCTATTGGAGCTGATGGAGGCAGGGAGGCCAAGAAGGAGGCTGGTGGGTGGTCCCAGAAAATCAAGCAACAGGACATCCCAACACTCTGATGCAGAGACGCCCCTTATCATCATAATACTCCCCCCCACACACACACAGACGCTTTAGACCTGCAACTGGATGGTGTCAGAGAGGTGGGAGAACACTCTCAATTAGGAATTATTTTTTCCCACCTATGGCTCAGGATCACTTCGGGTAAATGTTAACGTAGATATGATGGAAAGAACCTAGCATAATACAAGCATAGCATTGTGCCCGAAGTCTCTTCTCCCCTCAGCCTGAGGGCAGATGAATGGGGGTCTTACCCACAGGGAGCGTCATGAGGGCTACTGGGAAACAGTGGCCTCACCATGCCTTCTTTCCTCTCTCCCCAGGTCACACCCCAAGGGGGCGCCGGGACCTTGCCATTGTCCCAAGCTTCCAGCAGTCTGAGCACAACAGGTCAGGGCGGGTAGGAGCCCGTGAGGGGGCTTTGGGAGGCCCAGTACAGGCCTGAGGTTCTCTAGTGGCTTAGGGCATCTGTGGGCCTCAAGGCTGAGCCTGGGGATGAGGGAGGCAGGGGGCACAGAGAGGAGAGGGCAGCCTAACCCTCCCTGCCAGAGCAGCTCGGCTCTCATCTGCTCTACGATTTCCTGTGAGAAAAGCACGGACTTTGCTAAAAGTTGATGTACTCGGGTTTTGGTCCTGGCTTTTATAAACTGTGTGAGCTCCAGGAGTGACTTTACCTCTCTGAGCCTCAGGTTTTATCAAATTATTGTGAATGTATAATACATACAAAAGCTATATACGTGAATATATACATACAAGAGTGTGTATGTCTGTGTACCCCCCCCCACACACACATACATGCTCTTTTGTGCCCAAAGTTCCCCTTGCTCCCTTCCTGGGACAGGGCCTGTGTAACACCACATATAAGAATAATAGAAAACTGGAGCCTGGCTGGCTCAGTCAGTGGAGTATGTGGCTCCCGATCTTGGGGTTGTGAGTTCAAGCCCTACATTGGGTTAGAGATTACCGAAATAAATAAACTAAAAAAAAAAAAAAAGAATAGAAAACGAACATCATATTGATTTTTCTCAGATTAAGAGATAAGAAGTGGAAGCTTATAAAGTTATAAAGGTGTGCCTGGCACTGTCTAAACTCTTTATGAAGAATATCGACTCATCTCATCCTCACACTCATTGTATAAAGTAGGCCCTGTTATTATCCCCATTTTCCAGATTAGGCAACTGAAGGCCAGAGAGGTGAAGGTACTCGCCCAAGGGCACAGATGGGGCGGAACAGGCAGGAAATTGCTGCCCGTGGCTGTCTGGCCATCCGGCCGCTGAGCCCTCTCCACCTCGGCGCGCACAGCCGCAACCCCCTGCCTGGCCCCTAGAGGGAGCCACAGGGCGAAGTCTTAGGGGCGCCCGGCGCCGAGGCTCAGGGCCGGATTCGCGCAGGGTGAGCGCACCCGGGCACGGGGCTCGGCTCCGGGGGTGGCAGCTGCCCACGCTGCCATTATTGTGATCGCTGTCACGGCGGCCTTGGGAAGAGCCGGCGGGAGGCCTAAGTCTGTTCCCCCGGAGGAGATGCCGCAGGGCGCGCGCTGGGCGGGAAGGCGAGCAGGGGTGGACCCCGGGTTCCCCGGTGGAGGACAAGTGGAAGCTGAAGTCTCCGTCTCTCTGTCTCTCTCTGGCAGTTACTACCTTATCCTCAGCTGTGGGGACGCTCCACCCCAGCCGGACAGCCGGAGGGGGTGGGGGCGGGGGCGGGGCCGCGCCCCCCCTCAATTCCATCCCCTCTGTCACTCCCCCACCCCCGGCCACCACCAACAGCACAAATCCCAGCCCTCAAGGCAGCCACTCGGCTATCGGCTTGTCGGGCCTGAACCCCAGCACGGGGTAAGTGGACAGTTGCACTTAGGGAGGCTGTGGGGAGAGAAGCAGGGTCGCTGCTGCTTCCCGGGTGGGAGCCGCGCCCCAGTTCTGCCGCCGGCGGGTCCCTGCCCCTGCTAACGCCTCTGCTTTGCCTCTTGCAGAAGCACAATGGTGGGGTTGAGCTCCGGGCTGAGTCCAGCCCTCATGAGCAACAACCCTTTGGCCACTATCCAAGGTGCGTGCTGCCTCATGTCACTCCCATCGCCACCAGCCTGGCCCCCTGGGGCCTCGAGCCTCCCCCCATTGCTGCTCCAGCCATGCCATCCTGCCCCGCTCACTGCATCGCTCGCCTCTTCATACCCATCTCACCTTTGGGGAAGGTGTGAGGGGTGCTGATGGGGGTCAGTGGGGCCGATGGGAAGATAGGGGGCACTGTGGGCAGGATGCTGGAAGGTGCCCCCAGCCCAGCCTCTCTCTCTCCCCACCAGCCCTGGCCTCTGGTGGAACCCTGCCCCTTACCAGCCTTGACGGCAGCGGGAACCTGGTGCTGGGGGCGGCCAGCGCGGCCCCGGGGAGCCCTGGCCTGGTGACCTCACCGCTCTTCTTGAACCACGCTGGGCTGCCCCTGCTCAGCGCCCCGCCAGGCGTGGGCCTGGTCTCGGCAGCTGCTGCGGCCGTGGCGGCCTCCATCTCCAGCAAGTCTCCGGGCCTCTCCTCATCCTCCTCCTCATCCTCGTCCTCGTCCTCCACTTGCAGCGAGGCCGCAGCACAGACCCCTGGAGGCCCCGGGGGGCCCGAGGCAGGGTCCAAGCCCGAGTGAGGGCCCACCTTGCCTCCCCTCCTACTCCTGTGACCCCCACCTCAGTCCCCCCCGCCTGGGAAGAGGGCGAGGGGGCCAGCAGTGGTGGTGCAGAGGGTCCTTGGAGCCGGAGTGACAAGGGAGGAAAGACCAAAAAAAAACCCCCAACTAACCAAAAAAACAAAACAAAACAAGAAAGAAAGAAGGAAAGAAGAAAGAAAATGAAAGAAACCAACCAACAAAAAGAAACCAAAAATAATCACAACAGAAACCAGCTGCCCCAAAGGAACCAGAGGTGAAAAACAAACCAAAACCAAAAACAAAAACAAAAAAATCCCCCACAAAACCAAACCAAAAACCAGTTGCGAGCCAGACCTCAGTGTGCTCACCCTCACCGCTACGACACCAAATAAGAACCCCAGCCAGGGGCAGAGAAGCCTCGGCAGGGCGGACCTCTCGCTGAGCCCCTGGCTAGGGGGCCAACTCCCAAACTTGCCTCCCCCAGTGGGGGCCAGAGAAGGCAAAAGAGAATGTGCCAGCCTCCAGCCCCAGCCCCCAGCCCTGGCCCAGCGAAAAGACAGGGCACAGCCTGGGGCCAACGGGGTGGGCTCAGAACCACCCGCCAAATGTTCTTTTCCAGAAGGTGAAAGAGAAGGGGCCTGAACAACCTTACACCAAATATTCAGTAGCTTCATCCAAAGGATGTACAGAATTTTTAGCGTTATGCTCAACAGAATGTGTCCCTACCATGTGTCCCCCTCTCCCTTGGCCTCCGGCTCTCCCCACCTGGGCAAGGGGTCTTGCTTTAACCTCCTCCCTCCCCCAGCCAGGGGAGAGTGCAGGGGCAGGCCTGGGATGACTTTTCACCCCTCGTACCTCCCCGTTTTCCCTTTGAAGGGTGGGCTAGGCCGGTTTGCGAAGTTCTAGCTCTCACATGTTCCCCGCCCCCCCAACCCAGTCACCCTCCTCTGCTCTGGAATCCACCCCCTCCCCGGCCCAGGGGAAGGTGGAAGTTTCAGGCAAGAGGGATGAGGTGAGGGCATTCAAGTTGTCTTTTTTCCCATCGTTGTCTGTTTCCCTGAAAAAAAATTCATATTCCAGTGCCTATCCGTGGGATCCTTCACGTTCTTTGACATTGACCAGAAACCAAAAAGAGAACTCACCTCGCTCTTCCCACCCTGTGTCCCTCTGATACTGGCAGATGCCTCTTCCTCCCCCCCCCACACATGTACACACGCACGCACCCCAGTGGTGGGGTTCCTCAAGGTGGCATCCCCATCAGGGTCCATGTGGCGGGGACAGTGCCATGACCTGTGGTCCCCATCCGAGAGGGCACTGTGGTGGCCACCACTCCCACGAGACCTCCCTCGAGTCTTGGCTGGACCCCATGTTTGCCCAGCCCCGGACCCGTCTCAGTGGACAGAGGAGAGACGCCGCTGGGAGCCACTTTGCCCTCCTGCTATTGTGGAGGCCAACAAAGTTTTGAACCAAAAAAAAAACAAAACAAAACACAAAAAACAAAAAACAAAAAAACCAAACAAACAATAAATTAAAACTAGAAAAAAAAGAATTTATAGATATATATATATATTTAAGGGAAAGAAGACGAGGACTCTTCAAGAATAAGAAGGAGCCGCGAGGTGGAGCCAAGCCCCTGCGCCAGTGGTCCAGGCCCTTGGTCCCCAAGGCGGATGGAAGGACAGACGCTTCTTTCTCTTCACAAATACCTCATGGACGTCGTCTTCGGGAAAGCCGGAGGGGGAGGCTGGGGCAGGGCCTGTCCCTCAGCCAGGGCGGATGGAAGCGGGTGGGCAGGGCTGAGAGAGGGGGGTCAGGGACAGGGGTGGAGAGCCCCAAGCTCCCTGCCCCCCAATCCATTGAAAAAGCTTTAAAAAAAAAAAAAAAAGAAACAGGAAACAAGGAATAAGAAAGCAAAAAGAATGGACGAAGGAAAACGAACAAACTTTCGGGTGGTTTGATTCCTCCTTTGATTTCTTTTTCTGTTCTCTTCAGTCTGTTCTCTCTCTGCTCCTCCCTCTCCCTCTTCCTTCGCTCTTCTCTTGCCCCTCCCAGTCTCCCGTCTTTCTGTGTCTCTCCTCAAACCAAAGTGTTGCTGTGAAGGACTCGAGCCATTGAAATCAGAGGCCTGGCCCCCGCTGGGCGGAGCAGCCGGGAGCCCGGAGCCCCGAGCCAGCCATGCTGCTGGGCACTCCGAGGAGAGGCGGCCCCCGCCCTGGGCCCCCACCCCCACAGGCCTCAGGGTTCTTTCTTTCTTTCTTGTCTCCCTTCTCCCACCCGGGAAATGAAACTGTTGGGCTGGGCCACGGAGACAGCAGAGACTCGGCTGTTTTGGGGGTCTCGGGGTGCCTTGCCTGGGCAGCCGTGGAGTGGCCGCCCCTCCCGCCCTGGCACCGATGGGGCCTGGCATGCCGTCGACCCATCCTCGCCAGAATGTAAGCATCTCCGCTGAACCGACTCCCTGCCCTTACCCTACCTCTGAGTTTGTCCATTTTTATTTCCTGAAGAGAAGGGACTGGCGAGAGGGCCTGGGCCCCTGCCCAAGGGTGGAGAGGGGCCAAGGGCTCCTGAACAGATAGAAAAGACATTTGAGCAGAGCAAAGTGAAAGGAATTACGACCAAATACCCCTCCGAGAAGACAGGCAGCATGGAAGGCATGGTGGAGATGACTCAGAAACTATGATTCTAGACCAAAAAACAAAACAAAAAAAAAAACAAAAAAGAAAAAAAAAAACCCACCAAAAAAAAACAAAAACAAAAAAAAAAAAAGAAAAAAAAAGGAAAGAAAATCCAGGACTCACCACCACCCACTTCATCCTGCTTCCTCCCCATCAAGTCCTGCCACTGGGGACCTCTCCCACACCCCGCACCCCAGTGTGGTGGGAGTGGGGCAGAGAGGAGAGGAGGAAGCAGGGGCAGGGATGGGGCCGATGCCCTGACATTGGTGGAGGGACCCCCGTGCAGCCGGGGGTGGGGGGACTCTCCCCATCCAACCCCCATAACTGGGAAAAGAAAAACAACAAAAAAAAGAAAATTCCTGGGAGGGGAAAAATAACCAAATCCCAAGCTTTAACTACAGCTGTGAAACCAAATATTTGGAAGGGGGTGGGAGGGAGGGGCAAGTGTGCCCCAGGTCTCCCCCCTGGGCCCCCCTCCCCCGAGGACTCGAGATAAGGCACCAAATACCTCATAGAACTTTAATGTTAAAAAAAGGAAACCAAATATCGTTGGCTGGGGGCCAGCCAGGGCAAGGGGCTGGGGGACTGGAGGGAGCCAGGGTTGGGAAGGTGATGGGGGAATTCATGCCCCCCACCCCGCTCTGCCCCTTCCATTCCAGTACCCCCTGTCTCGACTCCGGGAAACAAAACTATCTCATCGTTTTTATTTTGTGGTCTGTACAGAGCCTGTGTCCGTGTGTCTGTGTGTGAGCGAGAGAGTTGGGGGGCTGGGGGACTTTATGTGGGAGATGGGGAGGGAGACCCCAAGCTAGGCTCTGGGCTAGGTGAGATGTCTGAGGTGGGGGCCAGCGGCCTGGGCTAGAAAGAGAGGAAGATGAGTGGATTGGAGGTAGGGGGAGCCTTCTGAATTTCTCTTCTCCCCAACCCTGACCTCCTACTTGAGGGAGGGACAGAGAATGGGTCTACCCTAATGGTGGGCCTTTTGTGCCAAAAAAAAAAAAAAATGCCAGTAACTAAAACACCTCTCTGTTCTCTTCTGGGAGGGTGGGGGCTGGAAGTGGGAGGGAGGGGCTGGGGGTATAAGTGGGGGTGGGTGGAGATGGGGAACCCAAACCCTATAGGAGTTGGGGCTAAGATCAGGAGGGGAGGGAAACGTATGAGTTTCCCCCGCACATCTCCTCCCTGGAGAAGGCCAAGAGAGGGTCTCCTAGCCCCGCACCCTGGGCAGACAGGCTAAGGGATTAGCCTTGTACGTAGGTGATGACCTGACTAATTTCCTTGCCCACCCAAATCCCAGGGTGCCTCTCTCTCCCTTTTAGCCCAGGGTAGGGGGAACTGAGTGAGAGAGAGAGTGAGACCGACTGAGCAAGATTGAGACACGCGGGCCCCCACTGGCCTCCGAGTGGGAAAGGCAAGTGCGAGAGATAAAGGCCTCCAAGAGAAAAAAGAAACAAACCAAAGATTTAACCATTAAAAAAAAAAAAAAAAAACCCACAGACAACTCCGCTACCTTTTTATACGTTGGAAAAAAAAGTGAAAAAAATTAAAAAATAAAAATTAAAAAAAATACACAAAAACTCCAAGCCGCAGTTCCTTCGTGCGGTTTGAACTTTGACCTCAGCAGTCTCCAAAGCAAGATGACGATGACAAAGGCGAAAAAGAAGAAAAAAATAATGTATATTTTTAAGTATTTGTCCTTGAAATGTTAGCTCCTTGTTAAACAAACACAAAAAGGAGAGAAAAATCTAGAGAGAAGTGTTGCTGGGACGGAGACAACTATTTACTATGTCTGTGACCCCTCCCTTCTTCCTCCCCTTCCTCTTCTCTATCCCTGCTGCCCCTCCCCCAGCCCGTCCTCCAAGCCCGGGGGCTCAGTATTTATTTATTTACATAATTGCAGGGTGACTGGGGGCCTCTCTGCACTTGTAGAGAGGGCCTTTGGATCATGGTGGGGTGGGGAAGGGGCAAGGAGTCTGGGGGAAAAGCAGGGACCTGATCTCGGATCAACTCCTCTCTGCTAGCTCCTTTCCGGCTTCCTATCCCACTGCGGCCACCGTCCCCTCCCAAATCCAAGCCTGCACTAGAGCAAGATGACCACCCACCTTGTAAAGATCTGAGTGGCTCAGCCCTTTCTGGGGTGGGTGTCTCCCACCCACTCATTCAGATGACCAGGTTGGAATGGGGAGGGGAGGTGGTGGCAAGGAGCGGGCAAGGGAGACCATGAAGTGGTGTCTGGAAATTGAGTAGGCCTGGAGGAGACCTGCCTTTTGTCCGTTCTCAGCAAGTTAGCCCCACTTTCAGTTCTGTCTGACCCCTGTGTTGGTAGCCCCCCCCCCCATCCTGTACCCCCTCCCTGTCTCCTCGTGGTAGCGGGTTAGCGTTTCAGTGTTCTTAACTCCAATCTGCTTGTTCATTGTACAATGTGCTTCTTTTAAGGCCCCGTTTTTGTAACTTGAGTGTGTCATTCATCTGAACAACATCAAAAAATAAAAAAGTAAAAACTGTACAGAGAGAAATGCTTTCTGCTCTCCTGTGGTCTCCTCTCTGTACCGGTAAGGATGGTGGGTATGTGTGTGCTGCGGACAAGGAGGGGTGGGGGATGGCTTTGCTTCTGTTCACACAGAGCAAATGTTCAGAAGTGAGGCCCGAGCCGTGTTTTCACCCATCAGAACCAGGTCTCAGAATTTAGGATGAATTCCAATTCCTGAATTCACATCTCACTTCTGCCATTTTATAGCTTGTGTGATTTTTGATATCTGACCTTCAGTGTCCTCATCTGTAACATGTGGGCAATACCAACCCTATGGGGTTGCAAGAATTAAATGAGATGACGAGGTAAGTGCTTAGGACAGATCTCTGGCAACACTGTCTTCAATAAATGAGAACTATGGGAAATCCAGGAAGCCAGTGAGTCTTCCCCACTTCAATCCCCAGAGACTAACAAGACCCTTGAAAAACAGTTGACTTTGAAATTGTCTGGTACAAGGTACACTTTTTTAGAGTGACATTAACTCTCACTCACTCAAATTTTTGTGCCCAGCTTGACTAGGTCATTTGGCAAGAACAATGGCTTAGAGGCCAGGCCATGGGCTGATCCCCAAGACCTCATCACTGAAAATCAGAAATGGTGTCGACAACTGGGTTTTCTCACTGGCATCGTGTCTCCTTGTCACTGTTTCATCCCTCTGATGTACGCTTGGCACACAGGTGCTGGGATTCTGCAGTTTCAACAGGAAGGGATGGGGGAGACAGGAGAAAGGAAAAGAACAGAAGAAGGGGTTGGATCACTTAGATAAGAAGTATTAGCACTGCATCGTTTTGGCAAGATTGAAAGAAAAAAAGCACCTCCCCAATTCTCAAGACAAGTCTGTAGGGATGGGAAAGTGGGATGTTGGTATAGAGGAAGGTCACTTGTCTAGCCCCCTCTGGTAGGGTGGTGCGGTCAGAACCATACAGACCTGAGTTCCTTGTCACCCAGACCATTCTGTGGCAAGCACAGACAGCACACCTGAGAGCATCCGCTTGCAGCCCCATGAATGTGCCCAACTGCTCCACATGCCCTTCCTCTGGCCTCCTCTTGTCAAGAGCATATTGGGCTCTAGTGGACCACTGTTGTGTTCCCTTGATTTTTCTTCTGCTTATGTAGCTTCCATATCCAACTAAAAATAGGATATGCAAGGCTCTTTTTAGAGGGGTCAGCAAGTCACCTGCATCAGAATTGGTGTTTGTTTATTTATCTTGGGGGATGGGGGGAGAGGCAGAGAGAGAATCTTAAGCAGGGTGTGGACACCCAGCCTGGAGCCTGCCACGGGGCTTAATCTCATGACCCTGAGATCATGACCTGACTCCAAATCTAGAGTAGGATGCTTAACCGGCGGAGTCACTCAGGCACCCTTACTTATTTTTAAAGATTTTATTTTTAAGTAATCTCTACACCCAACGTGGGGCTTGAACTCACAACGCCAAGATCAAGAGTCACACGCTCTACTAACTGAACCAGCCAGGCGCCCCAGAATTGGTGCAGATTCCTGGGGGCACCTGGGTGGCTCAGTTAGTTAAGCATCTAACTCTTGATTTCGGCTCAGGTCATGATCTCAGGGTAGTGGGATTGAACCTCAAGTCAGGCTCTGTGCTGGGTGTGGAGCCTGCTTGGGATTCTTTCTCTCCCCCTAAAAAAAAAGAAAAAAGGAAAATGCAGATTCCTGGATCTCATCCAGACACGTTTGCTGGATCTGAATCTCTGAGGGAACTGCCTAACGAACATTAAAGTTCAAGAACCTTTGTCTGTCTAACTTAAACCCCAGCATCCAACAGGGGTTTGATTCGTGCCATCCTTTTTTAGGACAGTAGTTCAACTGAGGACCATCAAGTTTCAGCGGGGTGATGGTGAACAATGAGTCTTGTTCATCAATAGTGTTTGCACACGTCTACTTTTCTCAGGGTGGGAGTCTGAAGTTTTCATTCGAGGCTCTAAAAAGGAACCACAGTTGAGGAAGGGTGATCACCCCACTGTCACAGAGCCATTCTTCTCTGCTGAATCTGGGAGTCAACCAGCACCCTCAGGGTTCCGCCTTCCCCTATTCCTGTCCCTTTTCTTGATTCAACCTTATTTTTATCTGGTTTGGCAAGGATAATTCCTTCAATTGTTCTAAGCACTTATTTGATATGACTTTCAGGACGTTGCTGCTCTTCTTGGGAGGGGACAGTTTGAGAATTAATCTCTACTTGGGGATTGAAGGGGATCTGGCATGCGGGGCCGAGATGGCTTGAGTCCTTTTGGCAGGGTGTGAGGTCACTGAAAGATGGTGCTCATGATCCACACACTCTGCTAGAAAGCAACTGCTTAACAGAGAACTGCTCTTCATTAGGTCAGTTTATCAAACGGGTGATCTTTTTCTTTAATAAGTCTTATGTAGTAAAATTTCTGTTACAGGTAAGGAGACTTGGTTTCTAGTCCTGGTCCACCGCCTGTGGCCTTGGTAAGTCTCCCCTCTCGAGCCATTTTTCACCTGAACATAAGGCGAAACCAGTGTGTCTCTGAGCCTGGTGCCCAGAGGCTACAGGTCTAGTGACGGGGCCGAGAATAACAGACTCTCGGGCCTCCCTTTCCCTGGTTTCAATACAAATAGCTTCCCTTCACCTCTCATTTATTAGGGGTCCAAGTATGAATTTTCTCCAACAGGAAGACTGGAGTATGGAGTAACCTTAGCGGGGCTTATTTTTCTTGGGCTGAGGCTCTTTAAGAGACAACACAAGCATAGCAACTGAGCGTTCCCACCAGTCACCATCTTCTTGACTGCCCTCCCCCAAGTATGTAGAAGGCAGCGGACTGTGGAGGAAGCATAGGGGCGATGAAACCAGATGAAACTAGGCTTCAATTCAAGCTCTAGCCTATGTGGGTTGAATGACCATGGGCAAATCACCTCCCTGCTTCTGACTTCAGACTCTTTCCCTGCAAGATGTTCTCCTCACAGGTGAGTGTGACAATTGTTATAAAAACCTAAGTTCTTGAGACAAACTAGACAAACACCAGCTAGCCACTCCAACCACCCCTCTCCCCATGTCTGTTAGCTAAGCCGGAATTCTAGGTGGGCGTCAAGGTAGCTTATGAGGCTGCCTACCCCCAGAATCTTCTCCAAGGCCGCAGTTGGGTCTGGTCCTGGGAGACACCCTCCTCTACTGCCCTGGAGATCATGCCTTTCCCAGACCTGCATTTGCCCTCAGGGATCTATAGTGAGAAAACCAGATGGCCTTGGGGGAGATGGTTCATGTCAGGCCAGGAGTGGGGGCCAGAAGTGGTGAGAAAAAATCTGAATATTTTCCCAAATGTTCCTGCCACCAATTGAAAACAGCTTCAGGTTTTTCTATGGGGCTGTGGAGACCTCTAGTGGCAAGACAGCCACACTGCTTCCCGTGCCGCACCAGGGTGAAGTCCCTGCTCTCTGAGCCAGGCCCTGGGACTCCAGGTCCTCTTTAGTTCAGTAAAGGTCTCCTGAGCTCCTACTACTTGGCAGGCCCTGTTCTGGATGCTGAAAAAGCCATAAAGTCAGCTCCCAAATCCCACCCCACACAGCTGGGCCAGACAAAAACACATAAATGTCCAATTCAGTCTTTATTGACTGTTTCATCTTGGGGCCACCCGCACTAACAGGTGGAAGGTGGGGGTGGGGCGGGGCGCCTTTTATACATATCAAGGACCCCAGAGCTCCCCCCTCGGAAGAGAGAATAAATCCAGTTACAGAACCTACATGGTGGTTGGGAGAGGCGGAGGAAGGGGCACAGTATCTATAGAGACTTAAGGGGACACTGGAGGAGGTTCTTCAGCAACAGGGACTGGTGGTGCTGAAGAGGGAAAGGGGGCAGGGTCAGCCGCTGATCTGGACCCCCTCGGCCTCAGCCAGGGGATAGATCTCAATGGCCTCCACCAGGGGCAGCGCCTCCACTGCAGTCTCCATGACGGCCAGACCGACGGCGGCCTCGGCCTCGGCCACCTGCTGCCGCACGGCTGCCTGATGCTGCTGCTGGTGGGTCTTGCGGTGCTTCCAGAGGTTGGAGAAGGAGCGGTAGCTCTTGCCACAGTCAGGGCAGGAGTAGGGCCGCTCCCCCGTGTGAATGCGCCGATGCTCTGCCAAGCGCATGGAGATGGCAAAGGCCTTGCCGCACACTTCGCAGGCAAAGGGCCGCTCGCCTGTGTGCAGGCGCCGGTGGTCCTTCAGGTGGGTGCTCTGACGGAAGGCCTTGCCGCAGTCCGGACACGGGTACGGCCGCTCCCCCGTGTGGATGCGCCGGTGCACCTGCAGCGAGGTCTCTGTGCTGAACAGCTTCTTACACTCGCTGCACTCCAGGCCCCGGCGTCGGGCAGGGGCTGCGGGGGCTGCGGGGGCCGCGGGGGCCGCGCCCCCCAGGGTGGTGGGGGAGGCAACCGGCCCGCGAGTGGCCCGGGGGGCCCGGGGGGCCGGGGGCTCCTTAGCCAGGACCTCGCCCGGCCCAGCAGCCGCATGGGCCGCCTCGTGCGCCTGCAACCGGGCCGCCGAGCCCACTTTCTTGCCGCAGGTGCCGCACTCGAAGCGCCGGGGGGCCTGGGCCGCAGCAGCGGCGCAGCGGTGCTCACGCAGCCGCAGCGAGGAAGGGAAGGCGGCCCCGCAGGACGGGCAGCGGTGCGGCTGGCGGCCGGCATGGGCCACGAGCTGGTGCACCTCCAGCAACCGGCGCAGCAGGAAGGAGCGGGGGCACTCGCGACACTTGTACGGGTACTCGCCCGTGTGGTGGTAGCGGTGCATGAGCAGGCGGTAGGGGCGGTGAAAACGCACGCCGCACTCCTGGCAGCGGTAGGGGAAGTGCTGCGCGTGCACCAAGCGGTGCTGCCGCAGCGTGGAGCTCTGCGTGAAAGCCTTGCCGCAGTCCCCGCAGCGGTAGGGCCGCTCCCCCGTGTGCGTGAGCCGGTGGCGGGCCAGGTTGGCGGGCGAGTTGAAGGGCTTCGAGCAGTCCGGGCAGGGGAAGGGCCGTTCGCCCGTGTGCGTGCGCAGGTGGTTACGCACGTGAGACTTCTTCTTAAACATCTTGCCGCAGATGCCACACTTATGGCGCCGCTCCAGCCGATGCACAAAACGCTGGTGCCGCGTCAGCTGCAAGGCCTTGCCGAACTCGCGGCTGCACAGCAGGCAGCGGTAGGTGCCCGGGGCAGCTGGCCCTGCTGAGCTCTCTTCGGCCACAGGAGGCTCCGGCGCCTCGGACTCTCCAGTCTCTGCTGGGGCCGGCTCGGGGAGCCCAATGACCGGCTCCTCGGGGGGGACCGGTGTGGTGGGCAGAGGGACGCCCCCCGCCCCGTGGGTACGCCGATGATACAGGAACTTGGTGAGGTTGACAAAGGTCTTTCCGCACGGACACGAGTGCAGAGGATTCGGGGTGTGGGCTCGCCGGTGGGCCAGGAGCAGGGCCTCTGTGCCAAAGGCCAGGCCGCAGTCCACGCACAGGAAGTGAGACTCGCTGCTGTGGTCTCCAAGGTGCTGGTCTAGACTGGAAGGGCTGGGGAAGACGCGACTGCACAGAGGGCACTTAAAGACACCCTCCCGGTGACTGCGCAAATGCTGCTGTAGCTGGTGAGGTGACAGAAAGAGCTGGTCGCACGCGGAGCAAAAGAGCTCCTGGGTGGCCGTCCCGCCCGGCTCTCCGCCGTTGTTCCTCCGGGCCTTGCGCCCCCGGCGATCGCGCCCAATGGCTTCACCGTTGCGCAACTCGTAACTGTGGTCAGAGGACGGCAGGGGATCGGGCTGGGACACAGGCACCTCCGCAGGTGACGGAGTCAGGGTCTCCTGCTGCAAGGCAGGCTCCTCCGACTCGGGGACCGGGGCAGGGAAGTGGGTGGCCTGGTGCTCCAGGAAGTCGGCTGGAAGCTGAAAGAGCTGGGAGCACTCAGAGCACTTGTACAGGAGCAGCTCCACCTCAGTGACCACCTCAGTGGTGGCGGCGGCGGCGGCGGAAGGGACAGCTGCCCCTTCCCCACCCTCCTCTGCCTTGCGGTAGGAGTGCTCCACAGCCACACGGGCCTGGCCCACAGGGGTCCCCAGGACCACCGGGGACCCCAGGACCACGGGGGCCGCAGGCTTGGCGGGAGTGCCCCGGAGGTGCGTCTGCCGGTGGCTCAGCCAGAGCTCCTGGCTGGCGAAGAGAGCCTTGCAGTCCACACACTCGTAGTGGATGGTACTGGAGCTGAGTGCGGGCGCCTTGGCTGGCGGCTCAGCCGCCACCGCCTCCTGGGGAGCCATCATCTTCAGGTGCAGCTCCTGGTGCTCCAGGAGCTGGCTGGGGGACAGGAGCAGCTGCCCGCACTCCAGGCACTGGTACTGGCTCTCCTGCACCAGGGTTTGATAGAGGCCCGTGCCAGAAGCTGCCTCCGTGGCCACCGCGACTCCAGGCTCAGCCACGCCCACCAGCTCGAAGTGCTGCTGGGGCACATGGGAGTTCTGGTGCACGAGCACTTCCTCCAGGGACCCGTACAGCTGGTTGCACTCGGAGCAGACATAGCGGTGCTCGATGTACAGGACCGTCTCCTCGGATTCCTCGGTCATGGCGGCAGCGAGGCCCTGGGCTGTGAAAAGAAAGAGGTGGGGACAGATCCCAGTAAACTGCTGTCTCCTCCGTCCTTCTGAGGGACAATTCTTTCCCTTTAGCACTCCCGGCCAAGACCCTGTATGTATTTTACCCTCTAACTTCTTGCTTCCATTTCCCACTCCCACCCCTCACCCCCAGCAATCCTTCTGCTCCTGAACACACGAGACTACCAAGCACAGAACCTTCCCAGCAGTCCCTTCCCAGAATCTATCCAAGGCTCACCTCTGAATCAACGCGCATCAAACTCCACCTACCAGATCCTCGTAACCTGTCCAACCCTTACCTCCCATGCCTCTCAGCTGGCCCACAGCCACGCGCATCACACAGGAACCTGTGTCCTCTCCATTCGAGCCTCCTTCCCAACTCACTACCCCATTCCTGCTCCCCGGTGCCTCGGGGAGTCCTCACAGGCCCTAACGGCCGCCACTTCTCCCAGCCTCCCTCCTCCTCTGTTCCCTCCCCCAGGTTCCTGACATCTTTTTACACCAGAAGACTCAAACTGCCCCAAGCCCCCGCCACTTTCTGCATCCTCACATGGTACAACCCCTCTCCTTTACATACGCCCTTTAGACACTGTCTCTCCCTCTGGTGCCCAGATCCCTCACATCAAACTTGCCCTTCCTTCAATCAACTTGTCTCATGCTGGCGTAACCCATCACTACACCTACACTTTCCCCTCCTAGACCACTTCTCCATGATACCCAGATCCCCCTTTTCAAAGTGCTTAAACCTCTCTACAAATCAAAGCCCTCTCCCACAGCCCTAACCCCCTATCCAGAATACCCAGCCCCACTTCACAAAAGCCTAACCTCTTCATACCTATATTCTACCTGTCACCCCAACTCGTGTCTCACTCTTCACAGAAATTACTTGTTCTTTACATTGAGACCTCACCTACAATTCTAATCCCCCCTGGGGTACCCAGATCCCCTCTTCTACCCCAACCACTATAGGAATGCCCTAGGTGCCTCTTCATATCAACCTCAGCCCCTCTTCTTTACAAAATGACCCAGCCTAACCCATTTTAGGGATGCCCAGATACGGTCTTCACATCACCTTAAACCCTTCCTTACAAACCTCTGTGCCTAACCCATGCCAGGGACGCCCAGACCCCCTTTCACATTATTAAAATACCTAAGCTGAATTTCTTCTTTACGAAATGACCCGTTCCCACCCTAGCCCATTCTAGGGATCCCCAGATCCCCTCTTCGTATCGGCATAAACTCCTCTTCCTTGCAAAAAGACCCAACCCCACTCTAACTCATTCCAGGGATGCTCAGACGCCCTCTTCATAACAACTTAGTTTCTCTCCTTTGCAAAAAGATCCCGGCACATGCTCTAACCCAATCCAGGGAGATCCAGACTACCCTTCACAAAGGCTTAAACTTTCACACATATGCCACTACCACCCCCGCCGGCCCAAATCCCCTTTAGGAATACCCAGACCCTACCTTCTTATGCTGAACCCCCCCGCCCCCGCCAAGCTAGACAGAGGATAGCCAGACCCCCCTTCCTCACACCCAGACCCCTCTCACCAGCTTATTACCCTGGGGATACCCAGACCCCCAACTTCTTGTCAACCTAACAGCTCATTCTCATTCCAGCAATACCAAGACCTTCCCCCACTTAGTACACGGACCTCTCCAACCCCCTAACCTTCTCCAGGGATACCCAATTACCACTCTTCACCTTGACCTAATTCCCTGTACTTTCCAAAAACATTACCTCTACCCAACCTATCCTAGGGACACCCAGACGCCCTTTTCACATAACATAACCCTTTGCACAGACACTCCTCTCAACCCATTCCAACGGTAGCCCCCCCCCCCCGCCCAACTCCCTTCACATTAATGTAACCCCGTTCTCAATACCCGGACCTCTGCCTCAGCTCCAAATCCTTCCTCCAGGGATATTCATTTGCTAATACCTTTCCACACCAAGCCCCTCTCACTGGTCTAATGCCTTCCAGGCTTACCTACGTTTATCTCTTTATGTTAACCTAATTACCTCTTTTCTCACGCCCTAACCCCCTCCCCAGACACGCAAACCCCCTCTAACCGTCCACCCCGCTTCGGTCCTGGACGGCCCCACCACCAGGCCCGGCCCCGATACCCCCTGGAGCCTTGGACACTCTCCCGGGGGGGCAGCTCTAACGCCTCCCTTCCCACCCAGGTCCCTCCCAGCCCCCGGCCCGTGCCCCGCCCCTCCTCACTCAGCCCAGCAGGACTCTAACCCTCTTCCCCACCCGCCCTCCCGGCCCGGCCCCCCGCCCGGCCGCCCGCGCGCCCCGCCGGCCGTTGGTGCCGCTCCGCCCTCCCCGCCCGGCGCGCGCCCCCTCCGGCCGTCAGTGCGCAGGCGGGGTGGCGTGGGGCGGCCGGGAGCGGGGGAGGGGGGGGAGCCGGGCCGGCCTGCCGCACGCCCGCCCGCACTCACCCGCCTCCGCCGTCTCGCACGCCCCGGGCCCAGGCCCGGGCCGCCGCTCGCCTCGCGCGGCCACCCTACCGCTGCGCCCTCTCTAGCTCCCGCCGTCGCCTCTCGTCTGCTCCGCAGCCTCGCTCTCGCCCCCAGTCGCCCTCAGCAACGCCCCGCCTACCTTCCTCCTCGGCCGCTCCGCGAACGGCCGAACGCGCCCAATCAGCGTCCGTCTGGCTCCCGCCTTTCGACCAATCGAGGCTCACGTCCCTGAGCCTTGGGCCAATAGTATGGAGCGTCGGGATCCGCCGCAGTGCCCAACCAATCCTCCAGCGATGTCCCCTCACCGGCCGGCCCCCGGGTTGATAGTGCCCGCCTCCTTAAGCCCCTTGGAGGATGCTCCTCCTCCAGCTGCTCGTCGACTCCGCCTGACGCCTGAAGAAGGGAGGGCAGCGCGGTGACGTCAGGCGGCGGAGCGAGGCTGCGGGCGCCATCTTGGCGGCGCCGAGCGGGAGTCGCGTCGGGTTCGAGGGGAAGTCGGAGAAATTGAGGCACACGAGACCCAGAGGGTGGGGGCGGGGGAACGGTGGCGTAGGAAGCCCCGAGGAGTGAAGGGAGAACGTGAAGCACCTGTCAGCGCGAAGCGGGGAGGGGAAACTGCAGCACGAAGCACATGGAGGGAGTGAAAAGGGAAACTGAGGCTCCAGACTCCTTTTATTAGAAAGAAGAACGGAGACAGCAAGAAGGAAGGGGAGAAAAACCGAGGGACTCTTGGGGGAGGGGGAAGGAGAAATGTCAAAAGGGAAACAAGGAGCGCGGGGATCTGAGGGAACGAGGAAAACCTGAAGAAGGGAGGAAATGGGGAAATGGAGGGGATAAAGAAAAAGCAAGGACAGCTTCACTGGAAGAAACGGAGTGTGTGTGTGTGTGTGTGGACGACCTGAAGGACAACTAGGGTGAAAACCTGCAGAAAGTGACCCTGTAGCAGATGGACTCTGCTCTGATACCTTCCAAGGTGCCTTCTTTCTAGGCTGACCCAGGGCCACTTGGACCGTGGAGTCTCCATGTGTGCAAGGGCTCCTGTGCATCCCTACTCATCTCCCCTTCTGGCCCTCAGGGCGTTGGCAGCGCACTGTTATGTTTCCAGAGCTACTCTCTGAACTCAAGGACTGAGGAGCTGCAAGAGATTCATTTGTTCTCTCTAGCCGCCCCCCGCCCCACCATTTCTCAAATGAGTAAACTGAGTCTCAGCCTTCCTGAGGCTAAAATCTACTGAGGCAACCCTAGGTCTGTCTCTTCAGTCATCACCTTTGCTGTGTCCTTCAATTGGTTTCTAATTGGGTGTCCTAACTTTCCACTAAATTAAAATCCCTAACACCAAGCCAGTGTAATTAAACCAGGCTGTCTGGATTGAAATCCTGACCCGGCCACTTCCTAGCTAATGTCTTGGACAAGTTAACTCCCCTGTGCCTCAGTTTCCTCATCTGTGAAATGAGGATAATAGCCCCTATGTCACGGTTGTGAGGCACAGCGTAAACACTATGTAAGAATTACTTTTATTAGGACCTCAAGGAGCTCATTAATAATAGCTGATGTGTCCTGAGTGTGTTATGATGTGCCAACTATTGTGCTTAGTGCTTTGTACGCTTTATCAGTTTAATCATCTCAACAACCCCAGGAGGGAGGAGTTACTGTTCTCACGTTACAAAGACACTGGGGCCCAGAGAAGTTAAGTAGCTTGCCTATCTTTAGGAGGAGACAGAGCCAGGGTTCCAACCCAGGAATCAACTCCAGGGTCTATGCTCTTGGCCCCCAGTCTCTACTACTGCCTGGCAGGTGGATGTCCTATCCCTCCTGGCATGTCGAATGGATGAACGCAAGAAGTAGAGAAAAGAACTTGGTGGGAATGTGTGAGCTCTAAAGCTGGTCATCTGGGTTTGCCATCAGAGTGAAATCAACTGGGGAGGGAGCCAGAGAACCTGGAAGCTAGACTCAGCCTTTGATAGCCTCCATGCAGTTGGGCAGGTTCTCACACCTGCTGAAGCCCCCTTTTTCACCTGAAAACGCAAGGGTCCAGCTTGGCATGTCAGGCCCCTTTCTGCTCAGACTTTTTGCTTGGACTTCCCAGTTTATCTGGGTTGACTAGCTCGGTTCCTTCTCTTCTGATGATACAGGAGTAAGCTGAGGCCTGGATCAGTCTTTGTGAAGGTGGTGGCATGAGACTAGATTTCTGGCGTAGGTTTATTTTAGAGAGGATAGGCATTCTTTGCTGGGGTCCCTGCATAAGCAAAGGCCTAGAGCCTGGCGAGAGTCTAGGCTTTCAGCCTTTGCGGGAGCTGAGGGTAGGTGTTGGGGGACCATAGGTGTTGCCCACGTAGGGTGAGGAGGTGTGTGCAAAATTGATGGTCCTTCAGGGTCCATTGTATGTGTCAGGCATATGTCAGGGATGCTCCATATGGGACGAGGGCTTTCTATGCCAGGCTGGTGTAAGGGTTGCCATGTGCTGTGTGTGTGTGTGTGTGAAGGCATATGGTCACGTGTGCTGGGGGGCTGCACGTGAGTGTGTCAGTGTCTCCTCCCCATCACGAGCATTGGGGGTGGTGGTGAGTCACGGGCTCAGCCTTCGGCGCCAACTGTCATGTTCCTTCCCCCCAAATTTCATCCCCCACCCAGCCGTGCATCACCCACCCCCACTCTAAGATCTGTGTCACTGCTTCTGTCTTCCATCCCCCTGTCCTGCTCAGTTTCCTCTGAGAAGCTGCCATGGGCTCCCTGAGAGGGAGCCTCCCACTTCTGCTGGCTCTGCCCTCCAGCATCCTGCCCTTTCCCACTGCCTCTCTGCTCAGGTGGTGGCTTGAGAAGGAGAGCCTCTTCACGCCACCTGCTCATGTCTGTGGGGCCCAAGGATTTCTCTATGCATTATAGACAATTCCCATTCCCCCCACCCATCCCTTCCCCTCCATGGGGGCTATTTCTACTTCTGGGAGCTTCTTCCTTATCTCCAGGGGCTGGCTCCTCCTGCCTTAGGGGGCCTCTTGTGTCCACACATCCTTGTTTTCATGGGTTCCTGGAGCTGTTTCCCTCCATCCCCATTTCTCTGACCTCCTCCTACTTTGCTTGGCCCACCTCCCTGTCTCTGTGATATGCGTCCGTCCTTGTTCCCATTTCTGTGGCCTTCTCCCATCCCCATGGACCACTCCCCATGTCCGAGGAGTGCTTTCTGTTCCCATGGCCTCTCTCCATCTTCCTGGGGGGCTCTCTGTGTCCACCAGCTGCCCTCGTCGGTCTCTGAGGTCCTTAGCTGTCTCTGGTCTGCTCCCATGTTTCCATAGGCTTTTCTCTCTTTTCTCTGGGCTTTTCCCTGTCCTTGTCCTTGTGGGGTTTGTGGACCTTGGCCCACCTCTGTGAGTTTTGCTGGCCGTCTTGCTATTCCTCTGCATTTTTCTTCATCTCTGTAGCCCTCTCCCCACCAGCTCCATGGCCTTCTCCTCAGCTCTCCCTGTCTCTCATCTCCGTGGGCTCCTGGGCAGGGCGGTGGCATGGTGGTGGAGGGGGTGGCCCGGGGGTGGGCCCTCCGTCCAATGCAGCGCCTTCCCCTCATCAGCATTCTCCTCCCGGGGCCCCCCAGCCCCGACCAATACGAGCGCCCCCTCCCCCCCGGCTCCCCTCCCTCCTCTTTCTCCGCCTGCTGCCCTCCCTTCCTCCTGCCCGCCCTCCTCCCTGCCTCCCTCCCTCCCTCCTCTCTCTCCCCCCTGCCCCCCGCGCTCCAGGACCCAGCGCAGGCGGCGGGCGGCGGGCGGCGGGCAGCGGGCGGGCGGGCAGGCAGGCGGCGGCCTCGGAGGGGAGAAGGAGAGGTGGCGGCGGCGGAGGTGGTGGTGGTGGTGGTGGTGTTGGCGGCGGTGGCGGTGGTGGCGGTGGCCAGCAGCAGGGAGGCAGGCCCAGCTGGGGACCCAGAGCCGGCGGCTGCACCTCACAGGGGACCAGGAGTCCGTGGCCAGGCCCTCCCACCGAGGCCCTGCACCGGGCGCCTCCGGGACACCCCACCCTCCTCCGCCTTCCTCTTCCACCTGCTCCTCTCCATCCTTCCCTCCCTCCTCCCCATCCCTCCACCTCGCCTGCCCCCGTCTCAGCTCTCCGAGTCTCCCAGCACCGTGTCCTCCCCGGCCCCTCTACCCCTCCGCTTCTCCCCGCCCCTAGCATGCTTTTCCCTTGGGGGCTGAGGGCTTGAGGACTCCAGGCCCTTGCCTCATCCAGGGCAGGGCCAAGGCTCCAGGGGGGAGGGGGGAAGGGGTGGCCCCCTCCCCCCAATCCAGCCCTCCCCTCCCCCACTCCTCCTGATGGCCGGCTTCCCGGTCTCCAGCCAGTCCTCGCCCCCCGTGGCCCCCCCAGGCCGGCCCGGCTAGGGGAGGGGGTGGGGGCCCTTTCCTGGGCCGGCTTCCCCCTCCCCCGGCTTTGCCTGTGCCCCCCTCCCTTCCGTTTTCACCTTCCTCTCCTCCTTTCCTCCCTCCTTCCCCTCCATTTGCTCCTTCCCCCTCTCCTCTCTCCCCTTCTCTCCTCCATTTTCTCCTTTCCCCTTCCTCCCTGCCCCGGCCCACCCTCTCCGATTCCACCTGTCCTTCCTCCTTGCTCCTGGGGAGCCCCCGTTTTGGACTAGTTGGGGGCCACTGTCGGCGGCGGGGGAGGGGGCCCTGTGGACTGCCCTCTCCCCCCGCCCCGGCCACACCACCACCCAGCGCCAGAGCATCTCCTCGCTGTCTTCTCGGGCCTCGAGGGAGCCCAGCCCTCCGTCCCACCAGGATCCGTGAGTGTCTGCGGGGCGGGGGTTGGGCTGGGGCCAGCCTGGGTCCTGGAAGGCTGGGCTCAAGGCCGGCCGGTGGGGCCCCCACGTCCCCCTGTCCCTCCCCGAGTAGGGGCCTGCCTCGTGTCCCCCATCTCCCAACCGCCATTCCCCTCAGCCTCTCCTCACCCTTCTTCTGGGTGCACAGCTCAGCCTTACCCCCGGCCCCCCGCCTCCGGGGTCCTGAGGGGCTGCCTGGCTCTTACTTGTGGGCTCACTCCTTGTCTGGGACTCCCGGCCAGTCTCCGCCCCTGCTTTCTCCAGCCGCGGTCCCGCGGTGACCGGCTCTGCTCTCTCTCTCTTTCCGACTCTCTTCTTTCCTCGGAGGCTCATCCCCTCCGCCTGCCACGGGCCCATCCCTATCCCATCTGCTCTCTCTCTCCTGGAAATGTCTTTCCATTTTACAATCTCCATTTCGTGTTCTCCTGGGCCTCTCTCTGACTCTGTCCAACTTCTCTCTTCTTTGCCATTAGCCTAACTCTTTCTTGGTGTCTCTCTGTTGATCTCTCTCTCTCTCTCTCAAAACTCCCCTATCTCTTGTCTGGCTCTTTTGGTGGTGCCCACGCCGCCAGGTGTGGCTCTGTCCACTTCTCTCTGTCCACTCTTTGCTCTGCCTGTGGCCCTGCTCCTCTGTCCTCCTTCTCTGCCCTTGCACTTGGAGGCTGTCTTCCTGTTCACTTTTCTGCCCTCCTCCCGCAAATCCACTCCTCTCTCCTTAGCCACTCCGGGGTCCACTTTGCCTTTTCCTTGGTAGTCTCACCGCACCCCCCATCCGCTGCTCATTTCTGCATCCTGCTGGCCTGTCGGTCCTCATCCCTCCCCATGCCTTGGGGTTTGTGGGCTCCGGGGATCGACCACCCTCCTCCAGACCCCCTGGGTGGTTGCACCTCAACGTGGACCGGGTCCCCTTACATGGGCACTTAGCCTGTCCCTGCCTGTGCCCCTCTAGATTACTCGCTCTTCCTCCCCACCTCATTTCCCTCCCTGGCCCTCACTGTCCCTCCCCTAGTTTGTGCCTGTCCCACTGGCCCCTTCCTCTTCTCTACATCTGCTGTGTGGCTCTGACATTCATTTTTCTCTGTCTCTTTCCACCTAGCCCTATTCCTGTTCAGAGTTTTGTGATTTTTTCCCCCCTCCCTACAATCCTTGCACCTGTGGTCTTTTTTTCCTTTGCCCTCTTCCTCACCCCATTTGTCTCGCCGATTTCCTTTCTCACCTTGGCCATGTCTCCTGCTCACCCTCTTGTCTGTCTCCCTCCCCTGGCAGGGCCCCTGACTCGGCTCCTTCTGCCCAGTTGGCTGCTGTTTGCCTTTGCCTAAGTGTCTGGGCCTATGGGGCTCAGGCCTGCCTGCTTCCCTGCCTCACCCTGGCCATCTTATCTCTGTTTCTCTTGGTGTCTCACTTCTAGATAACATGTGTATGTCCTTGTCTCTCATTTAGCCCCAGTTACTTCTTTTTGGTCTGTCTTTTCTGTCTGTGCCTTCCTGTATGTCTTTGTCCATTCACTGCCCCCAACCCTGGCCCCCACACTCTGTCTTTCTGCTCCTACCTGTGTCTGCCACCTGTGGGACCCTGCCCTCCTGGCTCCTGTCTGTCCCTCGGGCTTCCCTGTCCTCCAGTCTCTGTTCCCTGATTTGCCCCCAGAAGCCCCTGGTGTCTTGGGATGACCCCCCCTTCGCTCCTGCCTCTCTCCGAGCCCCACCCTCCACAGCCCTCCCCCTGAGAGTTCTTCCTGGTCTCCAACTTGCCTTGCTCCTCCACCCTTGAAGCCTTCACTTTAGATCCAAATGACCATCCGCAGCCCCCAGCCTGTCCAGGATGCCCTCCCACCCCCAGCCTGCCTTTTGCAGAGGCACCGAGAGAGGGACCTGCTCAAGGTCAGGTGGGAGTTGGGGCAGAGCAGGGACTGATAGGGTCTCCTGCTGCCCTGGCCTAGGTTTTCCTGGCTGCAAGGATGGTCCGAAGCATTGCATTGTGCCTCCACCCTCCCCTGGCAGGTTTCACTCTGCTATCTCACTAGCTCAAGCCCCTCTTCTATGGGGATCAGATTAGGTGCAGGGAGACCCCCCAAGCTCACCTCACAGCACTCTGAGCCTCACAGTAAACCTCTCCCCTGGAAACCCAGTGTCCCTTCCACCGGGACATGGCTCTTGGCCAGGTGAAGCTGTGCATCTAGCTGAACTCATTCCTTCCCTGGTTGGGGGGGAAGGGGGCGGGTGCTCCACAGAAGGCTGGGGCTCCTGGAGGACTCTAATTCCCTGGGGATGGAGCCGTTCTGGGGAGCAGAGATGCACTGTCTCCCCCTACTCCTCAGCTCCCCAGAGCAGGGTGGGGGCTGCAGTGTGGCATCTGCTTTGGCAGACAGCTCCCTCCCTGCCTTACTCACTTTTCTCTTCCAGCTACTTCTGCTGGCATCTTAAGTGGGATTGTGTTCTCTCTCCATTCTGTCTCCCTGTCCTATTCTGTGTCTCTTGTGCCTTGATTTCCCTCTCTGCTGCCTGCCCTACACTCCTCTCCCCGCCCTGCCCTTTCTCCACCCCCATGGCTCCCTGCCTTCTTGCCTCTTCCCTCTTCCTTCTAGTCCTGTCCTTACCTCCCAGAAACTCCTCTGTCCTCTCTATCTCTATCCCCCTCCCTTTCCTGTTTTATCTTCTTGTTCTCTTGCATTTCTGCCTGTTTTTCTCTTTCCCCTTTTCTCTGCCTCAGCCTCTCTTCCTATTTTTGTCTACTGTTTCTTCCTTCTCTCTCTACTTTTTTTTTTAAGCCCCTTGGCTGTCTCAGGTCCATCCATCTGTCTCCATCTGTGTGTCTCCATGTGTGTCTCCGTCTCTCTCCATCATTCCCTCTCTTTCCAAGTTTCCTTAACTCCCGGATACTCTCCTCTCCAGACCCCGGATGTCCAGGCCTCTCTCCCCGTGGGATTGTGGGAGCCAGGGACGTCAGGAAAGTGGCAAGTGAGGCCTGGGATGGGGTTGCCTAGCAACCACCGCATCCTCTCCAGCCAGTTTCTGTTGCCTAGTAACAGCTGCCTGCCCAGAGACAGGGGCGGGACTGGGTTGGGGGGGGTGGCACTTCCTGGGTTCCTCTTGCAGTGGGGATGGTCCCTGGAATTCTTAACCTGAGATCCCTCCCATTTTGGTAGCTGTGAATGTCCTCCACCCGTGCCTATCTCACTCAGTGCTGGGAGCTCCTTGCTGGTAGTGCTCTCAGGGCCTGAGCTTCCTTCGTGGCAATGCCCTCAGTGTCGTCAGCTTCCGACAAGGGCAGGGCCCTTCAGAGCTCACCCACAATGGCCCAGGGCCTGTGGTCACCAAAGGGCTCTGAGGCCCCCCCATATCAGCAGTCTCCCCGCCCATGGGCGGGGGGCGCTCCCTGCAGGTGGCGAGTGGGGGCCGCGGCAGCTGCGTCCCCATGAGGAGGGGAGGAAGATGCCGGCTGAGCTGCTGCTGCTGCTGATTGTTGCCTTCGCCAGCCCCAGCTGCCAGGTGCTCTCATCACTGCGCATGGGTGAGGCCCTACAGCCCCTGCCCTGCCTCCACAGAGACCCTCCCTGAGCGTGCCAGTCCCTCAGGCCCCGGGGGTCTGGGCTTCAGGTCTCAGCTCCCCTCAGCAACAAGGAAGAGCAGCCCCCTGCTCCTTCTTCCTCCTGGACCCAGCAGTCTAGACCCCCAGCTCTGTCCAACCCTACGTCCAGGAGCCTAGACCCTCTGTCAGCATCCCCACCCCCACCTCAGTGCCCAGGAGTCTAGGACCCCAGCCTCTCCTTTCTCAGGACCCAGAGTCTGGTCCCCAACCCCTGTGTCCCTTCAGCTGCAATCCTGGACGACCAGACGGTGTGCGGCCGAGGTGAGCGTCTGGCCCTGGCTCTGGCCCGGGAGCAGATCAACGGGATCATCGAGGTCCCAGCCAAGGCCCGGGTGGAAGTAGATATCTTTGAGCTTCAGCGGGACAGCCAGTACGAGACCACGGACACCAGTGAGCAGGGCCACAGGGGGTGTGGGGTGAGGCAGGGCCGGCTGGTAGCCCTCAGTCCGTTCCTCAGCTTGCTTGCTTGCTTTCTAGCTTTACCTGCTCCTTCTTTCATGTTCGCTCTGCCTTTCCCTTCCCAGAGATGGTGCTGCTGGGTGTGGGGAGGTGGGGAGAGCGCCAGCCCCAGTTCACCCCTTATAGGAGCTGAGGGCCTCATTTGAAAGATAAGCTGGCCAGGGACATAGTCCCCAGAGCTGAGTAATGACGGGCCTGGGCAGCGAGGCAAGGGAGTCTCAGGGCAGGGACAGCGAAGGCACTCTGGAGAAGGCTAAACTAAAGTTCTGAGCTCTGAAAGTTGAGCAGGATATAGGAGTGGCATTGCTCAAAGTATGCCCTGGAGCCACATAGTAGAGGTGCATAAGTATTTGTTGGATCCTCACAGATTGAGCGAACGTTAATAGGTATCTCTTGAACAGAAATGCTGGGTTTGTACACCTCCAGGAGATGCTGACTTCAGTGTTTTAGCCTGGTTGATTTCCTACAGGCCTTATCAGAGCCTTTGTTATATTCATGTTTGTTTCAAATCAGTGAGAGGAAGAATGGGGTACAGTGTTTCTTGTACTTCTCTGACTGGTGCAGCACAGAACACAAACTGGGAGAAGCTGGGATGGAGGGTGAGGAGGCAGATGGTGTTCCAGGCATATGACTATAGTCTGGAGCTGGAGCGGAGGAGGTGGGTATATGGAGCCAAGGAACAGGGTGTGGGGTTGCACCTGTCCCGACTACCTGGACTTAGGACATGTTTGGAGGGATCGTGAGAGAATTTGGGGCTGAAGTGTGACAGAGCAATGGGAGGTGAGGCTGGGCATGGGTGGATCAGTTCAAGGAGTCCTACAGTGGCAGGCTGAAAGATGCCATCCTCACCTCTAGGCAGAAGGGAGCCATCTATGGGTTTAGGCCAGGGAGCTGGGCTTTTGGAAGGTGAATCTGGAGGCTAGATTTGGGTGATCAGTGAGGAGGGTGTTGCATGCCTGAGTTGAGAGCCCTAAAGTAGGGCAGGGGAGGAGGGGGTCAAAGAGAAGGGGACAGATGTGAGAAAATTTGAGGACAAAAAAGAGACAGGACTTGGTGACTAATTTGCCTATTGAGAGAAGGCTTGAAGGCAAGAATCGTTTCTAAGCATTTGCTTTGTGGAAATGGGGCCTTCACCAATGTGGAAGGCGGAGAAGAATCAAGTTTAGAAGGTAAGGTATTTAGCTATGATGCTTTTAGTTGGATGTGGCAGAAACCCCGCTCAAGCTGCCTTTTTTTTTTTTTTTTAAAGATTTTATTTATTTATTTGACACAGAGAGAAAGACAGCGAGAGAGGGAACACAAGCAGGGGGAGAGGGAGAAGCAGGCTTCCTGCGAAGCAGGGAGCCCGATGCGGGGCTCGATCCCAGGACCCTGGGATCATGACCTGAGCTGAAGGCAGACGCTTAACGACTGAGCCACCCAGGCACCCGCGGACTCAAGCTGCTTTAAGGGAAAAAGAGAACTTATCCGCTCATGGCACTAGAAGGCCTAGGGACTAATTTCAGGCATGGCTTAATCCAGGTTCTCACATTATGTCCAGGATTGTTTTAGGCATGGCTTGATCCAGGTACTCAAATGATGCCTAGGATTGTTTCAGGCATGGCTTGATCCAGGTACTCAAATGATGTCCCAGGGTTGTTTCAGGCATGGCTTGATCCAGGAACTTTAAATGATGTCCTAGGAATCTTTGTGTCTTCATCTGTGGGCCCTGATCTCCTCTAAGTTGGTTTCATTTTCAGGAATACTCTCCCTAATATTCCAGCCCAACAGCTCAGAACTTACATCTTACCAGGATAGCAAACCTAGTCATAATTGTAGCAGAAACCTGGGGAAAGCTCTTGATGGCCTGGTTTGAACCCATCCCCATCTCTGCGCCAATCACTTTGGCCAGGACAGCGTGGTTCTGATACTGGCTCGGGTGCCGGCCAATCCTGGGAAACCTACAGTTCCCCGAGGAGAAGTTAGGGTTTTGCCGTGAGAATGGGTACTGGACAGGCAAAAACAACAGTTTCTATCTCCCAGTGTCGAGATGCGGACGTGTTTAAGGGGAAAGAAATCAGAAGAAAGAGGAGCAAATGAATGCAAGAGAAGAACCATGTTGGGATGTGGGGCAGAGAGGGGCCCTTGGCTGTGGGTTTGGGGTGGAGGGGCTGTGGGTCGTACCCCAGATTGTAGCACGGTTAGAAAGGAGGAGTGAGGGGCACCTGGGTGGCTCAGTCGTTAAGCGTCTGCCTTCGGCTCAGGTCGTGATCCCAGGGTGCTGGGATCGAGCCCCGCATCGGGCTCCCTGCTCGCCGGGAAGCCTGCTTCTCCCTCTCCTACTCCCCCTGCTTGTGTTCCCTCTCTCGCTATGTCTCTCTCTGTCAAATAAATAAATAAAATCTAAAAAAAAAAAAAAAAAAGAAAAAAGAGAAAGGAGGAGTGAGACAGAGGCTGGGGAAGCAGGTGCTAGCTTTGCAGCCAGGAGGCCCCCGCTCTTTCCTTTTTGTCCTTCCTTTGTTTCTCTCTTGATCTGACCCACCCCTCTTGCCATTTCTCCCCATCTCTCTCTGTCTTCTCCAATGCAGTGGGTGGGGTCGGGGATTGGGCCTCTGGGTCTGGAGTGGCCAAGGGGGATCGGGCAGCTCCAAGCGTCAGAGGTGCTCCCGGGCCAGGTGGGGGATGAAAGGAGGGCCCCTGACTGCCGTTTGTCTCCCCCACCCCTTGCAGTGTGTCAGATCCTGCCCAAGGGGGTCGTGTCTGTCCTGGGGCCCTCCTCCAGCCCTGCGTCTGCCTCCACCGTGAGCCATATCTGTGGGGAGAAGGAGGTGAGCCGAGTGCGGGGCAGGGTAGGGGTGGGTCCCTGGGAGGCGAGGCTGGGGAGGCAGCAACAGGGCAGAAGCAAAGGCTCCTTCTCTGTCCAGATCCCCCACATCAAGGTGGGTCCCGAGGAGACACCCCGCCTGCAGTACCTACGCTTCGCGTCCGTCAGCCTGTACCCCAGTAACGAGGACGTCAGCCTGGCGGTCTCCCGCATCCTCAAGTCCTTCAACTACCCCTCGGCCAGCCTCATCTGCGCCAAGGCCGAGTGTGAGGGAGAACTGGATGTTTTGTTTTTATTCCCCCAAATTCCCCTGCCCAAGAGCTCTAGTCTCCCACACGGCACAAGCTCCCCTCGTCCCCTACCATCCTTCCCCCTCAGGAACCCAGACCCGCCCACCTCCCTAAAGAGATCATTTGGTCAGCAGCTAGTGACTGGCACCTGTGTGCAAGGCCCCTGCTAGGCCCCGGTGGGTGCGCACTAGGTGTGGTCCCTGAGGTCACTCCAGGGCCAGTGGGGGACACGGCAGCCAAGCAGCTGTGACGCAGAGTGATCCATGTCAGTGGCCCTGTGGGGCACTGTCGGAGAACACAGAAGGGAATCCTACCCGGGTCTAGAAGCCTCAGAGCCCGTGTCGCCGAGAAAGGGGCCTCTGAGTGGGACCTAAAGGTTGGGGGGAGTTGGGGTCAGGGAGAAGGGGGGGTGTGTGGCAGGGCAGAGGCTGTGGGTCCGGGGGAGTGCGGCCCCTGTGAGAGGCTCAAGGAAGCTCCCGGCAAGCCCGGTGCCCGAGTGTGGGAGCCATGAAGCAGCACGTGCAGGAGGCACGCTCATCTGGGGCCTTGTGTGTTGGCCTTGTGGCCCTGGAAGGTTCCCACAAAGGGTGGGGCAGGGGACACGGCCGGGTGCACCGCAGCAAGAGCCCTGACCCCAGCACAGAGAACGGACTGGAGGGGCCACAGGGTGTGGCCGGGAGGCCGGCGACAGGCAGGGTGAGGCGATGCTGCTTAGCTGTCGGGCGGTGGCAGTGGGCTCGAGAGGGGCCACGAGGGGTTTGGGGAGAGTCCTGAGGGAAAAGGGAGAGGTGCCGCACAGATGGTGACGGGGTTCTGCCCGAGAAGCAGGGAGCAGTCAGGTCGAGGTGCACGTCGGGGTCGAGGCGTCTTTGTGGCCATCAAGTGGAGGTGTCCGGTAGGCCCGTGGCTTTGTGGGTGTGCAGGTGGGGGGGGGCATGCTCAGTAACCTCCAGGAGAAATCGTCTTTCCGAAGGTATTTAAGGAATGCCTGCCAAGACTTTGTTCTTGGTATTGGAGATAGAGCAGTGCGGGCTCCAGCCAGGCCAGGACCCCCCCCCCCCCGCATGCCAAGGCTTTCTGTGAGAGGAGCTAGGAAGTAGGAAGGCGGTGCTATCCCAAGTAGAATGGTGACCACCTCTTTGAGGAGGTGACGAGGAGGTGAGGGAGGGAGCTGTGCGGGCATCTGGGTCAAGAGGGAGCAGCTAGCACAGAGGCCACAGGACAAGAGCGTGGCCTAGGTGTGTGCAAGACAAGACAGAGAAGGCAGGGGGAGTGGGGCCCAGAAGTTGTGAGGACTTGGGCCTCTGCTCGGAAGGAGCCAGAAGCCATGAGAGGGTTTGGGCACAAGGAGGAGCACCTCTGCTTTACTTGCTTGTGGCCGCTGTGAAGGGGACAGACTCGGGGTGGGGGGAGGTGTGGCTGTCGTAGCGGGCGAGGGAAGGCAGTGGGTTCAGGTCAGGGTGGTTGCGGGGGCCGGCACCCTGGGCTCTGCCGAGTTCTGCAGGTGGAGCCTGGGCCTGTTTGGTGTGGGTGAGAGAGAGCGTGGGGAGGCTGGGCTGCCATCAGGGTTTGGGCCTGAGCCCCAGGCAGGCTGCTGGTGGCTTGGGCAACAGGAGTGGAATGTGGCTTGCACGAGCCAACGTGAAATCCCCGTCACACGTCCCAGGGGGGCAGAAAGGTGGCAGGAGACAGTTGCGTGGAGGTTGAGCAGGGGGTCCCAGGGCCCAGAACCCCCAAGAGAGCTACCGCGCTCTGGGCAGTGTGGCCCTCGTCCTCTCCCAGGCTCCCCTACGCTGGGCAATTCCCATGGAACTCTGACCCGGGCCCTCCGGCTCCCCCAGGCCTGTTGCGGTTGGAGGAGCTGGTGCGTGGCTTCCTCATCTCCAAGGAGACGCTGTCGGTGAGGATGCTGGACGATAGCCGGGACCCCACACCGCTGCTCAAGGAGATCCGGGATGACAAGGTGTCCACCATCATCATTGACGCCAACGCGTCTATCTCCCACCTTATCCTCCGTAAGGTGGGTCCCCCGGTCTCTGATTCCCTACAGGGTTGGGGTGGAAATGTGGCGTGATAGCAAGTCACCCTGTGCCCATGTGCCTCAGTGGTCCCGTGGGATGTGGAGACCTGCTTCCTACGTGCAGACGATTAGCTCGGCTGCTTCCCGGTTGCACCCCTGGTCGGGCCCTGGAGAGTTCCCTCCCCTCTCTGCACAGTTTCTGCCTCGGTGGGTCACTGCGGTGGGAGCTCCCCATGATCTTCACTGAGTACCTATCCTGCTGCGTGGAGGCACTTGAATTTGGCTCCCACCCACCGTGTGGGGTGGGTGTGATAATCATTTTGTGGCCGAAGGAGCTGGGGTTCTGGGGGGGGATGGGCTGGCTCAAGGGCACCCAGATGGGGTATAGTGCCGGGACCTTCCCCCGCCGGCCCGCCACATGCCCTCCAGCGGTGACCCATATTCATTCATCATTCATTGCGTCCCTGCTCTTAATTCATCCTCGTAATCTGATCTGTATTATTTATTTTTCTCCAGTTTTTTTGTTTTGTTTTTTTAATTAAAACCATGTGTCACTGCTGATCATAGCGTAAAGGAAATGGGTGGACAGAATCCACAGGGCCCTTGAGGCAGGAAAGCTTAGAGAGAGGATTTTGGGCTCGGGAGGGAGGCGGGCCGGGGCTGGAGTCCCGTGAACCTAGTGACCAGCGGTCACTTTCCTCTCGAGCCTGCACTTCCCTGACCCTCATGATGACGACTCCTAACCCTCAGGCAACGCAGGCTGGGGTGCTGTTTACCGTTCTAATGACTGTAGTGGGACGGAGTTCCACACCCCTCGTAGGGAGAGGCCTTCTCCTTTTGTCCTCCTCAAGGACTGTGAAGAAGGGGGCTCCAAACTTGAATTTTGAGATTCCAGCTGAAGCCTTGCAAAGTGCTCTTAAAGATTGTGGGGAGGGCGGGGGGTTATCTGGCCTATGACCAGGCTGAGCCGCATACAGTAGCAGCCCACACTCGGCTTTGGGGCAGCACGGGGAGGTTAAGGCTCAGGGTACCCTCCCAGCCTGCCCTGTTTCTAAGGCATCCCTTTGCCCACCTGTGTCCAGAAGGCTATGTTGTGAGTGCCCTAAAGAGGGATGAGGGCATCTGAGGTTGCCATTTTCTCCTCCACCGAGACCTTCATCCCACCTGGGGCACCGGTCCACGCAGCACGACATCAGGGACCGAGGTCTTCCTCTGCCCCCACGCATCCTCTTCTCCCTGTCTCTGTCTCGGGGTGTCTCTTACTGCGTTTCCCACGGGTGTCTTCACTAGGCCTGTCTCTAAATCTCTCTTCCTCTCTCGGCATCTTCTCGGCTCTGCCCGTGGGTCTCCACCTCTCCCGCCACCTCCGCACTGCCCCGTGTCCTCCAGGCCTCAGAGCTGGGGATGACCTCAGCATTTTACAAGTACATCCTCACCACCATGGTGCGTACCCCATCTAGCCCCTCCGGTCCCCACACCCCTCCCGTGGTGTCTGCCCTGCGTGGGGCCCGGCCCCAGGCCTCACCTCTTCCTCTCGGCCCCAGGACTTTCCCATCCTGCACCTGGACGGGATCGTGGAGGACACCTCCAACATCCTGGGCTTCTCCATGTTCAACACCTCACATCCCTTCTACCCCGAGTTTGTGCGCAGCCTCAACATGTCCTGGAGGGAGAACTGTGAAGTCAGCACTTACCCAGGTCCTGCGGTGAGCACTCGCCCTCCTCCCGGGCACACAGACACTTCTGCGGGCCCCCTCAGACCTTGAGCAGATGGTGCTCAGAGCCCTCTGGCGCCCCCATTCGCTTCCCGAGTACAGGCTGCGACGCCTCCCGTGCCACCTCCCATGCTGCCCCGGCCACACGCCTACCCCAGGGCCTTTGCACTTGCTCCTACTGCTGCTTCACCTGTACTTTCCCAGAGAACTAGTGACTCACTCCCTCGTTGCCAAGTCAGTGCTCCAATGTTCCCTCAGTGATAAGATCTTCCTTGGTCCCCCATCTTAAAAAAGAGAAACTCCCCAGTCTTTAGCTCCCTTCCCTACTGAATTTTTCTCCATAGCACCCGTCCTTGCATATCTAATCACCACAGCAGTTGCGCTATGGTTTGCTTAGGCATAGATATAGGTAGATAGACTAAGTTCCACGAGGGCAGGGGTTTCTTTCTGCTTTGTTCACCATTGTATCCCCAACATCGAAATCAGCCTGGCTCAGGGTAGGGGTCCAATAATAGATGTTGAATGAATGCAGACATACCAAAGATGCATACTTACGTGTATCTGTTCCCAGACACATAGTCGTATGCCAAGACACGGAGGCACTCTTCCTGAGCAGACACACATGCGGTCACGGAGCCGGGCCGTCGGGCGTCACAGACCTACCTGGGCAGAGGCGCTTTCGTGTGCACCCCTGCACCTGTCTCCACAACACAGCCCTTCCGACCCTCACACCAAGCCAGCGGAGACGCACTCTCGAAAACACACGCGCACAGACGCCCAGGTGTATCACTCACTCACTGTACGCCGGGCGGTTTTGAGCTCGTGCGTGTGTTGCATTGTCTGATCCCCACACGAGATCGTGGAGGCAGAGGGTACAATTATCCCCATTTTACAGGGAAGGAAACCAAGGTGGAAATAGGAGAGTCAGGCCTCCAGCTCAGGGCTGCCTGCTGCCCAGGCCCAGGCTCACAACCGTGATGCTCACCTGCCTCCTAAATCCCTAGATGCCACACCCCCTCTCTGTATAGATAGTTGTGTGTGTCCAGCCTGCATGCATGAGCCCCCCTCCCGCAATCAGGCCCTCTTCCCGCACCTGCATCAGCCTCGCAGACACAGATGCCGGGACACGCCCTCAGGCCCACGGACACCTCCGTGTGGAGGTGACCCAGCTGGCCGTCCAGGCAAACCCTCTCTGACGTGCCCGTCCCCCAAACAGGTGCGTGGCTGCGTGACTCGGGGAGAGCTGCTCCCACAGAGGCATGGGCAGCACGCACGTTGTTCCCACTGCCACCTGATTTCCCTCAGAAAGGCCCCCAGAGACCCGTCCTCACTGCCCGCCGGCTTGATTCCACGTTCCTGGAGGGACGGGCGCTGTCTGAGGGCTTTGGGGCGCCCTGGCTAAGCTGCCTCTTCCCCATCCTGTCCCCTCAGCTGTCGGCGGCCCTGATGTTTGACGCCGTGCACGTGGTGGTGAGCGCCGTCCGGGAGCTGAACCGTAGCCAAGAGATCGGCGTGAAGCCACTGGCCTGTACGTCAGCCAACATTTGGCCCCACGGGACCAGCCTGATGAACTACCTGCGCATGGTGAGCTGGGAGCGGGGTGGGCCGAGGGGGCAGGGCCGTCCGTCTCAGGCCGGGGCACTCACTGTGTCCACCCTGTGGCCCCTCTGCCCTCTCCCCGCCGCTGCTACCAACCCCACCCCCTCCTGCTTTCTCTGGACCTCTTCCTCCTCCTTTCCGCGGCCCCTCCCCTCCTGGCCTTCCTCTGCCTGTCTGCACTGCCCTCTCCCTGCTGCTTCGCCCCACCTCCCTTCTTTTGCTGGCACATTGTCTTTCTCTTTTAACTGTGGTCCTCCCTGGTCCCTCTCCCTCTCTTGTTTGTCTCTTCCTTCTCTGTCTCCTCCCCTCTGGGCCTCTCCCTCCTGTGCCTCTGGGCCCCCTGCCACCCCCGCCCCCCTCTGCCCGCCTCCCACCCTGCCAGGTAGAGTATGATGGGCTGACTGGGAGGGTCGAGTTCAACAGCAAAGGGCAGAGGACCAACTACACCCTGCGCATCCTGGAGAAGTCCCGGCAGGGCCACCGCGAGGTGAGCAGGCCTGGGGGAACATCCAGAGTCCCGATACGGTGGGGGCAGGCCTAGCAGGCCGAGGGGTCTTCAGGCCGGGCTCGTGCTGATGGACCCTTCTCTGTCCCAGATCGGGGTATGGTACTCTAACCGGACCCTGGCCATGAATGCCACCACCCTGGACATCAACCTGTCGCAGACGCTGGCCAACAAGACGTTGGTGGTCACGACCATTCTGGTGAGTGGCGCTTGGGGGGGCCGGGCAGTGGGTGGAAGGGCCTTTCCTGAGCAGTGCCCCAGTCCAGTCCTGGTGAGGGGGATGCCTCAGCTCACGCAGCACACAGACCAGCAGGGAATGTGACCCGTGCACCCAGCAACTCCTGATTGTGGCCAGGGTGTCAGCAGCCTCATTGCCACTGGAAGAGGGAGGGCACAGGCTCTGCCAACTGGCTGTCACACGGCAGATATGGCAATGACTGGTGTCACGGGGAGCCCATGGGGCCACACAGGCAGGGCGCCTCCCACAGTGTCTGGTCCAGGGTAGACCCCCGAAAATCACCATCACTAGAGTAGTCATTTGGCCACACTTGCCACCTGAGGGTGTTGACACGTGACCACTTCATGTCCATCTTAAAGCTGTGGAAAGCAGGGCTCTGAGAGGTGAGGCATCTTGCCCCAGGTCATGTCCCTGAGGCTCCAGAGCCTGAGCCGTGGCCGCTGTTCTCTGCACCCGCAGTCCCTTCAAACTTGAACTTGAGCACCAGCCAGGGACGCAGTCCTGGAGCCCCTGTGTGTGCTGCTCCTGCAGTTAAGCAGGTCTGAGACCAGGGGGCCTTCGTGCAGCAGCAAACACACATGGAGCGCCCCATTCTGCACCAGCCACCGTGCTGGGCCCTTTCCAGGTGCTGCTCTATAAACCTGCCAGCCACTCCACGAGGCTTGTCTTATTTTCCTCATTTCGAAGGCTAGGAAACAGGTCACAGGGCGAATCCCGGCTGGAGCCGAGGGACATGCTCGGAGTCTGTGCTCTCTACCCCTGCACCCTGCCGCCTCCCACCTGGCACAACGGGCCGCTGGGAGGTCAGGAGGGGGGTGATGCACAGGACCTGGTGAGCAGGAGGCTGCCCAGAGCAGCTGGGCCCGGAGGCCGGTGCGCCAGGCAGCCGCGCCCTGCCGAACAGCCAAGTGCCCAGCGTGCTGGCAGCCGCTGTCTGTGGGAGCCCCCCAGTGAGTGTGGGAGCCGCGCCGGCTCACAGCTGTGGATGCTGAGGTTAGAGGGGATTACTACAGGTGTCACAGGATGCCAGAGGCTGTTCTCTTAGTCCCCGAGGAGCTCCCCATTGAGCGTGGACCTCGTGTCCCTCTGGAGAAGGGCCAGTGAGCCTGCTGGGGAGGGCCAGATGGCCTGCAGACGGGAAACCAGACGCTTCATAACAGCCTCCCCGAGGGGCCCCGAGGGCCAGGCCGGGCTGGCTGGGAGAAGTCACACCTCCATGCCTGTGGCAGTGGCCAGACCAAGAAGTTTCCTGGGGCCAAAAGAGGTGGGGTCCTCGGTGGGGAGCAGGGACAGAGGTCAGGGAGGGGATGTCAGGAGAGACGAGCCATGACCCTGGAGGCTTCATCTCCTCCTCACACCTGTCTCGCCTTTTACCCAAGGCCCGTGAGCCAGTGTGGTTCTCTTTCTGACATTCATTGCTCTTTGGATGGATGGATTCATTCACTCATTCATTCATTCATTCCACAAATATTTACTGAAGCCGCTGTGCACCAGGCCTAACCCAAACGCTGGATACATGTGAATAGTCACAGATGGCCTTCTGGTTTCCTTACTCTTGAGTGGCACCGGGGGAGGGGATGCCAGTCTGATGGAGGACATCGACCTGGACACAATCATTCCAATACAAGGTAATGAGGGACTGACTCAGCTTTAGAAGGTTTGAGGAAGGCTTCACAAAGGAGATGGCATTAGACAGGGCTTTAGAAGCTGTGCAGGAGTTGGGTGTACAGAGAAGGAAGGGCCGGACATGCCAAGAAGCATGAGCTTTAAGAGCAGGGGCCTTAGAAGATGTTTGCCAGACTGGATGTGGAGGGAGCGGCCTCATCTGCACAGCTGGACATACCCACTCGTTCACTGATGTTTTCTGACTCGGATTTGTGGGCAGGGCCCTCGTCGGGCATTTGGGGATTCTGGCATGAGTCAAACTGGGTGCCTGGGACAAGAGGCGGTCAGGCTTTGCCTTCTTCCCTACTCTGTCCAAGGGGCCTAGAACAGTGCCTGGCACCTAGCAAGCACAGAGGGTGGTAAGTGCTGTGGCCCAGCTCTGTGGCCCAGAGGCTGCGGGGCTGCAGAGGGGGGAGGGTCTCTGGAGGATGCAGTTACCCTTTCCCTGAGGCTTTGGAGAGTGTTGAGCAGGAAGGGGCAGGGTCAGACCTAGATGTGAGAAAAGCTCCAGAGAGGAGAAGTGCTCCAGGTCGGGAGGTGAGGCCTGAGCTTATAGGGGCTGTAGGAAGAGGGAATGGAAGCTGATGTGGGTGTTGAGGCCGGCAGAGAGGCTGGGAGTGAGAGCGCAGGGGGAGGTCCGAGATGGGGGAAGGGTGAGGCTATCTCTGGGGTGGAGCTCACTGGTCTGGAGCCGAAAGGGTGGCTGGGACCAAGATTGACAGAGGCCCACAAGGAAGCTAGGGTGCAAAAGAAGGCCCACGGAGGCAAGGCTGTGTGGGTCCTTCCCTCAGCCTCCAGCCCTGCTCCCTCCTGCAGAGGTTTCCCAGAACACTCCGTGGTCCCCGTGATTGTCTTCATCACACTGGGACTTCTCATCCTTCTCTTTGGTGACTCTGGGGTTGGCCGGACCTCGCTCTCCTCATGACTTTGCCCCCTACCACTTCAGCTGGACTTTACCTTCATCTGTAAAATCCCATCTTGAAGGGCTGTGGGGGGATCGCATGAGGTAAGAAAGCCACCTGGCCTCCCAGCACGGAAGGCATGCTCTCCTGAGCTCGCATCCTGGATAAACTAGCACCACCGTGGCCGACGTCTCAGTGCTGGGCCGGGCCCTCTGCTTATGTCTTCCGGTCTTCCCAGCCGCCCTGAGCTTGGTACCCGGACGACCCCACAGACGAACCACATTGTGCTTCTCATTTGCATTTCCCGAACAGGGAAGTCGACCACCTTTTTTGCTTTATTGGCCATTTGACACTCTTCTTTTGGGAAGTCCTCTGTTTGAGTTTTTTTTTTTTTATTATTGAAAAAAATTGGGACATAGGACCTTTTTATCGATTTATGAGTTATTAATATATTCTGGATACAGTCGTCACTGGATATATGTCTTGCAGATACCTTGTGCTTTGTGGCTTGCTTCTGCACTCCCAATCTTTTGATGAAAAGATTTCTAATTTTACTAAAGTCCATTTTATCCATGATTTTTTTCCTTTTTTGATTAATGCTTTTAGAATTTAAGAAGTTTTCGCCTACCCCAAGATCACGAAGTCTTCTATTTGTTTTCGAAAAACTTAATCGTACCTTTTACAGTGAGATCTACCATCCACTTGGAATTGATTTTGATGTACCATGTGAGGTAGGGGGACAGGGCACATTTATTTCACATGGACATTTTTTTTTTAAGATTTTATTTTTAAGTAATCTCTATGCCCAGTGTGGGACTCGAACTCATGACCCCAAGATCAAGAGTCACATGCTCTTCCAACTGAGCCAGACAGGCACCCCCCAGCCCCCCAAGCTCTCTGTTCTATTATCGATTTGTCTGTCTTTGCTCTAATACCACATTGTCTCAAATACCATAGCTTTAAACTAAGTAGTAATACCTCATAGGGTCAATCCTCCAATTTCTTCTTTAGGATTGCTCTGGCTCTTCCTGACCATTCATGTTTCTGTATACACTTACATACCCTGCTTCAAAAATTTTTTAAGTATTTTAATATTTAATATTAAAAGTTTTAATTAAAAAAATTCATCACATTGGGGGAGACACAGAAGTTAACACAAACTTACATAAAATAGATTTCAAAGTACTCCTTCCCCTCCAGGCACCCATTTTTTTTCCTCAGAGGCCACATCCTTGCAGAAACATCTATGTATATATACAAGCACATCCTCGCTTTTTCCTTCACAAAGAGTAGCATATTGTACACGTTGTTCTGTAGCTTGGTTTTTTTTTTTTCTTTCTTTTTCCTCTTAATATATCCGATAGAACTTATTTTAGGAGTTGCCTAGGAGTCTTTGATGACATCAATAATCTTTTTAACCTGTCCCAAATTAGGCAGTTTCAGTCTTTGTTCCCGCTAGGAGCCATCCTGCCATGATTCCGTTGGGCGTACATTTTGCGTACAGATGCATAGCCATTTGTGGGCTGGATTCTTAGAATCAGACTTAGCACCAGCCCACTGTCTGTCTGCGGTACTTCCGCAGAAGACTCTCTCAATAAGTCGGAAAACCCTGGATGAGAGGCTCCGTCAGACCCTTGGTTCCGATGGTCTGGGGCCATCATTGTTCTCTGATCTTGAATTCTGTTCGTGGGCCCCAGTCCCTATTTCTGCCTCAATAAGCTCAGACCCCAATGCTGAGGCCTTGAACCTAAACCCACAACCCAAGTGCCTCAGCCTTGGACTTGGAGATCAGCTGGGCCTTGGTGGAAGGACCAAGGGCTTCACAGTGCACAGCAGCTGCGTTTGGAGTCCCAGCTTTGTCCCATCTCCCCTCGCCATTGCCCTGCTTCCACTGTGTGGCCTCAGACGAGATGCTTGACCTCCCTGAGCTTTGGTTCCCTGCTTGGTATGTGGAGAGAGCTTGGGGGGGGGGGGGCAGGCCTTCCAGCTCTAACACTGGTGCCTGTCTAGAGAAGTCTTGATTTTTGATTCTCCAGCTTTGATACCCGGCCTGGGTCCCTGTCTGTCTGGTTTCTCATGCATCGCTCTTGGATTCTGTCTACTTGAGGTCCATCAGCACAGGGCCTCAGAGCAGAGCTTTGGAGTAAGCCCAGCTTGTCCACCTCAGCCACTTACGGCTTCACTTCTCGGGACCTCGGTGTCCTCATCTCTGAAACAGGGGTAATAATACCGACCTCCCACACTGACAGAATAGCTGTCACACAGCAAGCCTACAAGAAATGCTAGCTACTGATGCTATTATTAGCATCATCTCACATTCCTACTCCCCGTTCCACAGTTTGGGGCTTGGAAAGGCGGCTTGGTGGAGAGAGAGAAGCACTCACTGACTTCCCTCCATCCCACTACCCCTCAGCTGTGGGGTTTGGTGCTGTCCACGAATCCACAGCCTATACTGAGACTTGGCCTCACCGTACCTGTCACTGGGGAACAAATCACCTCACTTGACCTCCATGAGCCTCAGTTTCCACATGCGTAAAATGAGTCTGATAATGCCTCTGGTGTAGGGTCACCTGCCAGGAGTTAAAGGGATCTGTTCGAGGGGCAGAGTGGGGGTCTGGCACTCAGCAGGTACTCAGTGCATGGCCACCATTGTGGATATTCTTGCCAGAACCCTCCCCGCTGTGTCCTAGGTCCTGACTTCCTTTGTTCCTCAGTCCGAAGTGACACTATACAAACACCCATTTAGACAATAACTGTGTCAAGATTAAGACTCCCTTTTGTTGACATCAACTTCATAATGCCTCATCTTACTAACCCTTTGGCACATTTTCCCTGCTTTTGTGCTCATTTGGTGCATTGGGGGTCAGTAAGGTTTGCTGGAACCCCTCAGAAATAAGCATCAGGGTAGCAAACCCATACGGAGTCTGAGGTGTTTGTTTAGTCTGCAAAGCATTACCAGAATCCGTATTAGAATGTGAATTGTTGTTAACCTTTATAATCAGAACATTTTGCAAAACAGCCGAGGATTCCAGAATTCTTGACGTCGGGCCATCTGGCATCTCAGTCCTGCTTCCCTCATAGTGGTGTCGGCTGGCACTCAATCCTGGTGGGGCAGACCCTGTGATCCCTTGCTAGCTCATCAAGTCAGTTCAGTGGGTGCTACTGGTCGTGTAGAAAAGTGAAGTAGAGGGGCGCCTGGCTGGCTCAGTCTGTAGAACATGTGACTCTTGATCTCGGGATTGTGAGTTCGAGCCCCATGTTGAGTGTAGAGATTACTTAAAAATAAAATCTTTTAATAAAAAAATTAAAAAAAATAAAATTAAATCTTTAAAAAAAAAAAAAGTGAAGTAGAGCAGGACAGAAAACAATCAGGGTCTGCTGCCTTTAATCCCTAAGAGTAAGGACTCTTGAGGAACAAAGTCTATTTAAGTGCATGCGTGCAGATGACTTGCGTTGCAAAGTAAAATGTGTATCTTACTATGGATCATGGTCAGAAATTTGAAAGCCCCTACTCCAGTTTGGCATAATCTCCCTCTGTGTGATTTACTCTTAGGTTACTCGCCTCCCTGGTAGGCATTTGAGTTTGAGACAACAGAGCATCAGGTTGGCTGGCAGAGACGAAAACAGCTTCCAGTGATCTGTGCAGGGGGGGGGGGGCTCTGGAGACCGCGTCCAGCAGCTTCCAGGCCTACCCCCCACTCTGAGCATCTGTAGGCAAGGAACGGATGCAGTGACTCTGTCCCACGTGGAGGCAGATTCACGATCTGCTCCCCAAGCAGCCCCTAGCTGCCCAGTCTCTGACCTCGCTTCTCTGCTGCTTCCCAGGAGAACCCATACGTCATGCGCCGGCCGAACTTCCAGGCCCTGTCTGGGAACGAGCGTTTCGAGGGCTTCTGCGTGGACATGCTGCGAGAGCTGGCCGAGCTCCTGCGCTTCCGTTACCGTCTGCGGCTGGTGGAGGATGGGCTGTACGGGGCGCCGGAGCCCAACGGCTCTTGGACAGGCATGGTCGGCGAGCTCATCAACCGGGTACGGCTGGGCCGGGTCTGGGGGAGGGGCTGTGGCCCAGGTGGGCGTGGGGAGGCCCGCAGGCAAGCAGCCCGCGGCGCTTCAAATAGCCTGGCACATAACAGGTGCTGTGTGTTCCTGGGCCTGGTGAACGCCGCGGGGCCGGCTCAGGGCGGGGGGACGAGAGACGACGCCTCACCTCCTGTGTCCTGCTTTGCCACATGCTCTCCTAGCATTCCCTTGGCTCAGCTGGTGCTCAGGGAGTTTTTGGGTGGACGAAGACACGGAGTTAGAATTGGACAGAGACTGTGAAGGTGGCAAGAGGCTTCCTGTTGGTGGCAGGGCTGGGCCGGGAGGACGGGGATGGCGCTCGCTTGTGCCCTGTGGCCGGCACCCACCAGGAGGGCCTGGCATATTGCCGACAACGAGGCTACCTGTTGAACTCACAAGTCCGCTCACTCAGACAGTGTTGATTGAGCACTGTCTGTGTGCCTTGCTCCATGCTGGGCATAGGATAGAATGGTGAGCACAGTGGACCTGGACTGTGCTCTCAAAAGGTTAGGGTGTCCTTAGGATGCCAGAAAGCAAATGACCACAAGATACCCTTCAGGGCTGTGATGGGGGAAACTCCGAGGAGGGACCCAGAGGAGGCTCCCGACCCAGCCAGTCCAGGGAGGACTTCCCAGGAGAGGTGACCCCCAAATAGATTCCCAAAGGGTGTGAAGGAGTCAGCAAGGTGAAGGGGGTATGGGAGCAGGAGAATGTGTTCAGAGCAGAGTAAATGGCATTTACAGAAGGGGAGTCAGGGCGAGAGAGAGAGAGAGGGGTGCCCTGGAAGGGCCCTGATAGTGGGTGGGATTTGGATGAAGGGGAAGGAGGGAGAGAGGCAGGGGTGTGGGAGGTGGGAGGTGAGGGTGGTGTGGAAAAAATATTTTGGAGTCAGACCAGTCTGGGTTTGAATGCTCAGGTGAGTTGTTTCTCTTTCCTTTACCTGTCTTTTCTCCTCCGTTGCATGGGGATAATGATGCCTCTCAGGTCTGTCCTGAGGGTTTCAGGGAACAGGGACAGTGCCACCCATGTTGCTTGTCAGAGGCAGGGGATCTCAACATGCAGTCCCTCTTTTTATTCCAGGCAGGAGAAACCATGTGGGCAAGGGCCTGGAGGGAGGGCCGTGCCAGGGGAGATACACAGGCCCTAGCCAACCAGGGACCTAGGGCCACGAACATTCAGGGAAGCCTTGACCTTGGACTTGGCTGAGGGCATCAAGGATCCTCACTCTCTTGTCTCTTCCATCCCAGAATTCACTGCATCCAAGCCCAGGAATGTCACCAGGGTAGACTTGAGAAGGCCACTTTGCATGACAAGGGCGTTTATTCCTTAGAGCACTGATTTTCAAAAGCTGTTTTGACTGCAGAACATTTTTCCCCCCAATTGAAGGCACCCTCAGAAGCTGGGACAAAGCAGAATGGCTCTGGTGGAGGGAGGGCTGGGGGGTTCCCTGGGGTCCTGGTGGCTAGGCCTCTCCCACCCTACCCCATGAGCAGGCCTGAGGCATGCCCCGCTGCTGCCAGCCGGTCTGAAAGCTTCTGTTCCGGGTGGGTTTGAAGGGCCTGAAGCCAGAATCTGAGAAGGCCAGGGGCATGGAGAGCAGGCGGCCTGGCACCCACCCGACTGGCTGACTTCCCCCGTGAATTCCTTTTCCACATCCTAGTCCTCAGTCATGTGGGTTCAGAGCATTTATCAGGGTCCCCGGAAGTAGGCCGAGGGCAGGAGAGTAGCCCCCAGCCAGAGTCACTGTAAAGTGGATGCCAGTTTCTTCATCAACGAAGAAGTAATGGAATAGTCCTCTTTACAGCCGCATGACCTTGGGGAGGAGCCTCAAGCCTGCCCCACAGCTGGGCGGAGGGTTTGGAGGATTGGGCAGGATGGTGTCTGGGGCAAGCACAGCACCGAGGCCGGGAGCTTTCCTAATGCGCTGCGTGATTGTGATGCTGAGTCCTGTTCGTATCTTGGCTCCGCTGCCTACCAGCTGTGTGACCTTGCGCGAGTTCCTTAACCTCTCCGTGACATCGCTTCTTCAACAGTAGAACTGGAGAAATAATAGTAGCTAGAACACACCACCGTCTTGAGCATGAAACGAGTTATTCCCTGGGCTTAGGACGGGTGCCCGGCAGGTAGTGGATACTGTAAGCATGTGCTCTATACACATTCTCATTAATGTTATTTCTACCGGCATGGCCAGCACACGCATACATTCACGTGTCTGTTCTCCAGCCAGCTAGCATTTACTGAGGGCCTACTGTATACCAGGCCCTGTGCTACACCCTGGGGAGACAACAGCCAGGCCTGGCCTTGCTCTAACTGAGCGGGGTAAAGGGCTTGGCTGTCAGCAGGGGGCTCATGGCACGCACCCCCAAAGGTCTCAAGCTGGCTCAAGTGAGGAACCAGAATCGGTGGGGTTGGGGGGTGGCGGCAGGATGATGTGCAGGGAGGTAGGGGGACGGCAAGTTTGGACACAGGGAGGCTGACAGCACCTGGGCTTGGTGACGGTCTGGGGCTGGGGACACGGGAGAAAGGACTGAGCCTCTTCGTTGCTGGGGCAGCTGGGTGATGGCGATGACATTTAGGGAGAGAACACTGGAGGAGGAGCGGGCTGGGAGCGCGAAGGATGGGCGGGGCTTGGCCCTGCAGAGGCTCAGCTGCCTGCCTGCCGTGGGATGGCCAAGTACACGGAGCTTCACGGGGGTACTCGGCAGCAGCTGCCTTTGTTGACAAGCCAGAGGCTTTTCGAGTGTTACTTAAAGGGACTGAGGATCGCTGTCCTCCCACTGCTGCCCCCGGGGCTCAGAGGCAAAGGGACTTGCCCCCCTCCCCACGGGGCTGCAGCCAGGTGTGTCTGACCCCCAGCAGGGACTTGGGAAGCCCAGGGCGGACAGGATGATGCACTCACCCTGTGCCAGGGCCTTGCCCAAGCGTTCTGAACCATATGCACGCCGCCCCACGAGGAGGGCCTGGTATTAGCCCAGTTTTCTCTAATGGAGAGTGAGACACCAAGGTACCATGTCCAGGCCACACGGCGAGTGACTGGTAGAGCCAGGGCTGGCCCCATCAGGCTGGCCTGGAACTGACGAGTGACTTCCAGATGGAAGCCAGCCCAGGGCACCGGAATCTTCCCAGTCACCCCACCCGTCCCCAGACCAGTCTTGAATTATGGTCCGTTTATTCCACCCAGTGGCCACTGCTGGAATTGGCCTTCTCCCTGTCCTCACTGTGTGCATTCAGGCTCCGGCCCCTCTCCCAGCCTCCTCACTGGCTCTTGGCCTCCCACCTCTCTCCATTCTGCTGTGTCTTCCAGTAGGATCTTCCACAGTACAAGTCTGACCTGTCATTCACGTGCTGTCATCAGAGCGCCTCTCCGCCCCCAGGATAAAAATTTGTGCCCTCTGGCCCCACCCTCAAGGACAAAGCAGCTATCTTAGGGTGTTCCGGGGAAGCAGACTCTGAGGTGGAGATTAGCAGGCAGGAGGCCCCCTTGGAAACCAGCCCTGTGAGGGAGGGAAGGAGCAGAGTTGCCATGCAGCTACAACTGGGCGTCAGCTGACCCCCAGGCAGCTCTGGAGCTGAGGTGATGGGGCAGGCCTTTATACGCCCCACCGACCTGTCACTGGAGGGGGCTGTCCTCAGGGAGGCTCTTCCATCCACCGAGCTGAGAGCGATCAGCCACCAGCATGCTCTGCAGCTGGGGCCGTGAGTGCCCTATCCCAAGGGCGGATCTGAGCGGCCTCCATCTGCCGTGGCCCCGACAGTCAGGAGCTCGTTATGGGTCAGGCAGGGCCGGCTTCAGTTGCCTGCGTTCCCATGTGGCTCCCACAAGCCAGGTCCCCTCTCTGGACTTGGTGTCGCCTCTTGAGATGGGGATGATATTACCTCCCTCACAGAGTTTTGGGGTGACGGGTGGGCGAGGGAAAGTACGAGGTCCCAGAGCGGAGCCCGGATCACCGGGGGCCTTGCGGGGTAAGGAGCTGAGATGTTATTTTCAGTGTGTGAAGCCAGTGGAAGGGTTCAGGCAGGGAATGTGCCGTGATCTAATTTGTTCTCTCTCTTTTTTTTATTGAAGTGAAATTCATATAACATACAATTAACCATTTTAAAGTATAATTCAGGAGCAGGTAGTCTATTCACGATGTTGTGTCACACCATCACTTCTACCTCGTGCTAAAACATTTTTGTGACCCCCAAACAAAGCCCCACACCCATTCAGCACTTAGCTCCCTCCTATTCCTCTTTTCCCCAGCCCCCGGCAACCACCAGACTGCTCTCTGCTGCCGCCAGTCTCTCCGTCTCCATGGATTTACTTATTCTAGATATTTCCTATAAATGGAATCATCCGATATGCGGCTTTCTGCGTGTGGCTTCTTTTGCTCAGCGTCACGTGTGCAAGGTGCATCCACGTCGTAACGTGGATCAGTTGCCGCCTTCTTTTTTAGGGCTGAATAATGCTCCACTGTATGGACGTACGACCTTGATTAATTTTTAAATCATTCAGAAGTGATTACTCAGGCTGCTCTCTGGAGAAATCGCTGTAGTGGGGCAAGAGTAGAAACAGGATGCTAAGAGTAGAAGTCCGTCGGAAGGTTCAGGAGACAGAAGATGGGGGCTTAGACTCGAGAGGTGGGGCTCAAGAGGGAGAGAGGAATCAGGGGTGACTGCAGGGCGTGGCCTGAGCAGCTGGGTGGGTGGCAAGGCTGGCTCCCACCCTGGGGAGGAAGTGGGAGGCGCAGTTTGGTGGGTTTGGGGAGACAAGGATTGTCTCTGGGCATGGATCGCTTGAGGTGACAATCCAAAATTCGAGAGGAGAAATACAGATTTCATTGTGCAGCTGAGCATGAATTATTTAACTCATCCCCTGTCTGGGTGGTTTCCCGTGTTTGCTGGTGTAGACAATGCCACCGTCCACTGGGCCTGTGGATTTGTGGGCGTATTCCTGAAGGAGAAACTCCTAACTGCGGAAGCACCGGGTCAGAGAGTATGAATGTTTTTTAAGCAGAGAGAGACTGCCAAATGGATGCTCAGAAAGGTTCCACCGATTTATATGCCACCAAAAGTGCACGAGAATGTCACATTTCCACACTCTTGCCAACGAGAGGTATTATCAATCTTTTTAAAAAAAATCTCTGCCAATCTCAAAGGCCAAAAATAATACCTTATTGTTCCCACCTAAACAGAACATTACCTGGCTGCATATACTGATCCCCATGCGGACAGACTGTAATTTATCGAAGCATGGTTTTGTACTTAGTTGTTTCCAGGCATTTTTTTATTTGTTTGTGCTGTTAGAAACAACCATAAGCAAACATCTTTATGCACAAAAGCTTTGCCTGAACTGCAGCTGGTTAGGACCGAGTCTCTGAATAGAGTGACTAGGTCAAAGAAGAGGACCCTCTGTATGGCTTTTGTTATAGATCGTCGAACCGTTTTCCAGAAAAGCTGCAGTGGTTTCTATACAGGCTCCTTCTCATGCAGAGAAGGTCATGCAGGTTTTCGGTTGGTTTTTAGATATTTAGACACCCGTCCCCCCACCCCCTGGTCATTTTTATAAATGGCAGATCACTTTGATTTTTCCTGTTTTGCCTGGTGGACCGCAGTGGGCCTTATGTGGTCAGGCGATAGACGGAGTCTGAATCCAAGTTCGACTCAGAATGGGCCTGAGAGGTCCACAGACCCACCCTGAGTTTTCCCAGATCCCACTTGTATACTTGGAAGAGAACTGTGTGGCCGCCAGCAGAGTTGGGGCCATTATGGTAAAAGAACCAAGCGGAAGCTCCTAGAATTCCCTGTCTTTGCCAGGATAGTAACCCAAAAGCAGTTCTTCGTCCTTTGGGGGAATCGCAGAGATCAGTGCTGCCATGAACAGCTTGAAAGAAGCAGAGGTGGTGATCTCACCCCCAGTCAGCTAGCCGGTTCGGCCTGTGCAGAAGGCAGACGGAGCTTGGACGATGACTGGGGATTATTGTAAACGGAATCAGGCGGTGACTCCAACCGCAGTCCCTGGCCCAGATGAAGTCTCTTTCCTGGAACAAGTCAACACAGCCCTTGGCAGCTGGCTTGAGCTACTGACCTGGCAAACGCTGTTTTCTCCAGCCCGCTTTCTGGGGCCCACCGGAAGCCTTCCGTCTCACCTTCCGTCTCACCTTCCGCCGTCACCTAGGCCGCAGAGAACCTGATCTTGACGGTGCACCTGGGGTCGTGCTGGTCAACCACCCTGGGAAGTCACATTTAAGGGGGTTGGCAGGAAACCCGCCACTGACATCTGTGGGTCAGGGTCCAATCTGGGCACAAAAATAGCACCAGCCACTTGAACGGAATCACAGCAGCTACTTGAACAGAGCGAATTTGATACAAAGAAGGTCAAGTGGTTAACCAGATGACTGAAAGAGTAGAAAGCAAAGTAAGGGATCACCAGGTAAGGGGTGCAGGAAGCAACCACCACCCTGAGGCCTAAGAGGACGGGGGAAGGAGTTGGAAAGGTGAAAACTCAGAGACTCAGATGAGGGGCCTCACGGAGCTGAAACTCAGGCATCTGAGGAGGGGCCGCTGTTTGTCTGGTACCGGTGACGTTTGGTGACTTGGGGATTTGGATGTAAGTTGTGAGTGGCTCCAACCCACTTACCAAACAACACACACGGCTTTTCATTTTGAGGGAGGCCCGGACTGCACGAAGGCTCTGCAGCGAATCCCAGCTGCGTGCAAGCTGATCTGCCACCTGGGCCCGGTGACCCAGCAGATCTGGGGATATGCAGAGTGCTGGTGGCAAACAGGGACATGGGCACCCAGGGGTGACTCACAGTGCAGACCTCTGGGGTTTGGGAGCGGACTGTGCTCTCTTCTGCAGCTCACTAGTCTCCTTCTGAGAAAATGCTCATCACTGGGCCCTCGTAGAGACCAAGCTGGGAGTGCCCACGTGGCCTGTTGTCATTTCTGCACGAGTCAGGGTCCTGCCAGGAGGGAAGGCATGCCGAATGTTTGAATGAAGAGCATTACTTACTAGGAATAAAGTTGTTAACGTGGTAACGAAGAGGGTAAAAGTTGAACTCCGATGCAGGGATCAGCAAACTTTTTCTGCGAAGGGCCAGATATAAGTATTTTTGACTTTCAGGCCATACCGTCACCGCTATCCAACTCTGTTGTTGGATGGAGAGCCGTCATAGGCGATACCTAAACAAATGGGCGTGGGTGTGTTCCAATAAAACTTTATTCACAAAATCCGGCGTTGGACTTGGCCTGAGGGCCACAGTTTGCACACCCTCACTCTCAGCTATCGTGGAGGTGGCAAGGCAGGAAATGGCTGCTTCCCTAGTTCTGAAGGAACGGTGAGAGGAGCGGAAACTACTGGAATCTTAGAGGAAGGTGCTCGCTGGCTGGCACTGGTTTCCCCGAGGGGCTCAGAGAGGCCGGCTCGGCAGGTGCAGGGAAGCCACAAACTGGATTCCTCTGCTGCCCCAGGAGGAACCATTGCCACAGGGGTGCAGCACCCAGGCCGGCGAGCCTTCGCCTTCCTCCCTCCTGGCAGTGTCCCACTGGCGCCCCCTACTGGCAGAGTCTGACAGGGAGCTGATGGCAAAGCAGAATGGTGGTTTGCACAGAGCTGGGATAAAGGGCGAGTTTGGGGCTGGGTTGGAGTGCGCTGGTTGGCTTTTTGGCATTTAGACAGTCTCCCCGCCCCATCATTTCTGCAGACGGCTCATCATTTGGATTTTTCCTGATTTCATTCCAAAGATTAAATGTCAGCATCCCCCCTTTGGAGGGAAATCTTCTGTAAGAAATAGGTGACTCTTCTAGGAAATCTAGGGTGAGGAGGAGGAGGAGGAGGAGGAGGAAGGAGAGTTCCAAAGGCTCTAAGAGGACCTTAGGAGGAGTTTGCAGGGTTTAAGGAATGTCTGTCCTCCCTTCGGAATGAAATCCAAATCTGACCACCTCTCTCCACCACCACCTAGCCCCCCACCCCAAGTATTTCCATGGACTTCATTTGGTCCCCAGGACCCCTGCTTTCACTCTTGCCCCTGTGGTCTGTTCCCATGGTGGCCAGATCACATCACCCCCCTGCTCACACCCTCCGATGTGACGTCCTCTGTTGTCTTTGGAGTAGAATCCAGCCCCCTTCCTTTGCTCCACACTTCCTTCACATTTGTTCTCAAGACCTCCCTGCAGCGGGGAGTATGTCCAAACTAGTATCTTCCAGCAGCCTCGATCCCCTTGCCGTGCCTTATTTTTCTTCATAGCACTTGTCACCACCCACCATTATGTGTTTATCTTCACCGCTGGATTCCCATAGCTAGAACCGTGCTCGTTCGGTGGTGGGTGTTCCGCTAATATTTGTCAAGTAGGTAAATGAGTTGATGGACAGACAGAATGGGCAGAGTGACTGCAACGGGGGGGATGCAGGGCAAGGTGGTGGGTGTCTTAGTCTGTTTGTGCTTCTGTAACAGAATACCGCAGACTGGGGGCGCTGATGAACAACAGAAATTTATTTCTCACAGTTCTGGGGGCTGAGAAGTCCAAGTCAAGGTGCCAACAGATTGGGTGTCTGGTGAGGGGCCTCTTCCTGGTTCGTAGACAGCCATCTTGCTGTGCCTCATATGGTGGAGGGGGCGAGGGAGCTTTCTGGATGGAACGGGATAAGGGCACTAAATCCCATTCATGAGCCTCCACCCTTATGACCTCCTCACCTTCCAAAGGCCCACCTCCTAACACCATCACGTTAGGGGTTAAGATTTCAGCAGATGAGTTTGTAGCGGGGACACAAACGTTCAGTATGTGGCAGTGGGCTGGGGGCCGGGTGGGGAGGGGCCTCTGGGGGCCGGGTGAGGAGTATGGATGACAGTGTAAGGAGAGTGGGAGTTGTTGCTGGGTTTAAGCAGGGCTGCGGTGACCGAGGCTGTCATTTCTGGGGTCCCTCGGGCGACTGGCTGAGCTTTCCAGTCCTGAGACACGGTGATTGGGGCAGGAGCAGGGCAGCGAAGGTGGAGGAGGCAATCGATTCCAGAGGCATTTGGGGAGCAGAATCAGGAGAGCTTGAGAATGGAAGCGGTGAGGGGTGGAGGGATGTCAAGGACGACGCTGGGGAGAGGGTGGAGGCTTCCGCCTGGGATGACCCGGGGGACGGATTCAGACTGAGTTTGCTGTGTGTTGACGAGAAGTTCAAGGACCCGTTCACTCTAGTCATGTGCAAAGCGCCCATCTCCCGAGCTTCCCGGGACCAGAGAGGAGTCACACACCTGGACCCTGACCTCCAATGCCCCCGGCCATGGAGGGTGGAGACAGTGGACAGACGAAACCCCTAGAGGGGGACTGGTTCTGAATCCCAAGGTCAGCTAGAAGCCAGGGGCTTACCTTCACTGTGCCTCCATTTCTTCACATGTGAAATGGTGGGAAGGATGGTCCCTCGGACAGGGTTGCTCTGGGGACTACGTGAGCTACTCTGGGTGCGGGGGGGAGCCCTGAAATGGTGGCCACGAGGTACGTACATGCTGTGTGAGGGTGAGCCTCTGCACCCATGCGAGGTTCCGTGAAGCACAGGGAAGGAGAGCTTTCTCTGTCCGGGACACTCTGGGAGGCCCCCAGAGGAGGGGGGACATTCCTGGTTCTTCAGCAGAGGAGACACAATGCATCCAGTTGGCCCTGCTTTTGCAGGTTTCGTTGTGGAGGCAGAGAAGTGAACAGATGTTTTCCAAACTGAGCTAAATGCTGTGGTAGATCCAGGGGTGTCGAGACTGGGGGGGTCCAGAGAAGGTGCCGCAGAGGAGGAAGGGTGCAAGGGACCCTGCAGGGGTGGGTGGGATCCAGTTCTGCAGGGCAGAGTGGGACGCCCCGGGCAAAGGCCGTGTTCAGTGATGCGGAGGCCAGAAAGCAGCTGGGTGAGACGGGGCTTGAGGCCCAGGAATATGGTGGGGAACGGTGGCAGCCCTGGGGGCCGTTCAGAGAGGCCAGTCTTGGTCAAAATCCAGCAGTGTTTGTTGGGAGCCCCTGTGTAGCTTCTGGGGCACACCTCTAACTAGATAGGCAGGGAACTGGTAATTAAGTAGGAAAGCTAGTCCATTAATAAGCAAACAGGCAGGGTCAACTCTAGTAGGTGCAAAGCAGGATATGAAACAGGGTAATGGGTAATACGAGAGAGAGGACCCTGGGGTGGGGCTAAGTGGGGTCTGGAGGCCTCCCCTGGTGGGGAGGGCTGAAGGAGTGAAGTGTGAGCTAAGCCTCGAATGGTGAGGCAGAGCTCTGGAGGAGCACATGCAACACGGCCCTGCCGTGTTGAAGAGCAAAAGACAGGCACTGTGGCTGGAGCCGAGTGGGTGAAGGAAAAGGGCATGAGGCGAGGCCAGCAGGCAGGTGGGTCTCAGATCACCTAGGGCCTCTTGGCCGGGAAAGGGATTTGCTGTAGGTGCAGTGCAAAGCCACCCAGGGGATTTTAGCAGGGGACTTTCCCTTTGGACTGTGCGGTTCTGAGTAGTGGCTGGGGGGCCGGTGAGGTGGCTGATGCAGTTGTCAGGAGAGAGACTCTGATGGTCAGGCTGGACGGGCGGATGGACAGAAGTGGACAGATCTGAGTTGTGTTTTGGCAGCAGAGCTGCTGCCCTTGCTACTGGAGGAGATGTGGAGAATTCGGGAAAGGGAAGAAGTGGGTTAGGCCTAGGTGCTGGCCCGAGGCCAGGTGTCTAGAGTGGGAGAGGAGGCCAGGGAGCAGAGCAAGGGAGGGGACAGAAAGGGGCTGGGAGCCCTTTAGGGAGGAAGTGGGCTCCTGATGCTGGGCCTAGGGACCCGCAGCGCCCCCTTGAGCCCCGATTGCGAAGCCACTGCCTCCTGCTTTCTGAAGGGGAGACTCAGGCCCCCATGGAGGGCCTTCCCCAGGGCACACCTCCCGTGAGTGCATCGAAGTGATAGGACTCCTGTATTAGCTGATGTCGTTCCTGGCAGTTCACATATTAGGCATAAGAGTAGCAAGTGCATAAGAAGGGGCAAGATGCTCCTTACTCTCAGCACACCTGGGAATTTGCAAGGGTAGACCCCAAATCCAGCCACGTTTTGGGCCCATGCCGCAGTTTGCCGCCTCTGGATTCTGCTTTGGGGCTATGCCCGCTCTCTGCGCTCAAGTCACACTGGGGCTGGTGCTGTGTCCCTCACCCCATGGTAGCTGTTTGACCTGTGCCCCAGTTCTGTTCACACCTGTATTACCCCGTGTGCTCTGTCTCAGCCGCTTCCCTGTGAGTGTGTGTCTCCTCCCAGGCCAGTGAGCCAAGACCTCTACTTTTTCTTTTTTTTTAAAGGTTTTATTTATTCATTCGAGACACAGAGAAACAGAGAGAGAGAGCACGAGCAGGGGGAGAGGCAGAGGGAGAAGCAGGCTCCCCGCTGAGCCAGGAGCCGGACATGGGGCTCAATCCCAGGACCCTGGGATCATGACCCGAGCCGAAGGCAGATGCTTAACCATCTGAGCCACCCAGGCACCCCCAGGACCTCTACTCTTATTTCAGCCCTACGGTCATCTCTGCTTGAATTTGGAGTCAGTTCTGGGGTCCGGTGGAGGCCTGGGGGATAGTCAGTATGCCTGGAAGGTGTCTCCTGGGAGCTGGGTCCCAACTCCAGGACCAGGAGAGGTGTGTGAGACATCTTGCCCAACCCCCATTCCCATTTTGCAGATGAGCAAACTGAGGCCCAGAGACGTGGAAACCCCTGCCCGAGGTCACCCAGCGAACTCGGCAGAGTCAGAGCTCCCCTTTCCAGCACCCTGCCCTGTCCTGCCTGCTCCGTTATGCACATGCCTCGAGGGATCGCCCCTCCCCCGTGTGTCTCCTCCTCCCTACACTGTGTCCAGGGCATGAGTCTGTCTGCCTGCGCCCGTGCGCCTGGTACATCGCTGGGCCAGCCTGTGTCTTAGCACGTGTGTGTGGATGTGGCGTGGTGAGCACAAGTCAGCGGTGGCATACACGGGACCCGATACAGTGCCCACGTGTGCCGTGTGTGGCAGGAGGGGTGTGCGAAGTGTTGGCATTTTCCCTGTCTTCTGTCTGGCCCACAGCTCAAGGCCAGCTAAGTCCACTAGAGCTGGAGCGAAATGATCCTTTTGGATGAGGGATTCTGGGTATGCCCGCCAGACACTAATCCAAACCCTTCTCTGTCCCACCCCACCCGCTCCCCACCCTCACCTGGAACCCAGGCACTCCTCCCCCATTGAAGACCACGTGCAGCTCCCCCCGAGGTCATTCTGTCGGGTGAGCTGGGCACTGGTCCAGTCTGTGTGATGTCGTTCCTGGCAGTTCACATATTAGGCGTAAGAGTAGCAAGTGCATAAGAAGGGGCAAGATGCTCCTCTGTCTGTGCACATGTGTAGGTCACCAGGGCCTGCCGGTGGCAGGGGAGGCTAGGTCCCATCTCTGCTTTACAGTCCCCCAGATCCAGCTTTACTGACGAGTGCCTTTGCCCCTCCGAGACTCAGTTTCTCCATCTATAAAGCAGGTCTAGTAGTGGCCCTCCGGGAGCTGTTGGAAGGAGGTAACCCGTAGAAAGTGTTACCTAGTGTGGAGCCTGGTGCAAGGTCAGTGCGTAGTAAATGCTCCATGTCATGAGCCGTCAAGATAGAAGAGGATAGCAAGGCCTGAAGAGAGCCCTGAGTGGGTCAGTGTCTTGGCATCTCCACGCCCACGTCAGGCTCTCCCCATGACCTGGTGGTGGGGGAAGTGGGAGCTATGCAGGTCCGTGAGGGGATTTATAAAGCAGGGCCTTCACAATGAACTTGACAGGATGAGGAGGGGCGGCTGGGCAGGGAAGGGCCACAGGAGCATCGTCCAGCAGACGTGAGATGACAGGGGCCCAATTCTGGGCCCAAGGTGCCGTTCTGGAGCGAGTGCGGGCTCCTGGCCCCTTTGGTCCCCCTCCTTTCTCTTTGTTGGCCCCTCAGGAGCTCTCTGTGCGTGTCTCCCTAACTGCCCGTCTGTCTCCCTGGCCCGCCCTGCTGCCCCCACCCTCCTTCCCCTCCAGCAGAAGGCGGACCTGGCGGTGGCGGCATTCACCATCACGGCCGAGCGGGAGAAGGTCATCGACTTCTCCAAACCCTTCATGACCCTGGGGATCAGCATCCTCTACCGAGTGCATATGGTACGGCTCCCCTGGACATGTGGAGGCTGTGAGGCAGGGGCTGGTGGTGGGGCTCATGCCTGTGTCCCCAAGGGAAGCAGAGGCTGCAGGCTGGACCGCGATGGGCCACTTGGGCTTGTGGGCGCCTGGCGGGGCAGGGGTTGGGGGTGCATGCAGGTCAGGGTGGCTCCGGGCCTCACGCCCTCTCCCCGCAGGGTCGCAAGCCTGGTTACTTCTCCTTCCTGGACCCCTTCTCCCCTGCTGTGTGGCTCTTCATGCTTCTCGCCTACCTGGCCGTCAGCTGCGTCTTGTTCCTGGCCGCAAGGTGAGTCCACTGCCTGCCGCCCAGGAACAGGCATGGGTTGGGGCATCTGTGACCGACCCGCACATTCTGTCCCGGCCTCCACGCCGGGCCTCGGATTCCTGGGCCCTCCTGTGTCCCTCTCTCCCTGTCTATGTGCCCTGTCTCACCCTGTGGCTCTGACTTGCTCTGCGGTTCTCTCTCTGGGCCTGTCCCCTTCCCACTCTCTCTCTTCCTCTGTTTCTCTCTCTGTATCTCTCTGTGCATCTCTTTCTGCCTTTTCTGTGTGTCTTTCTATCTGTATGTGTGTCTCTCAGCCTCTGTGTTTCTTTCTACTTCTCTGTGTGTGTCTCTTCTGTTCATCTCTCTGTCTCTCTTTCCCCTCCTTTTCCTAACTGGCCCCCCATCTCTTCTCATCCTGGTGTCTCTGTCTCTTTCCCCCATGTCTGCCCTTTTTCTCTCTACCTCGGCTCTATCCTCCCCTCACTCCCATGTCTCTCCACAGGCTGAGCCCCTATGAGTGGTATAACCCCCACCCGTGTCTGAGGGCGCGCCCCCACATCCTGGAGAACCAGTACACGCTGGGCAATAGCCTCTGGTTCCCCGTGGGGGGCTTCATGCAGCAGGGCTCGGAGATCATGCCCCGGGCGCTGTCCACGCGCTGCGTCAGTGGAGTCTGGTGAGCGGCCTTCTGTCTGTCCCACCCTGGGTGGGGAGGGCCCCTTCTGAGGCCTGGGTGGATTCTGGTCCCCCTCCATCAGATGTGTGACAGGGAATGGGGTGGGGAGAGCTGAGGCCCAGCTCTGCCCCCTGCTAGCTGTGTGACCTTGGCTAGGCCACATCTCCTCTCCATGCCTCAGTCTCCTCACCTGAAAAATGGGGATAAAAATGCCCATGTCTCAGGTTGTAAGGATTCGGCTGGGAATACAGCAAAAGTGCTTCTGCTGACATGAGAATTGTAACTGGAACGGCATAAGCACGGCTGTTCCTGGCTTGCATGCACCCTGGCGGTCACGGAGACCTGGGGCAGCCTTCACTGTCCAGGGACACCTGCTCCCTCAAGTCCCCTGGTGACCCCAGTAACTCGGACAGAGCTTACTTTATCCCTGGAACGAGCTCCAAGAAGCTACATGTCGGAGAGCAGACACCGTCAACTCATGTCTGTTTGGCCCACCACTTTTTTAGAATTTTGAATTAGCAGCATTTAAAAATTGGGCAAATTCACTCACAAATCCAGATTTCTCACCCTTCTTGAAAATTCGGGGGCTCCAGTAGCGCCAGATGAGCCGGCATTCTCCGGGTTCATGCATTAGAGCACTGAGACCAGGGACCCCCCAGGCCACTCGCTCTAGCACTGCCCGATCCCTGCCCTGCTCCCTGGGCCCTTCCTGAAGAGCATTTGTTCCTCACCTCGTCCCTGTCCCTGAGAATTCATGCCTCAACAGCCAGGCAGCAGAAGCTTCTCGAGCCCCTCCTGGTGCCAGCCTTCACCTGGTGCCAGGTGAAGAATCCGGCCTCAAAAGGCAGACAAGCCGAGCAGAAACAGCTAAACAGATAAATACAGGAACATCCTATTTGATCCCAAGAATAGATAAAGCCCAAAGACAGTGTCTAATTCAAAACTCATTCAAGACTAACGTTGAGTGGGTGGCAGGTTTTGCTCTGCCCACTAAGTGGGATTGACTGCCATAGAGCAAGTTGTTGGCAATTTGCTTGGTCCACTGGCTTTGCACCTTTTGAGTCTAGATGACATTTTTTTTTTTTTAAAGATTTTATTTATTTGACAGAGAGAGAAACAGTGAGAGAGGGAACACAAGCAGGGGGAGGGGGAGAGGGAGAAGCAGATTTCCCGCCGAGCAGGGAGCCCGATGCAGGGCTCAATCCCAGGACCCTGGGATCACGTGACCTGAGCCGAAGGCAGATGCTTAACGACTGAGCCACCCAGGTGCCCCTTGATGACATTTTTTTTTAAACATCTCGGGACTGGCATCATTCCAAGTGTCACGTACTTTGTATTAGTCTCCTATTGCTGCTGCAACAAGTAAGACAGGTTTAGTGGCTTAAAGCAACATAAATGTATTCTCTTACAGGTCTGGAAGTCAGAAAGCCGAAATCTCACTGGGCTCAAGTCCAGGTGGGGGCAGGGCTGGCTCCTTCTGGAGGCTCTAGGGGAGGATCTGTTTGCCTGACTTTTCTAGCATCTAGAAGCCACCTGCATTCCTCGGCTAATGGCTGCTTTCTCTGGCTCTGACCTCCTCCTTCCACTTATAAGGACCCTTGTGATACCACTGGGCCCACCCAGATAATCAGGGATAATCTCCCCATCTCAAATTCCTTAACTTCATCATATCTGCAAAGGCCCCTTTACCCCGTAAGGGGACATACTCATGAGTTGCAGGGCTTCGGATGGAGACATCTCTGGGGGCAGGGGTCCTTCTGCCTACCACATACCCCAGTTGCAACTAAAGCAAACAGGGCACGTGGGAGAGAACAGTAGGGAATGTGGATGCTCAGGGAAGCCTCCTTGAGGAGGTGACATCTAGGCTGAGCCCTAAAGGCTAAAACAGAGGCGTCCAGGCCCAGGAGATGGAGGAGCATTCCAGACAGTCTACGGAGGCACGTGGCCCCACTGTGACAAATCTGACCGAGTCTTCAGGTCAGGTGGTGGACGGGTGACCTCCTCTCTGCAGACCGTCCCTTCTGCTCCTCCGTCAGGGACCCCTTCCCCTGCTGGGTATTCTCTGCCTGTACTCATCACCATCACCCCGGCAGCCTCCAGTCACACCCACCCCTGCCCCACTGGAGACTTTGACCCCAAGCTCACTCTCTTCTCCACCCTAAGTCCTTCCA
>NC_138384.1:41999356-42005618 GCF_054177405.1 Leptonychotes weddellii
GGCCACTCTCATACTCCTTGCACCACCCTTTTTCCTGCTCTCTGAAACCTGCCTGCTTTCCAGTCCGTCCACCTCAGGTAGGCTCCTAGGCCATGCCTTCAGCCACTCTTTTGCCATCGTCCTCAACTCCTCCTCAGGTCGTCCTGTCCTCCGAGTCCTCCTGGCAACCTCAGATCTAGTCCTTAGCCTGGCTCCTCCTCCCCCTCCCCGGCTCCACCCGGGTCACTGGGGACCCCTTTACTGATGCGTCCAATACATGGACTTAGCTACCCTCCTTCTAGAAACTCCTCGCTTCCAGGCTCTTGTGGCCTTCTGGTTCCCTCCTTCCTCTTTGGACCCTGTTTCCTTGCACCAGGGGGTGACTGCCCTTTGCCATCTCTCACCTGAGCTCCTCCCTCCACACGGGTGATGTGTCAGTGCCTGCAGACCCAGCGCCTTTGTTTTACGACAAATGTTTTGCGACAAATATTTTCTAACATCTGCTTTCCCACCCTGATGAAATTCAAGGATAATATATCTACTTACACACCTGCCTACACATGATTTAAAACAAATCGGTAACATGCCCTGATTGCAATACAAGGGAGACAAAGGGAAGTGATCTATGGTAGAATAATAGGATAGCAATGCATCAACACTTGGGAGGGGCTATCTCGAACGACAGAAAGCAGGAGTCAGAGAGCTGCACTGACTTATAACAGGTACATCGGGAATGGGGAGAAGTGAAACCATTTAAAAGAATTGTGTCTACACCTGAGACTTGACACTTTAAAATGGTTGGTAAATGAATGTGTTGGTACAAATACAAATCACCATGAGCGTGGCGATTTCCTAATACAACTTTTCCAAGAGTCTTGGTCTGGTGATTCAGAAACCGTGAGCACAGCTGCCATTGGAGACCTGAGTTCCAAACGGTGAAGGGTTCTTGGCAAAGTTTCCAACACAACATCCAGTCGTTCCTCAGTCTGAACAACAGATGCGTTTCTAGAAACTTCGGTTTCTGTTATAACCATGCAAAAACATTGTTAGTTTTTATGTACCAAGGAGTTAGGCTCAGAGAGTCATGCACCGGATTTTCCCTGTTGTTTAGACTGGGCTGCATTGCTGGACACCTGCCCCCATCCACTGACACCAGGAGCCAGCAGGATGCCGCATGCCTAACCAAGGGTCTTCTTCAAACACCTCCCAGGGGGCTCCTCTTGTGCTTCGAGACTGACACTGACCGAGTCCTCACCTCCAGACCCTCCCCATGCGTGTCCAACAGACATCCCCAAAACAACTTGTCCAAAACAGAGTATACATCGTTACTTCCAAGACAGACCCCCCCTTCTGTGTCCCCCCGCTCTGTCCCCGTGAGTGGCCTCGCCCGCCCCCCTCCCCCGCAGTCACCACCACCGGTCAGCCACGCTGTACCCTTTGGGTCGAGGTGGCGCCTGCCTGTGTACCAGGCACTGAATAGTTTTGTCTGTTCATCCCTCTGCCCTCCACTCCATCCCCACCCCAGGGCCTAACTCAGCGCTGTGCATGTGCACTCAGCGAAGGTTAGCTGCTTGCTGTCTTCATGATGATCCACCCGGGGAGGGGGTGGTCTGGGAGGCCCTCCCAGCTTCCCCCCCGCCTTCAGGCCCCACAGATCTGTATTGTCTGCGGGGAGCCTGGCCACTCTCACCTGCCAGGCAGGAGGACAGAGAGGGTCAGGGTAAGACAAGCGGCTGCTCTTGGGCTCCGTGGCGCTGTCAGCAGGTGCCTCTTCTCCCAAGTCCCCAAGACAGTGAGCACATCCACTCGTACGGCTCTTATTCCGGGCCGGCTGTGGCTCACACTCTTACAAGCGCCCTGCAAGGGGCAGCCCGCCGTTGTACTTGCGCCACAGATGAGTCCAAGGTCACACAGCAAGGCAGTGAGAGAGCCGGGATTTGGGGATTTTCCAGAGATCTTTCTATTATTGATTTCTTGTTTAGTTCCACTGTGGTCGGAACATTCTCCGTAGGATTTTCATCCTTCGAAATTTATGGAGACTTGTTTTATGGCTCTGCGTATGGTCTGTCCTGGTAAATGCCCACTGTGCTGTTGGTGGGTGCAGTGTGTTATAAATGGCAATTAGGGCCAGGAGGTTGATGGTGTTATTCCAGGCTTCTCTGTCCATACTGATTTTCTGTCTGCTTGTTCTGTCAATTATTGGGAGAGGGGTGTTGAAATCTCTACTCGTAATTGTGGAGAAATCTTTTCAGTTCTAACAGTTTTTGCTTCATGAATTTTGAAGCTCTGTAATTAGGGGTGTAAATGTTTAGGATTGTTATGTTGTCTTGATGAATTGATCCCTTCGTCATTATATAATGCCTCTCTTTATTCCTGGTAACATGCCTGCTCTGAAGTTACCTTTATTTGATATTAATATAGCCACTGCAGCTTGCTTGCTTGCTTGCTTTCAGATTTATTTATTTTAGAGAGAGAGCGAGAGTGTGTGTGTGTGTGAGTCAAGGGAGGGGCAGAGAGAGAATCTCAAGCAGGCTTCCCGCTGAGCAGGGAGCCCAACTCAGGGCTCGATCCCAGGACCCCAGGATCATGACCTGAGCTGAAGGCAAATGCTTAACTGACGGAGCCACCCAGGCGCCCCAAGCCACCCCAGCTTTCTTATGCTTAGTGTTGGTATAGCATATCTTTTCCTGACCCTTCGCTTCTGACCTACCTGGATCATTATATTTAAAGTGGGTTTCTTCTTTTTTTTTAAATTTTATTTATTTGAGAGAGAGAGGGAACAAGAGAGGGTAGGGTCAGAGGGAGAAGCAGACTCCCTGCCGAGCAGGGAGCCCGATGCGGGACTCGATCCAGGGACTCCAGGATCATGACCTGAGCCGAAGGCAGTCGCTTAACCAACTGAGCCACCCAGGGGCCCTTAAAGTGGGTTTCTTATAGGCAGCATAGACTTAGGCCTTGGAGCAGGGGTTGGCAAACTTTTTCGATATTGGGCCGGATAGTAAATATTTTAGGCTCTGCTGGCCACCCAGTCTCTGTCACAACTACTCAACTCTGCCCATACTCAGCAGCCAGAGATGATACATACGTGAATGAGTGTGGCTGTGTTCCAATAAAACTTTATTTATGGACATTGACACCAAAATTTGAATCTTATATGTCATATGTCATGAAGTATTGTTCTTCTTTCAATTTCTTTTTGAACGTTTAAAAATGTGAAAACCATTGTTAGCCTGTGGGCTGTGCAAAAAGAGACAGCAAGACAGATTTGGCCCTTGGGCCATCGTTTGCCAACCCCTGGTTGAGATCATTTACATTTAATGCAGTTACTGTTATGATTGGGTTTAAATGTGTCAACTTGTTACTTGTTTTTAATTTGTCCCATCTCTTTTGGCTCCCTTTTCCCTCTTTTCCTACTTTCTTTTGGACTTACTGAGATTTTTAGGATTCTGTTTCATGTCCACTATTGACTTATTAAGCATACTTTAAAAATTTTTTTCTCAGTAGTTGCTTTCTCTGGGTTTACAATATGCATCTTTAATTGTTACAAAATACTTTCAAGTAACATTCTACCACTTCACATAAGATGAAGATCCTTGGGGCGCCTGGGTGGCTCAGTCATTAAGTGTCTGCCTTCAGCTCAGGTGATGATCCCAGCATCCTGGGATCGAGCCCCACATCGGGCTCCCTGCTCAGCGGGAAGCCTGCTTCTCCCTCTCCCACTCCCTCTACTTGTGTTCCCTCTCTTGCTATCTCTCTGTCAAATAAATAAAATCTTTAAAAAAAAAAGGATGACGATCCTTACAGCAGTATTCCACCTCTCCCATCCTTTGAGCTACTCTTATCATATGTATTACTTCTATTTATCTTTCAAACTCCACGACATATGAGGTTTATATGTGTGTGTGTGTTTGCTTAAACAGTAAATGTCTTTAATTTTTATTTTTTTTAAGATTTTATTTATTTGAGAGAGAGAGAGACAGAGCACGAGTGGAGGGGTAGAAGGAGAGGGAGAAGCAAAATCCCCACTGAGCAGGGAGCCCAATGTGGGACTTGATCCCAGGACCCTGAGATCATGACCTGAGCCGAAGGCAGATGCTTAACCGACGGAGCCACCCAGGCGCCCCATCACAATAAACGTCTTTTAAAAGAGATTTTTTAGGGGTGCCTGACTGGCTCAGTCAGTGAAGCATGCAACTCTTGATCTCAGGGTTGTGAGTTTGAGCCCCACATTGGGTGTAGAGGTTACTTAAAAACAAAATCTTTTTTTCAAAATGTAAAGAGATTTTTTAAATGAGGAATATATCTTTTATATTTACCCACACTTCCGCTATTTCTGGTGTTCTTCATGGCTTTGTGTGCATCCATATTTCCATTTAGTATTATTTGCCTTTTGCCTGAAGAACTTCCCATAACATTTCTTTCATTTTTTAAAAGAGATTTTATTTTTAAGTAATCTCCACACACAATGTGAGGCTAGAACCCACAATCCAAGATTGAGAGTCACACGCTCCTCCAACTGAGCAAGCCAGGCACTGCCCACCCCGCATATTTCTTGAAGTGCAGATCTGTTGGCAATTAATTCTCCCAGCTTTTGTTTGTACGAAAAATTTGTTAGTGTGTTTTCTTTTTTGGAGGATCTTTTTGATGGATATTTAATACAAGATTGACAGGTTGTTTTTCCCTTTCACCACATTGTTGCATGGTCTCCTGACTCTCTGACAAGAAGTCTGTTGTCACTCTTATTTTGATCCTTCATGTATGTTCCCTGCCCTTTGGCTGCTACTTTACTTTCTTTTTTTTTTTTTTTAAGATTTTATTTATTTATTGAAGAGAGAGACACAGCAAGAGAGGGAACACAAGCAGGGGGAGTGGCAGAGGGAGAAGCAGGCTTCCCACCGAGCGGGGAGCCTGATGTGGGGCTCGATCCCAGGACTCTGGGATCATGACCTGAGCCGAAGGCAGACGCTTAATGACTGAGCCACCCAGGCGCTTCTGGCTGCTATTTTAAATATTTTATTTTATTTTATTTTTTTAAGATTTTATTTATTTTTTGACAGAGAGTGAGAGTACACACAAGCAGGGGGAGCGGCAGGCAGAGGGAGAGGGAGAAGCAGGGAGCCCAATGCGGGGTTCGATCCCAGGACCCTGGGGTTATGACCTGAGCTGAAGACAGATGCTTAACCGACTGAGCCACTCAGGTGCCCCACTTTTTTTTCTTCAAGATTTATTTGAGAGAGAGAGAGAGCAAGAGAGCACAGGAGGGAGGGGCAGAAGGAGAAGAGAATCTTAAGCAGACTTGAGGAGCCTGATGTGGGGCTCAATCTCATGACCCTGAGATCACGACTTGAGCCAAAACCAAGTCGGATGCTTACCAGATGGTGCCACCCAGGCGCCCATTGTATACTTTTTTTTTAAGATTTATGTATTTATTTGAGAGAGAAAGAGAGAGTTCTGGCTGCTTTTAAGATATTCTTTAGGGGCCCCTGGGTGGCTCAGTCGGTTAAGCATCTAACTCTTGATTTTGGCTCAGGTCATGATCTCAGAGTTGTGGGATTGCCCTGCATCAGGCTCCACACTGAGCACAGAGCCTGCTTAATATTCTTTCTCTCCCTCTGCCCACCCCCCCAGCTCATGTACTCTCTCTCTAAAAAAGAAAAAAAAAAAAGATACTCTTTATCACTGGTTTTCAGTGATTGATTATAATGTAACTTGGTGTGTTTTGTGTGTATGTGTGTTTATCCTACTTTGGTTTTATTGAGCTTCTTAGATCAGCCAGTTTATAATTTTTATCAGATTTGAGAAAGTTTTGACCATTACTTCTTCAAGTAAAATACTTTTTTCTGTTATCCCCTTCCTTTTCTCTCCTTACGGGACTCCAATCACATAGGTAAAGGACACTTGATATTATTCCTCAGGCCACTCAGGCTTTGTGCTCATTTTCAGTCACTTTTTCCCTTCTCTGGCTTCAATTTGGATAGATTCTATTGCTGTCTTCCAATTCTCTGTTCTTTTCTGCTGCAGTTTCTGATCTATGTAATCCCTTCCAGTGAAATTCCCCACTCAGATGTTGTATATTTAATCTCTAGATGTTCTATTTGCTCCTTTTTTATATTTCTCTCTAATTGCATTCCAGTTTTTCTTTATATCCTTGAGAATTCTGAATATATCTATAATAGCTATTTAATACCCTCATCTGCTAATTCCATCATTCTGCCAATTCTGGGTCTGTTTCAATTGAGTGATTTTTCTCTCACAGTTTCCTGCACCCTTTTTTTTTTTTTTT
>NC_138384.1:42006118-42020157 GCF_054177405.1 Leptonychotes weddellii
ATATGGCCCTTCTTTTCACTACATCTGTGTCTTTGGGGTAAATACCCAGTAGTGCAATTGCTGGGTCATAGGGTAGCTCTATTTTAAAATTTTTGAGGAACCTCCACACTGTTTTCCAAAGTGGCTGTACCAACTTGCTGAATGTATTATTTTAAAGAGTCTCGGACTTTCTCTGGCAGGCAGTTAAGTTTCTTGTGGATAATTTTGATCCTTTCCAGGACTGTTTTCCAGCTCTTTGAGGGCAGGTCTGGAGTGGCCTTTATTCTAGGGCTGACTTAACTCTAATGTGTTGTCCTTTGGGGTCTTTGCTGAATGTCTCACATATTCAGTGAGATCTCACTCTGGCTGGAGAGAGCTCAGAAGATTCCCGGCCCTATGTGAACCCTGGGAATTTTTGTCTTTGTTTTTTTTTTTTTAAGATTTTATTTATTTATTTGACAGAGAGAGAGAGCACAAGCAGGCTCCCCACTAAGCAGGGAGCCCGATGCGGGACTTGATCCCAGGACCCTGGTATCATGACCTGAACTGAAGATAGATGCTTAGCTGACTAAGCCACCCAGGTGCCCCAAGTTGTTGTCTTGGAAAGCAGTTCTTCTCTGGTCTCTTGGAGTTTCACCCTGTGCATACCCAGATCTATATTCAGCCAAAGATTCAAGGGGACTCTGTGCAGATTTCTGGAACCCTCTCTCTCTGTGCAGCTCCCTCTTCTTGGATTCTCTGTTCCACAGATTCTAGCCATGTGGGCCTCTCTGATCTCCACCTCTGCAACTCAGTGAGATGGCCAGACTGGGTTTCCCTTCCTTGGCACCGCAGTCTATAAATTACATTCAGCCAGACAGCCTGGGCAATGATACGTCTCACTTCATCGCTTTTTTTTTTTTTTCCCCCTCAGGGATTACAGCCCTGTGATGCCTATTGTCCTGTGTCTTTAAATAGTTTTCTATATTCTGTCCAGTTTTTTAGTTGTTCACGGTGGGAGGGTATTTTCAGGATACCTTATTCTCTGCTTTCTGGAAGTGGAAGTCTCTGGAAGCAATATCAAACCCAGAGAGTCTGGCCCCAGCATCTCTGCTTCCAGCCTTCTCACAAGTCAGCAGTCGCTGAGCCTCCTAGATGCCAAGGTCATTGAGAGGGGCACCACCAACAGGGTGCACGGCCACAGTGGGAGGGTGGCAGGCGTGGCTCCCAACCATGGCTCACTCTTTCTACCCATCAGGTGGGCCTTCACCTTGATCATCATCTCCTCCTACACGGCCAACCTGGCTGCCTTCCTCACTGTACAGCGCATGGAGGTGCCCGTGGAGTCAGCCGACGACCTGGCCGACCAGACCAACATTGAGTACGGGACCATCCATGCTGGCTCCACCATGACCTTCTTTCAGGTGGGGCCTTTGACCTTGCCTGGGCTTGGTACCCCCACCACGTGTAGCCGCCCAGGGTGGGGCTGGGCAGGGCCTCCTGGCTAAGAGGGATTGATGGTGGCAACAGGGAGGCTGGGGAGCAGAAGACACTCACCGGGAGTGTTGCTGTCTGGCTGGGGAAAGTGGACTCTCACCCAGGGAATAGAAGGGAACAGATGTAGGATCTGGTGTCGTATCAGTGTTAGACAGGCCAAATAGGAGTCATGGAAGCTGCTGGAAGTGTCAGTCAGACCTGGGAGAATGGGCAAGCAGAGAGGAGGGCAAGGCCCTTCAAGGTGAAAGGAGCCTGTCCCTGTGTATTAGGGGGCAGTGGGAAGGAATCAAAAGGAAAACAAGCCTGGCAAGGAGGTTTGGGTGACTGCATGACAGCAGAGGTCCCGAATGCCAGGATAGGACTGAGACTAGAACCTGTAAGTGGGGAGGTAGAAATGGTCACTGAGCTGGGGTGACCCATGTAGAGCTGGAAGTTCCCTCTGGGGCAGGTGGGGGTAGACTAATGGTCTGAGGGAGGCTGGGGCTGGGAGGGGGCCACTGGCTGAAGCACAAAGGAGAGGAGGAGTGAATTCCCAGGCCTCCCAGGTGGGTCACGGGGCTCGTTCGCAGCTGGGAGACCAGAGAAGTAGGTTTGGGAGATTGCTGAGCTCTGGGGAGGGGCCTATGGGGCACGTAGGGAGAGCAGTGTCTGGACCTCAGATCAAAGAAGGAGGGTAGGGGATGTCAGGAGCAGTGGCAGGGGGTGGTCATCCCGAGCCTGGCCTCCACATGCCTCCCCCTCAAGGCTTGTAGAGGCATTCCCCAGAAGGTTCCTGCAGGGCTTGAAGGAAGTAAACTGTCCTATTTGACATGGACGCAGGTCTCCCTGACTCAGACTTGGCCCTGGGTAAATTTGGGGTTGAGCTTCTGCGTATAAGGCCTGGGAATGCTGGGAAGACAGGGCTGGGTGTCAGGCCAAGCCAGGCCCACGGGTGGAAGAGAGGACGGGCTGGAGAATAGATCGCCGTAGCCCCTTCTTCCCAAGCCTTTGGTCCTCAGGGTCCTCGCTGGGCTGGTGGGCATGTTGATGCCTTGGACCTGGCCTTGAGCAGTCTGTCTGTCTCGTCCCTCTCTGCGTTTGGCTTTCTGTCTCCCTCTGGTCTCCTCACTCGTTCTCCGGTTGAGAGAAACTTCCTGGAGGGCAGGGGATAGGGCTGAGGAGAAAGACCCTCACCTGACTTCCCCTTGTGCCCCCTCTGGCCAGAATTCGCGGTACCAGACATACCAGCGTATGTGGAACTACATGCAGTCAAAGCAACCCAGTGTGTTTGTCAAGAGCACGGAAGAAGGCATAGCCCGTGTTCTCAACTCGCGCTACGCCTTCCTGCTCGAGTCCACCATGAACGAGTACCACCGGCGGCTCAACTGCAACCTCACCCAGATCGGGGGCCTCCTCGACACCAAGGGCTACGGCATTGGCATGCCACTGGGTATGGAGCGGTGGGGCCGGGGGGTGCGGAGGGGGCAGCCAGAACCAGGCCACATGGGCCGGCCGGGGACCGGGCCAGGTCCTGCCTGTGGCAGGCTGGGTATGTCTTGCGTGTCATGCGCGGCCTCCTGGCTGCATGACCCCATCCTGAACCTCCACACTCGACCTGCAAACACGGGTCTAGCGGCAGTCAGTTCCGGCCCTGCGTGGCCGCCGGGAGAACCCAGGGAGACTGGGTACAACCCAGTACTTATGGGCCGTGACACTTGCCACCTTCCCCTTTGGCCTGAGGACTCCTTGAGGGTGAAGACCTGGTTTGATGTGCCTCAACTTCTCTGCATGGCACCCACAGCCTGGCTCAGCGCAGTGCTGAGAATATGGATGATGGACGGAGGCCGGGAGGTCTGAGGGAGGAATGGATGGATCTGCCAGGGAGACTTGGACATGCTTTTCCGGGCCCAGTGCTGGAAACCCACCAATTTTATCACCAAATCTTGACATCGTGGCTTATAAATCCATCTCTCTGCTGCTGACTGCTGTGTTAGTTATCTGTTACTGTGTAACAAATTACCTCAAATCTTAGCAGTTTTGCGCTTATCTCAGTGCTGGGCCAGGGAAGTAGTGTAACCCCTTTGGGGGGCAGGCTCTGGAGTCACACTGACCTGGATTCACATCCCAGCTCCCTCCCTGACTCTGTGCATGACCTTAGGCAAGAATGCCACCTGCCTCATCCAGAGGATGGGGGTGGTAACACCTGGTAATAGCCAGGATCAGGAGGGACTTGAATTAATGTCTGTAAACCAAGGATCTGGCACATAGTGGGTGCCTGATAAATACTAACGCCTCCACTCGCCCATGTCCCTGGTTCCTGGCCCCTGGCAGGTGCTTAAGAAGTGTCATAGCAAATGAAGAAATGAGGCTGGAATAGGACATGTGTGGGGTGTTTGGGACCTAAGGGTGGTTTAAGGCGAGGATCCAAGGGTAGGGAGGAGAGAGGGGTCTGGGGTTGAGGCCATGCAGAGGAGATTCATTCACTGAGCAGACTGTCGGATGCCCCGCTGCGTGCCAGGCACAGTGCTGCATGCTGGGATCCCACAGCAGGGAGCCGCCGAGCCCCCAGCCTGCTGCCTTCCACGAGGGGCACAGACAGTAGGTAGACAATAAACACGCAGGGCTTTATAAAGTGATGCCAGGTAGTCACAACTGCTCCAAAGTAAATTCAGGGGACGAGACTGATGGGGGGGGTGCTTGGTGCCATTTTAAGGGAAGTTGATCAGAGGAGACGCCTTGAGGTACCATGTGAGTAGAGCCCTGAGTGACATGAGGGAAGGAACATTCCAGGCAGAAGTTCTAAGGTGGGATTGTGTCTGGAGGACTCGAGGAACAGCCCGGAGGCTGGTGTGGTCAGAGCTGCGAGCAGCTGGGGCAGCAGGAGCCCCAGGTGGTGGGGCGAGTGAACACAGGATCTCTAGGTTGAGGGAAGGACCGGGTTCTCTCTGCATCGGGAAGCCACTGGAGAATTTTGAGCACGAGAGAGACGAGATCTAGAACTCTGTTTCTGAAGTTGTCCCTCTGGCTGCTGTGTTAAGAAGAGCCTGGGTGGGGGGTGAGGAGAGCTGCAGGGAGGGGACTGTGACAAATGTGACATAGTGGGGGCTTGGCCCAGGCGGTCACAGGGGAGGTCAAGGCAAGCAGTGGTCAGACTCGAAGGTGGACAGAGGACCCGGGGGTGTGGTGGAGGCAGGAGGAAGCGCCGTGCTGAGGGCACGGTGGGAGTTTGGGTGGGCAGCACTCCAGGACCCCAATGGCCAGTCCACCCCCTTGTGTGTCTGGTCCAGGCTCCCCATTCCGGGATGAGATCACCTTGGCCATCCTGCAGCTTCAGGAGAACAACCGGCTGGAGATCCTGAAGCGCAAGTGGTGGGAGGGGGGCCGGTGCCCCAAGGAAGAGGATCATCGCGCTAAAGGTCAGCTGCCCTGCACACCGCACCATTCCCGAAGCCCCCTGCAGCCCCCGTGTCCACACAGCCCCGAACCCGTGGCTTTCCCCCTGCACCCCCAGGTTTGGGCATGGAGAACATTGGTGGCATTTTTGTCGTGCTCATCTGTGGCCTCATCATTGCTGTCTTCGTGGCGGTCATGGAATTCATATGGTCCACACGGAGGTCGGCAGAGTCCGAAGAGGTGAGGGGGTTGGCGAAGGGGGTGGGGGAGAAGTGGGGTGCCCGTGGCAGAGGGACATGGAGATTGTGGCCTCGGTAGCCTTCCTGGAGGAATGTCAGAGGCAGCGAGGAGCTGGGAGCGGGGAGGGGACAGGACCTGAGAGACCCCCCGGGGTGGAACCAGAGGGGGTTCAAGAAGAGGTGGGTGCAAACAGAAGGGAGAGGGGAGCCAAGTGTGAGGAAGGCCAGAGGAGGGAAAGCAACAGGGACAGAGGTGAGGATGAAGGGGAAAGGAGGAGAGAGGATGGGGGAGGGGCAGGGGGTGAAGCAAGGAGAAATGAGAGGTGGGTCGGGCTGGAAGACGACAGGCTGGTCTCAGCTGCTGCCCAGTGACACTCCTCCATTCCCAGCCCCACTCTGGCCCTGTGTGCTCCACCTCCCCTCCCCCCCCCGCCCCCCGCCCCTCCCCCTCCTCACCTGGGCTGATAACCTTGCTTCCACCTAGAGGAGTCTGAGGAGAGCATGCAGACCCCTCCACAACCCGGTCAGTTACTCCCAGCTGAGGCGCCCTCCCCGTGCCTCCATCTCCTCTCCTGCCCTCCCAAGGACATCCCTCCGCGGTTCTCTGCACCCTCCCCCCATCGGCAGTTTCCTCTTCTCTATTGGATCAGGGCTGTCCGCATACAAACGTGCTGTCATCTCCCCCATCTTCCAGAATTTTCTCTTGACCCTGTTTCTCCTCCCAGACACCACCCCACTTCTCCCCTAAACTTACAACCTGGAAAGAGTATGTCTCCCTGCTGCTTCAGTTCCCCCTCTGCATTCACTCTTGAACACACGCCCATCCAGCTGTCGTCCCCACCCCCGCACTGAAGCCACTCTTCCCCAGAGACCCACGGCCCAGACTGCCCGGGTTTCAGGCCTCACCATATGTGAGGTGGCAGTAGGCTTCAGCACAGCTGATCACTGTTCTCAAAACCCTCTCTTCAGGGCTCACGCCTCACTTTTCTCCTTCCTCTGCGGCCAGTCCTTTGTCAAGGGGCTCTCGGGCTCCTTCCTGGACTCTTCTCTGGCTTTCTCCAGCCCCTTGGTGATCCCATCCAGCCAAATGAGGCCGCCGATATGCTGTATATGACCTGTATTATTTATTACATGTAACACCCTAAAATTTTAGCAGCTTCAAGCAGCACACTTACATCAGTTTACAGTTTCTATGGGTAAGAAATCTGGGAACAGCTTAGCTGGGTGGTTCTGGCTGCCAGGGTCTCTAGGGAGGTCACGGTTATGCCATTGGCCGAAGGCTTGCCTGGGGCCAGAGGGTCTGCTTCCAAGGTGGCGTGCCGCCTCCAGATGCACTTGCAGGATTCTGATTTATGGTGACTAAGTGATGACACGGAGAGGCCAGTGCTATTGAAAGGAGATTTGTATCACTTACGCTTCCCAGGAGGGGTCATGCCACACGGCACCGGGCTGCAGGGGAAGCACCGGAAGCATCGGGAGCTGGAGCTGGGGGAAAGCCTGGGCCTTGGACCTCACTGGGGTTTCTGCATGAAAGGCAGGGCTGGCAGGGAAAGCAGCTCCGAATTGGCCAGTGTGGATAATGTTGATGGGCTCTGGACTAGAGGGGTGGTCTCTAGTGGTGTGGACCTGGTCCTGGGTGATTTAGGGCAGCTGGGTGTGAGAGTTAGGTTAAGTGGGGGGTGGGGGGCAGGTATTGGGATTGGCTGGTTTGCATATGAAAGGTGGGCTCCCAGCCCTTTGCTCTCCCTAAGAATTATCTAGCTCTGGGAGGGCCAGTCTCTCCCTGGCCAGCAAGATTCTTAAGATGTCAGAACATCCTGAGGTAGAGTAAAGAACAGGAGGAACACACACTCCCCTGGCAGTTGACAGGAGGCCTCCGGCTCTCACACGGGGACCTTCTCCATAGGGCTGCTTGGGTGTCCTCACACCGTGGCAGCTGACTTCCCCCAGAGCGAGTGACCCAAGGGCAAACCCAGCAGAGGCCAAAACATCAGCTGACTAGTTAGCTGACTAGCTATATTCTGAGGGTCACACAGCAGCCCTGATACAAAGGCAGAGGGGACTACAGGGGGGCGGGAACACTGGATGGCAGGACCCTGGAGGCCGCCTGCCTTAACCCCGCCAGGCACCGCCCCCACAGGGACCTCTCCCCAGACCCAGGCTTTGTACACTCAGCCCTATACTCCACACCTCCCCGTGGATGTCTGACAGATAACCCACGGAACATCACGTGGCCAATGCAGAACTCCTGCCCACGCACCAGACACCGCCATCATTCCACTTGCTCAGGCCAAGGTGGGATTACCCTTCACTCTCCCCTTGCTCTCAGCCAGTCCTGTTGGCTCCACCTTCGAAACATACCCAGAATCCAGCCCCTTCTCACCTGCTTGGCCACTGCCACTAGGCTTGCCCTTGGCCTCCCTAGTCTGTTCTCAACACAGTGGAAGTACTGCAGTCCTCAAAGCTCCCCAGTGCCCCCCACCTGACTGGGAATAAAAGCCCAAGCCTTACAGCAGTCTTGGGGCCCCATTGCTCCTCTGACCTCCTCTTCTCCCTCTCCCTCTGTCCCCCTGCATCCCCCATTCCAGCCCCCCTGCCCTGCTGGTGGTTCCCCCCGCCCCCCCCCCAGCACCTCTGTCCGGCTCAGGCATCTGCCTGCTCTCCTCCCAGGCTCCAGGGCTCACCTAGCACTGCCTTTCAGTCTCACTGAAGCTCTTCTTTGCCATGAGTGTTCCCTGACGTCTCTACTCTAGATGCAGCATCACCCCACCTCTCTTCCCGATTTTATTTTTCGCCAAAGCACTCATCACCAGCTAACCTGCTACCTACATTTACAGCTTTGTTATTTATTTATTTTTGTCTCTGCATGCTGGAAATCAACTTCCATGAGGGCAGAGACTTCCGTCTGTTTTGTTCTCTGCATACAGCAGGTGCTCAGTAAATGTCTTGCAATCATGGTAGCATGAATGAGAGGCAGAAGGTGGAAGTCAAGCAGGAGGTAGTCAGACTGGGGAGTGACAAGAAAGGGAAAGAGAGGAGTCCAGATAGGTGAGGGCGGACTCGGGGAGAACCCCCGGAGGACGGAAGCGGAGAGACGGAGGAGTGGAGAGGCGAGGCAGAGAGGTGACACAGGCAGAGCCCGGGAAGAGCAGAGGCTGAGAGAGGAACGGAGAGGAGGAGTGGAGCTGGGGGAGGCCGGGAGGGGAGAGAAGACGCAGAAGCCGGGCGAGGGGGCGGCGGCGAGGAGGGCATTCTCCTCGCGGGTCGGCTGGTGACCACCGCGCCCCGCCCTGCGCCGCCCACAGGTGTCGGTGTGCCAGGAGATGCTGCAGGAGCTGCGGCACGCGGTGTCTTGTCGCAAGACGTCGCGTTCCCGCCGGCGCCGGCGCCCGGGCGGCCCGAGTCGGGCCCTGCTGTCGCTGCGCGCTGTCCGCGAGATGCGCCTCAGCAACGGCAAGCTCTACTCGGCCGGCGCGGGCGGGGATTCGGGCGGCGCTCACGGGGGCCCCCAGCGCCTCCTGGACGACCCGGGGCCGCCCGGCGGGGCCCGGCCCTCCGTCCCCACACCCTGCACCCACGTGCGCGTCTGCCAGGAGTGCCGGCGCATCCAGGCGCTGCGGGCGTCCGGGGCCGGCGCGCCCCCGCGTGGCCTGGGCGCCCCCGCGGAAGCCACCAGTCCGCCCCGGCCGCGGCCCGGCCCCGCGGGCCCCCGCGAGCTGGCCGAGCACGAGTGACCACGGGCGGAGCCGGGCTGGCGGCCGGACTGATCGCAGGGACGGGGTCCGCCCCAGGCCCGGGCCGCCCCCGCTTCCCCAGTGGACAAGGGACGGGACTTGTGCCCCTGGTGCGCCGGACGCCACAATTTTGCCTTCGGCTCACGATGAAGTCCGAGGCCCGGCTCCGGAGCCTGCCTGCGCCCCCTAGTGGACTCATCAGAGGGTGCCGCGGACCCTGCACTCCGCCCCCCGACTGCGGACATGAGCGCAGGAACCGAGGACTTCAGGGTGCCGGGGACTGCGGGTGCCGTTCCAGAAGCGGAAAGCAGTCCGCGAGGAGAGCCCATCCTGGGACTGCTCAGGCTCCCCAAGACTTGACACAGCCCTCCCCACTTCTGGAGGAGGGGAGGGCTTCTGGGCAGATGGGTGTCCCCTGGCGCCCCTCAACTCTTCTCTTTCTCTCTTTTTTTTGGGGAGAAACCTCGGAATTTCTATGAGACCCCCCCAGGGAGGAGGTCAGTTGGGCCCCCATCCCTCCCCCCTGCCACACCCCAGTCCCTGTTGGAATAAAAAAAAGAACAAAACCCCAAAACTGGGGATAGCTGGGTCTCATTTCCTGGGGGTGTGAGGGCATTAAAGGCTTGGGCTCCCCAGAGAGTCTGCTGAGAACCACACACGGGATGGTCACTCCTGGACTCTCTCCACCCTTGGGCCCTGCCCTCAGGCAGCAGGTCAGCCCAGGCCCTGGCAGCTGGCCCCTCTCACTGACCTTCTCTCAGGACAGAGGGAGGCTGTGACAGAGACCCTGAGACAGATGGAGAAAGATGCAGGGATCTGGAGAGGCGGAGACACCAGGGAACAGAGACACAGAAAGACAGAAACCAGATGGGGTTGGGGGGAAGGGAGGGTGAGTGAACTGCTCAGTGTGGCGGTGCCTGGGGTGGCCACACCGTGACAAGTGTGTGCTGGGGCCAGGGTGATTTGGTGACTTTTTAATTGTGGGCATGTGTGTGTATGTGCACCCGTGAGGCTGTCTTCAACTCTGTGAGTGTGACCCCGTGTTTCTGCTGAAAGTGTGCCTCCCCAGCCCCCAAGAGAGGAAGTGGGAAATCCCAGTGGGGTGGGGGGGTGGCTGCAGGGCTGGTTGAGCAGGGAGAGGGGTGGGTCTGCTTTCTGTCCCCGCCTTCCCCCGCCCCGCTGGAGGTTTCCATTGGAAACTGCAGCTGAGAAAGGACGAGTGAAGGTCATACAGCGAGAGCCATAATGAGGCCGAGTAGAAAGGGGAGACAGAGATGGGGAGAGACGAAGAGATGGGGCAGGGGTGGGGGAGAGAGAGAGAGATGGGGAGAGACTAGCAGGGGGGCCAAGAGGGAGGGGGAGAGGCAGAGGGAGACACCGTGATTAGGTGAGATGGAATGGAGAAGGGGACAAGAGACTGAGACAGGCGGGGAGACAGATGAAGCAGGGAAGTTAAGAGACCCCGGGGAACTGGGGCTGAGAGAAGCAGAGATCGAGGTGGGACAGAGATGGGAAGCCAAAGAAAACTAGATGGAGAGGGGAGGGCCAGAGCGCTGAGGAAAGCCAGACTGAGTGGGACCGGGCTGGGAGACGGGAGGCTGGGCCCTCCCCTCGGGCAGGCTGCCGGAACCCGGGAGCTGTCCGTTCAGCACCGGCCTGGTGGGGACTGGCCTGCGCTGCCCTGTCTCCCTTGCGGGGCTGGCCTGCCTTCGTGGTGCTTGGGCGGGCCACGTCCAGGAGACCCTGCCTGGTACACAGCACCCCCAGTCTCCACCCGGCCCCTTCTGTGTCTCTGGCTTTTGCTGTGTGTGTGCCCCTTGGGGACAGGTGTGGGGGCGAGCTTGTCTCAGGGTCTCTGTTGTCCCCACATCTATTGCACAGACTTTAATCAATGTCTCTGCCCTTGGGCCAGACTCTCAGTCTGTTGAGGTGACTAGAATATGATTGCAGACATTTCTGGTCTCTCCAGCTTTCTGTCCCCATACCATGCAGCTGATCTATGAAGTCTCTCCCCATTTCTGAGTCTCCCCACCCCTCCCTGTTTCTGCTCCAGGTATCTCCCTGGTCTTTATCTCTGAGTCTCCCCAGTTTGCCAAATGTGTCTCTGGCTCTCTATGTCCCTGTGGCTCTCTGTCACCTTCACTGAGTAATTCTTTTGCTCTGTTTCCCCCCATCTGTTTTCTCATCTGTCTTTGCAGGTCTCTGTCTTTGTCAGTCTCTCTGTTTGTATCTGCCTCTACCTGGTTCTGAACTGTGTCCATTTCTCCTCCTGAGTCTCTCTTTATGTCTCTCTCACCAAGCTCCCCTGTCCCTGTCCATCCCTGTGACCTTCCTAAGTCTTCCCTCCTCCCCCCCAACTTCCGCAGAGCCTCGCGCTGGGAGCACGGTGCACAGTCATCAGTCTCTCCAGGCTCGTGTTGAGGAGGGAGTGCATAAAGGGGGACATAAGCCTGTATCTGGGGTGTCGTGTGGGGGGCTGAGCTCTCCCCCAGCCAAACTGGAGAACAGGGACAGAGAGAGCCTAAATCTCCTGGGATCCAAACACCTTTAGGCATCTCTGTCCCCCCAGCCCCCTTGCCCATAGTCCATCCCTGCCAAAAACAGACCAGGGAGGGACAATATGTTGACAGATCCTCCCCCCACCGCACACACCCCCAGGAAGGGGGCAGAATTGCAGAGGGGATCTGGGGGCCAACCACCTGGACTAGAAGATGTGGCTCCCCCCCCCCTTCCCCAGTCTCCATGGAGACAGGCCAGGTCTGCAGGCCCAGCCTCCTTTGCTGCATAGTCGGCCTCCCTATTACTATGGCAACAAGGGACAGCAGGGAGGGATGGGGATGGGTCAGAGTACAGGATTGGGCCAAGGCTCTGGGTGCTGGGGAAAGCCAGGGAAGCTGACTCCCTGTCCCCCTTTACTCCCGGGTCCTGTCTCCTTGTCCATGTTTGTCTCTCTTGAGCTTTGAATCTGTGTCTCCTCTCTGTTTATCTTTTGTGTGTGTGTGTGTCTCATTCTGGCTTTTAGCCTTTCACATATTTCCCTAATCAGGCCCTTAACCTTCACCACCCACCCCCCATGCACACCAGGCTCACTCTGTGCCCCTTGCCTGTGTCCCCCACGCCTCCACTCCCAGAGGTGGGGAGGACACCCGCATTCTGAGGAAGCTACAGGGACAGGCTTTCACTTGCCCTCTGCCCTTTCTCTAATCCCCAGGGAAAGTCTGAGGTGTTCCTCAGCAAAGAGTGGGGGTGAGAGACTGTGACTGCTCAGGCTTCGATGGGTGGTGGATGGGGTGTGGTGTGTATGTGGCAGGCCTGGGGTGTGTGTGGCATGTGGGTGGGGGCACTGGGGCATGTTTGCAGGTGCAGCAAAGTGTCTAGCACTGCAATATGTGATGTGTGTAGTGTGCGAAGCATGGGGGACAGTGTCATGAGATCTGTTCCTGTGAATTATTGTTCTGTGTGTTAGTCTGCGTGCACCTTTTTGTTTGTCATTCACAATTAGTGACGCTTTGGCAATTGTGCCCCGTGGACTTCTGCTCCCTGGGGAGGAGTGTGTGTGGTTATGTGTGTGCTGTTGTGTGACTGCAGCAAGGACCACAAAGGCTCATGGGGTGTGTGAGGGAGTGTGAGGCCTGTGCGTGTGTGATGGTCCCTAGTGTGGGTACGTGTTGGTCTGTGGGTTTACGGGCTGCGTGGTTGTGGGTCTCTATGTGAAATGGTACAAGGCCAGGTGCGGTGGAGGGTGTGATGTGCATGTCTGTGATGTAGTGTTCAGAGGGTGTGAGTCAGTCTACACCGCCGTTTATGACAGCAATTGTAATTCTGTTGTGGTGTGATGGGGGGGGTGCATTTTATTTCCACATGCTGGTGAATCTCTGGGGTTATGTGATGCGGTAGTGTAGTATGTATGTGAGGGTCCATGCTGGTGTGTTCTGGGATGTGATGGTGAAACTGTGCTGGTGTGTGATAGGGTGGTGGATGTGCGCGTCCTCCCCATCTGGGCTATCTGGGTGATGCTTGTGTGTGAGTGTGAGGCTGTGATGTGTCTTCCGTGTACCCTCGCGGTTGGGTCTCCCTGTATAACTGCCATGGTGTGGGGGGGCACACTAGCGAGGGGACCTCAAGGCTCATTTCCCCTCTGCAGCACCCCTCCGAACTGTAGGATCTTCCTTGCCTCTTAGGCTCCCTCCAGCTCCCCCTCCTGAACAACACCCCCACAAGGTCTCCAGCCCCCGCACCCGTCCGCTGTGTCCCCCGCTTTATTCTTGGTGGTTTAAGGGGCCTTCCCCCCACCCGGTGTCCACCTCCCCCAGCGCACCCCTCTCCCTGTGGCAACACCCCCACAGTGAGGGGATTTTCGGGGCGCTCTCTCCCTCAGCGCCCCACTGCGAGGGTCTCCAGGTTCCTCATTGCGGGGTCTCCGGGATCCCCCCTTCTGCAGCGCTCCCCCTTCTCGGCCATGCCGCCACTTTGCGGAGGCTGGGGGGCGGGGAGGACAGCTGCAGTACCGGGGGCGGGGCCGCGGGCCGTCCGTCAGGGCGGCGGCGCTCCTGATTGGCCGGCGCCGGCCCCCCCGCGGGCGCGGGCATATGAGGAAGCGGAGGCGGCGGCCGCCGCAGACTCTGTGCGGGAGGGCTGCCGGCAGGACCGACGCGCGGACCGAGGCGCGGGCGCTGCAGAGGCCCCCCAGCCCGAGCCCGCGCCTGAGCCCGCCCTGAGGCCTCTGTCCCCGGCCCCCGCCCCGCCCGCCCGCCCGCCCCTCTCCCCCGGAGCCGCCAAGATGGGGGTAGGTGCTCGGGCCGGCCGGGCCGTGCGTGTGTGCGACACTGTGGGTCCAGTGACATCGGGTGTCTGCGGGGGGCGGGGGCTCCGGGACCCCTGCGCTCCGGGGCCACGTCCGCGGGACCCGGCCCGTCCGTCTGGTTGTGCCGCTGGTTGAGCGTGTGCGCGGGGCCGCCTGGGGCCGCGGGGTCTGTGGCGTATATTGACGTGTCTTTGTGTGCGGAGTCCGTGGGGCACCAACCGGCCCTCTCTGCCTGCCCTGGTGCGGTTGCACGCTCCATCGTATGCGTGCGTGTGCGCGTGTGTGAGCTCCGGGCTCTGGCAGGTTCTGCCAGCACCGTCTGCCAGCGACCGTGCGGTCCAGGTTGTGTCTGTCTGCATTCGTGTCTGGGTGTGTCTGAGAGCTGGCGTTTGTGTCTGGGGGTGTTGAAACCCCTCTGCTTCCCTGGCCGGGTGC
>NC_138384.1:42020257-42038603 GCF_054177405.1 Leptonychotes weddellii
CCGTGTGTCCTTGTCTGTCTGTGAGTCTCTCCAGCAGATGCCGCCTCCTTCCCTGGCTGACCACCTGATCCCCTCTGCAGCCCTGGATTTCTCCCTGCGTGTCTGGGGCGGGGCCATGGGGGGAGAGTGGGAGATGGAGGCGGGTGGGCTGGGTAGGAGGAAGACAGAGGGTCGGGATGGGAAAGGCTAATGGAGAGGGAATATGAGGGATGGGGAGAAAGATGGCGGATGAAGGCTGATGGGCCCAGGGATGGAGGTGGGGGGGTGGGGCTGCAGATCTGTGGCTTGGGGTGGGCGAGGGGGGATGGGGAGAAGAACTGGATGGGAGAGGACTGGGAGAGAGAAGGGGGGGAGGTGAGAGTCAGTGATGGCTTCCAGGTAAGTGGAATGGAGGGAGGGAGGTGTGGACAGATTGGAGGAGACTGAGACCTAATGCCCCGGGGAAGGAACAGGGAGCATTAGGAAAAGAAGAGGGGACAGGAGAAGAGAGGCGCTTTAGACATGGGTTGCAAAAAGAGAGGCAGAACCCTACGGAAAGAGTGAAAGAAATAGGCAGAGACAGAGAGAGATGCTCTGAAAGAGACAGAGAGAAAGAGACATAGACGTAGAGACAAAGAGAGACACGGTCAGAGAGACATGCAGAGACATGGTGAGACAAAGACATGGAGAGACATACAGAGACAAAGAGAGAAACTGAGTCTGAGATTAGGAGACCCAAAGACAGACATTTCCTATCCAAAGACGACCAAAGTCAGCTTGAAGGGTGGGAGGAGGAGGCAGAGAACAAAAGGGGAGGTGGAGAGAGAGAGATGCTCAGAGATGAAGGCTCCAGACACCCTGAGAGGGGGAGCCAGAGGCTGGCCAAGGTGCAGAAGTTGTGTGAGCTGGCGGGTGTCAGGGGGAGGCGGACAGTGGAAAATGGTGAGGAGATGCAGAGACTCGCTGCAGCGAGAGAGGCGTGTCCCCCACCCTCAGAGGTGCTCCCGCCCCGCAGTGCGCCCATCTGGGCCTCCTGCCTTGACTGGGAAAGCCTCGGCTCCCCCTCCAACAGATGGAAGCCCGCCCCCAAGGGAGTCTGGTCATAGCAAGGGCACGCAGGACCCAAGGCTTGCCTGCCAGGGACGGGGCTGTCCCGGCCCCCTCCTCCCTCAGACCCAGGGGTCCAGGCCCCCCCAGCCCCTCCTGCCCCAGACCCAGGAGTCCAGGCCCCCAGCCCCTCCTCCCTCAGACCCAGGGGTCCAGACCCTCCAACCCTTCCCCCTGAGACCCAGGAGTCCAGGCCCCCCAACCCTGCCTCCCTCAGACCTAGGAGTCCAGGGCCCTCAGCCCCTCCTCCCTCAGCCCCAGGAGTCCAAGGCCCCCAGCCCCTCCTCCCTCAGACCCAGGGGTCCAGGCCCCCCCAACCCCTCCTCCCTCAGACCCAGGAGTCCAGACCCCCAGCCCCTCCTCCCTCAGCCCCAGGAGTCCAAGGCCCCCAGCCCCTCCTCCCTCAGACCAGGGGTCCAGACCCTCAGCCCCTCCTCCCTCAGACCAGGGGTCCAGACCCCCAGCCCCTGCTTCCTCCAAGCATCAGCTCCCAGCCTTCCCTAAGGTTTCAGGGGTGGGCTGCTGTTTTTCTCCCGCACTCCTGCCAGGCCCCCATCTCTCTCCTCTCCTGCCTTCCCCCTCATTTCTCTGCCTTGACCCCATGACCTTCTATCTCCACATTTCTCCATCCATGGGGCCACCCCCGTGGGCAGGTAAGACCCCTCCTGGCACAGGGAGTGGAGACGTGCCCTGCCTGTCCTCAGGCCTCCGTGCTTTTGAGTCAGACGCAGTGCTGCTGCAGGGCTGGCCCAGGGCCAAGCCTCCCTCCCACCCTCTGAAACCCTCTCAGAGGCTCCCGGGCCTCCAGGCTGCAGTAACCCCCAGGCTCAGCCCCTGGGTCTGGGGGCCGGCAGCAGGCAGCTCAACCCGCTACAAGGTCATGAGGGGATTAGCATTGAGCTGCCTGAGCCTGGGATCCCGGCTTGGCCCTGGGCCCGCAGGATCTGTCAGCTGCCCTCTTCCAGCACCTGGCCTCGCCTCACCCCTCCTGCCAGCCTCCGGGGACACTGCCTTCCCCATCTGCCCAAGCCCCCTGGACTGGAACCCCCCTCACCCCCTCACACCACATCCAGTTCAGGCCAGCCCTGGGGCTTCTGTACCAGAAATCCCAGCCAGCTCCTAGTCTGTCCTCCAGAGACCTGACCTTGCCCATCCCCTGTTCAGAGCTGTCTGTGGCTGCCACCAACCCCTGAGAGAGAGGCCAGGGCCCACAGCTTGTCAGTCAAGACCCTCGGGACTGGCTGTGTGTCCAGCCAGGCTGCCATCCCTGTGCATAGTAGGCTGCGTCCCGGGCTTTTGTCCCAGCTGTGACCCACACCTGCAGTACCCTTTCCTCTGTCCCTGCCAGGCCTGTGGGGTCTCCCAGGATTAGCTGCGTCCTTCGAGAGGCAGAGACTGAGACACCCATGGGGCTGGGGAAAGGGGCCCAGGAAAAGAGCCGGGGAGAGAAGACGGGGAGAGTGACAGAGGCAGGGAGACCTGGAGCTGGAAGGACTGAAATGTTGAGACAGACAGGTCAGAGTGAGACAGCCAGAGATAGACAAGGCGGTTAAAACAGGAGAGGCAGAGAGGGAGAGACATGCCAAGCATTCTAGAGGAGGACACACACAGCTCGAAAGTTGAAGACAGAGACTCATGACAGAGAGAGGCAGAGAGCAGGACGGGGAAAGACATGGAGGCGGAAATCCCGACACTCAGAGACAGTCGGAGATCCCGAGACACATCGACTCTCCCAGAGAGAGATTCAGCCAGACGTGGGGAGAGATGGTTCAAGAGATGCAGACAGACATTGTATGAGACAGAGAGACCTACAGAGCCAGAGTTCAGACAGACAGACAGACAGAATTATACAGAGACACATACGGAGAGACTCAGAGGCAGAGAGACAGACGACATAAAGAGATGAAGGAGATAGTGCAGGGAGACAGAGATGGAGAGATAAAGAGGTAGGAGACAGAGAGACAAAAAAGAACAATAAGACAGAAGGGGACAGAGACCTCGAGAGACAGCTCCAGAGACAGAGGAAGACAGACATAGCAAGAGACGGACACTCCGGGAGTTGGGACAGGCCCAGGGAGAGGGAGGAAGAGACATACACAGAAACAAAGAGACACCAAGTGACTGAAGGAGAGAGAGCCCCAGAGATAGGCCAGAAACAGAGAGAGAGACAGAAGCACAGACAGACCCGGACAGAGACCCTCGGGGACAGAGACCCAGAGATAACACGGCACCAGAGACGGTGAGGCCAGTCAAAGAGACGAGACCCACGGGTTCTGAGAGACAACCACCCAGAGACACGGGGCAGAGACAGGGAGGTGCTGGCGAACAGACCGCGACCCCCAGAGCCAGCCCCTGCCTGATGCGATGAGGAGGCAGGCCAGGGTGAGGGTGGGGCCCGGAGGGCCAGTGTCCCCCTTGTAACCCCTTCTCGCCCGCAGTCTGGTGACTCTGACAGCTATCGTGTCGCCACCTCGCAGGACAAGAAAGATGACAAGGGCTCGCCCAAGAAAAGCAAGGGCACCAAAGAGCGCAGGGACCTGGATGACCTCAAGAAGGAGGTGGCTATGGTAAGCCCCGCCCTTCGTGCCCGCACACCCTCCCAGAGTGGAGATGTGGCTGGGGATGGGCCTCATGCTCTCAGGTCCTGCCCCAGCCCCCGAAAGGCCTTGGTTCTCACTGCCTCCCCCCAAACTCTTGTTCCTCAGACAGAGCACAAGATGTCGGTGGAAGAGGTGTGCCGGAAATACAACACAGACTGCGTGCAGGTGCGGCTGGGCCCGAAGGAGGAGCACCTCTGGGAGGGGGTGCTGGGGGTCTGGACCCCTGGGTCTGAGGGAGGAGGGGGCTGGGGGCCTGGACTCCTGGGTCTGAGGGAGGAGGGAATTAGGGCCAGGACTCCTGAGTCTGATGGAGGAGGGGCTGGGAACCTGGACTCCTGGGTCTGAGGGAGGAAGGTGCTGGGAGTCTGGACTCCTGGGTCTGAGGGAGGAGGGGCTGGGGGCCTGAGTCCTGGGTGCCTGGGGTGCTTGTGAAGCATTGGGGTGCCAGGCTGGCTCAGGGAGGGTCCTGTGTGAGTCCTGTGTCCCCCAGGGTCTGACCCACAGCAAAGCCCAAGAGATCCTGGCCCGGGATGGGCCCAATGCGCTCACACCACCGCCTACCACTCCAGAATGGGTCAAGTTCTGCCGCCAGCTCTTTGGGGGCTTCTCAATCCTGCTGTGGATTGGAGCCATCCTCTGCTTCCTGGCCTATGGCATCCAGGCGGGCACAGAGGACGACCCCTCGGGCGACAATGTGAGTGCCCTCCAGCCTGCCCTGCACCAGGGCTGGGACATTTAGGGACGCAAACCCCGCCCCGCTTCTCCTGCCCCTTCCGGCTTCTGAAAGCCCACTCTCCAGCTGTGTCATCGGACCTGCATAAAAGCAAAGCCAAGTAACTTGTGTGCCATGTGGGGTGTGTGAGCTGCGGCTCTGTCCCAAGGCTTTGTGATCTCAGTGGCCTTGGGGACAGGCACCACCAGGTGGTCATGGCCTGAAAGATCCCCCCGCAAAAGTCAGGACTCTGGTGTAGAGAGCCAGACATCCAGCTACTGATCTGTCAGGACCCATCCCCCAATGCAGGGGGACATGTGCGCATAAACACAGACCCACAGCCTGACCACGTGGAGATCCTTGCACATGCATGTGCGCACACACGTAGACTCAACACCGTCACGCCTGCCACAGACTCAGACACAGTCGCCTAGTTCAGACCCACAAACACGGACACAGATGTAGATGGACAGACACAGGAACTCAGACATACACAGAGCTGCAGGCCTAGCCTGGGGACAGACAGACAAACCTGCAAGTCAAGCACGGACAGATCGTATTCCCAGACATTAAAACCCGGGGTGCCTGGCTGGCTCGGTCGGAGGAGTGTGCGACTCTTGATCTTGGGGTTGTGAGTTCGAGCCCCACATTGGGTGTAGAGATTACCCAATAAATAAAACTTAAAAAAAAATTAAAACTCAAATAGGCAGATAGACAGACACGGAGTCTCAGACCCAGGCAGAGAGAGACAGACAGAGATCCACATAGAGACTCAAACACAAACAGTCCCATAAATTTAAAGCCAGGCATGCAGACTGTCAGACAGACACACTGACTTAAGCGTAGACAGACATGTGGACAGATAATAGCATATGCTCAGATTCTCAAACTCAGGCAGAAAGACAGACAGGTGGACACACAAAATCGAGAGATGGGCTGACCTAGAGCTCAAACACACCCCATGTGCAGAAAGAGGGACCCAAACATGAACAGGCAGAAGGACACACGGACCCTCAAGTAGACAAAACCTGGGGTCAGACACATAAATACGGACCCCCCCCCCGCCCGCCCCTGTTGACTCAGGGTTCCCTTCCCGGATTCCACAAATCTCGGGGTGAGGCTGGTAGGGAGCAGCTCTGAGGTACAACCCTGTGTCCCCCCCCACAGCTGTACCTGGGCATCGTGCTGGCGGCTGTGGTCATCATCACCGGCTGCTTCTCCTACTACCAGGAGGCCAAGAGCTCCAAGATCATGGAGTCCTTCAAGAACATGGTTCCCCAGGTGAGGGGGGTCCCGGAAGGGGTCAGGTGGGAGTAGGAGGTTGGGGGTGAGGTGTGCCATCCAAGCCCAGGTGGAGAGCTGGGGCACTGACTCTTCTCCACTCGGCCCCCAGCAAGCCCTGGTGATCCGAGAGGGTGAGAAGATGCAGGTGAACGCTGAGGAGGTGGTGGTCGGGGACCTGGTAGAGATCAAGGGTGGAGACCGAGTCCCGGCCGACCTACGAATCATCTCAGCCCATGGTTGCAAGGTGGGACCGGGACCTGGGGCCCAGCTCTGTCCTTCCTGGAGTGGCTCTGGGGTCCAGGCTCTCAGCCCCTTCTTCCTTCAGACTCAGAAGTCCAGGCCCCCAGCCCCCATCCTTCAGATTCAGGAATCGTGCTCCCAGCCCCCTCCTCCTTCAGACCTAAGAGTCCAGGCCCCCAGCCCCCTCCTCTCTCAGACCCAGGGCTCTAGGCCTCAGCACCCTTCTCCCTCAGACTCAGGAGCCTAGGCCCCCAGCCCCCTCCTCCCTCGGACTCAGGGGTCCAGACCCCCAACCCTCTCCTCCCTCAGACCAGGGGTCCGGACCCTTAGCCTCCCCTCCTTCAAACCCAGAAGTCTTGCCCTCAGCCTTCTCCTCCCTCAGACCCAAGAATCCAGGGCCCTGCCCCCCTCTTTCCTCAGACCCATGGGTCAGGCCCCAGCCCCACCTTCGCCAGGATCCAGGAGTCCAGACCCCTGGTCCCCACCCCCCAGATGTATCAATACCTTAGACCTTGGCAAGAAGCCTCTGCTTCCCACCTTCAAGAGCCCAACCTCTAGCCCCCCGGCCACCACTCCTTCACCCAGGCGTCCAGGCCTCTCCTTACGACTGCCATGGTTACAGCCTCAGCCCCATGTCCTCTGGACAAGCGCTCCCTGACCCCAGGGCTGAGCCCTCTGTCCCTTCACCCACCCTCAGGTGGACAACTCCTCCCTGACCGGCGAATCGGAACCTCAGACCCGCTCTCCTGACTGCACACACGACAACCCCTTGGAGACTCGGAACATTACCTTCTTTTCTACCAACTGCGTGGAAGGTGCGGCAGGGTGTGGTGGGGGCGCCCATGTTGGGGCAGGGCTGGTCCAGACCGAGGGGCGTGCGTCTGGGGCTCGGGGCCCCCCGAACCTCGCCGAGACCCCATCCCCAGCTCAGCCTACCCCGCTCTGGCCCCCCAGGCACGGCTCGCGGCGTGGTGGTGGCCACGGGTGACCGCACCGTCATGGGCCGCATTGCCACGCTGGCTTCAGGCCTGGAGGTGGGCAAGACGCCCATCGCCATCGAGATCGAGCACTTCATCCAGCTCATCACCGGCGTGGCCGTCTTCCTGGGTGTCTCCTTCTTCATCCTGTCCCTCATTCTCGGATACACGTGGCTCGAGGCTGTCATCTTCCTCATCGGCATCATTGTGGCCAATGTCCCAGAGGGCCTGCTGGCCACCGTCACTGTAAGGCCCGGACCCCCACGTCTGAGGGAGGCGGGGGCTGGGGGCCTGACTGCCTCGGTCCTGAGGAGGACAGCTGGCACACTGAGGGCTGAGCCTCCTGGGTCTTGAATGACCGGGTCTGGGGACTCAGAAGGCCTTCTTAACGAAACAAACAAAAATCTTGGGGCACACTGCAAAGCATGAAGGGCTACAGCCTATCACGTTCTTTTTGTCTTTCTTTCTTTCTTTTTTTTTGGAGAAAGAGGTGGCGGGGAGGGAGTACGTGAGCAGGGGGAGGGACAGAGGGAGAGGGAGAGAGAGAATCCCAAGCAGACTCCCTGCTTAGCGCAGAGCCTGACACAGGGCTCGATCCCACGACCCTGAGATCATGACCTGAGCCAAAATCAAGAGTCGGAGGCTCAACTGACGGAGCCACCAGGCACCCCGTCAGTCCTATCACTGTCTAAGTTAACTTACACAATTAAGATGTACACCTTCACGGGGCTCCTGGCTGGCTCAGTGAGTGTAGCACATGACTCTTGATCTCGGGGTTGTGAGTTCAAGCCCCACGCTGGGTGTAGAGATGACTTAGAAATAAAATCTTAAAAAAAAGGAAGTGCACCCTCATGGTAAAAAGTCTAAAGAATAGATTAAAATAGTTAAAAAATAAAATAAAATAAAATAATGCCCCCGCCCTGCCCTGCTGACCAGCGGTCAGCCCCACCACAGAAGTGCGTCATCTACACCACTCCCGGGCAGGTGTGGGCGTATTCCAGCCTGTGGCTCAGCACTGACAGTACATAGACCAGACCGTCCCAGGAATTCTCTTCTGCTGCTTGATTCTTTTTACTTAATATCTCCTGCAGCATTTTCCCCATTAGCATGTGCAAAGCCAGGGTAGGTCTGGGCGTGTGCAGGTGGGCGGCACGCAGACTGAGTTCCCCAGAAACCCCCTCCAGACCTTGTCCGGCTTCTTCCCTCCAACCCAAAGGTTACCCCTACCCTGGCTTCCAGCAGCATCACCGTACTGCATAGCAATGGAATAATTGAGTCCAAACCCTTGCTTCGGGCTCAGTTTTATGCTGGACACGATGTTCTTGAACTTCATCTTTGAAGGTGCAAGAAGCCGGAGCCTGCTCTTTCCCATTGCTGTGTATCATGCCACCTTTTCCCCCTGCGGTTTATTTCCCCCTTCTGCTGTTAGTAGACATTGTTTCTCGTTCGGGACGATTAGGAGGAAAGCTGCTGTGCACAGAACAGTAGCTGCCTTTGGGGGCGCATCCGAGCCCACTTTTGTTGGTCTGTGCCTTGGGATGGAGTTGCCGGACAGCAACACTCTTCTGTGTGTGCGTCTGTCTTGTTGCTGCTTGGTGTTCGGGGGCAGCGCTCTTTCCTTGGATGGGCCACCCAGGGTGGGTCGCGGGCGCTCTCGTCGCTGGTGTAAGCCTGCCGCCCGGCGGTCCCCATAACTGGCCCGCCCCCACTGCGCCCCCCCCCCCCAGGTGTGTCTGACGCTGACGGCCAAGCGCATGGCTCGGAAGAACTGCTTGGTGAAAAACCTGGAGGCTGTCGAGACCCTGGGCTCCACATCTACCATATGCTCGGACAAGACAGGGACCCTCACCCAGAATCGCATGACGGTCGCCCACATGTGGTTTGACAACCAGATCCATGAGGCCGACACCACAGAGGACCAGTCAGGTGAGGGTGGGGCCCCGATGGGGACCGAGGGGGTCTGGCCCCGAGGCGCTGTGACAGGGGACATGTGCCTCCTTCAGGAACCTCATTCGACAAGAGCTCGCACACCTGGGTGGCCCTGTCCCACATCGCTGGCCTCTGCAACCGCGCCGTCTTCAAGGGAGGTCAGGACAACATCCCTGTGCTCAAGGTGGGTCCGGCTGCCCCCCTCGCCTCGGCCCTGCCTGTGGCCACCACCACTGCTCTGCTCTGACGGCCCTCTGTACCCCCAGAGGGATGTGGCCGGGGATGCCTCTGAGTCCGCCCTGCTCAAGTGCATCGAACTGTCGTCTGGCTCTGTGAAGCTGATGCGCGAACGTAACAAGAAAGTGGCTGAGATTCCCTTCAATTCCACCAACAAATACCAGGTACTCCAGGGCTGTCTAGGAGAGCTAGCCTGGCCCTCAGTGTCTCGGTCGTGCCTGTAAGCGGTCACCTCTGCCCCACTGCCCCCCTTACTTTGGACAACTTACTAACCTTCCAGAGCCTTGGTTTCACCATCTGTGAAATGGGAATGATAGTGTCCGCCTGGTTAGGTGAGGAACAGGCTGACCCAGGGAGTGAGAGCAAGGTCTCTGCCGGAGTGGGAGGCAGAGGAATAAAGATCTTCCTATAGCAGAGAGTGGGGACCCACCGGAGAGCTCTCATTCATTCCACAAATATTTGCTTGAGCAGCCACTGCATGTCAGGAGCATGTTTTAGGTGCTGGGGTACCTTTGGCAGTGAGTGAAACAGTGGACATGGAACGGACAGTCTAGTGCTAGAAGACAGATGATGACAAAAGCATGAGGAAGTACAGAATATGCTGGCTGCAGGTGTCTGGGGCAAGAGTGTTCTAGGCAGTAGGCATAGCATGTGCAAAGGCCCTGAGGCAGGAGTGTACTGATGTGTCTGAACAATAGCCAGGCAGCCAGGATGGTGGAGCAGGGAGCCAGGGAGTGTGCTGGAGGTAAGGGCACTGGGTACCTGGCCAGGTCCTCTTGGGCTCGTGGGCCGTGGAGAAGACTCAGGTGTAGACTTTTAAGAGGGACACGAGCCACGGGAGGGCTCTGTGCAGAGGAGAGATGGGACCTGACTCATGTTTTTAAAAAGAGTTTCACTGAGATATAATTCATATATCATAGATCACCCACATAAAGTGCGTAATTCAGCATTTTGGTATATTCACAGATACGTGCAATCAGCTCCACAGTTATGGAACATTCCATCACGTCAAAAAGAAGCCTCACACTCCTTAGCTATTTTCCCCCTCCTCCCCCATCTCGTCTGATTCCTAAGCAACCACTCATCTACGTTCTTGTCTCTATGCGTTGGCCTATTCTGGACATTTCATATAAATGGAATCCTACGATACGTGGTGTTTTGTGACTGGCGTGTTTCACTTCGTGTGATGTTCTCAAGGTCCATTCACGCACGTTGTGGTGTGTGTCGGTACTCCGGACCTCTCTGTGGCTGGGTAATGTTGCGTTGTCTGGATAGTCCACAGTTTGTTGATCCCTTCATCTGCTGACGGACATTTGAGTCGTTCGCCCCTTTGAGCTACTGTGTGTGATGCTGCTGGGAACTTCACACACACGTTTCTGTGTGGACACACTTTGTGTGTCTCGGGTGTGTGTGTCCCTGGGAATGGCTGGCTCATATAGTAACTCTACTTGTAGCCTTTTGGGGGGCTGTCAGACTGTTTGCCAAAGTGGCTGCCCCGTTTTCCACTCACTCACATTTCTTAAAGGATCCTCCTGGCTGCTGTGGGGAGGAAGTATTATGGGCTGGGGAGGACAGACACAGAGACTCAATGTGATATTCCCTATGAGAGATGGGGGTGGCCGGACGGGGAGGGCAGGGGCGCAGGTGAGAAGAGGTCAGAATCTGGGTGTATTTGAGAGATGAGCTGAGCAGATTTGGTGATAGGTCAGATGTGGGATGAGAGGAAGCCGGGTGAGGCAGGGAGAGGGCCATGTATCCTAGGGATGTCCGTGATTTTTGTGAGCGAGCCCCATGGGCAGAAACATCTGTGAGATGGAGAGACAGAAATGGGCAGGGGTGAGCCGGGATCTCTGGGAGAGACTTTGAGAACCAGATGGAGATCTCTTGGGTAGAGAGTTTGGGGCAGAGAGTTTTGCATTCTGGGGGAGCCCCAGCTGTGGTCTGTCCTGGCTCCCATGCCTCTGGGCGGAGGGTGGGGGCCATCCCCTCCCCCAGCTGGGTCCCGCCGAGGCTCAGGCATGCCCGTCCCCCACCCTCTCCACAGCTCTCCATCCACGAGACTGAGGACCCCAACGACAACCGGTACCTGCTGGTGATGAAGGGCGCCCCCGAGCGCATCCTGGACCGCTGCTCCACCATCCTGCTGCAGGGCAAGGAGCAGCCCCTGGACGAGGAGATGAAAGAGGCCTTCCAGAACGCCTACCTGGAGCTCGGCGGCCTGGGCGAGCGTGTGCTGGGTGCGTACCTCGGGTGGGGCTGACTTGGTGGGGGAGCCCTTGAGGGTTTGGAGGGGTGTGAGGCTGTCCGGAGCCTGGCTCAGAATAGGCCCTCCCAGAATGCATCATGAATGAATGAATGAATGAATGAATGAGCGAGTGTGTGTATGAACGAGAGGGGAAGCCATCTTTAGGGGATGAATGTTGACAGACTATGCCCCCGGCTGGGGCTGCCCTGACTGCAGGGACGCTGGTGGCCAAGAGCTGTGGGCGGGGAGGGTGGCCGTCTGAGGCCGGAGCCCTCATGCCCTCACTCCATCTGCCATCAGGTTTCTGCCATTACTACCTGCCCGAGGAGCAGTTCCCCAAGGGCTTTGCCTTCGATTGCGACGACGTGAACTTTACCACGGACAACCTCTGCTTCGTCGGCCTCATGTCCATGATCGACCCGCCCCGGGCGGCTGTCCCCGACGCAGTGGGCAAGTGCCGCAGCGCTGGCATCAAGGTGTGGCCTGGGGCAGCCGGGGAGGTGGAGGCGGGGCCCCCCGGGGGGCTGGCGGTGAGGCTGGACCATCCCCGAACAATGCCCACAGGTCATCATGGTCACGGGTGATCACCCCATCACGGCAAAGGCCATCGCCAAGGGCGTGGGCATCATCTCCGAGGGCAACGAGACAGTGGAGGACATTGCTGCCCGGCTCAACATTCCCGTCAGCCAGGTCAACCCCCGGTGAGGCCCGTCCCCACCCCCAACTCCGGCCTTCCTCCGGGATGGCCTGTCCACCTTCCTTCGGCTCTCAGCACCTGGGTGCCACGCCTCCTCCACATGTGAGGACGGGCAGCGTGGGGAAGGGCTGCATCTGAGCTTCCCTGCTCACGAGCTGTGTGAACCTGGGCAAGTCACTTACACCTCCTGAGCCTCGGTTTCAGAGCCTGGTCCTTCTGCCTCTCCTGTTTGTGGGCTCGGCCTGCCTGGCTGTCTGTCCATGAATCCCCATATGCCCTGACCAGCCCTCTGCTCTTCCCAGGGATGCCAAGGCCTGCGTGATCCATGGCACCGATCTCAAGGACTTCACCTCGGAGCAAATCGATGAGATTCTGCAGAACCACACCGAGATCGTCTTTGCCCGCACGTCCCCCCAGCAGAAGCTCATTATTGTGGAAGGCTGCCAGAGACAGGTGCGCTTGGGCTGAGGCCCCCTCGGAGGACGGGGCTGGGGCTGGGCCTCTGGGCGTCATCCTCACCCCCTCTCCCTGCAGGGAGCCATCGTGGCTGTGACCGGGGATGGTGTGAACGACTCCCCCGCCCTGAAAAAGGCTGACATCGGCGTGGCCATGGGCATTGCTGGCTCAGACGTGTCCAAGCAGGCAGCGGACATGATTCTGCTGGATGACAACTTTGCCTCTATTGTCACGGGTGTGGAGGAGGGTGAGTTGGCCGGGGAGGCCCTGGAGACTGGGGTTCCTGCCGGAGGCCCCAAGAAGGGCAAGAGGAACTGGCCAGGGCTGTGGCGGAATGCATGGTAGGAAGACACCAGAACCCTTCCGAGCCCCAGTGGAGCCTGCAGCTTGTCCTTTCCAGTCTTCCTCTGCCCAGTGGGGTTGGGAGCTCCCTGGGGGCAGGGCTGAGCTGACGCGCTTCTGGGGCCCAGTCTGGCAGGCGAGGCAGACGTAGAAGCATTTTGAAAATGCCTATAAGTGCAACCACGGGGAAGCTGAGGGTCCTTTCGGGAGCCCTGTGGGGGCCCCTCACCCAGCCTGGGGTCAGGGGGGCAAAGGAAGCTTCTAGAGTGGATAGGAATCACCATGTGGAGTCTCAAGGGCCGAGTTGGAACGTTCAGGTAGAGGGGTGCCAGGGGAGGGAGCTGTGGGCAGAGGGACAGAGCGTGCACAGGCAAGGTGTGTGAGGGGGCCCGTGTGTGGGGCCGGACCTGGTGTCTGGGGCCGGCAACACTGAGTCCAGACTGCGGAGCCGACGGGCACCGCCGCCTCCTGATGGGCCTTGATGTGGCCACAGATGGAGCTTGTTCACATTTAATTTTATTCTGATCATCAAAGCAATTCCCGATAATTATAGGAAATATAGACAAGCATTAAGAAGAAAATTGGAATCACCCATAACCTCACCATCCAGAAATAATCACTATTCATGCTGTGGTGCATTTTCTTCCAGTTTCTCTCTCCCGGTTGAAATGTCCCCAGGGTAAAAAAATAATGCATGATAAAAGAGAGCCTTAAGTGACAAATTAAACGCTCTTATCCCTTGCCTCCTTGTCCCAGAAGACATCGTGGTTAATCCTTTCTCCTTCCCCAAGACATCTATGTGTATGCAGTGCACACTCTTATGGACACACCGGTCACACCTTCCAGACATGCACTGGGCTGCTACCTTGTGTCTCTTGCCTGGTGCTGGAGAGAGAGTCTTGAGCAGAGCAGACAGGGTCCCTTCCCTCCAGGAGCTGGGAGGGGCAGCTTTAGACAAGTTAACAAATGAATCATAACATAACAAACATAATTGTAAATTGTGGCAAGTGCTGAGAAGCCAACAAGTGCCATGCGTGATAGATAATAACCATGGTCATTCCCAGATAAGGGTGGGCAAGGCAGGCCTCTCGGAGGTGGGAAAAAAAAAACCCCACAAAGTTTAACTTCCAGTAGGGGAAATTCTAGATATACCGCAGAGCAAAGAGCACAGTGGACCCCCACGTCCCCATCCCCCAGCTCCATCACCACTCATGGCCCATCTTGTTTCATTTCGACATACACCCTGGATTATGTTGAAGCGCATTTCAATCATCATTTCCTCCATGAATACTTTAGGAAGAGACACCAGCAGTTTGTGAAAGGCAGAGGATGCACTGCGGGAATAGGAAAGAGCGGGTCTTACTTTTACACAAAGGTGATCAGACCATTCGTACCACCGTGCAGCCTGCCTTTCTGTTCCACGTGAATGACATTATCTTGTTGCTCATGCCTCTCAGCGCACCCGGGAGGGTGGGAGGCGGTGCTGGCTGGGTTAATCTTTAGCTTCTTTTTTTTTTATTTTAAAGATTTTCTTTATTTATTTGAGAGAGAGAGAGAGAGCACAAGAGGGGGGAGACTCAGAGGGAGAAGCAGGCTCCCCGCCGAGCAGGGAGCCCGATGCGGGACTTGATCCCGGGACTCCAGGATCATGACCTGACACTTAACTGACTGAGCCACCCAGCTGCCCCTAGCTTCTTTTTACTCTATACACACTGGGCTGATTGAGTTCGCATTGAGATATGACATGCGCACAGTAAGCTGGGCAGCTTGATGAATTTTTACACGTGTACATCCACACAACCACCAGACCCCAACTGAGATAAAGGACATTTCCAGCCCCATTAGGGTTTCGTCAGGTTCCCTCCGGCCCTTAGCTCCCCTCCCGGAAATAAACCGTATCCTGACTTTGAGCTCCATACAATAGTTTTGAACCTCATCTAAACGGAGTCATGCGATATGAGTGCTTTTGTGTCTGGCTTTTTTCACTCGACATGACATCTGTGAAATTCATCCGCGGAGTTGGGTGGGCAGTAGCTCGTTCCTTTTTCTTGCCGAGTGGTATTCTGTTGTATGGAAGGACCGTAGTTCATTTATCTACTTCCATGCTGATGGGCATTGGGGTCAGTTCTGGGTTTTGGCGATGGGGGCTAATGCTATGGTGAACCTTCTCGTACTTGCTTTTTGGTGGACATAAACACTCCTAGGAGTAGGATTACCGGGTCAATAGAGTAGGGGGGTGTTTAACTTTAATACAAACTGCCAAATGGTCTTCCCAAGTGGCTATATTCCAAGAATGTTTGAACAGGGTGCCATGGTTGAATGTTTGCGCGGGAAGGTGGACAGGTGGGAGGGTGGATTGGAAAGGACTCGGGGACTGGGCAGGGAAGGGGCGGGGACCAGGGTGCCTGGGATGGGATCTGAGCCTGCCCCTGCCTCAGGCCGCCTGATCTTTGACAACCTGAAGAAGTCCATTGCCTACACCCTGACCAGCAACATCCCTGAGATCACACCCTTCTTGCTGTTTATCATGGCCAACATCCCACTGCCTCTGGGCACCATCACCATCCTCTGTATCGACCTGGGCACTGACATGGTGAGCCCCAGCCACCTTCTGGGGCCTGGGAGGGGAGGGCCCCCCACTTCCTGCTCACATGGCCTCTCCCGCCCAGGTCCCTGCCATCTCATTAGCATACGAGGCTGCAGAGAGTGACATCATGAAGAGACAGCCCAGGAACCCACGTACTGACAAGCTGGTCAATGAGAGGCTCATCAGCATGGCCTATGGGCAGATTGGTGAGGACGGGGGGACCCCACCTGGTTTATGGGTGGATGCCCAGTGCCTGCCCCATAGTGGGTACTCTGGAACCTTGTGTTGGATGAGTGGGCTGAAAGCAGGATTTGGTGCTGGAGGTTTGGGAGGAGTGACTTGCAGAAGGGTAGTGCTCCCCAAGGCAGGGCCAGGACAGGTGGAGGATGGGCCTGGGGGTGCACCTGAGGAGCACATGGGACACCAAGTGGCAGATCAGGGTTGGCGCCAGGCTGGCCACTGCAGAGCCCCCTGCTCAATCCCCCTCCATGGTGGACAAGACAAGATCAGCCCGTGAGCACTCTGAGGGCAGGAGTGACCCCCATCCCGTCCCACCTCCTCCTCACCCTGCTGCTGGGGGTGCCACGTGCAGAGCCTTGGAGGTGCTGAGCTCCCCATTGCTGGGAGTGTCCCAGAAAGCAGAGGCTTCAATGGTGGTGGTCAGAGGCCCGGGGAGATCATTCCTGCATCGGGGAGCCTGTCAGACCAAAACCTGGGGGGTTCCCAGGGTTTTATTTAGGTGGCCTGGGTCAGGTGGGGGAGAGCCTCCAGGTGAGTCCCTTCCCAGAGGCTCCTGTCCCAGGTGGCCCATGGCAGGTGCTCACCACCAGGTGGCGCTCTCAGGTGGCCTGCCGGGAGCCCAGCCTCAGATGAGGCTCTGCAGTGCGTTCTGAGGTAGCCTCCCCACCAGCTCCCAGTGGGAGTCTCACAGGGCCTCCCAGGTGTACTGGGCTGGCTGCTGGCCCCGACCTGAGCCTCTCCTCATCTCCTCCCCCCTCCAGGAATGATCCAGGCTCTCGGCGGCTTCTTTTCCTACTTTGTGATCCTGGCAGAAAATGGCTTCTTGCCCAGCAACCTGGTGGGCATCCGGCTGAACTGGGACGACCGCACCGTCAATGACCTGGAGGACAGTTACGGGCAGCAGTGGGTGAGTGGGTGGGCCCTGCAGCACTTGGGGGGTGTCCCAGTCAGCACCTCTGCCCACAGCAGGCAGGAGCTCCCGTCTGCTGTCCCAGCCATGGGGGGCTGCTTCCTAGGACGGCCCCTCTGCCCCGGGAGCAGCATCGAGACCCCTGCCCGGGGCTTGGGCCTCCTGGCGCCCTTGGCCCAGCCCACCGAGGTGCTCGTGACCTCTGGCCATGCTCTGCCCCACCAGCCACAGAGGGGAGGCCCCATCGGGACAGAGCCCCCACCTGCCCTGGGGCTGGTGCAGGGGGCACAGACCAGGGGTGGGGGGGCACGTGGGTCCCGGGCTGGGGCTGACTGCCGCCCTGCACGCTTGTCATCGCTCCTGCAGACGTACGAGCAGAGGAAAGTGGTGGAGTTCACGTGCCACACGGCCTTCTTCGTGAGCATCGTGGTCGTCCAGTGGGCCGATTTGATCATCTGCAAGACCCGGAGGAACTCGGTCTTCCAGCAGGGCATGAAGTGAGGGCCGGCGGCACGAGGCTCTGTTCTGTCCCATCCGTGTGTCTGTCTTTACCCCTGAGTGATTTCCTCTCAAGTGGTCACATCTGTCGTGGATTCTCTCCATCTGTCCCTCCGTGTGTATTGGGGGGGTGAGGGTGTCACTTGGGGTCCCCCTTCCACACCTGTCTGTGTGTTGCTGTCTCTGTTGGTCTGCCTTTCTTCTGTTGCCATCTCTCTGTCTCCCTGTTCGTCGCTCTGTCCGTGTGAGCCCGGGGCTGTCTGTCTGTCTCCGTCCACCTCTGGCTGTGCCTGTCCCTGGGGGGCTGGGGGCCGGGTCATGTCCAGCCTTGCCTGTGCCTCCAGGAACAAGATCCTGATCTTCGGGCTATTTGAGGAGACGGCGCTCGCCGCCTTCCTGTCCTACTGCCCTGGGATGGACGTGGCCCTCCGCATGTACCCTCTCAAGTGAGTGCCCCTCGCCCTCCCCGCCGCCTGCCCCAGGATCCTCCGACGAGCCTTCCCTGTGGGACATCCTCACAGACCCCACGTGGATCTCAAGCCCCACCTCTCCTGCTGTCTCTTTGGGGACCCCCCCATCACAGTCCCTGTTCTTTTTTTTTTTTTTTCCTCAAAGATTTTATTATCTTTAAGTAACCTCTGCACCCAGTGTGGGGCTCAGACTCACAACCCTGAGATCCAGAGCCGCCTGCTCCACCGACTGAGCCGGCCAGGCGCCCCACGGTCTCTGTTTTGATGCCCCTGAGCCCTCCCCCGTGGACATCCTCACAGAGGGGCACTCAGCGGGCCCCAGCCCGCAGCCCCGACCAGAGGGCAAGGGAGAATCCACCCCAGGGTGGCCCTCCTGTTCTCCAGACTCAGCCTCTCTGTCCCCCGGGACGACCCCTCACCGACGCCCTCCTGCTCTCCCATCTCTGCAGGCCCAGCTGGTGGTTCTGTGCCTTCCCCTACAGTTTCCTCATCTTCGTCTACGACGAGATCCGCAAACTCATCCTGCGCAGGAACCCGGGGGGTGAGGGGGCTCACCGGGTGGAGGGCGAGGCTGGGGGGCAGGGGCGCAGGTGGAGGGGTGGGGGGGCGGAGCACTGTGCTGACCTCTCTGTCTCCCCCACATCCCTCCCTCTCCCTTCCGGTTTCTCTGGTCCCCCTCCTCTCTGTCTCTGTCTCTGTCTCTGTCCTATGCCCTTCTCCATGTCTCTCTCTCTTTCTTTGTCTCCAGGTTGGGTGGAGAAGGAAACCTACTACTGACCTCACCCCCCCACATCGCCCGTCTCTTCCCTGCCCCCCAAGCCCAGGACAGCCCCCAC
>NC_138384.1:42038703-42057725 GCF_054177405.1 Leptonychotes weddellii
GCTTTCTGGCCCCAGGGATGGGAGCGGGTGGTGTCCCTGGTGCTGGATCCCGTGGCCGGGTGATCCACATAACCCCAGGAGCCATGGAATCACGGAGTCACCGAGTCATGGGGTTTTAGACCCAACCGAGGTTACAGCGAGAGCAGCTTCAAATAACCAGGCAGGGGGATTATGGGGTCAGAACAGGGGAGAGGAAGGGGGTCAGACTGAGAATCCTCTCCTATTGGAGGAGGAAGGGGAAAGGGGGGACAATGCGGGTGACAACGATGATGGTGATGATGGTGATTCACTGAGTGCCCACTCTGTGCTCTGCCCTCTCGTGCTTCAGCTCATTCATTCCTTACAAGGTGTGAGGCACAAAGAGGGAAAGTGACCTGCTCAAGGCCACACAGCTGAGAGGTGACAAATCTGGGATCTGAACCTCAGCTGTGCAACCTCTTAAGTACTGTGCTATTCTCTCGCTCTTTTTACTGAGATAAACTTTCAAGTGAAGTCCAAAAACCTTAAAATGACATCGCGGGGTGCCTGGGTGGCTCAGTCGGTCAAGCATCGGACTCTTGATCTCAGCTCAGGTCTTTATCTCGGGGTCAAGAGTTTGAGCCCTGCACTGAGCTCCACTCTGGGCATGGAGCCTGCTTAAAAAATTTTTTTTTTACATTGCATAACTACCACCCAGATCAAGGTACAGAACATTTCCCCCAGAAAGTTCCAGAAAGTTCCTTCGTGCCCCTCTCCAGTCAGCGCCCCTCCCCCACCAGAGGCTGCTCGGATTTCTGTCATCCTTTACTTGCACCTGTTCTTGGACTTGGTATAAATGAAATCTTACAAGCATGTTGTCTCGGGTGTCTGGCATCTGGTCCTCGGCACACCTGTGAAAGTCACCCGCGTTGTCCCGGGTATCGGTTGTTTTGGGAGCTGCTAGAAATAGGACCATTCTAACAGTGTCTCGTGACGACATGTGTGCATCTCTGTTGGGCTCATGCTTAGGAGAGGGACTGCTGATCGTGGCACAGACTATGTTTAGCTTTAGTAGAAAGAGCCACACTCTTTCCAGAGCTCTGGGGTCATTCTGCATTCCCACCCGGTATCGTTAATCTTTGACTTCCAACATCCTGCGTGGGCTGCAGTACCCCTTGGCTTGAGGCCGACTTCCTGACCGAGCCCAGAGAGTCAGTGAGTGTGAGTGTGTGCACACGTCCTCCGCACCTGACAATTACATTGACCCACGTTAGCGCACAATGGTCTTTTTCGGAAAAGCGAAAAGCCTCCTTTGGGTTTCTTTCATTTAGTGAAAACGGGTGCTAATGTAGGTCTTTCGTAAAAGCGAAGTGGCATCGCATGAACTTCTGGAAAGTGGGGAATACTCTTCACTTTACACCATTTTGGCTTACGAAAGGTTTCACAGGAACGCCCCGTTTGGCATAGTTGGGGCAACCTGTCCTCACATAGACAGCTGAGGCCCAGGTCAGGGACTTCCTTGAAGTCACACAGCAGGGATATAAGCCTGGTTTCTGACTGTCTGTGCTGAGGTCCTCCTAAGTTCCCAGCTCCACTTCCTCCGGGGATCCAAGAGGCAGGAAGGAGGCCTCAGACTGGAGGGAGCACAGGGCCAGGGCCCATCTCCCACAGTCTTTTCAGGGGCCCCCTTATCTCCCACCATCCCCCTAATTCAGGACCCACCTGCCTTAGGTGCCCTCTCCCTGCCATCTCCCACCATCCCCCTGCCTCAAGGACCCTCCCATCTCTCCCACAATCCCTTTTTCAAGGGGCTCCTCTCCCGCATTACCCCTGTGCCAAGGCCCCATCTCCTGAAGTCCCCTGATTCAAAGCCCCCCACACCCCACTCAGAGGGCCGCCCCCCCGCAATATCCTTGCTCTGGACACCACTGTCCAGAGCCCACACTGCTCGACACCTCCTATAAAGAAACCCAACCGGCTCTCCCAACAAAAGCCAAACCCAAATTCCTCAAGGTTGGCTGTGGGAGGAGGCCTCCCACTCTCTGCTCCCCAAGATTCATCTCCCTCTCGGGGCCTCTTCTGCTCACCTCTGCTGCCCCCCTCGCTTTGAACTCAGCTGCTGCTCCCCCATTAACGCTCTGGGCTAATTGTGCACTCACAGTCCTCCTTTGATTTCCTGAAACTAGCTAGACCCAAGTGGGAAGCCTGAACAAGCTTCTACTAAAGGCCAGGGGCTGACAAAGGGGAAATAAACAGTAACAAGCCAATCTGATCTTCAAAGTATGGCTCATTTAGCTTCAGCTTGGGACCTTCCCCACACAGGGGGCCTCCCTGCCTACTGCTCTACCAGCCCCTTTGGCAGGGGCTGTCTCCCCCACCCCATGGGAATGCCCTCCAGCAGGCCTCAAAGCCCAAACCAAAAGGGAGGGGAGTCTCAGAAGACAGCTGGGGTTAAGAGTCACCTGGATATTCTACCTGGGTACTCTTCAGTCCCACCCAGCCCTGAAACTCCAGTCCATATAAGGGAGCCCAGGCTTCCTGATAGATTCCTTGAGGCTCTTCTGGTGCACCCCTTTAGAACTCTGGCCACTTACCCACAACTCACTCAGGGGCAGGGGTGAAAACTGAGAGGGAGCCATGACTGTGGGAACTAGGGAAAAGAAAGGCCCGTGGCTCTGACACCAGCCACGCCTTGGGACATCCAAGGGGCCAGCAGCTCCTAATGTTACTGTTAAATTTAGGAAGGCAAGGGGCACCTGGCTGGCTCAGTTGGCAGAACATGGGACTCCTGATCTCAGGGCTGTGAGTTCGAGCCCCACATTGGGTATGCAGATTACTTAAAATAATTTTTTTAGAAGGTTTAACTCTAGATATAATCAAAACATTCATGATATTATGGTGGCAATAATATCGACTACCATTTATTGAAGAGTATCAAGTATCAAGACTCTTCTGAGCACTGTACGTGGACCATTTAACCGAATCATCATTACCCCATGAGTGAGTGTGGTACAATCAGGATATCCACAGTCCCGATGAGGACACTGAGGTTCGGGGAGGTCATCACAGCCTAGATTTTCATCTCTGACTCCAGAATCCCGGCTCTTTCAGTTATAACAACTCCCTCTTTCAAAAATTCTCAAACCTGGGGGCACCTGGGTGGCCCAGGCAGTTAAGCATCTGATTCTTGATTTCGGCTCAGGTCATGATCTCCGGGTCCTGAGCTGGAGCCCCACATTGGGCTCTGCACTGGGCGTGGAGCCTGCTTGAGATTCTCTCTCTCCCTCGGCCCTTCCCCGCCCTCAATAAATAAAAAAATAAATTAATAATTAATTAATTCTCAACCCTTTCCCAACTCCCCTCTTCCTATCTGAGGGGAGAGGGGTATCCTAAGGTCCCTAGTCCTAACTCATCCATCCCTGGGAGCTCAAGGTCTGTGGGGGGAGCTTTGCTCTCCACCTCGGATACCCCCTCCAGCATTCATAGACCTCTCACTAGCCTCTGCCCCCGGGGAAGGAATAGATTCCCACCAATTATCTAGTCTCGCCATTCAAAACGCGGTCCATGAACCAGTAGAATCAGCACTACCTCGGAACCGCAGGAAATGTAGATAAATGGGCCCCACCCCAAATCTGCAGAGTCAGAACATCTGAGTGTTTTATCAAGGCTTCTAGGTGTTTTTTATGCACCCTAGAGTCAGGACGACAGTTCTCCACGAGCCACATTGTACCCCGCAGGGGAGGGAGTACACGACGCCTGCTTCCGCCTTTAGATCTGCCATGACACCCCCACTCCTGACGACCCACGCTCCCCGACGCCGCACGCCCCGCTTCTGAAACTACAATTCCCACAATACCCAGAGGCGCTTAGCGTTGTTTTACGCGACTGCGTCTCCCAAGGTGTTTTCGCGAGCCAGACCCTCCCTAACATCAGGAGGACTACAACTCCCACAGTGCTCGGCGGCACAACCCCCGCCCCCGGCGGCTCCCGAACGGCGCCACGTCGGCTCCGCTGGGTGGGGCCGGGCTCGGACGGGGCCGCCGGGGTCTGCAGGGGCCCGGGCTCGTTACAGCGGTTCTACCCCTCGGGACGCAGACATGGCGGCCGAGAAGGACGAGCAGAAGGATGCCGAGCCGGAAGGGCTGAGCGCCACGTGAGCAAGCCGGCTCTAGCCGACCCTCCCCCCCACGCCCCGGACCGTAACCCGGGAGCCCTGGCCCTCCGCCGCCTCCTCCCTCGGGGCCCGGGAATCCGGGCCCCGGACCGTAACCCGGGAGCCCTGGCCCTCCGCCCCCTCCTCCCTCGGGGCCCGGGAATCCGGGCCCCAGACACTAGAGTCTGGGCTCCTGCTCTCCAATTCGAGGACTCTGCAGCCTGGACCCTCCGCCCCCTCCTCCTCTGGGATTCAGGAGTCTTGGACCCTTCCCCCCGCCCCCAGGGCCCCAGAGTCCAGCCCCCTTCGGCCCCCCTTCTTGCTCGGGGGTTGGGGGGGCTCCGGGCTCCACCCCGGTCCACCGCTAACCCGGGGCCGCCCGCCAGGACCCTGCTGCCGAAACTGATCCCGTCCGGCGCGGGCCGGGAGTGGCTGGAGCGGCGCCGCGCGACCATCCGGCCCTGGGGCTCCTTTGTGGACCAGCGGCGCTTCTCGCGGCCCCGCAACCTGGGCGAGTTGTGCCAGCGCCTCGTACGCAACGTGGAGTACTACCAGAGCAACTATGTGTTCGTGTTCCTGGGCCTCATCCTGTACTGTGTGTGAGTGCCTCGCCCGCTCCGCACTCACCCCCACCGGCCAGGCCGCGTCCCCACCGGAGAGCCCTGCCCCCACTGGTCGGCCCCGCCCCCACGGGACAGCTCGGCCAGAGCTTTTCACCCAAGGCCCCAGACCCTCCTGCTCCCTCAGCCTGGCCGGGACACAGCGGGACCAGATGTGACCTGGTCTCGCACGGCCTCAGGGACAGAGCCTGCTGTCCACCGGTGTAGGTGGTCAGGGACCCGCTGGCTGGCTCATTCCCAGCTGCCTGACCGGCGCCTCCCTACCCTTTTCCAGGGTGACGTCCCCCATGCTGCTGGTGGCTCTGGCTGTCTTTTTTGGCGCCTGTTACATCCTCTATCTGCGCACGCTGCAGTCCAAGTTTGTGCTTTTTGGTGAGAAATCCCCTGTCCAGACGGTTCCCTGAGCCTTCAGATCCTGGTCTTGGAACACAAGCCTTAGACCCCAAACCCAAGGGTCTGCCCAAGCGTAGAGTTACACTAGTTCCCCCTAACTCGATCCATTAAAATCTCAGACACACCAGATGCCCACACCCAGTCTCGGACCCCCCAGCTGGTATTTCTCAAAGCTGGAGATACCCCAGAGCCTCCTCTTCACCTGGCTCCTGTCCTTTAAACCTGCTTTTCCTCGCGTCCATCCTCCCTCACCTCTCTGCAGAAAGCATCAGCGGCAGGTACCCATATTGGACACCAGGTGGCGACCTTACGCTGGCCTAGATCTGTGTCCCTGTCCTTTCCCGCTTCGTGGGGCGGGGCCAGAAAGATCTTGAGACTGTTCCAAGAGGGAAGCTGAGGTTTGTAGCTCCCGAGGTCCCAGACTGGCCCTGGGCACCACCGGGAAGAAAGGGGCGCCTGAGTCTCCACCCAGGGGAAGCTCAAGGTTCAGAGTGGCCATACGGGCTGGGATCAAACGGAGGAGGACCTAAGTCAGAGTCTTTCAGAGGCTTCTTCGTTCTGTCCGTGACCCTGGTGGGCTGGCACCTGAGGGGCATGTCAGGCAGGCACAGGGCGTGGAGGGAGCGCCTGGAGCAAAGCCACCAGGGCATGTAGACCCGGTCCTCCCGTCTGCCCCAAGAAGCCGGAAATCTTAAATTATTATGTGCAATCACTCAGTTAATCCAGCAGCCACAAATCAGATTCTTGGGGAACATTGTGCAGACTCCAGAACACATCCACAGATCAGATTTGGCCTTTGGGTGACCAGTTTGAGACTCCTGGTCTATGTGAGTGCAGATGGGAGCAGGAGAGCCGTGGTCTGGGGGAGTGGGAGGCGGGGAGCTTCCTAGCAGAAGTGGGGCTGAAGAGCAGTGAGCATGGTTGTGTGTGGCGGGGGGGGGGTTGCAGTAAGGAAGGTGTGCTCTGTTCAGGTGGGAACATCAGAGAAATGGGTGAGGCCAGGGCTTAGGGGGCCTTGGCATGAGGAGTTGGGACGCTCCTGAGGCTCCCGGAGCTTGTGACACTGGACTGGCGCTGGGGCATCAGGGGTTCCTCGGGGAGAGGGCTTGCGTGTTGGAACTGCCCCAGCGCTGTCTGCCCCCCAGGCCGAGAGGTAACCCCAGCCCATCAGTATGCTCTGGCCGGGGGCGTCTCCTTTCCCTTCTTCTGGCTGGCCGGTGCCGGTTCTGCCGTCTTCTGGGTCCTGGGTGAGTACAGGCTCCGGGTGGCTGGGCTGGGCGGTGGGGAGCAGGTGAGGGAGCGAGGCCCTGAGCCGCCCATCTTCCTGCAGGAGCCACCCTCGTGGTCATTGGCTCCCACGCCGCCTTCCACCAGACCGAGGCTGTGGACGGGGAAGAGCTGCAGATGGAGCCTGTGTGAGGTGCATGCGGACCTGCGGGCCTCCCGAGTCAGCTGCCTCGGCCCTGTTCGCCCCTGCGCCGCACGGCCCCGCGGTCCTGGCCAAAGGCCTCCTTCCTGTCCCAAGCCCGGGGAGGGATTCCAGCTGTGGAAATAAAACTGTTAACAGTTGTCATTCAGCAGATCTCTCCCAGGGTCTTCTGTGGGCCTGGGCACGGGGCGTGGGGGGACTGCAGAGACCAAGATAGAGGGGTCCTCTGGATGGGGGGGGGTTCAATAAGCAAGATAAATCACTAAAAAGGAGAGGATGGGGCGCCTGGGTGGCTCAGTCGGTTAAAGGCCTGACTCTTGATCTCAGCTCTGGTCTTGATCTCAGGGTTGTGAGTTCAAAGCCTGGGTTGGGCTCCACACTGGGCGTGGAGCCTACTTTAAATTAATTAATTAATTAATTAAAAAGATATGATAGGATGGCAAATGGTGGTAAGTTCTGGGGGGGCGAGTGAGCCAGGGGTACCCCAGACCACCCCCTACGTTCAGTGATTTGCTAGAAGACCTCGGTGTATAGTTGGACCTACAGCTGTAATTCATCAGGAAAGGCTACAAAGCAAAATCAGGGAAGGGAAAAGGCACATGGGGCAAAGTCAAGAGAAAGCCAGGTGCAGGCTTCCCAGGGGCCTCCCACACGCTGTGCTCCATTCCTCCAGCAGGTATGGGTGTCTGCCAGGGAGGCTCACGAGGGACCCGGTGCCCGGGCTCTCTGCTGGGAGGTGGCCCCGTAAGCACCCTCGGTCTAGCATGTAGGGAAATTCCAGACGCCCCGAAAGGAAGGCAGGTGTTTGGCATAAACAATATCATTTGCACAAACAGTGTAGCCACAGTGAGTCATTCTTATCGAGGACACATCGGGGAGAGGCCTTCTGGAATCCAAGCTCCCAGACACCGGCTGAGGGCCAACTATGTCAGCAGCCCTCTCTAAGGATGGCCTACTATGTTAACTCTCCTGCATAGAGAAGGTTCTGGAACTGAGGTCCAGGTGAAGGAAGGCCTCCCTGAGGCCCTGCCACTGAGCAAAGGAGCAGCTGCAGATCCTTAGGAGGAAAATGTTCTGGTCAAAGGCCGGGAAGCGGCAGCGTGCCTGGGGTGGGGGGTGAGGGCGCAGCGAGGAGGCCCCTGCGGCTGGAGAGGACTCGCGGGGGGACGTGGAGGACGGGCAGGCTTCTGTGAGGGCTTTGGTTCTTCCCTGAGTGACGTGGGAGTGACGGAACCCGCTTCTCACTATAACGTGCAGAGTCTGCTGTGCGGGAGTGCTGTCAACCGAGGAACACGCCTGACAGGGAGAACACTGGACAGATGCGACAACAAAGCAGGGCACCGGGCTCTGAGCAGCCGCTCCAGAGGGGGCTGATCTGGGAGTGCTCTCTGAGGAGGCGACATTTCCGTGAGCCTGGAGGGACACGGAGGCAGCCACAGGCAGAGCGGTGGGTGCGGTGGCCTAAGCCGGGCCACAGCGCCAAGACCTTGCAATGCAGTCCCCTAGCCTCTCCGACCTCGCGGGTCATCACCAAAACTCACCCGCTCACCGATCATCGAGCAGGCGCTTTAGTGAGTGCCCACAGAGTACTCAGCATTGTTCTGGAATCCTTCTGCCTCGTGTGGCGGCTGAGCCCTTGCAACATGGCTGGCCCGAACCGAGATGTGCCGTGAGTGCAAAATCCACAGCAGGTTTCAAAGACTTAGTGGGAAAGGGTGTAATGTCTTACTAATAATTTTCTATGCTGGTTATATGTTGGAAGGGTAGTATGTTGGATTTACTGGGTAAGTTTATTATTATTTTTTAAAGACTTTTTTTTTTTCAAGATTTTATTAATTAGGGAGAGCATGGAGGGAGAGGGAGAAGCAGGTTCCCGCTGAGCAGGGAGCCCGACGTAGGACTCGATCCCGGGACCCTGAGATCATGACCTGAGCCGAAGGCAGACACCCAACCGACTGAGCCACCCAGGCGCCCCTATTTATTTATTTGGGGGGAAAGGGGGAGAGAATCTCTAGCAGGCTCCCTGCTGAGTGAGGAGCTCCCAACCCCGAGATCATGACCTGAGCTGAAATCAAGAGTTGGACGCTTAATGGACTGAGCCATCCAGGTGCCCTGTAGGTAAAATTTATTATTTCCACTTTTTTTTTTAAGATTTCATTTATTTATTTGACAGAAAGCACAAGCAAGGGGTGGGGGAGAGGAAGAGGGAGAAGCAGACTCCCCGCTGAGCAGGGAGCCCGATGCGGGGCTTGATCTCAGGACCCCGGGATCATGACCTGAGCCGAAGGCAGACGGTTAACCGACTGAGCCACCCAGACGCCCCTATTCTGTCCACTTTCTCCTTCACTTTTTAAAATGTGATTAGGTAGAAAATATAAAGTGACATCTGTGCCTCGTACCCTGAAGTCTACTGGACACGCTGGATGGCACGCTGGACAAACAGTAGCCCCGCAAACAGATGGGCCCCTGCCCTCTCGGGGGTCACATTCAGTGGGAGAGGCGCGAGCAATACACGAACCAAACACCCAGCAAACAGGAAATTCAGAAAGTGATAAGCTTGTGAAGCCAATAAAATGGGACTGGGAGAGACTAGAGAGTCGTGGAAGGAGAAGGCTCACTCAGCGTGGTGAGGCAGGGCCTTGCTGGGACGAGGAGGAGATTGCTCCTTGGGGGTCTGGGGGAAGAGTATTCCAGCCATCGAGAACAGCAAGTGCAAAGGCCCTGGGGTGGGACCTGCTCAGTGACAAGGCAGCGCTTGTGGCTGGGTGAAGGGAGGGAAGGAAACAGCTGTAGATGATGGTGGGGAGGATGTTGGAACCAGATCACACAGGACCTGCAAGCCATTGAGAAGGTCTTTGGATTTTAGCTTAAGGTAATGTGGACTGTGGAATGGTTTTGACCAGTGCGGGGGCAGGGCCGGGTGTGAATTTTAGAAATCTCCCTTTAGGATTGTGTGTGGGGATGGGCTAGAGGGAACGGGGCCAGGGAGGATGAGGCAGGGACATAGAAGATAAATTCAGGACAAGGAGCTTAGTGACTGATGTGCATGGGAACTGAGTGGGAGGGAGCAGGCAAGGATGAGCCCCGGGCTTCCGTTTCCAGCAAGACTGGAAGACCAGGGGGCCTGGGGGGCTGGGTCCACATTGGTCCCAGTCACCAGGGGCGCGCTTCCAGTGGCTTCCACCAGAGGGCGGAAAAGTGCTTCCTGTGGACCTTCTCCAGGGAGGGCGCCAGAGCCGGACTTGTGGGAGAGAAAACCTGGGAGCCCCAGGCCCAGGTAGGCCCCTGGGTCTACAACAAGGCCAGGCTCCCAGTCCCACTTCTGGGGTAGTAGAAGGCGTTTTGTCAGCCGATGGAGATGCCGGTGCTCCTGGGGGAGACAGTCTTCGTGCCCACACGGTGGGCGGTCACTACGTCCAGTTTACACTGCCGAGCTGGGAAGGAATGCGGTCAGGCTGCCTTGTTCGGAGGTGACAAGGCCAGGGGCCCAAGGACCAGGACTGAGATCACTGAGGCAAGTGGTCGGCAGCCTGGGGCTGGGGGGTGATGGTGGGGGATAGAGAGACTCAGTCCAGAGGCCTAATCTGGGAGTGACTGACTACAGGTCCCTGATTCTGATGCTGGGTTATTGAGATGCCTCAGACCAGAGTTTCTATGGGGGTGGTCAAGACTGGAGGCCCATTCCCTGTGCACCCCTCCTGAATGACCCTGGGTTGCGAGGTTGTTGTGACACCAAGGGCTTGGTGTCTCATCAAGGGGACAAAGGTCTGGTCGTCTATTTTGGTGACAGATCCTGCGAGTCCAGTTGGCTGGTTGGGAGTGACAAATTGAGAGTCTGGTTGTCGACTTCGTTATTAAAGAGCCTGTGGGTCCAGGTTTGGCATGACAGGGACAAGGGATCTAGTTGTCTAGTGCAGGGACACCTGGGTGGCTCAGTCGGTTAAGTATCCAACTCTTGATTTTGGCTCAGGTCATGATCTCAGGGCCCCCATGTTGGGCTCCATGCTCAGTGGGGAGTCTGCTTAAGATTCTCCCTCTCCTTCTGCCACTCCCGCCACTCATGCTCGCTCAACTGTCTCTCTCTCTCTCAAATAAATAAATCTTTTTTATTTTTTTTTAAAGATTTTATTTATTTATTTGACAGAGAGAGCACAAGTAGGCAGAGTGGCAGGCAGAGGGAGAGGGAGAAGCAGGCTCTCCACTGAGCAGGGAGCCTGATACAGGGCTTGATCCCAGGACCCCAGGACCCCAGGATCATGACCCGAGCCAAAGGCAGATGCCCAACCGACTGAGCCACCCAGGCGCCCCAGTAAATCTTTAAAAAAAAAAAAAAAGTGCAGAGTGACAGAGCCAGGGAGTGCCTATACCTCATTTTAGGTGTCGGGGCATCTGGTTGTCTTATTTGGGGTGCCAGTTTCTAGTTTGGGGTAATAGAAATTGATCTGTTATCAGCTTTGAGGTGACAGAGACGGGTGGTCATTTGTCCAGCTTCAGGTGATAGAAAAGGGGTGTGCGTATCTAGGTGGCAAATTTGGGGGCATGACCCTGGGAATCTAGGACCCTGGTTTGGGACGACAAGGTAGAGTGTCCCCTGGCTGGAGACGACCTCAGGGGGGTATGTTGTCTCCTTGATGCAGCAAACACAGGCCACGCCATCTAGTGTGGGGTAGCGGGACCTGCTGTGTGACTTGGGACAACAGAGATTGAGGGGTCTCACTGGCTAGTGTGAGGTGACAGTGATTGGGGAGTTGCATTTTTTAGTTTGGGGGAATGTCTGCTTGTGTAGTTTGGGTTAGGAACAAACACAATGGGTCTAGTTCTCAAATTGTAAGTGACAGATTAGGGACTCTCTTGTCTGGTTGGGAGAGGCCGGGACTGGAGTTGTTCTCGCTGTCAGAGATGGGGGGGCCTTGTCAAGGTTGGGGTGATGGCTGGGATTCTAAGGTCAAGTTTGGGGAGACATGGTATCTAGTTGCTAGGACTCCAACCTTTTAAGGTTTGATATGCCAGGTTGAGCATTCAGTGACTAGTTTGGAGCAAGAGAAATCGGGGGTCTGGTGGATTCCATCGGGGTGTCTGAGGCTTGTGGTCATCTCATTTGGGGTGTCGGATGCACAGGCCGATTGTCCAGTTCAGGGTTATAGAGATCAAAGGACTGGTTGTTTAGGTGATGACAGTGGGGTTTGGGGCTTTGGTTTGGGGTAAGAGACATTGGGGGGCCACTTGACTAGTTTGAGGCAGCAGACACTCTCGTTGCCTAGTTGGGGTGTCAGACTGACTAGGGTCTATTGTTTGGCTTGGGAGGCAGAGATTAGGGACGTGGTTGTCATGATTGGGATTTCAGAGGACTGTGAAGTTTCTTTCTAATGGGGAGGCCAGACACTGGAGACCCAGATGTCCAGTTTTGGACATAAGAAGTGGGGGTTCAGGGGTGCCTGGGTGGCTCAGTTGGTTGAGCGTCTGACTCTTGATTTCAGCTCAGGTCATGATCTCAAGGTCATGAGATCAAGCCCCTCATTGGGCTCTGTGCTCAGTGAGGAGTCTGCTTGAGATTCTCTCTCTCCCTCTGCCCCTCCCCTTGCTCATGCGCTCTCTCTCTAAATAAATAAATAAAATATATTTTTAAAGATTTTATTTATTTGAGAGAGAGAGAGAGAGAGGGGGAAGGGACAGAGGAAGAAGAGGACAGAGAAGAGCCTGCTGTAGAGCTCCATCCCGGGACCGGAGACCATGATCTGAGCCAAAGGCAGACACTTAACTGAATGAGCCACCAAGGTGCCCCTAAATAAATAAAATCTTTAAAAAAATAAGTGGGGGCTTATTTGTCTAGATTGGGGTGGCAGAGACTAGGATTCTGGGATTCAGGACCTGCCTTGGAGTGACAGAGACCAGGAATTTAGTTGTCTAGTTTGGGATGACAGAGATTAGGGATCAGTTGTGCATTTTGGGATGAAACGACAAGGATTCTAGGGTCTAGTTTAGGGTGATGTAGAATGGGAGTTTGCATGTCTAGTTTGGCGTGAGTGGAATGAGGGGTCTGCTTGTCCAGTTTCGGGCAGCAGATGAGTCTGATGGACAAGAGGAAGGCTAGAGGGGCTTTGGGTCCCTGCTCTAGTTTGAGGTGATAACTTCGTGCACCTACTTGCTCAGTGTGGAATAACAGAGCCTAGAGGTGCTGTTGCCTTGTTTGGGGGTGCAGAGTCTGAGGGTCAGGTGTCTGGTACGGTGGGACAGAGAATAGGTTCCGGGCATATTTGACAGAGACTGAAGGCTTGGTTGTTGTGGGGAAGAAACCGGGTCCCAGGGACCATTTGGGTTGACAGACTCTGGAAATCTGGCTGCCTAGTTTTGTGGGACAGAGATTAGGGTCCGTAAGGATATTTGGGATAACAGACTGGGGTCTGGTTGTCTAGTGTTGAGTGACAAACTGGAGGTACTAAGGAGCATTTGGGGCACAGAGACTGGAGGTTTGTTGTCTAGTTTTATAGGACAGAGACTGGGGTCCCAGGGTGTTTTGGGGTGACAGAGAATGGGGGTCTGGTTGTCTAGTTTGCTGGGATAATGACTGAGATCTCAGAGTATATTTGGGTGGCAGAGATTGAGGTCTGATTGTCTAGTTTTATGGGACTGAAGGTGATGTCTCCAGGATATTTTGGGGTGACAAACCAGTTAAGACTGGAGGTTTGGTTGTATACTCGGGGAGGGGGGAGACGTGCTCAGCTTGCTAACTTGTGAAGACAGTTGGAGTGACAGACTTTATTCCCCCATTGTCACATTTGGGGTGACAGAGACTGTAGGTCTAGTTGTCTGGATAGGGTGACAAACTGTGGTCTTATTTTCTAGTTTAGGGTGACAGTGACTGAGGCCCTATTGTCCAGTGTGGATTGACAGTGATGCGGGTTCGGTTGTCCAGTTGGGGAGATGGAGACTGGGATCAGTCATCTAGGTTGGGGCAATGAGACCAGATGTTGAGGGCCCTGCTTTGGGGTGACATCCATGGGGGATTCAGTCTCTCAGTTCCAGGTGACAGAGACTGCCTGTCCCTGGGTCTGGGGCCAATTTGTGTGAACAGCAGTTCAGTTTAGGTTCAGAGACTGAGCCAGGCATCTAGCTTGGGGTGAAGAGTTGGAGTTCCCATGATCTATCTGGGGATGATGTGATGATGGGACGGGGTAACAGAAACTGAGTAGTTTGAAGGAGTTGAGATGGGGGTCAGCTTGTCTCCTATGGATGACAGAGAGTAGGGGTGCCTTGTTGGGGGTCTCAGAGACTGGTATCTACTTTGGGGTGACAGACTAAGCTCAGTTGTCTAGCCTGGAGAAGCAGAGTGGGGATCTGATGGCCTGATTTGGGCTGATGCTTGGTGTTACGGACACTGTTTCCATACCAAGGGTCTGGTGCTGTTTGGGGCGGTATGATGGGTGTGGGAGCCCCATTTCATATGACAGGGATTAGGGTCCAGGGCCTGGTGTGGGGCATTAGGCCAGGAGTCCAGCTGTGTGGCACGTGGCTACACGGGAGACCGCTGACTGGCTTGGGGCAGAGAGTGGAGGTGTGGCTGGGGGTGCGCAGACTCGGGGGAGCCCTTCATGTTTGTGGTGGCAGGGACTGTCATTCTGGCTTCTAGTTTGGGGTGCAGAGCCCAGCGCCCTAGAACCTTCCAAATGCAGCCGAGTCTGAGAACGCTTGATGCCTGAGTGCCCCTGTGGTGACTGAGCCAGGGGTTTCCTGCACCCAGGTGTGGGGGTTGCGGGATACAGGTGGACCTCGGAGTGGGCGTGGCTACGGGTGTGGAGCCCTGCTTAGGGGTTCCTGGAGCTGGGCGTTGGGCATTTGGAACTGGGGAGCCAGGGGGTCAGGACCCCAAGACCCAGCATCCACTGGAGGGTCCCTTATTGGGTTTGGGGATGTCGGTGGCACAAAGAATCAATGGCTCTCAAGGCTGGGGGCACCTCCACACATGAGTGCGAAGGTGACAGGCCCTGGGGTAGAGGTAGCCAATGTAAGCTGAGGATGGGGCCTGAGTGCTAGGCTGAGGGGTCTCTGAGGCCAGGGCACAGTGGGCTGTGGGGCTTTCTGGCTGGGGGATGGGAGGGGCTTGGCTGTCTTAATGAGACACAGCAGGGTCCCCAGGGTCAAAATTCAGTTCAGGGGGCAAATGGTTATGGCGGTTGAGATTCATTATTGCGGGTAAGGAAAATGGGGGACCCAGATCCCTCCTGTGGGGAGATGGGATGCTGGGTTTCAGATACTGAATTTGGGGTGACCAGAGTCCTTCCTACCAAGTTCTGGGTGTTTGTGAGCCCACGTTCCTGATTTGGGGTGCTAAAGCCAGGCTCTGGATCTGTGATAGTGCGGGCTCGCACAGGGACTTTGGGCGGCTCCTGAGGCTTGCCTTGGCAATGACCATGGGGCCTAGCTGCCTAGACCAGAAGGGACTGCCCGCCTGTGGGGCTTTGCCTGTCAAGATTGGGGTGAGTGAGTCTGGAGACTCAGTGGTCCAATAGACAATGACTGGTTTGGGGGTAGCTAAGAAGCCATTCAGATGCCTAGTTTAGGGGTGCCTACTATAGGCTGCCCAGATATTGAGATGACCAACTGGGAGTCCACATTGTATGTGAGAGCTGGGACCCAAATGCCAAGTTGAGCGGCGACTCCCTAGGTCACCTGAGGTTGACTCTGTCATCCAATGCCTCCCTGGAGGGAACTGTCATTCTTGCGTATCAGAAGCCTGGTTTTGGAGGGGCATTTGAGAGGCGGGACTAGCTGCCTAGTTTGGGGGGGGTTACTAATGAAAATTTCCTAATACTTATATACAATTTGGCGCTACTGATCTCAAGGCCTAGTTGCCAAGGCTTGACGTAACTGTCACTGGGGTTCCTTGTACCTGGCTTAGGAGTGATGGAGTTTGGGGTGTTGTTGCCTAGTATGGGGGTGTCTGAGGCTAATCAACCCAGGTACCTAGTTAGGGGTGACGGACATGGAGCCTCAGACCGTGGGGAGCCTAGATGCCTGGATTAGAAGTGGCTTGAAGTGGGGGTCTTGATATCTAGTGAGGACTAACTTTGGGGCCCAGATGCTGAGTTTAGGGTTAACCAACTAGAGGGGTTCTAATGCTTATTTCATTTTGGAGGTGCTGACACTGGAGTCCCACCTGCCCCTTTGGGAGGAGCTCAATGTTAGGTGTCTGTCGAGGCTGTGGTGGTGAAGAGGTTGGAGGTTACTGTCTATGGGGGATCCCGAGGCTTATTTAATGGTGAGGGTGGCTGAATGAGCCTTGGGATCTAGTTAACAAATTTGGGGGTAACTGTGGGTCTCTGTGGCCACAATGGTGAGTAATTGGTCTGAGATCCAGAAGCCTGGTCTGGGGAATAGAGGCTAGCTTGGGACACTTGACTATGGGGTCCACATCCCTAGTTTGGGGGGCCACTGGGTCTAGAGATACCAGAGGCTTGGTTTGGGATGGGTATGGGGACTGTCTTAGTATCCTGTGGCTTAAAACAGCAGGAATGTATTCTCTCAGAGTTCTGGAGGCCAGAAGTCCAAAATCAAAGTGTGGCCTCCCTCTGAAGGCTCTAGGGGAGGATTCTTCTTGCCTCATCCAGCTTCTGGTGGCCGCGGGCCTTCCGGTGACTGCCGCCCTCCCTTTTCTGTCTCCACATGGCCTTCTCTTCTCTCTGGCCATGTCTTCTCTCTTGTCTCTTAATAAGGACATTCAGGGGCGCCTGGCTGGCTCAGTCAGCGGAGCATACGACTCTTAGGATCCTGGGGTTGTGAGTTCCAGCCCCACGTTGGGTGTAGAGACTGCTTAAAAAAAAAAAAAAAGCCTTAGGGGCGCCTAGGTGGCTCAGTTGGTTAAGCTTCTGACTTCGGCTCAGGTCATGATCTTGGGGTCCTGGGATTGAGCCCCACTCAGGCTCGGCAGGGAGTCTTCTTGTCCCTCTCCCTGTTTACCCCCCTCCCCACTCATGCTCTCTTTGTCTCTCAAATAAAGAAAGAAAATCTTTTTCAAAAATCTTTAAAAAAAAAAAAAGACATTCATCTTTGGATTTAGGGCCCACCCAGGTAATCCAGTATGATCTCATCTCAAGATCCTTCACTTAATCACATCTGAAACACCCCTTTCTCAATAAGGTCACATTAGCAGGTTCTGGGGTTAGAACATGGATGTATCTTTTTAGGGGGCTACTATCAACCCACTACAAGGGTGTTTGAGAGAGGCACCCCAAATTCTGAGTTTGAGTCACACTGATGATGGGGCTCCCAGAGTTTGGTTTAGCATGATCCACCTTGAGGGTCAGCTCCAGATGACTGATTCGGGGATTTTTTTTTTTAAGGTTTTATTTATTTATTTGACAGAGAGAGACACAGCGAGAGAGGGAACACAAGCAGAGGGAGTGGGAGAGGGAGAAGCAGGCTTCCCGCGGAGCAGGGAGCCCGATGCGGGGCTCGATCCCAGGACCCTGGGATCATGTCCTGAGCCAAAGGCCGACGCTTAATGACTGAGCCACCCAGGTGCCCCTGATTTGGGGATTTTTGACTTGATTTGCCTACTTTGGAAGGGTAAGAGCCTATGAGGTTCTAATGGTTAGTCTAGGGATAACTGAAGTTTGGGGACCAAAGGTGTAGTTTGGGGAACACTAAGCCTCAGTGTCAGAGTCCTATCATTGGAGTGTCTGAGGTTGGGAGGCTAGCTGCCTAGATGGTAGGTTAACTTACTGAAGAGTTCCTAACCCTTATGACTGGGGGGGGGGTGGTGAGCTCTGAGCGGGGAAGCTCAGGTGTGTATTTTAAGGGCAGCTGATGCTGGGGTTCAAGATGCCAAGTTGGGAAGCATCTGGTACTCCAGATAGTTGTTTGAATGGCTGGTTGTTCAAATGCCTAGGTCAGGGTCACCAATGACTGGGTCCCATGCAATGTTTGGGGTGATCGTAGAGACCCGGATGACTAATGTCAGGGTGATTCACTGCGGGGTTCCTCATCCTGGTGTAGTAGCAATGAGTCTGGGGAGCCAGACGTCTAGTGAGGGGGGGTCTTAAGCTGGCAGCCCAGATCCAAAGTTGGGACTGATTGAGTCTGGGGATCAAGATTGGGGTAGATCAATTTAGGGGTGACTGAGTTTCAGTCCCATTTCCTAGTTTGTATTGAGAATGGGGGGTCACATGTTGAGTGGGGTGGCTGCAGCTGAAGACCCATTTGTCTAGATCATGATTTATCTCGGGGTCCTAATGTTTGCTTAGGGTTCAATGAGGAAGGTCTAGTTTAGGTGTGCCAACTTTGGGGCCTCCTGATGCCTAATTTGGGGGTACTGAGTCTGGGAGAATGAATGCATATTTTAGGGATGACTTGTGGAGTTGCTGATGCTTATTTTGGGGTGACTGAGCTAAGGCCCTCCTTTACCCTGTCATTTTCTTGAGCTGGGGGTTTGGAGTGAATGGGGCTGAGGCCCAGAATCCTTATTTTGGGGTGTTTGGGGCTAGGTGGGGGTACAGTCCTTGGTGATTCTGAGTCTGGATTACTATTCATGAGGCCTGGTGTGACCTGTCTCAAGGTAGAGGTCTGATCCTTGGGGTCTTCAGTCTGCATGGGGATTTCTGGAGGAGGGTGGGGGTGGGGGTTCGCCTACCAGGCTTGTGGCTATCTACATGCCTCCTTTTGGGGAATCTGAGATGGGACCAGAAGTGCTAAAGACTTGATCGCTGGCTCTGGAGTCCCCACCACCAGCACAGCCCCCAAGGCTGAGACCCTCCTGTGGGTGTTCAAGGAGACAGTCCATTTTCAGGGGTCACCAATTTGGGGGTGACATGCCCGGAATCCGTGGTTCCGATGGGGGCTAAGGGGGCCCCGGCGCGGTGGAAGTGGGGGGCGCTTCGGCGCAGAGCCCGGCCGCGGCCCCCGGGGCTGGCTGCGGCGGGGGTTCCCGCGGGAAGCAGAGCGCGGCGGGGCAGCCGGCGGCGGGAGGGCGAGCGCCGGAGTGACAGGAGAGGAAGAAAAATGGGCCGAGAAATCAGAGTGGACGCGCGGGGGGCGCGAGTCCGAGAGCGGGCGGTGGCGGCGGCGGGCGGGGGCCGCGCCTCTGCCTCGAGGGACGCCGCCCGCGCGCCTTCCTGGGCTCCCGGCCCTGGAGGCCGGGCAGGGTGATCCGACCCTCTCCCCTAATTCCAGTCCTGCCCCCCCCCCCCCCGTTCCAGTCCCCACCCTTCCCGCGGTCCAGGTTCCCTCCCGCGCGTTCTGTGCGCCCCCCTCCCAAGGTCTTCCCTCCTCCAGGGAGTTCTATTTACTTTCTCCTCGTTCTGACCCACCTCACAGCCTTCTGCTCCCCCCTCCGCCTGCTTTCTAGCTGAGTCGCCCACGTTCTAAACTCTGCCTCTGCTACCTAACCCCCTTCCCCTCCGCGTCCTGGGCCCCCTCCTCCATTTCCAACTCGGTCCCTACACTCCAACTCCCTTTTTCTTCGCGCCCCCCCCCC
>NC_138384.1:42057825-42078975 GCF_054177405.1 Leptonychotes weddellii
CTCCGCCCCCCCCGCCCCCTGGCCGCCCCTCGCCCGGCCGGGCCTCCCCGCCCGCCGCCCAGACACCTGATGAAGCCGTCAGCGGGGCGGGAGGGGCTGCGGGAGCCCGACCCGGGACGGCGGGCGGGGGCCGGACCCGGCAGCCGGAGCGAGACGGGAGGCGACCTAGAGAAAGTTCCGGAGACGCCGAGTCAGGGACCCGGGGAGGGAGCCGAGGGAAGGGTCCGATCACCACCCCCAGCAGTCAGTCAGCCCCCAGTTGTCTGCCGGGGAGCCCGGGAAGGAGTGGGAATGGGGGCTCCCGCCGAGGCAGAAGGTGTCAAGGCCTTCGTGGGTCTGAGGGGGAGGATGGAGCTGGTGGCGCGGAGGGCGGGAGCCTGGGTCCGAGAGACAAGTGGGCTCCAGACATGAACTTCAGGATCCTGAGAGAGGAGAAGGTTGGGGACCAGGACTCCTGGGCCCCGGGAGGCAGAGGGGGCTGGAAGGCAGAGGGGGCTGGGAGACTTGACTCCGGGGCCCTAGGCTGGGAGCTTGGCATTGGGGGAGGCTGGGTTGGGAGGCTCCTGATTGATTTCTGTTTACCGGCTGTCCCCGCGGGCGGAAGAGCGAATCGCGCCCCATCCATCAACAGGCTCGCAGCCTCCCTAATAAAAACATTTTACTCCTAAATGATCTCGAACTAATTAACTCAAAGTGTTAATTAAAGTTTGCGCAGACAGCATTGTCATCAGGGAGGGCGGTGGATCCATCTTCCTGAGAGAGAGACAGGGTTTGGGGGGGCATCTGGGGAAGAAGGGAGAGCTTCCCATCCCCCTCCTACACTGACTGCCGCCCACTGGCGGTCCCCACCTGTCCTGGCGGCCTCCCCTGCCTTCTCCCCGTACATCTCTGCCTCTGTCTCTGAGTTTGGCTCTGTGGCTCTCTTTACCTGCCTGTGTCTCTTCCATCTCTGGCGCCGTGTCAGTCTCTGTCTCAGAGTTTTTGTGTCTTTCTGTCCCCATCTCTTGCCCTCTTGCCAGAACACTGTCCCCCGTGTTGATCCTACCTCCCATTCATGTGTCACCTTTATCCATGTGTCTGTGTGTGCCCTGGGGTTATGTGTGTGGACACGTGTGCATCAGAATTTGCATGTGGACAAGCATATAGGTCAGAGGATACACATCTGGATGTGTGTGTCGGTGTGTGTGTGCACGTGTGTGAGTCCAGAGGCATGTGTGTGGATGCGTGAATGGTAATGTTTGTGCATGCACAGGTGTGCCTGAACCCAGGGCCGTGTGTGCATCAGGACGTGTGTGACTAGTGCCTGTAAGGCTGTGGGACTCCAGCAGGGAGTCCCTGAGACAGCGAGGACCTCTGTAGGTCCCTTGGGACAGGGCCTGGGTCTCCTTCCTGTTTCCCTCCAACACAGGCAGGAAGGAGCAGATCAGCAGGTGTACTAGGTAAGTGAGGGACCAGGTGTGAACTCGACTGTGAACTCGTGCCCATGTGGAAGTGCAGCCCCTCCCTGTGCCTCTGGACAGGCCCATCCCCCACCCCTTTCCTTAGGCAAAAGCAGGCAGGGCAAGGGAGCCGGGGCCAGGACAGGCCACCAGGCCATGGGCATCTGTGGGGTGGCTGGCTGGGCGGCCCCGGTGTGAGCTCATACATCAGGGCTGACAGGCTCCAAAAGCCCCGGAATTAAAACCTAAATCGAATATTGATCACCCGCTCCGGCCGTGGCGCCCACTACGCCCCCCCCAGCTCCCCCGCGCTTGCTCCCTGCTCTCAAGCGGCACCACTGTCCTGTCTTTCTCTCTGTCTTTTTTGCCTCCTCTCTCCCCTGCTTCTCCTCACCCCAGCCCTACTTCTTCTGGTGACTTGTCTCTGTCCCCAGCAGGTGCCCTCATGACCAGAGACAGAGAAAGAAATACCCAGAGACTGAGAGAGAAACATAGTCACAGAGACCCATGGATGCACAAAACAGACCCGGATGTGAAACAGTGAAACGCAGACCCCAAGTCAGACCCAGAGCAAGCAGCACATAAACACAAATCCAAGCAGACAGACAGACAGACAGACACAAGCACACAGGCACCCACAGATAAACACAGAGGAAGTCCCACGCAGTCACACCCTTAAAGTCACATAAACACTCACACCCAAATACAGCACACAGGATGCAAACAGAGAAAGTTACACTCGGACCCAGACAGGCAGACAGACATCCATAGTCCCCAAGGAGTTACAGCCACACACCCAGGGGGCACATAGGCACAGGGGTGTGACACACAGATGGAGAGACAGGCAAGTTACAGCGACAGAGCCCAACAGCGACAGAAATTATAGCCGTCCACACAGCACAGAGACACACAGCTCCAAGTGGCGAAGAACACACACACACATACACACACACAGGCTCCCTGTCCCCCAGTTTCCATTCATCCTGACACAACAGCCACCTCCCTCTGACTCACCCCAGATGCCACCCCAGTCCTGGATCTAGAACCTGCACAGAGACAAGGTTCTCAGACCTCATTCCCCCTGCTCCAGAGCAACACCGAGCAGGCCCCCCCATGCCCTGGGGTCCTGGGCTGGTCCAGGAAGGGAGCTAGAGAGATAGACTCCAGAGGGGACAGGGCCAAGGTCATGCTCCTCGGGCTGGTCCAGGGATCTGAGGCCTAGTCTCAGACCACCTGTGGGATGGAGGCTGGACAGGGGAAAGAAGTTCGCTGGGCCATGAGGGCTGGGGGCCCCACGCAGTGGGCAAGGGCACTGCCCCCGCCCCCACCCCCACCCCCACCCCAAGGCTTCCCGGCTGGGGCTGGGGTGGGCGGCGGTGGTGGAGGCGGGCGGTGGCGGCTGCCGGGGAGAAGATGAATCTTTCATGAGTGATTTGCAGCCGCCTCTTCTCGTCCCGTGTTGTTTAATGTTTCAATTTGGGCGAAAGCAAAACATTCAATCAGGCGGATTAAGTGCGTAATGCGTCTCATCGCTCAATCTGTCGCCTCCGCCGGGCAGCCCGCCGGGTGGGGGGGGATTAGGAGGGGGTGGCGGGCAAAGACCCTGGCCAGGGGAGCCCCATCCCCAGCTTCACTCCTAAGCTGTGCCTTGGGAGGCCCCTCAGCCTGGAACCCCCACCAGGCCACAGTCTCCCCCAATCCTGGGTTCAGCCTCACCCCCACCCACCACTTTCTGCTCCATCTCGGGGTGTCCACTTGGCTTTGGGGGCCCTGGCTCCTCTGTACCCCTCTGTCCACCTGCCTTGTTCTGTCTGTCTCTCCGGTGTGTGTCTGCCTGTCTGTCTAGGTGCGTCAGCCTGTTTCTTTCTGTGTGTCCCTCTGTCTCTCCATGAGTGTCTGCCCATCTCTAGCTCTGCCCTTCGCTCTGTGCCTGTATGTCCTTATCTCTCTACCTGTCTTCTCTCTGCCTGCTCCCCGGGTTTCCTCTTCCTTCTATCTCCCTTCTCTAGATTTATCTGCCATCCCCCTGTCACACTGTCCTTCTGTCCACATGGCTCCTGTCTGTCTCTCGAACTAGCTGTACCCATCTTCACACCAGCCCAACACCAGTCTGTCCCCACTCTGTCCCCACCCGATTCTGCCCATCTCCATGCCCAGTCTCCTCTCTCTCTCAACCAGCATCTCAATCCTCTGCCTGCCCGACCCTTGCCCCTCTATCTGCCTACTTCTCTGTCCCCTGTTCATCGCTGTCCCTGTCTGTGTTCACCTGTCTCTCTGTCCATATCTCTCTGTCTCTGCTCCCCTGTGGGTCTGTCCCTCCTCCTTCCCTTGACCTTGTCAGCTCCCTATCCCTGGCCAGCTCAATCTCCACGTCCACTAGGGGGCAGCAGGCACAGGCTTTTCCGGTGGGGAGGCTGACAGGATGGCTGAGGAGCTTCCCAGCCAGCCCCTTCGCCTCTGTGCAGACCATCCCGTTCAGGAGGGTCCATGCCAACCAGCCCCTCCTCCCTCCGACTCAGAAGTCGGGGTCCCCAGCCATCTTCTCTCTCAGAATCCAGGGGGTCCTGTCCTCCAGCCCCCTCTTTCCTCTCTTCAGGCAGCCTGTGAGCTGCTGGGGGGAGGACAGATTGGGGGGATGGAGATTTCAGCCAGCGGCGTTGGGGGGGGTGCCTGGCAGGCTCACCACTGCCTGCTGCTGAGACCCATAGGGCTGCAAGGCCAGGCACTCACAGCGTGTGCAGGGACAGGGAACACACAAGTAATCAGATTCAGTCATAGTGTGCAAGGGCACACACACCCAGATGGCCGCGAACACGCGCACCCCCCTACCCGCAACACAACCCCAGGCAGACTCCAGGAGCCTGGATCAGAGCCCTCGCTGCCAGGGCAGCTCATGGACACACAACAAACACACAGTTTGGGACTGTGACACACACACACTTCCCCCATTCAGAGTGACTTTGGGGGACAGCCACAAGCAGGACAGACCCCCATCTGGGCATGTGCCCTCAGCCCTGGGACCTCTCTCGCCTCTGCCCCGCCCCCGCTCATCCCATCCCCTGTCCCTCCAGTCGCTCAGCACTGCTCCCCCCAGCTCCCTAAGTTGCCCTTCTCCAGCTCTCACTTTCTGTGTCTTTCCCCTCTCTGTTTCCCCTGCCTCTTTTGCCATCTTTCCCTTTCTCTGAATTTGTCTTTGTCCACGTCTTTGCGCCTCTGTGGCAAGTCTCTAGCATCTGGGCTCGTCTCGGAGACACTGTCTCTCTGTCATGCTGTCCTGCCCCCCCAGTCTCTCTCCGAACGTCTCTGTCAGTCTCTGTCGCCCCCGCTAACTCGGCTTCACAGCCTCTCAGTTTGTCTCCATATCTCTGCACGCGTCTCTGCCCCGGGCTCCCCGGGCCGCGCTGTCTGTCCTCTCCCTAGGTCTCTGTCTCTGTCTCTCTGTCCATCCGTCTCTCTCCTCCCGGCCCCTCCCGCCCTCCCCCCTCTCCCTCTGTCTCACTCTTCGCCTCTCTCTTTTCTCTCTCAAGTGTTTTCAATTTTATTCTGAGTGGAATTAACTACCCCTGATGTCAAATTGCCGCCGAAATCGATAATAATATCTTTACAAAAGAGGATATTCTTCTCTCGGAGAACGGCCTCTGAAAAATGGAAAATTTAGTCGAAATTGATTCATTACTTGACACTTTATAGAACGGCTGCGTATTGATCGCACCTGTCATGTCCCATCTCCCCTAATCGAAGCTGAAGGCCGGCTCCGATGCCTGCTATTTTTCATAATTCCACCGCAGCCGACAGCTCCCCAAACACGGCCGCTCGCCCGGCCTCCGCCTCCCTGCGCCGGCCGCCACCGCGCGCGCCCTCGGCCTGGCCCTGGCCTCGTGGGCAGCACCTGCCGGCCTGCACGCCCGCCTGTCCTCCAGTCCCCTGCTGTCCTCCGTCTGTCCGCCGCCCCCACCACTGTGGCCACTCTCTTCTGCTGTCTGTCTGTCCCCTCTGCCCAACCCCAAGCCCTAAGTCTGCCTGTCCTTCTCCTGGGACCCCTCCCGCATCTGTCCATCAGTCTTCTCAACACCCCACTCTTGTCCAGCTGTCTGACCCCCCCACACCCCAGGCCCCAGGCCCACACCCTGGCTGGCTGCCTCCTGCTCTCCTGTCGGCCTGTGTGGTGGTCTGTCTGTCCTGCCCCATCCCCTGCCAGCATCCCTCTACCACCTTCCAGGGGGTGGGGGTGGGGAGGAGTGGGGGAGGGGTGGGGCTGCTGTCTGCTCCCCAGCCCCCCAGCAGATTTGCCTCCCCTTGGCTCTGGGTTCCCTCCCACTCCCCAACACCTTCGGTAAGGCCTGGCCCAGTTTTAGTCCTCCTCCCCTGCCCTCCTCCCTGCACCCTCTCTACTGCCTTTCCCCTCCTCCCCTCCCTGGGTCTCCCCAGGTCCCTGAGTGACAGGCTCTGCCCTCACTGGGGAACCAGAGAGGAATCGGACCCAGGCCCTGCCCTCAGGGAGCCTCCAGCCGGGGGCTGCTGGTGGGGATGTCAGACGGTGCAGAGGAAGTGCGGAGAGCCGGGGTGGGGCCGTGTCGGTCCAAGCTGGAGACCAGAGTCTAACATGTGGTGGGGGAGGTTTACGCAGATCCCACCCCCTCCGGCCAGGCTGCCGAGGCTCAGGTCCCACTTCCATTAACTAGCTGTGTTAACGGTGGGCAAGTGACTTCTGTGCCTGGGTTTCCTCATCAGTAAAATGGACACAACGTGAGACAGCACCTGCCTCGTAGGGTTGTCGTTGACAGAGGAGTTCATCTCCGCGTAGGGTTTGGGCCAGTGCCCGGCCCCAAACAAACACCAGGAAAGGGTTCATTGTCATGGCCGTTAGCACAGCGCACAGACCCTGCTCCGTCCACCCCGTCCTGAGCTCCTGTGGCTCTGGGAGAGCCGTGCAGGGCGACGGTTAGGCGGTGGCTTCCTGAGGGGCGCGGTCTGCTTATGCCCATCCTGGCTTCACCCTCTGTCACACTTAGTGGTATTTGCTGCACCCGGACGCCTCTTGCAAGGGTGTTATAAGCGATCTAAAGGGAGGCTTTCGCCCCAACAGAGGGGCCCTCGCACTCCTTGGGGGGTTAAAAAGACTCTAATGGCTGTTACGGAGCCCAGAGGTTGTTCCCTGCTTCTTGGGTAATAAATTCAGTCCACTGGGTGTTACGGGCTGGTTGAGGGTGCCCTGTCTCTCTCTCCCTCTCTCTCTCTTTTCCAGGGGGCATTAAACACCCTGAGGGTGTTCTGTCTCAGTGGGGTGTTAACTACACTAGTCTACTAGTGCAGCCTCCCTGGGGATGTTAACTGCAGCTTAATGGTCCCCCTCCTGTGAGCTGCTTCCTTCAGTCAGGTAGGTGTTGGCAATACTGCTAACGATTGAAGAGGCTGCCTTGGTCGCTGCCCCCCTCCCTGGGAGTGCTCGACTTTAAGAACTCTCACTTCTGTCGAGTTCTTACGTGCTTACAGGATGCACCACACTCTGACATCCTCCTCATGAATCCTCCCAACCGCCTGGGGCTCAGAGAGGGAACATGGATTGTCCAAAGATGCACAGCCCGAAAGGTCTTACGGAAATCAGGAAGGTGTTTCTGGGGGGCGGGGTGCGGAGGGGGGAGTCTGAGCAGATGGGGGTGTGTCACGTGCCTATGGGCATGGTTGTTCAGCCGATCTGGCCCTGGCCACTGAGGGCATCAGAGCTCCCCCCCCCCCGGGGGTCCTCCATAACCTCTGATGGGGCAACGGAAGCCCCTCACACCTGTCACTTATAGTCTCACACCCTGGGAAGCCCTCCTCTCTCCCAGAGGCGGGGCTTAGAGATAAAGAGTGTGAAAGCCCTCGGGGCTGGTGCTCTTTGCTGACATCCCAAGGATGCTGAATTTTCTAGAAGGGTGTTGCGTGCAGTGTGATAAATGGCGCCTTTCCGGAGGGTGGGCTCTTACTGGCAGGTGTAGCATATAGTCCACTGGGTCCTTTCTGCTCAGGTGTGCCCTCTCTCCTCCCAGGTGTTGTGCCCTGCATTTAATGGCCATTAAATACATTCCAGCTGGTGTTCGTAATGTCCTGCCGGTGTTCTAGCTTTCTTGGAACACCTGGAGGCTGTTGTCTCGCTCCCGAACGGCATCACGTGCAGACGAGGAGTTCTACCTCCCAGTGGGTGCTGGGTGGGGTGTTCCCCGCAGTCTGGTGGGTGTCACGGACACCCAAGAGGTACCAGTCTAGCTGGTGAGCTATCTCCAAGCATGCTGTGTACAGTCGGGGGTGGTTCTAGACACCCAGAGGATGGTGGCTCTCCTGCGGGGGTCTCGAGTATGGCCTAATGATGGGGTAGAAACACCCAGAGCAGGGGCTTCCTGCTGGCTCCGTGGAAGGGTGCTGTTCCACGTAGAAACAAGGGAGGGGATTCTCGTTTTCTAGCAGAGGTTAGTATTTTTAACGTGGTTATTTTGAAGCAGCAAGGCTTACGGCAAGTGCTTTGTTTGGCGCTTGACCCAATGCAGAGTGCTCTCCACCGACCTGCCTAGGCGGTAGCTGTCATTACTGCCCTATTTTGCAGCTGAGCAAACTGAGGCTCGTGCTTGCTAACTCATGCATAGATGCTTAGTGACTTGCCCAAGTGCATGGTGAGCAGTGGCTGGTGCAGCTGGAGCCTGTCTGAGGTTCTCGGGGCTCCTCTCCGTCCTTCCATCTCAGCCCCCCCCCCCTCGCTGAGGTCAGTGGGGGTTGGTGCGATCTTGCAGAGCTGCCTTGGACGCGGCATATTCATTTGGGGACGGTCGTTCTGCCCCAGGCACTTGCCCTCTTGAGGCAGGTGACTCCAAGGGCTGCTGCTTCTCTGGGGCTGGGGGGCGGGGGCAGAGCCTGACTTGAGAATGGGAGAGCTTGTGTGCCGCGGAAGGCTTGTGTTTTTAGGTGGAGTGTAGTTGTATGTCACCACGGTTCTGTGTGTGCCTGTGTGTCCAGTGTGTGGGGCAGTGGATCAAGGTACAGCTGTGTGTGCAGGTCGTGTGTCCGTCTGTTCGTGTATATGCTGCTCCGTGTGTCCCAGTGCCCGCTAGGCTGTGGATCCTGCGTGTGTTGGCACTGTCTGGGTCACTGTGTCCGTGCGCCCCGACGTCCGTGGGCCTGTGTCTGCTCTCCAGGCCGTGGGTCCGCGTGTCCGGGTCCGCTTTCGCGTGTCCAGCACGGGTCCCGGCCACGTAATTGCTATCTACACCTCCCGCCCGCCGGTGGGTTTGTCCGCGTGTCCTCCTCGGGAGGGGCGGGGCGGGGAGAGGAGGGGGGGGTCTCGCCACCTCTCCACCCACCCCGCCCCCACCCCCACTCCCTCAGTCCCGGGATCGAACCTTATTTAGAGTCGCGATTCGACATCTGTTTTCAAATTTGATCAGCTCTGAACTTTATTTTCCGAGTTTGAGGAAAATTATATTCCATCGATCGCGCTCCCGCCCCTCCCCCGCAGCGCCCGCCGCCGCCTCCATATATCTGCGCGCCGAGCCGGCCGGGCGGCCGCGAGGGCGGAGGCGCGCGGCGCGCCGCGGAGGAGCAGAGGGAGGAGGAGGAGGAGGAGGAGGAGGAGGAAGAGGAAGCGCAGGAGGCTCCGCAGGCCGGCCGCCCGCGCCCCCGCGCCCCGCCCCGGCGGCCCGCGCCGCTCCCCGCGCCGCTCCCCGCGCGCCTATCTCCGCGTCTCCCAGTCCCTGCGCGGCCTCCCTCTCCGGGTCCCCGGCCGTCCCTCCGTCTCCGGGTCTCTCCTCGACTCCCGCTCCCGCTCCGTCCCCCGGGGCCCCGGGCCTCGCCCCCCCCCCCACCGCCCGGCCTCGTCTCCCGCCCCGGTGCCCGCTCCCCAGGACGCCGCGGGGGCCATGGCCGCGCGATCCCAACTTTAAACACTTCTCGCCGGACCGGAGCGGAGGCGCAAACCCCGGAAAGTGAGTGAGCGCCGCGGGCCGGCGCAGGGGCGGGGATGGGGGGCGGGGCGCGGGAGGTGCTCCCGAGGGACCTTCGGAGCCAGGCCGCCGAGCCCGGGGCGGGGAAGGCGGGCAGGGTCGCCGGCCCCGGCGGAGGCGGCGGGTGGGGGCAGCGCTCGGCTCCGGGGAGGTGGGAGGGGGAGACGTCTGGAGGTGCGCGCTCGGGGCAGGGGGCCGGGACGCGGGGGCGGAGGAGAGTGTGAGCGAGTGCGAGTGGTGGGGCCCGGGAGACACCCAGGTCTGTTTGGGAACCCGGGCTGGCGGGCACACCTGAGGGTGGGTCTGGACCTTTGGGGTTAGAATCCTGGGGCGGTAGGGGGAATGGGGGGTGGAGTTAGGGGCCAGGACTGAAGGCTTGAAATTTGGGACCTGGGGGTTCAGAGCCAAGAGACTGAATATTTGGGGTTGAGAGCTGTTTGGGGCTGGGGGTCAGACTAGGGGTGTGGACATTTGGGGCTGTGGTCAGTATGGAGGTTTGGATGGGGGGCCTGGAGCTGGGAGGTCTGGATTTGGAGCTGGAGTTCAAGGCTGAGGGTCTGCACATTTGGGTCTGGATATTTGATGTATGGGGGTCAACAAGGCCTGTGGGAAAGACATTGGGCCAACATAAATGGGTCTGCACACTTTGGGGCTGGGAGTGCAGGTCTAGCCCTGACCTTCGAGGGGGGCTGTGTCCTTCTGGGGACAGGTGGCTGAGTATGCTGCCTACCCTCTCTGTTATTCCACAACCGTCCCAGGGCCGTGCTGGGCCACCTCCGCCATCTCTTTCCTGGCTGGGTCTCTCCTTACCGGGTCTCTGTCTCTTTGGGCATCTCTGTGTCCGCCTCTAACTCCCAGAATCTCTCTCTGTCTCAGACTCTTTGTCTCTCGAAGCATCTCTCTCTCCCTCTTTGGGTCCAACTCTTGGACTATCTCAGAATCTCTGCCTCTCTCTTTCCATGTCTTTCTCAGAATCTCTTTCTGTCTCTCTGTCTCTGCCTTTCTCTGTCTCTTAACTATCTCTCTGTCTCTCCCAGCATCTCTGTCTCTGTCTCCCCCTCGCTGGTTTCCGCTCAGATTAAGCCGGGGACCTAATTCCAGGCCCAGGATCGAATTTTCTGGCAACAAAGGGAAATAGCGAATCGATCGGTCGCTCCGGAGATTAAGAGACAAGCGGCGCGCGCGGATCTATCACGGCTAAACGGCCCCCCCGCCTGCTCCCCCTGCCCGGCCGGCCCGCCGAGGCCCAGACGCGCTCCGCATCGCCAAGCAGCCTCAGGAGCCCGGCTGCCCGGCAGGCCCTGCCGACCTCACTGAGCCCAGAGCTAACGGGTGGGGAGCTAACTGCCTGCCCTGTCCGGGGGGCCAAAGCCGGGGGAGGGATCCCAGCACCAGAACTGGCCCCTGGGGAGGCGAGGGGAGGGAAGTGAGCGAAATCAAGGCAGCAAATCACCCTGAAGAGCCACGCTGCACACACCTGTGGCCTCAGGTAACACCTTTCACTCCCACCTGCCTATCTGCACACCTGTCACGTTAACGTTTCCCTTTCAGTTCCCCACATCTGGACGTGCAGGTAACATTAGTCTCCTTGTACCTGTCCCCTGCAGGTAACCTGTCCTCTTCATCTGTCCCTGTAGGTACCACCTGTTTCCTCTCACCTGCTTTTCCAGGTAACACTTGTCCCTTGAAACCTGCCCCAGAGATGCCCACGATCTCTCAGGTAACAACACATGTTCCCTCTTACCTACCCCTCCAGGTAACACCTGTTCTCCAAAATCTACCCTTCCCACTCGAATCCCTGCATCTGTCTCATTTCGCGCCATAGTGTCCCTTTCCTACCTGCCCCTGCATCACCCCACCTGTCCCCTAAAGCTCCAGACACGCTTATTTCTCACGCATTCACATTTCTTCACTTCTGCCTCCCCTCAAGCAGTACCTGTTCACCATATCTTCGCGTGTGCGCGCGCGCGCACACACACGCATGCACGCGCGCGCGCGCACACACGCATGCACGCACACACACACACACACACACCTTCCCTTGCACAGAGGACTGACACGTGTCTTCTCTGAATCTGCCCTCAGGTAACGCCTGCCCCCTCCCTCCTCTCCTGTCCTGTACTTCTCCCTCACAGTGCTAACCGCAGCCACCCTCATCCCGGTCCTTCCCGAGGAGCTTCCGTCGCACGTGTCCCCTGGGAACACACCTGCCTCACCCCGCGCTCTCTGCTGGTCCCCATCTCCCATCCTCTTACACAGAGATACCTACTTCCACCTGTCTTTCCCACACCTGTCTTTCCCACTTGTCATTTCAGGTAACTCATCCCAGACAACACGTGCACCTGCCCCACCTGTCTCCTGACCTCAGCACGGCTTGATTGCTCACACATGCCGTGGTCCCTGGGTATCAGGTGTATCCTCCTTCCTCATGTCCCCCTCTCTCCTACAAGCCCTTGTCCTCTGAAAGGCCCCTGTCTCGCCTCCACACTTGCTGCTCACCTCCTTCTCGCTGTCTCTCCGTCTCTGCTTCTCTTCGTCTCGCTATCTCACGACACACAACCACACCACGCTGCTTCCCACATACACAGGTTGGGGCAGAGACTCTGTCCTTGGCCACAGGCACTTGCCTGACCTGTATACCTGTTTCCCCACACCTGTCCCTCGGGCACTGTCTGCTGCTCTTCTTTACCCATACCACTAATTTCCCATGTTTCTCACTTCCTCCTTCCTTGCTGCCCAAGGTCACACCAATCTCTCTACACCTTGGCCCCTTCCTCACCTGTCTGCCCCAGGCATCACCTGCTCCAGGTCCATGCCCCTGCCTCATTTCTTTGGCAAACAGGTGCTGGGACTTCCCCACCTGCCCCCTCCCTAATCTCTCGCTGCTTTACATCTCTTCCAGTGGGTCTCTGCCATTCCCCTGGTGTCCCCAGCCTGTCCCCAGGGGGAACGCCTACTCCTGTCCCCACTCCTGCCCCACAGACGTGCACCAACATCAAGTCCCCTTCGCTCTTCCCCCTCTCATGACATCCATGTAACTTGTCCTTTCATAGCTTTTTCTTTAAAAAAAAAAAAAAAATTTTTTTTTTAAGTAAGCTCCACGCCCAATGCGAGGCTTGAATTCAGGACCCCGAGGTCAAGAGTCACAGGCTTTACTGACAGAGCCAGCCAGGTGCCCCCCTTTTTCAGACATTGTGTACTCATCCCACATCTCTCAGCCACCTTGTCTCAGCTGTGCTCATCCACACTAGCTGCTCGTGCAAGCTGTCACCCCCACGTGTTTAGCACCCACCCCTCAGATCCCTCACACCTGTCTCCAGCCTGCTCCCCTCTGGAAATACCTGTCCCTTTTCACAGGACACGTCACCAGCCATCTATCAGGGAACACCTTTCTTGATGGGCGTAAGTACCACCTGTAGCATTTGTTAAACACCCAGGACACCTGTTCCCAGCTGTCCCCACACCTGCCCGCTGCATTGTACGGACTCCCTTACGCCAGAGGTTCTCAGACTTCTGCGGGCATTGGAAACCCCTGGAGGGCCTACTGGGACACACAGCTCTGGGCCTCACCCCCGAGCTTCTGGTGCGGCGGGTCTGACCCAGATGGAGCCTGAGACTCTGCATTCCTCACAAGGTCCAGGTGCTGCTCCTGCAGGTCCACGGACCACCCCTGGAGTAGCACCTACCTACTCATCCCGTGTTCCCAGCTAGTGCTTTGTTTTTTTTTTTTTCCTAGATTTTATTTTTACGTAATCTCTGCCCCCAGCATGGGGCTCGAACTCACAACCCTGAGATCAAGAGTCGCGGCCAGGCGCCCCATCCAGCTACTGCTTATTAAGCCTGTCTCTGTGACAGGCAGTGTTCTCGGTTCTTCCTAACCACGGTCTCCTTTCATCCTCACCAGACCATATGAAGCACGTCCTTTCTCTTATCCCCACTGTACGGAGAAGGAAACTGAGCCCAGGGAAATGGAGTTATTTCTTGGCGGTCTCAGAAACTGGGCGATCTCGGAGGCCATCTGACTACAGTCATCCAGGTGTCCTTAGCTCCACACCTGGCTATCAGGTGACCCCCTTCTTCCACGGACACATCTGTCCACCTTGTTGCTTGGGCAGCGTGTGTCTCCGCATCACGCCGCCAGCTGTCTGCACCCCAGCCTCCCCCTCTCCCCCTACTCCTGCCCTCGGACACGCCCCACCTTCCTGCTTGCACACCTGGCCTCTCTCGGACACGGACTCCTGGGGCCAGGCTCGCCATCGGCGTCCTCACTCCCACCTGCCCTCCCAGCTGCCTGGAGCCAGCCCAGCTCCTGCCACCATACACCTGTTCCCTCAGACACACCTTGTTCTCCAGAACTACCCATCCCTCCACGGGCTGCTTTCCCAGCTCCATTCCTCTCTGCCCACCCTGCCTTTGTTCGCTTCTTCTATTCCATCTCTGCCTCAGTCTGCCCACCTCCCCCCTGCCTGTCTCTGAAGCTGAGTCTGTGTCTCTCTCTCTCTCTCCCTCCCTCCCTGTCTCCTTGTTCTCTGTGTTTCTCCACCTCTGTCTCTCTCGGTGTCTCTGTATCTTAACTCTTTTTAGTGTCTGACTCTTTCTCTGTGTCCTGTACTCTGTCTTTCTCAGGCTCTCTTTGTCTCCTCCCTCCTCTTCTTTCCTGGTCCCTTGATCTCTCCTCTGATGGTGCAAATTTTGGGGGGCTTGAAGTCATGCTGACCCACTTTTGAGTCCAGGCCTCACCACCCACCCCTGTGGGACTTTGGCCAAGTTACTTTTCCTATCTGAGCCTCAGTTTTCACATCTGCGAAATGGGCATCCTGGTAGTTGCTACCTCCCAGGTCGTGGTGAGGATGGGGTGGTGAGGGGAAGCAAGAGGACCTGGGACAGAGAGGGGCAGGTCTTCCCGCCAAGGCTCCCTTTCTGTCCCTGTCTTTCTCAGGGCTGCTGCCCCACCTGGCTGTCAGCGGGAGTGTGTGTGGTGGGGTAATGGAGAGAGAGATGGGCAGAGGCGTCCGGCCCAGGGCTTAGGCATGGGCCCCGGTGTGGGGCTGGGGACAGGGATCGATCCGCCTCGGCGGCAGTGCGCGGGCCAGGATTGCATCTTGTCACAATAATTTATTGCTCTCATCCCGTCTGATCGATGGAGCTGAATTAGCACCGTGCGATGCCCCTGGAGCCCCGAGCCTTCCCCAGCCCGGCCAGACCCCGGCCCTTCTCTGGCCCTCATGGGATCCCCTGCAGCCCAGGCACCCAGCTCTAGCTGGCCTAGGCCCCACACCTGGCCCCGGGCTATCAGGCCCTGCCCCCTATCTCCTGTCCCCCTACCCCTCTCTTCCTTTTCTGCGTCTCACTTCTGCCTTCCTGGGTCTTTGACCCCATTTATCTGCTCATTTCTTCTGACCCTCAGTCACTCCCCTCTTCCCCATTTTTGTCCCCATTTCCCCATCTGTTTCCCTGTCCCCCTGTATTCCTGTGTCTCGGTCCTCCATCTATCTGTCCCTCTACCTCTCTGCTCCATTCCTGTCTCCATCCCTCTGTCCTCCTGTCCCCCATCTCTAGGCCCCTCACCCCAGGTCTTGCTATCCCTTAGTCTCTGGCTTTCTGTCCCTTGACTCACTATCTGTCTCCTGGCCTTGCTTCTTTGAATCTGAATTTCCCATTTAAACATTTCCTGAGCACATACTTGGTGCCAAGCCCCATGAACAAGACACACAGTGCCCGTGCCTCTTGGCTGTGACAGCCCAGAGGGGCTCTGGGACTCTTGGCTCCTGGGATTAGCTGGCCACGCTTGCCTTCAGCTTTCTGTCCCTGGACCCCGCCACCAATCAGTCTTGGCCCTGCACGTCTGTCACTGTCTCTGATACAAGGCTTGGGGCCAAAAGGTCCAGCCCTGCAGCTGGGTGGGGCCTGGGGTATGGGGATGAGCCAGGGGAGGGAGCTGGGACTGAGGAGCCTTGGGAAGACATTGGGGCTCAGGATGAGGCAGGAGGTGGGAATGGGCCAGGTGGAGGTGAGGAGGAGGGGCAGGAGTTGGGGTGGCAGCCAGGAGCCCGGTCAGACCCCTGGGACACGGACCCCCCCCAAGGACTGCAGCTGGGCATGGCGCTGGCCTCAAACCCACACCTGTGCTCCCCCCTCACTCCTGCCTCTGCCCAGCAGCCCCTGCCCTCCCTGTCCACTCCTTTGCCTCTGCCCTAATCCCTTAATTTTCCGCATCTCTGCCCCTTCTCTCCTTCCTCCCTGACAGGGGTCCCTCCTTGAAGCAGCTCTCTTCCCGACCTCCGCTCCCTAATTCACTTTGTCCAAGCTGCTCTGACTCATTCCCCTTTTCCGGGTCTCCCTAGCTCGGCCCCCTCCCCACTCTGTCTGTCTCTCGGGGTCTTGTTCTTTCCCCGTCTTTGCAGGACTCTCTGATCTCCCATCTTTTCTCCGTGTCTCTCTGGTCTCTCTCCCCATCTGTCTCCCGGTAGGTGTTGCTTCCTGCTTCTCTCTCTGCACCCCCCACATGTCTCTCCTTCTCCCTGTTTCCCCCCCACCCCCTGCGCTTCCTCCATCTCTTGGGGTCTCTGAGGGGGAGGGCAGGGGGTAGGGAAGCAGCCTGAGCTCTGGATCCACATCCCTGGTTGCGCCTCTCCCCTCCCCTCCCCTCCCCTCTCCCAGTGCTGTTTGGTAGGCGGGGTGCATGGCACTGCGGCTCCCACCTCCCTGGGGATGCTCCCCCCCATCACCCCCCAACTGACACGGTTCCGCGTGCTGGCCACAGCCCCAGGGACGTTCGTGCAGAGACTGGGACTCAGGGAGGGAGAGAGAGGGAGGGAGAGCGAGGGACTGACCCAGAGACACATGACAGGCAGAGACCCCAGCTCGAGGGAGAGACAGGGAGAGGGTGGGTGGGAGGTCTCCATCCCTGCCCTGGCTCCTTGCCTCCCAACCACCCCAAACCGCGTGTCACAGACACACCTCCTCCAGGCTGGGAAGCTGGTGCCTTGTCTGTTTGCCAGTCTGTCCTTCTGTCTCTCTTGCAGAGCGCAGCCTCGGCAGAGGTTCCGGGGTGCGTGCGGGTGTGTCTGCAACTGCGTGTGTGACACTGCGTGGTGGTGGGGGGGGCTTGACTGTCTTCGTGTGACTGGGACTTGCGTTGCCGTCCGAGCAGGTGTGACCCGTGGTGGGGTGTGTGTGAGCACAGGTGAGCGAGTGTGGGAGCGTGAGGCCGCGGGGCCGGGAGAAGCCGTCCGAGCCGTGTCTGTGAGCACGTGCGTGCTGCCGTGTGCCTCTCGGCCGTGAGCGTCCGGTGTGACCGCCCGAAACTCTGGAGTTGTGTGGTGTCTGGACTTTCCAAGTCGGGCGGCGTGTCTGAGTGACCGGGGTGGCGGGCAAGGAGACGAGTGGGCCGAGGGAGGCGAGGGGGAAGGCCCCAAGCACCGGGCCGGTGAGTGTGCATGGGAGAGACACAGGGAGGGGGCGGCTGGGGGGTGTGCTCACAGGACCCCCCCAGCCCAGGCATCACGCCTGGCGGCGGGGGCCGCTGTGGCCATGTGTTCCGTGGGCCGGGGCTGCGTTGTGTCTCGGAGCCCGTGGGCTCCTGTGTGCGTCCGCGACCGGACACGAAAGGGTCCTGTGTGTGTCCCAGACGGTGCTGAAGGCTTCGTGTGCTCGCGCTCGCGGGTTTGTGTGTGACTGTTGGGTGGTGCACGTGTGCCCTCCATGTGTGAACGGAGGGCGTCCAGCGAGGGATGCGCGAGGCCGTGTGTCTGATGATGTGTGAGCGTGGCCACGTGTTCGGTGCTGCTGTGTGGGGTGTGCGTTCTGTGGGCCCGTGTGTCGTGGGGGCCTGTGTGTGTGGTTCCGTCCCTGGGTTTTGTGTGCCCTGTGTGGGGATGGGCTGGTTCTCGTACATGCCGGCCTGTTGTGGGGATGACAGTGCGTGGCTTTGAGAGAAGTAGTGAGTGGTGTGTGTGTGTGTGTGTGTGTGACACGTACGTGCATACATACGCGGGCACTCACACCCCAGGCACACAGACGCCCCGCCCTGGGTCACGCCAGAGCGTTTAGTTGATGCAGGCTGGGGTGGGGGTGGGGTGACCTCGGGGGCTGGGGGGGGCAAGTCCAGGCAGGAAGACCCCTGTCACCTTCCTGACCCGGTCCTCCTGGGACAGCCCCAGGGGCCTCCTTGGTGCCTACAGTGGGGCTGCCCTCGAGCCTGTGTGCACATGGACGTGGCCGTGTGAGTGTGAGGACATGCACACTGCAGTGTGTCAGCAGGCCGCTGTGCTCTGTGTGCCCAGACGGGACGGGGTGTGTGACGTGTGCCTCCTGGGGGGCGTCTGGGGCGGGTGTGCAGGAGTCTGGTGTGTGTCTGCTGTGTGCACAGCTGTGTCCTACGCGGGGCTGTGGCGTAGGGAGGGGTGTGTCCCCAGGGTGGGGGCAGACAGAGTGTCAGAGTGTGTCCAGGCATGATGTGTGTGTGTGTGCGCGCCGGGGGGCGGGGGGGCGGCAGGAGAAGGGTCTTGGGCCGCGTCTCTCTCCTCTTTAGACAGAGCCCTGGAGAAGATATGAAATTTAAAAAAAAAATCAATTTTCATTCCACTTGTGCAGATTGTGTTAAGGGGAGGGGGTACTGGGTGAGGGATGAAGGGGCTGTGGGGGGGGGGGGTGAGGCCCGAGGCCCGAGGCCCGAGGCGGCTCCCGAGGCGGCCGGAGCAGCTTAGAGAAATCAAAACAACTGGTTAAACCCCAGCCCAGGGGGCCGGGGTGATGGGGGGTGAGGAGACGGAGACAGAGAGAGAGACGTGGAGAGCCAGAGATACCCAGAGACGGAGAGAGACAGAGACAAGAAACGCAGCCCCTCGGAAACAGATCTTTGGAGCTAGAGGCAGGCAGAGAGGACAACAAAGACCTCCGTGCGAGGGACCCTGGCACCCAGTGGGCCCGAAGGTGGCTGGGGGCCCCGTCTCTGGAGAGCCGGCGGCGGAAGTAGGCCCGAGCACGTTTCCCGCACGGCGGGGGGACAGTCAGCCGGACAGATGGTGGCAGGAGCAGCGGGCCCCGCGGTGGCTTCAGCTCCCAGGGCCCACCTCACCCCGACCAGCCCCTCAACCAGTTGGCCTTTGGGTCTGAGTGTGCGTGTGTGGCCACGTGTGTTTGTGGTCTCGCGGTGGCCGTATTGTGGCCACGTGGCATCTCTGGCGTGTGTGTGTTGGAGTAATGTGCACGCGGGGCCTTTGGTGCTTGTCGTGGGACCCTAGGTGCTTTTGTGTGTCCCGTGTGTGTCCCGGTACGTCTCTGTTTCTGGGTGGCATCGAGTCAGTGTGTGCTTGTAAGTCGGTACGTCTGCCTCAGGTCGTGAGCCTCAGTGTGTCCTTACGTGTCTGTGTTAGTGGGTTTCTGTCCACGACTGGTGACTGTGTGTCTTTGTTTCTGTGGGCCGTTGAATTGGTGTGTGTCTGGAACCGCGTGTCTGTTTCTCTGTGAATATCTGTGGCCATCCTGGTGTGTGTGTGTGACCGTCACACGCTTCCTGACTGCATGGACCTGTTTGTCCGTGTGTTGCGTAGGACGTGGTGGTCCGTGTGCCTAGGTTGCCGTGTGGGTCTGTGTGCTGTGTGTTGGTTGTCATGGTCTTGTTGCATGCGATATTGTTGACAGGTGCATCACACGTGGGTGTGATGTGTGTTGTGTGCGACAGTGGAGTGTGTCACTTGGCTGAGGGGGTGTGATGTGTGCTGGTGTGATACGTGGGACTTCGTTGACCTGTGTCTGTGGGATGTGTTGTGCGTGATGGCGTGGTGTGTACCACTTTGTTGACCTGTGTGCGATGTGTTGTGACGCTGTGGCTCTTGACCCGTGTCTGTGTGGTGTGCTGTGTGTCATTTTGTTGGCCCGTGTCTGTGTGGTGTGTGTGTGTGTGCCTGGACTGCGTGTCTGCTTGGCGAGGAGAGGAGAGCGGCGGCGTCTTGCCCGCCCAGCCCCTCTCCACACTGCTGCACGCACATGCACGCACACACACACACACACACACACACACACACGGCCATGGCTGCAGGCGGTGGAGAGGGGGGGCGGGGGGGGTGTGGAGGAAGCAAAATAAAATTAAAAATTAAAGCTTGCCCGGAGTCCCCATCCGCACGGCGCGGACCGGCGGGGCGGGGCGGGGGCTGCAGCAGCTCCCCCTCTGCAGCTACCAGGTCTGGGGCCGGCTGTCCGTCGTCTGTCCGTCTGTCCAGCGTCCTGCCGGGGCCCCTTCCTGGCCCTGCAGCCCCGGCCCCCGCAGGCCCACTCCTTCCATTGGTCGATCAGCGATCAATGGGGCCAGGGGGGCGCCAGGGGCAGGGCGAGATCAAAGGGGCCCCAAGAGACGAACACTGGGACAGAAACAGAGACGTGGAGACAGAGACAGAGATGGAGACAGAGACTGAGGGATGCGGAGACAAGGATGTGGGGAGGAGAGACGTGGAGACCCAGAGACATAAAAGAGCGGTGTGGAGACAGGGAGACGTGGGGACCCAGAGACAGACACGGGGACACACAGACGTGGCTCTGTGGACCCCGACAGTCGGGGCAGGGACCCAGTCCCTGTGGGCCCGACTGGACAGAGGCGGGGACAGAGGAGGGGCAGGCAGAGACGGCGAGACAGCAGAGATGCGTGTGAGAGATGCGGGGGGAGCGTGGGAGCAGGGCCCGGAGCGCCGATCCCACGGCTCCTCGTTATAACGTGTCCGGAGGAGGCGGCGGGGAGTTGAAAGCGTCGGGAAGAGAAATCAAAACCAACACGGAAATGAGAGGGGCCAATGGGGGTGGGGGCGGGGGCGGAGGCAGGAGGGAGGGGGACCCGGAGAGGCAGAGCGAGCGGGAGGTGGGAGAGAGGTGGCCGGCGAGGTGCGGGGCCGGGAGGGAGATGGGGAGACTGAGGCGGGACGGGCTGGGGGCACACAGAGCCGGGGCGGGGGCACAGCGGGGAGAGGGGAGAGCCCAGAGAAGGGCTGGGGACGGGGATGGGGAAGAGAGGGGGCTTGGGGAAGCCAGAGATCAGGGAGACCGAGGGAGGTTGGGGGGGCACAGGGGTTGGGGAGAGTAGGTGGAGAAGGATGGGAGGAGACCCCCGGATTGTGGGGAGACCAGGAAAGAGGGACAGAAAAATGGAAAAGAGCTGGGGGGAGACAGGAGAAGGGGGGAAAGATGCGTGCAGAGAAATAAAGAGGGGCAGAGACAGGGAAGGAGATCAACAGAGAAAGTTGGGGAGATTGGATGGGAAACAGAGGGGACCTGGGGGCGTGGGGGCAGAGTGGCCACAGGCCAAGGAGGCAGATGATGTGGCAGGGGGCCTTAGTGCTGGGGGGGGACTGTGTGGGAGAAGGCAGTCAGTGGACGCTGGGTCGGGGCGGGGGTGGGCCGCCTGGGTGTCCATGGGGACCGGGCAGGTCTGGAGGGAATGGGCCATCTGCCAAGCCTTGTCTGGTGTCCAAGGGGTGAGGTGAGGTTTATGGGGAACACAGTGGCTGTCTGGGATCTTCAGGCAGGGTGGTGTTTGGGAGGATTGCTGCGTTGGAGAGCATGTAGCGGGGGTGGGGTATTTGAGGGGGGTGTGTCTGAGCCAGGGGGTCTGAGAAAAGTGCTCTCCCTGAGAGGTGGGGCCTCAAGGGGTGGAGTGGTGAGGGCCTGAAGTATCTGAGGAGAAAAGATGTGTCTGAGGGGTGGGTGTCGGAGAGGAGCGGATGTCTCAGGGTATGAGTGTTTGTGTGGGG
>NC_138384.1:42079475-42100886 GCF_054177405.1 Leptonychotes weddellii
CTCAGACCAGGAGTCCAGACTCCCAGTTCCTCCTCCCTCAGACCCAAGAGTCCAGGCCCCCAGCCCCTCCCACCTCAGACCCAGGAGTCCAGGCCCCCAGCCCCATCCTGCCTCAGACCCAAGAGTCCAGGCCCCCAGCCCCTCCTGCCTCAGACCCAAGAGTCCAGACTCCCACTCCCTCCTAGGACCCTCAGACCCAGGAGTCCAGACCCCCAGCCCCTCCTCCCTCAGACCAAGGGTCCAGACTCCCAGTCCGTCCTCCCTCAGACCCAGGAGTCCAGCCTCCCAGCCCCTCCTGCCTCAGACCCAAGAGTCCACGCACCCAGCCCCTCCTCCGTCAGACCCAGGAGTCCAGACCCGCAGCCCCTCCTCCCTCAGACCAGGGGTCCAGACTCCCAGTCCCTCCTCCCTCAGACCCAGGAGTCCAGACTCCCAGTCCCTCCGCCCTCAGACCCAAGGGTCCAGGCCCCCAGCCCCTCCTGCCTCAGACCCAAGAGTCCAGGCCCCCAGCCCCTCCTGCCTCAGACCCAAGAGTCCAGACTCCCAGTCCCTCCTCCCTCAGACCCAGGAGTCCAGACTCCCAGCCCCCTCCTCCCTCAGACCCAGGAGTCTAGGCCCCCGGCCTCTTCTTCCTCAGACCCAAGACCCAGCCTGCAGCCCCCTCCTCCCTCAGACCCAGGAGTCCAGGCCCCCAGCCCCTCCTGCCTCAGACCCAGGAGTCCAGACCCCCAGCCCTTCCTCCCTCAGACCCAGGAGTCTAGGCCCCCGGCCTTTTCTTCCTCAGACCCAAGATCCAGCCTGCAGCTCCCTCCTTCAGACCCAGGAGTCCAGACTCCCAGCCCCTCCTGCCTCAGACCAAGGGGTCCAGACTCCCAGCCCCTCCTGCCTCAGACCCAGGAGTCCAGACCCCCAGCCCCTCCTGCCTCAGACCCAGGAGTCCAGACCCCCAGCCCTTCCTCCCTCAGACCCAGGAGTCCAGATCCCAGCCCCTCCTCCCTCAGACCCAGGAGTCTAGGCCCCCGGCCTCTTCTTCCTCAGACCCAAGACCCAACCTGCAGCCCCCTCCTCCCTCAGACCCAGGAGTCTACACTCCCAGCCCCTTCCTCCCTCAGACCTGGGAGTCCAGACTCCCAGCCCCCTCCTCCCTCAGACCCAGGAGTCCCCAGCCCATCCTCCATTAGAGACCCCAAATTACAGGCTTTCATGGCCACAGCTTTCTTATGGACACAGGCTCCTGGGCCTCCATCGCTTCTCCCACCCCTCCCAAGGCTCCCTGTCCTTGGGCTCCCCGCCCTGGCTGGCCTCTGAAGGGCTCTTTGTCGCCACACAGAGGCCCCATTGAGCTGCGGAGGAGGCTGGGATTGTGGGGTGGGGGGAGGCTGTTTACGCACCTTCACACCTGGGCCAGGAATCTGTGAGTAACGGCCCTGTGCCACCACCTCCTGCCCCCACTAACCGTGGCCCCTCCTCCTCCCCAGCCCTGTGGAGCCCATGGAGGCAGAGGACATCACCCGCGGGCTGGTGAGTGGAGAGTGCCTGGGGGGAGGGGACTGGGGGGCTGCGAGGTGGGATTGCACCCCGAGCTGAAGCCATCCCTCCTCTTCCACAGGCCCCAGGACCACCGCGGCCTGGCCTGGTGCCAGTCAGCATCATCGGGGCTGAGGACGAGGATTTTGAGAACGAGCTGGAGACGGTGAGGGGGAGATGGCGGGGAGAAGCTTCTGTCCCAGTCTCCCTGGGCCCCAGCCCTCAAGTCCCATCCTCAGTGTCCCCTCCCTCCTTAGGTCCATCGTGGGGTGCTGCCCCCTGCCTCCTCTCACTGCCCATTCCTCTTTCTGTAATCCGGGTACCACCATCCTCATCTCCTCCTACCCCATTCTTGATGCCCCATTATAGCACAGACTCCCACCCTTTTTACTCTAACCCTGGGTTTTATCACCGCCCCCCTTAATTACAGCACAGATCCCTACTCCCTCTCATGCCTGTCCTCATCACCCGCCATTATAACGTTAAATCTCAGCCACCATCCCTGACCCCAGCCTCGGCCACCGCCATTACGGCGGCGCAGACTCTGCTGCCAGGGAGGGGAAGGGTCAAGCCCAAAGCCCTTCCCCTGCTCCCCACTGTCTCACTCCCCCTCCCCGCTCTCAGAACACAGAGGAACAAAACAGCCAGTTCCAGAGCCTGGAGCAGGTGAAGCGGCGGCCTGCCCACCTCATGGCGCTCTTGCAGCACGTGGCCCTGCAGTTTGAACCCGGACCCCTGGTGAGGGCAGGGCTGTGTGGGCAGAGGGAGGGGTGGGGCCGGGACAGGCCACAGTGCTCAGTGAGATAGACCAGTGAAGACAAGCTGGGAGGGTCTGGAAAACAGATCCAGAACCCACAGCACAAGATCTAGAAAGCGAGAGCCAGAGCGCCAGCTAGCCGTGTGACCCAGGCAAGATTGCAGGTGCCCCGTGGAAATCTCCGTGAGGAGCCAGTGCGAGGGGGGAGAGTGCTCACAGCAGGGTCATGCAGAGAACAAGAGAGAATCCAGAAGCCAGCAGAGACCATGCCGCCCAGCCTCCTTCCCTGCCTGTGGCTGTGTCACCCATCCATGACCCTGGAAGTGGAATCCTCCTCTGTGGCCTCGGCAGGTGCCACCAGTCCATCTTTCAGGGCTAGGGCATGGGAGGAAACCACTAGCCTTCCCAGGTCTAGCTGGCCCAGAAACAAGAAACACCTGCAAGCAGCGCAATAAGGCAGAGCGAGCATAATTCATGATCCACAGATACAGGCAGAAAATACCCGGGCCCCCGCAGATGCCAACCCATGCTGCCTGGAGGCGCCTGCAGGGTGTAGAGAGCCCAGTGTGTGACTTAGGGAGAAAGAGGCCACTAAGTGGGTTGGAGGGGGGCGCTCTGTGGACAAGCCTGTCCTCCCAAGAAGACCCAGTGCGGCCCAGCACAGGCTGCAGTTAGGGTGTAGCCCAGAGCACTGGACTGGACTGGAAATGCGTAGCGGGGCCCTCTGGAAACCAGACAGCGGTAGAGATGCCAGGGCGGGATGCCTGGGGGCTGCAAGAAGCTGGGGCGCATCGACTGACCCCGAAGCTTCAGAAATTGGCAGGAAATCGGGAAAGTGCCTTCTCTCCAGAAAAGTAGCTGCCCGTCCCCAGTGAATGGAGGCTGTGGCCGTCTGGGCAAAGAGGTCCCCTCGAGCCTGAGGTTTCTGGAACTCGAGCTCTTGGAACTCGGCCCAGGGAGGGTGCTGACTGCCGTGTCCTTTTACAGATGTGGAAGCGGGCCTAGCCAGGGCCAGGGGCTTGGCTGAGGTGACCCGGATGGCCCCTGGCGTTTGGAATCTGGCCTCCTGCTGCCCCCTCACCTCATCAGCTAGGGAAGCAGCCACAAGATAGTTGTGGTCCCCTGGGCCGCTCCCTGTTGGCCTCTCATGAAGTTTTGTCGTGGAGTTTGGGGGTGTGCAGAGATTGGTTGAGAAATAGAGTCCTGCCCCTACCGAGGGGTGAGTCCTTAGCACGCAGACCAGGTCCCTTACCCAACGAGGGGCCCCAGGAGCCAAGACAGGCTGCAGTTGGCAGCGCGTTGCCAGCATCACCCCACACGGGGCTGACGCACAGGCGAGCTCAGGGAATGAGTGGTGAATGAACGAGTGAGCCCCGCTGGACCACCTGGTTATTTACCCAGCCCCCGCTGCGCACGGGGCCTCTCTGGGGCACAGATGAGTCGGGACCTCGGTCTCTCTCTCACACACACGCTCAGGTTGCTTGTGGTAGTTCTAGGCTGTGGGCTGTAGGGGAACAGGCTGCCTGGATTCTAAATCCCAGCTTCGCCACTAACTAGCTGTGTGACCTGGGGCAAGCTTCTTGAGCTCAGTTTTCTCATCTGTAAAACGGGATAATGACGGTGCCCGTGATTGACCAGGTTAACGTGGGTCAAGGGTTTAGAACGGCACCTGGTCCGGGCCCCGCTTTCGCAGCGTAGCAGAAGATCGCAGGAAACCGAACCATAGCAAATGCTCACAGGGGCCCCCAGGGAGCCCGAGAGAGGCCAGGGCCTGGGGGTGGGGGGGGGTGGAGACCAGGGAGCACTTAGCGGAGGCTTTGCAAGGCAGAGTGGGGTTTGGTTGGTGGGGGAGAGGACAGGCGGCGCTCTGTGTCCCCAGCTCTGCTGCCTGCACGCGGACATGCTGGCTTCTCTGGGCCCCAAGGAGGCCAAGAAGGCCTTCCTCGACTTCTACCATAGCTTCCTGGACAAGACCGCGGTGAGAGACACCTTCGAGGGGTCCCGGTTCCCTCACTCCTTGGTCCTGGGGGGGCTCGGTGCCAGCTGGGCCCTCCCTCCACGGCTCCCTCCCCTCAGCCCATCATTCCTGGTGCGTGGTGACCCCATAACCACCTGGTCCTCCCTCTCACTCCATTCTCTGTCCCGAGCAGGTCTTGCGGGTGCCAGTCCCTCCCACTGTCGCCTTTGAACTTGGTAAGGAGAGGGGAGAGGGACTGTGGGTGAGGGAGAGGTGTCTGGCCGGGGCTGGGGAGCCCCAGGATGGGAGGCCACACTCCCCTGCTCCCGTCCTTTCCCCAGCATGGCCATCGGGAGTCCGAGCGTGGGTGGAAGTGGCCCCCAGCCCCCTGCCCGTGTCCCCGCAGACCGCACGCGGCCCGACCTCCTCCCTGAGGACGTCCAGCGGCAGTTTGTGCAGGAGGTGGTGCAGAGCCAGCAGGCAGCCGTCAGCCGGCTGCTGGAGGACTTCCGCTCCAAGCGGCTCATGGGCATGACGCCCTGGGAGCACGACCTGACCCAGCTGGAGGCCTGGGTTGGGCGGGACCGTGCCAGCTTCGAGGCCCGGGAGCGGCACCTGGCCGAGCGGCTGCTGACCCACCTAGAGGAGATGCAGTGAGTGGGGCCTCCCCTCTCCCCAGCCTGGGGGCAGTATGGGGGGGGGGTCCCTGCAGCTTCAGGGTTCATTCCTTACCCTTTGGGCTCTTCCCCTGACTTCCGGGTTCCCAGCCCTGCCGTTTGTGATTCATCTGGTTTTGTGTTGTCTCTTCCCAACTTTGGGGCACCCTCCCAGTTTCCAGGGCTTTCCATGGTCTTGTGTTTGGGCCTGACGATTGGGTCCTGTCCTTGCGGCTCTGAGCTCACAAGTGACATTCCTCCCTGCTGCCATCCTCCATCCCTGTAGCCTTGGCCCTCTCCGCCTCTCCTCTCTCTCCTGTGCCCACTTCTAAGGGGACAGCACCCCGGACCTCTGTGCTGGGTAGACAGGGACCGAGGCTTAGCAAGTGTGTCGAAAACTCCTTTCTTCTTTTTGCAGACCCACCATCTCTACCGATGAGGAAAAGAGGTGATGACGGAAGCAGAGGGGATGGCAGGAGAGGCATTTAGTCCCCTGGGCCCCAGGGAGGAAGACCAGGGATCAGGGGCCTGGCCCTATCCTCTGGAGCCCCCTCCCCCTTCCTCAGACACTCAGCTGGAAGCAGTTGTGGGGTTGGGGTGGGAAGCGAATGCAGAGGGGAAGACTTGGGGACAGCAGTGTCCCCATGGCCATGGGTGTGTGTGCATCTGCGCACATATTGGGGCCCTCACCGTCCCCTCCCCACAGCGCCGCTGTGGTCAACGCCATCAGCCTGTACATGCGTCACCTTGGAGTGCGGACCAAGAGCGGAGACAAGAAGTCGGGGAGGAATTTCTTCCGAAAAAAGGTGCTTTTCCCCTGAGCGCCCAAACCTGGCCCTTCCCTCCCCTAGAGGCCCCTGGGGAGCCCCGTGATTCGGGGCTCCTGAGGTCTGATTCTGCTTTGTTGGGGTCTCAGAGATGCATAGCCCCTTCTCCACTCTCCTTACTTCGCTCAGATGATGGGGAATCGGCGGTCAGATGAGCCAACCAAGACCAAGAAAGGCCTGAGCATCTTCCTGGACGCCGCCCGCTGGAACCGGGGAGAGCCTCAGGGTGAGGTGCCCGGCCTCTGCCCGCCCTGGCTTCCCCACACCGCCCCCGCCTCATGGTCCCATCTCTCGTTTCAGCCCCCGATTTCCGACACCTCAAAGTCGAGGCTGATGGTAATGGTCCTGAAGCTGGCTGGGGGCTTGGGGGAGGGGGTGGGGGGTGCTCCTGGACCGTGGGGAGGATGGGGCTGGAGCACCAACTGCTGTGGATTAGAGGAGCTGGGCTCTCATTTCCCCCTGCTCCCTGGATGTCTCCCCAGCTGAGAAGCCAGGCCTTACGGAAAGGAGGGGAGGCCTGGGGGTGCCCTCCCGGGACCGGAATGTTGGGGCTCCTGGGCAGGATGTCCCTGGAGTTTCTCTGCACCCTCTGTCTGGAGACAGTCCCGACAAGGAACCAGGTGAGTTTCTTGAGCTCCCCACCCCAGCCCAAGAGACCACCGCTCAGTTCTCTGCTTGCCCCTCCCTGGTCACCAGTATTATTAAGGAACCCCCCCCCCCCACCCCGGGGCACCTGGGTGTCTCAGTCAGTTAAGCGTCTGCCTTCGGCTCAGGTCATGATCCCAGAGTCCTGGGATCGAGCCCCACGTTGGGCTCGCTGCTCATCAGGAGCCTGCTTCTCCCTCTCCCTGTCGCTCCCCCTTGCTTGTACTCTCTGTCAAATAAGTAAATAAAATATTTAAAAAAAAGAAAAGAAACCACCCCCCTTCCCTCAGTTCACCCGTTCCACGGCTTTCCTCTCAGGCTCCGGCCTCTGTCCTGGTGATGCTTAGCCCTCCTCCTTGGACTACATTTCCCATCCGCCCCCACGGCATCATTTCCCAGAACCCTCTCTGAGTACATTGTCAGTCACCTCCATGAATCTGAGGCAACTGCTTGGCCGGGCCTGGGTTCAGGTCCCAGCTCGGCAGCTTAGTTGGGTTATATCCTGGAAGCCCTGTCTGAGCCTCAGTCTTCCCAAAAGGGGTCTACCTCTTCCTGCAAGTCCCGGCTTAGGCTCCGGAGAAGGAATGGACGTGGAGGCGTCACGCAGAGCCCCAGTGTGCCCTGGTTCAGTGGTTTCTCCCCCCACCGGCCCCAGCTGCTGTGGCCATGTCCCCCACTGAAGTGCAGGGCAGCCGCTGGTGTCGGCCGCGCACTGGGTGGCTTTAGCCCCCACCCCCCATTCCACGGGAGGAAATAGAGGCCCCCAGAGGGTGGGTCTTGCCGCAAAGGCCCGGCAGCCAGCCTGGCTCTCCCCCGCCGCCCACAGGTGTTGATGCCCCACCAGAGCTGGGGGACGCGCCCCCGCAGGGCCCGGCCAGCCTGGAGCCCCTGGCGCCCCCGGAGAGCACTGAGGAGGGCGCTGACACAGAGAGGTGCCCGGGGCCGGGTGTGGGGGGCGGGGTGCTGGGTGCAGGAAGGGGCTTACCAGGCTGGGGAGGCGCGTGCGGGGTCGCGCTGCCATTTGCTCCTGCTGTCCCCGAGCCGTCTCCACTCTGCCCTGCTCCTCCCTCTGCCCATCTTCGGCCTCCTCTGTCCATCCTCCACTTTTTCTTTTCTCATCTCCTCTTCCCTCTTCCTCCTCCCTCCCGCGCTCTTCGCCTCTGGGCTCCCCCTGTCCCCTCCCTCACCCCTTCAGATTTTCATCCCCTCCCCTCCTCTTCTGAGCCACTGCCCTGCGCCTTGCTCCTGCCTCCCAGTGCCCTATCCTCCATCCCCCACCCTCTGTGCTCCAAGCCTGGGGGCCCTGTCCTCCTCACAGTTGGGGGGCAGGCTCTGCCCCCTGCCAGTCCTTGTGCTGCTGCTTTGGGGACCCTTTGGTAGGTGGGGGAGGTGAGTTGGGTTCCATTTGGGTCCTCCTCTGACCCTGTGCCCCTCTCTCCCCAGAAGGTGGAAGAGGTGGGTGCCTGGGCCCTGGGTGGGGGGAGGGCTAGCCCCTCCCCCGTTTCTCCCAGCCCCTCCCCTCTCCCCATGGGCCACCCCCTCCCCTTCACCCTGCAAGGGGTGGGTGGGGACATCACTCTCCCAGCAGAAGAGCTAAGTATTGAAATCTCCTTCCCTTCCTCACTCCCTGCTCTGCCCCCCCCATCCCATTGCCTCAGGGAAGGGAGGGGTCAGTCCTGTGCTCCATCCTGGGTTTCCCTCCCCACCCCCACCAAGTTTCCCTGTCCCTCCTGACCCCCCCACTGCCCCAGCACCCCAAAGTCCCAAGTCCCACTGCTCCTTCTGACTCTCTCCTCTCTTCTGTTGCATGTTTGATATCTGTCCTGGTCTCCCCTACCCGGGTCCCCGTCTATCCCTGTCCTCGTCTCTCCCTGTCTGTCCCTGACCTGGTATCTCCCCATCTCTATCCCTGTCCTGGTCTCTCCCTGTCTGTCCCTGACCTGGTATCTCCCCACCTCTGTCCCTGTCCTGGTCTCTCCCTGTCTGTCCCTGACCTGGCATCTCCCCACCTCTGTCCCTGTCTTGGTCTCTCCCTGTCTCTTGCCCTCTCCTGGTCTCTCCCCAACTGTCCCTGTCTTGGTCTCTCCCTGTCGGTTCCTGTCTTGGTCTTTCCCTGTCTCTGTCCTGGTCTCTGCCTGACTCTGTCCTTGGCCTCGGGGTCCAGGCTATCGGGGCGTCTGGGGCGCTCGGAGAGCCTGCGGGTGAGTGACCGCCGCCGGCCTTCCCGGGGCAGCCTCGGGGCTAAGGGCCGGGGTGGGGGCCGCTCCCGGAGTGACGTGGACATGGACCCCAGCTCTGCCACGGCCGTGCTTGGCCCTGCCCGACGAGCCACGTAGGTCATTCCTCCCACATCTACTGAGGCAACCTGGAGAGTCAGGAGGATGGTGGGGGAGGGGTCGTTGCCAGATTTACAGAGAACTGGGTATTGGACGCTAAGGTCACTGAGGTCACAGGAGAGGGGTGGGACTCTTCTTTCTAGAGATTTGGGGGCTGCTCTGCAGCATGGGCTACTTTGCAGGCATCGAATGCCAAGGCCACGGGGTGGGGTGGGGGATGGGGTGTTAAACACTAGGAATGGAAGTCTCCTCCCTGGGATTCCCCAAGCTGGGGCCCTAACGAGGCCTCTGTCTCACAGCCCTGAGCCCGGAGATGAAGGGGACCTGGGACGGTCAGGACTAGAGCTGGAACCAGAAGAGCCCCCTGGCTGGCGGGAGCTCGTTCCCCTTGGCACCCTGCACAGCCTGCCCAAGAGCCAGGTGAAGCGGCAGGAGGTCATCAGCGGTGAGTACCCGGGACACCACCCAGTTCTGGCAAAGAGACCATGGAGCTGTCCATCCCCCCAGAGCTTGAAGGTGGCCTGTTTCCACTGAGGGCCATTTGTTATGTAAATTGTAGAACAGCCACTCATGGAACAAGAATGTGGCTGTCAGCTGTCAAAGTGACATTTCCAGCGAGTTCTGCGCCCCCCCGCGCGCCCCCTCCCCCAGTACAGGGCAGTGCTGGTTAAGAGCAGGAACGGGTATATAAAGTTGTATTTTTCCAGTAAATCTTTGTTTTCTTATTTGGGTAGTAATAGTTCACATCTCAAAAGACTGTCACGGAGCTGAGGTGATTGATGTGAAGCGTTTAGCGCGGTGTGGGGCCGGGTAAGAACTTTCCAGTGTGACTGTTCTTACCATGATCTTAACCGTTCAGGGGCAAAAAGGGTCCCAGGGGCACACGTTTCAGAAGATAACCAATATATTATCAGTGCTTGCTTCCGGGCAGGGATGTGATGGAAGTATTGTTTCCGTCTTGATTCTTTTCTGTGATTTTGAACTGGGTGTGGGGAGGGTGTTTGGCAAAATAGGACACTTCTTTGGAAGCTCTGGTTTGGAAGTTTATTTACAAGTTGCTTAATAGTAAGGGTACTCATTTGGAATTTTTAGGGCAGTAGGGGAATACTTTTTGTGTCACAGATCCTTCTAAGGATATGAGCAAAACATAAAGCAGTGCTATCTGATAGAATTTTCTGGAATAATGAAAACACGCAGCATCTGCGCTGTCCAGCATGGTTACCACCAGCCACGTGATGGCCGCTGAGCACTTGAAATGTGACAAGTACAACTGGCAACGGAATTTTGTATTTCAGTTAAAATCTGAAGGCCTGTACTTGGCTAGCGGCTACCGTAGCAGACAGCACAGCCATTTCCCTCCTCAGAAAAATATTCCTAACACAGGATTGCGCGTTTAGTCTCCAGGGACTCCTGGGGCCTCTGAAACCCAGGCATGCTCCCTCTGGGGGGTCCCTGGGTCCAAGGCTATCAACGTGTGTGTAAAGGGTTATCGTTCCAGAAACCCAAGGCCGAGAGACTTGCTGGATGCCAAACACAGCTCCGGCGGGTGGGAGGGGGGGCGCTTGCTGGTGGTGGTGTGACCAACTCATCCCAGTTCGCCTGGAACTTTCCCAGGTGTAGCACTGAAAATCCCATGTTCTGGGAAAGGCGTCAGTGCCAGGCACAGGGGACCACTGGTCACCCCGGCTGGCTGCCGCAGCCAAGCAAAACACACAACAGGATCAGGAATCTTCAGTGGCTATTTCAGGGGCAAGCGATTCCGTCCAGAGAAAGTCACCCCTGTCCCCCACCTCGAGCCTGCCTCTGAGACTGCACCCCATCCTTTGCACCCTCCCCAACCATGCTTCCTGCTCGGTGGCCCCACAGAGCTGCTGGTGACAGAGGCCGCCCACGTGCGCATGCTCCGGGTGCTGCATGACCTCTTCTACCAGCCCATGGCGGAAGGGGGCTTCTTTTCCCTGGAGGAGCTACAGAACATCTTCCCCAGCCTGGACGAGCTCATCGAGGTGCATTGTGAGTGCAGGGCCATGGCCCACTGTGCGCCCCACCACTGGCTCCCTCCTCAAGGCCTTTGCGGCTAGACCTGGAGTCTAGCACATTCTCCTTGAGTGCCTCCACGGGCAGCTTCTTTTCTAGCCCTGGGGGCAACCCCAGACCCCCAGAGCTCACATTCCAGGGGGGCACATCAACAAGCGCAGGGCATGGGTGGGGGTTGGGGGGGCAGCCCATTGGCCCCAAGGATTAGACACTTGCAGCCCAACCTCCACAACCCCCCGATCAGCTCTACATACCACCTCTTGGGCCCTGACAGAGCACCCCCTTCCCTCACCGCTCTTAACAGCCCTGTTCCTTGATCGGCTGATGAAGCGGAGGCAGGATAGTGGCGACCTCATTGAGGAGATCGGAGATGTGCTGCTGGCCCGGGTGAGGGCGCCCAGCCCCTGCCCCCCTGGGGTCCCCTCCTCCCAGCCAGGGACCTGGAATCCCATCAAGATCCAGGGGTCTGGGCCCCTCACCCTGTCCTCCTGTCGAGGCTGCTATTCCCACGTGAGGCCCTGTTCTTCCCAATCCCACCTGAGACACCCTCCCTGGCCTGAATCTCACTGTAGTTTGATGATGCCGAAGGCAACTGGTTCCAGAAAATCTCCTCCCGCTTCTGCAGCCGCCAGTCATTTGCCTTAGAGCAGCTCAAAGCCAAGCAGCGCAAGGAGCCTCGGTTCTGTGCCTTTGTGCAGGTGAGGGGGAAGCCAGGGTCCCGGGGGGGAGGGGGCTGGTGTCGCAGTCCCCGAGGCGCCCCCAGTACGGGCCACCTCAGCGCCACTCTGCCCCTAGGAGGCCGAGAGCCGCCCACGGTGCCGCCGCCTGCAGCTGAAGGATATGATCCCCACGGAGATGCAGCGTCTGACCAAGTACCCCCTGCTCCTGCAGAGCATTGGGCAGAACACAGGTGCCAGAGGGCCAGGCCCCACGCTGCGGGGCCCCGGCTCTCCCATCTCTCACCATGGCGGGGCAGGGGCCAGGAGCTTCTGGCTCGGGGTTCACCGGGGCTCGTCTCTCCTCTGCCACAGAAGAGCCGGCGGAACGGGAGAAAGTGGAACGGGCAGCTGAGTGCTGCCGGGAAATTCTGCACCATGTTAACCAAGCTGTGCGCGACATGGAGGACCTGCTGGTGAGCCTGGCTGTGGGCCCAGAGGGAGGGGGCGTCCGTGTGGGGGGCCTGGGCGGGCCTTTGTCTTGTCTACCTCGGGGCCCCTTCTCTGGAGGTCAGGCCTGGCCCTTGGCTTGTCCCTTCGGGGTCACTGTGGGTCAGCCGCAGCCCTTGGGTCATCCCCGTGACTCTCCCTTCCCTGCCCCAGCGGCTCAAGGATTATCAGAAGCGCCTGGACTTGTCCCACCTGCGGCAGAGCAGTGACCCCATGCTGAGCGAGTTCAAGGTGGCCCTGCCTGCCCTGACCTCCCCGCTTCTCCCTGGCCTTCCCCTGCCCCTCCTGCCCCCAGGACTTTGTGCTAATGCGCCCCGGGAATGAGAGCCACCCCCTGCCCAGAACCCCTCCTCAGTCCCAGCGGCTTGCCCGTCCTGAGCCCAGCCCGCCGTCCCGGCCCCGTGGTCCTCCCCGCCCTCCCCTGCCCTGCGCCGACCATGACGCCTTCCTGCCTCCAGAACCTGGACATCACCAAGAAGAAGCTGGTGCACGAGGGCCCGCTGACGTGGCGGGTGACGAGGGACAAGGCTATAGGTGAGCGCCGGGGCTGAGCGGGGCCTGGGGGGGGGGTCCGGGGGGGCGCTGCTGAAGCCTGGGCCTCGCTCTGCAGAGGTCCACGTGCTGCTGCTGGACGACCTGCTGCTGCTACTCCAGCGCCAGGACGAACGGCTGCTGCTCAAGTCCCACAGCCGGACGCTGACGCCCACACCCGACGGCAAGACCATGCTGCGGCCCGTGCTGCGGCTCACCTCCGCCATCACCCGCGAGGTGGCCACCGGTGAGGCCCCTGCCCGCGGGATGGGGGGGCCTCTGAAAGAGCTGGGGAGCGCACGCCGGCCCCCGGGGGGGGCCACGGCAGAGGCCCAGGAAGGGGAAGCTGTGAGGGCTCCCCCGCCCCCGGAGCCGGGCATGGTGGGGGGCCAGGAGCACTGTGGGCCTTAGGAAGGGAGCCGCGCAGCTCCCCAGGGGTTTGCACACAGGAGCTGCCAGCTCTGATCAGCATTCGGAGACGCCCCCTGCAGGGACCTGTAGGGGAGCAGGGGTGGAGGCTGGAGCCCAGCGAGGAGGGGTTTGCAGATGCGCTCCAGGGGTTTTGTGGGGAGAGCCAGACTGGGGACTGATGGATGAGGGGATGTGAGGGGGAGGCCCTGGGAGGAGGCGCCAGAGGGATGGGCGTGAGCTGGGGGAGCCCAAGCTCAGGGGAGGTGCACATCGGGGTGACCCTGGCTCTGAACCCCCTCTCCCTCCTCCTGCAGATCACAAAGCCTTCTATGTCCTTTTTACGTGGGACCAGGAGGCCCAGATATACGAACTGGTGGCCCAGACCGTGTCAGAACGGAAGAAGTGAGGGGGGCCTGGGTTCTAAGCTCGGGTGGAAGAGGCGGCCCAGGCTGGGGGGTGGGAGGCCCCAGTACAGGATCTGGGGGCTCTGACTGCCTGCCCTGGGGTGGGGGCTGACCTGTCTCCCCAGCTGGTGTTCCCTCATCACCGAGACTGCTGGATCCTTGAAGGTCCCCGCTCCTGCCTCTCGCCCCAAATCCCGGCCCAGCCCAAGCAGGTGAGGGGGACACTGGAGGGCTCAGGAGCCAGGGGGGACTTCTTTGTGTGTCTCCAGAACCTGAGCTCCGGGCGCGTGTGCGTGCGTGCGTGTGCGTGCGTGTGCCACCACCACAGCCCGTCTGGCCCCGTCTCCATCTCCCAGCCTCAACTTCTGTTTCTGGACCACCCCCCCACCTCCTGCTGTCTCCCTGCTGCCCCCCAGGGCCAGGGCCGTGGGGTCACCCAGTACTTCCTCCCCGTAGCACCCGAGAACCCCTGCTCAGCAGCTCGGAGAACGGCAACGGGGCTGGCCGAGAGATGCCCCCAGTGGACAGTGAGCCTTTGCGGGGGCGCGGAGTGGGGGGGGCAAGGTGTCCTGAGGAGGCCCGGCAGGAACTGAGCACCGCCCCCCCCCCGCCCCGCTTCTTCCTCCCCTCCCCCTAGGCCGGACAGAGAGAATCCTCAGCACCCTCCTGCCCTACTGCAGGCCCGGCCCCGAGGGCCAGCTCGCGGCCAAGGCCCTTGAGAAAGGTAGGCCGGCGCCATCCGTGCGGGGCTGCCACTAGCCCATCTTTGCGGCCTGTCTCCTGTCCAGGCCCAGTGCATGCCAGGCCTGCACCACCCCCCTCGGTGGCCCCGAGCCCCTCTTCCTTCTGTAGCCTCTGTCCCTCCTTGACCTCCGGTTCAGCCTCTCCCTGGACACCCTCTATTCTCCGTGTCCCCTCCACACCCCCTTCACATCCCCCAGCCCCACCTGCAGCCCGGCCCCCACCTTCCCCTCTGGGTCCCCCCCGCCCCTGCAGGCCCCTGGCCTCTTCCCCAGCCCCGCTTCTGACTCTGTCCCCTTGCCCCTGCCAGTGCGGTCCCTGAAGCAACTCCTGTTTCCCTCGGAGGAAGACAGTGGGGCGGGGCCTCCCCGTGAAGGGGATGGGGTCCCAGGGGGCGGCTCCCAGAGCCTGACCCAGGAGATTCGGGAGAAGCTGCTCAGCTTGGAGGAGACCATGAAGCAGCTGGAGGTGGTGGCCTGGGGAGAGGGGCAGGGCGGGGGAGGGTGGGGCTGACTCGGTGGAGGGACCCCTCTCATTGAGGCCCGTCCATCCAGGAGGTGGAGGAAGAATTTTGTCGCCTGCGACTCCTCCTGTCTCAGCTTGGGGAGAACACCGCCCCCCAGCCTGGCTGTACCTGAGGCCCCCTGCCCCAGGCAGGTGAGTGGACACCCAGAGGGCTCGCAGCTCTGCTGGAGGGGAGGGACCGCGGTGGGCATCTCAGGGGCTCCCTTCTCCACAGCCCCCTCCTGCTCTCCGTCTCCCTGCCTCTCCCCATTCCACCTCCTGGCTCAGGCTGTTCCCCTTTTTGGGCTCTTCTGTGTTCGCTCTGCCCGTTCTCCTCCTCCCCTCATCCCCCCCCCCCACTTCTCCTTGTCCCTCTGCATCTCTCCCCATCTCCCTTCTCCTACATCCCCCAGGCCTTTCGCAAGACTGAGGGCCACCCACCGCCGCACAGCTGCCGCAGCATCTCCAACCCCAAGGGCCTGAGGAGAGGGAGCTGGGCTGCTTGGGGGGGGGGGGGCCATGCCTGGGGGGCCAGCTGGCATCACTGCCTCCCTCCGACCTCCCATCGGCCTTGGCCTGCTCTCCCTCCTGCCTTTTGCCTGGGGGACTCAGGGCTTCATTCCGGGGGGGGGATCCACAGTGACCCCCCCATTACCCAGGCCATCTCTGTATTGCCTGGGGGGCACCCCTCCATTCCCCACCCCCAAGTGCCTTTGCTATGTTTTTATACCCTGAATTGGAGGTTTATTTTTTAATATATATTATCTAAGGAGAGCTGTGTGTGTGAAGAGGGGGTGGGGGCCCTGGAGTGGTTTCTGGAACCCTCTGTGACTGTCTGGCATCACCTTCCTGGGTCTGTCTCCCCCTGCCTTTCTCCACTTTTTCCTTCCTGTGCTTTAACAGTGACTCCCCAGGTGATCCCCCACTCCCACCCGAGCCCCCCACTGTCACCCACGACGCCGGGCTCCCCCACAGCTCACACTCCTTTCCGTTCTTTTATTTTTGTAGTAAACTCTCTGGAGGTGGCTGGTGGGGAGGGGGCCCTCCTGGGCGGGGGCTGGGGGCGGGGTTATTGCTCTGAGCTCCCTGTCCCAGGGGGTCTGTGTGGGGAGGGTGTCAGGACTGGGACCGGCACGAGGGGAGACACAGCCGCACAAACACGCAGGTCATGGGTGCGGGGGGGGCGGACAGGAGAGGCTGGGCGCCATATTGCACTTTGGGAGTCGGGCCAGGCGGGGACCCCCCCCCATCACACTGGAGCCTGGGAAGGAGGCTATCACATTCCCTCCCACTCTGGAGGGGGAAGGGAGACCCCAACCTGGGGTTCGGGAGGAAGGTGGGCAGCCACGTGCCTGGTCCTGGGAGGGGTCGAGGGCTGGTCCCCGGCCTGGGGCGGGACATCGAGGGCAGACCAGGCGATGGCAGAGGCTGCTGCGCGAGGGTCTGCCCCGATCCCCGCCCTGGCAGAACCCTTCACCCCCCACGGGCTCAGCTGCCGATCCCCCCTTTGCTCGCCTTGGCCTTGGGGGGCACAGGGAGGCCCTCGTCACCCTCGCTGTCAGAGCTGCAGCCGCTGACGTCCGTGATCTCCAGCTCCGAGTCGCTGTCGTCCTTCCCGCCCAGCGCGGCCTCTGGACCCCCGGCTCCCGGCAGTGCCAGGCGAGGGGCTGCTGCCAGGCCCGAGGGGCGCTCGGGGCCCAGGCCCTCCCCCGCCGCAGCCAGTAGGGGCGAAGCTGTAGGGCCTCCCCCGGCCCCTGCCGAGGGCAGGTGGCCCAGGGAACTGGCCAGAGGGTTGGGGTAGAAGTGGGGGGGGTACAGAGAGGGGGGCAGCTTGGGGAAGGGGCTGGTGAGGTACGGGTTAAAGTTCCAGGGGTAGTCTGGGAAGGCGCGGCTGTAAGGACCCAGCAGGCCGGGGGGCTTGGAATAGCCAGTGGCACCTGGGGAGCACGGGGTGGGTCAGGCCGGGCACACCTCCAGTGGGGGGAGGCGCCCCCTCCCTGCGCCGTCCACCCGCTTCTGCCCATTCTCTCTCCCATGCGGCATCTGCCCACTCTCCGCCCTCACGTGGTTTTCCCCAGTTCTGCCCTGGTCTTCCCAGTCCTTTGGCACCCTAAAAGCCCTTCTCCCAGCCTGTCCCCGCCCCCCAAATCCTCCTGGGGCTTTTAAACACACACAGGCACAAGCACAGCCTCGCCCTAGGCCTCCCTCCTGCGTCCTGCCTCTCCCCGTCTTTGCCTGTCCTCTTCCCTCAGACACAGGCCACGTGTCCCCCACCTCCAGCCGGCACCCACACCCACAGGCCCTTACCAGAGCCCAGGAACGGGAAAGGGCTGTCCAGACGCAGCTTGTCTGTCTCAGGGGTGAACAGGGGCGCCCTGGCCCCTGGCTCTCCCAGGCGAGGGGCTGAGAACAGGGTCTGCAGGGTCTGGAGAGGGAGGAGGCAGCACCGCTCAGCCGGGCTGCCCATCCCCGGGGGGGGTTGATGGCTGGGGAGGCGGCACCAAACGCCCAGTTCGGGGACCCCAGTGTCCTGACTCACCTCGGGAGTAAGGGGAGGAGCATCTGGCCCAGAGGTCCCCCCAAAGGGACCAGGGGTCAGCAAGAGTGGGGAGCCCGTGGTGGCTGCTGCCACATCCAACAGTGGGTAATTGACAAGCACGACTTTGCTGAAGTTGAACTTGTAGGTGAACCTCTTCCCTTTGGTCTTATGGAGAATCCGCTTGTTGTAGTAGTAACTGTGGGGAGAGCGGGGAGGAGGGCATGCTGGGGAGGGGCGCCGAGGCAGGTAAAGAGGGAGCCCCTGACTCATGTTAGTGCACAGAGCACAGCAGCTTGGGGAAACTGAGGCTCACAGAAGTCCCTTAACCAAGGTGGCAAGGCAGGGGTGAAGCAGGGGCTGGGATCCTGGCTTCTGGCCTTCCTCCTTGCTTCCCTCCCACTCACAAGTAATCACAGTGGCTACCCCATGCGGATCCCTGCACGTTGGGATCCAAGGGATTCTGCCCCAGGAGACCAAGGGCAAGCCCCCAGGGGGCGGGGGACCAGCCCCTCCCTGCCCCTCCTCACCGCAGGGCCCGGCTCAGCTTGTCATAATTCATGTGGGGCTTGCACTTGCGGATGCCCCAGAGCCGAGCCACTTCATCGGGGTCCTTGATGACGAATTCCCCATAGTCCCCCTGCCAGGCGATGACCCCCTGGTACTCCTCCTTCTGCAGCAGCTCCAGGATAAAGTGCCACAGCTGGATCTGCCTCGAGCCAGGGGACGACTCCGGCTTGTAGGCCCAATCCGGGAAGGCAAACCCTGGGGACAGGAGGCAGGGGAGTGGCCCCGGGTCAGGACACTAAGTCGGGGGCTCTAGGTCCTGCGTGGACTTGGGAACCAGGAGGCAGCTGGCCCCCCCTGAATCCTGGTCTCTTGGGCATCTTTAGGGACACAATTCCTACTCTCTGTACCCCAGTTGGTGTCCAGTCCCCAAACTGCCCAAATAGTGGCAGTGAACTCAGTCATCCAGGGACCCTGGCGTGGCACCTGCAGCCTCATGCTCTACCTTGGCATCCCGGGGTGGAGCGTGGGAGGGGCCGGTTTCCTGCAGCCCTGTGAGGAGGACATGGGAGGGGCACCCCCTCCTAATCAAAAGCCCTTCTCCCGCTTTCCCTTCCAGCCCTGCCCTGGGAGGCCTCTGGTCTCTCCTGCTCTCTGGAACGCCCCTAAGTTTTGCTGTCTCCCCGAAGCCCTCCACTGACCCCACACTGGCACGGCCAGGCCAGGCCGGCGTGCCCGTGTCTGTGCCCGTATTTCTACCTTTCACGTCCTGTCCCCCCTCCCTACCTCTGTGCTCCATCAGTCTGAGCGCACTGTGCATCAGCAGATCCCCACAGCGTACGTGTCACACACACGTCCGCTCACGCTCCAGGGACACCCGGCGACACCACGCGCACGGACACACCAGAGTGCCACACTCCTGCTGGGGAGCAGCACCCCACACGCAGCGTGCCACCGAGGCTTGCCTGCTGGACACCTGGCACTGCGCATCCCAACACACGATCGCACATCTCGGGCCCCTCAGAACTGGGACCTGCTAACCACACCGCCATGACAGGAGACACGGGACCCCAAAGGCCCAGCTAGCTAACAGTGCCGTGGAGCCGGTGAGCACAGCCTCAAGACGTGCGTCAGCCTGACGGGCACACACGGGGTGACGCCACCCCTATAAAGCAGCCCCCCAGACCCTCAACACGCAGGCACCCACGGCTCGCTCTGCATGACACACCTCACACTCAGATGGGTGTCCCGCGCCCCAGTGTCCAGATGCTCCAAATAAGCCGGATGGAGATGGGAGGGTCTTGCCCACCCCTAAGTCTTACCTCCCAGCCAGAAGCCCCAGGGCCTGGGTCCCGCTTCTGTGCTCAATCCCGGGCTACGTCCTCTGTCCCCTCTCTCCCTCAGAGACCCCAGGCCCAGGCAGGAGAGTAGAAGGCAGGATTAGCCCTAAGGAACCATCGCTGGGGAGGAAGACAACGTGGAGCTGAGAGCGCGGCCACATGATCTACTTGCTCTGTGGTCCCAGGGCACGTCTTTGCCTTCTCTGGCTCATTAGAACTTCAGGGGTGGGAGGCAAGGAGCAGCAGGGTCCCATCCGGGCTGCCTGGTGTGTGTGAGTGGGTGCTCACGCCTCCCTGCCGAAGGCTCAGAAGCCAGGCAGTCTCCTCCCCGAAAGGAGAATTTTTCTCTCAACCCCATCTCGGGTCTTTCTTACTCCAGGTGACAGGCTCAATTAACTCGCGAGCTCTGGCCCATTGCACACCCGGAACACATCCGAGTGGGGAAGAGGCGACCCCAAAGATGACAGCCCAGAGATGACAGCACACAACTGGCCACACACAGGCAGATACACAACCCAATCTGGAACCACCATCTGTCCTCAAATACACTGTACCTGCTGAGACACACACAACTAGAGAGGACCCACCACCTCAGCCTGCAGATACACACATTATGACAGCCCCCCAAATTCAGTCACACTCAGTGACACACAGATGCAAGAAGCCCCCTGACACACACCCACACCCCAACACAGACACAGAGGCCGGGGGCGGAGGGGGCACCCACCCGCACAGCCCGAAGCACACCGAGACATCCATTCTGGACCACGACACAGACCCGGAAGTAACAGCAGCAGGCCCTTCCCCCGACTGAGGCAGGTACGTACTTGTACTTGGCGAGCTGACACACACCTTCCCCCAGTCCTAAAATGTAAGCACGCTCGACATCCTAAAGAAACACGACCCACCCAGCCCAGAGACACCCAGGTAGCCTCCTGTGTGTGTGCAAGCAGGCACACCAGCTCACACAAAGACAGATGCTGCACAGACATACACTCTCCCAGTGTGACCCCTTCTTCCAGAAGCACTGAAGCATGACACAGGGACACACTCAGACCCCACGCATAAGCAGGCACAGAGTCCCAGTCTGTGCGCGCAGGCACACACACACGCACACACACACAGCCCATCTGTGGGGCGTGTGACTTGGACTCAAATGCACATCCAAGCCAGTCTTACTGTCCACATCCCCAGCTCTGAGTGTCCACTTCTGAGCAGGCCGTCCTCTCTCCCAGGGCTCCGGCGGGCTGGGCCATGTCTCCACGTCCCCCTGCCCAGGCAGTCCCTGTCCATCTATCCACCTGCGCCCCCTCTGGTCCCCGCCCCTACGCCGTCAGTGTGCCTGGCCGTCTCCAGCCTCCTTGCCTCTCTTTGCCCGAAGGTCCTGGGCAGGGAGCAGGCAAAGAGGTACACAGCCGGGACCCCAGGACCTCAGACCCCTACATCCTGTCCGTTTCAGACCCCGATACCTCCCCCACCCTCACGTCCCAGCAGGCAGGTAGCAGGGACATCTCGCTGTGAAGTTTTTAGCCAAGTTTTTCATTAGGGGGTTGCATTCAGGGGACTGTGAGAGAGACCGGGACAGAAGAGGGAGGACAGGAAGAGGTGCAGAAAGGAGGAGCCGGCTGGCTGGGAAGGGGTGGGAGGTCCGGGCCAGGGCCAGGGCCAGTTACCGGGGGTCCAGAGAGCCGGCAGGGCGGGCGGGGCGAAGAGAAGGTCGGAGACGCAGCTACAGTCCATGGTGGAGCCAGCCCTGCAGAGACGCCAGGACAGACACACAGGGACAGACAGGGGTCAGTGGGGTGGGCGCTCCGCCCGGAGCCCACCCGTCCTGCCACCCGCCACCTTCCTCACCCACGTCCAGCCGACCCTTCCTCCCAGCCTCTCCTCCCGCAGCCTCCTCCTCGCTCTGTGCCTCGATCACTACCCACAGCGCCCCCGGCCCCCCTCCCCACTGCTCCCACTCACTCGCTGGCTCGCCACCCGCCCGCCCCGCACCAGCTCTGCCGCTGCCGCCGCTCTCTGGCCGCTCCGCTCTCGCGCCTGACCTCCCATCCGTCTCTGCGTCTCTGGGTCTCTGTCCCTCTCTCTGGCCGTCCCAGATTTGTCTCCTGAACCTCGCCCCTACCCCGTGGCCCGCCCAGCAGACCCCCAGGCTGGCTCGTCCAGCTCCCAAGCAGCCCCCAGCTTTCATCTGCCGACCCACAGCGGGCCAGAAGCGGCCCATCCGCCCTGCACCCTGCACCCTGCACCCTGCAGGAGGGCTCCCCCAGAAGCCCCTTCCCCTTAGATCTGCCTCCCCCACACCAAATAGCTCCCCCAGACGCCCCTTCCCCTTAGATCTGCCTCCCCCCACCAAAGAGCACCCCCAGATGCCCCTTCCCCTTAGATCTGCCTGCCCCCCACCAAACAGCACCCCCAGACACTCCTTCCCCTTAGATCTGCCTCCCCCACACCAAATAGCTCCCCCAGACACCCCTTCCCCTTAGATCTGCCTCCCCCCAAAGAGCACCCCCAGATGCCCCTTCC
>NC_138384.1:42101386-42118785 GCF_054177405.1 Leptonychotes weddellii
GAGGAGGAACTGGGAGTCTGGACTCCTGGTCTGAGGGAGGAGGGGCTGGGGATCTGGACTCCTGGGTCTGAGGGCGGAGGGGCTGGGAGTCTGGACCCCTGGGTCTGAGGGAGGAGGGGCTGGGGGTCTGGACTCCTGGGTCTGAGGGAGGAGGGACTGGGAGTCTGGACTGTTGGGTCTGAGGCAGGAGGGGTTGGGGGCCTGGACTCTTGGATCTGAGGCAGGAGGGCTGGGGGTCTGGACTCCTGGGTCTGAGGGAGGAGGGACTGGGAGTCTGGACCCCTTGTCTGAGGGAGGAGGGGCTGGGGGTCTGGACTCCTGGGTCTGAGGGAGGAGGGGGCTGCAGGCTGGGTCTTCGGTCTGAGGAAGAAGAGGCCGGGGCCTAGACTCCTGGGTCTGAGGGAGGAGGGGGCTGGGAGTCTGGACCCCTGGTCTGAGGGAGGAGGGGCTGGGAGTCTGGACTCCTGGGTCTGAGGCAGGAGGGACTGGGAGTCTGGACTCTTGGGTCTGAGGCAGGAGGGGCTGGGGGCCTGGGTTCTTGGGTCTGAGGCAGGAGGGGCTGGGGATCTGGACTCCTGGGTCTGAGGGCAGAGGGACTGGGAGTCTGAACTCTTGGGTCTGAGGCAGGAGGGGCTGGGGTCCTGGACTCCTGAGTCTGAGGGAGGAGGGACTGGGAGTCTGGACCCCTGGTCTGAGGGAGGAGGGGCTGGGGGTCTGGACCCCTTGTCTGAGGGAGGAGGGGCTGGGGGTCTGGACTCCTGGGTCTAAGAGAGGAGTGGGCTGCAGGTTGGATCTGAGGAAGGAGAGGTGGGGGGCCTGGACTCCTGGGTCCGAGGGAGGAGGGTGCTGCAGGCTGGGTCCTAGGGAGGCAGGGCCTGGAGGCTAGCAGAGTTGGGAAGGTTAAAGGAAAGGCAGAAAGGAGATAAGTGGGGTGTGGGGGGGGCTCTCCTAGACCTGACAGGCTTGGGGCCGGATGTTGCCTCTGAACCCACCAGCCCCACTTCCTGTGACAGGAAATCTAAAGGCAAATCCCCCAACCCCCCAACTCTCCCCACATGAGAAAACAAAACTCTGAACCTCCTTCCCTAAACCCGTAAGTTGCTTTCCCTCAGGGACCTGGTATCTTCCCCCTCTTCCAATCCCAGAAAATAAGGTTCAGTCCTCAGCCAGCTCATCCCCAAGGTGTGTCTGTCTTCCTTGCCCTGCATCCGTCTGTCCCGCTGGCTTTCCCTCCCCAGCCAGCTCTCTCTTGCTGTCTGTCCCTTGAATGTGCCTTAGGTCTTTGCCTCTCTTCTCCCTGTCTCCTTCCCTCTCTCCCTCCCTTCAGACCTGTCTCACTTTCCCACCAGCACTGCCTCCCCTCCCCCTCAGCCACCTCGCCCTAACCCTGCTTCTGTCGCTGTCTTCCCCCTCTGTCAGTGTTTCTGCCTGTCTTCCCACATCTGGTTCTGCGGCCACCTGAGTCCTCTCGAGTCACTGTGTCATGTGCTGTCCCTCATCTCTCTCTCTCCCCCATCTCTTGCTGGCTCTCCCATCTTGTCTCCCTTAGAGTCTCCGCTTCCCCCTGAGTCTTCCAACCACCCTCTTCTGTGTCTTTAATTAGTCTGACTAATGCCACGAGAGCCCATGTCAGGCGGGAAGGAGCTGTGGAGATGGGGTGGGGTGGACCAGTGGGGTGGGGTGGGGGCTCCCCCCACAACCCAAAGCTATTTATAACCCTTGTTGCCTGAGACTCACCCTTCTGCCTCCTCCACAGGCCTCCTCCCTAGCACTCAATAAATGGTGGTTATGATTTTGATTATGATCATGAAACAATGATGCTTTCTGGAGTGTCCCTGTGCCATCCCATGGGTTCCCCAGAGCACACGACATTTTTATTCTCTTCCATAGAGTGTCTCTGTCCAACTTCAAGCTTAGGTAATTTAAGATTTGAGCACTGTTAAATCTTCACGTAAATAAACTTGCAAACTGACGCCAAAAAAAAAAAAAGTGATTATTACAAAAGCTAAACTTACCTAGCACTTACAGTGTGCTAGGCATTGCTCCAAGTGCTTCACATCTGAACTCACTTAACGCTCACAACCACAAGCACCCCATGCGATTAGTATTCCCATTCGAGATGGAAAACCTTCACCAGGCCACCAGCTGCAACTTCTGGGCTGGAAAACATGACTGCGCACATGGAAGGTCCATGCTCACCCCACTTGGGGCGGGGTGGGGGGGCTCAACAGAGGCAGGGAGATTCCAAAAAGCGCAAAGGAGAGGACACACGGTATGTGAGCAAATGCTCAGTGCCAGGCAGGCCCCGGATCACGCACTATGATACATATTATCTCCTTCATTCCTCATCACGGAAATACGAAACAGTAGCTAACATTTAATACGTGCTATTAAGTATGTAGCAAGCATAACATTACTGCTTTACAGGTATTAACTCATTTAATCCTCTAAATGACTCCTGGAGGTCAGTTTTATAACTACCTTCATTTTTCGGAAGAGGAAACTGAAGCACAGCTCATCAGAGACAGAGCCAGGATTCAGACCCAAGCAGTCTGGCTCCAGTTTATGCATTTAACTATCAGAATGTGCTGCTTCAGAGCATGGGGAACCCCCACCCCAACCTTAGGAAACTAATATCTGAACCAAAGTTGGTGTCTGGGAAAGTCAGGGGTGTGTGGGCACTGTGACTTAGGCAGAAGTGCAGGTTGCTGCTCAGGCTGCTCCACAGAGGCTTAGGGCTCAAGAGAGCATTCTGGAAGGGAAGGTGGGGGGTTGGCTGCTTAGGAGATAGACGGTGAGGGCGTACCACAAAGAGTAATCATACGCTGAAGCTGTCAGATGGATCTGTAGGCAACTGAAAAGGCCTAGGCCCAGCAGAGGGGACACCATGTGCATGGGACTGGGGGTGGTGGTGGTCAGGGAAGGTTTAGAAGGTTCTTAGAGAGGTGAGGGTCCTAGAGCAAAGCAGGCACCAGTCGGGGACTACATGGGCGCCTGGACTCTATGCAAGGTTCGGGGTCTATAAGACACTGAGTGGATGACCCTGGTCCCCAAGAACCTCCGGGAGCCTTAAAGAACTTAAAATACAGAGTAGTCAAGGTAAGTCCACGAGGGGCCCTTGGAATGTATAAGGCTCCAGATTCTATTCTATTGGTAAGTTCAAACAGGTGGATCTACTCGGAGCTGAGAAGCACACCGGGTCATGATTCCCTATGTAAAGCAGCCAGTCTGCGGGACCTGTGGAGACTTAAAACGGGAGCAGAATTCTACAGGAGTATGTGGTGGTCCCAAGACCCAGGATCTACAGGGCCCAGGATTCTAGGGGGTGCCACTGACCGATGGGGACCTCACATCTATAAGAAGCCGAGTTTCCGTGGCGGTGGTACTAGCAGGAAGCTGGTGGGTCTATAGGCCCTTGTAATTTATACGGAACGTGGCGCATCTACACCAGCCCCAAATCCTACGTGGGACGTGGCGGGTCTACACGGGCCCCAAATCCTACTACACGGGACGTGGCGGTGCGCACGGCCAGGGATGATGGGGCGGACCTGCGGAGTCAGGGTCTGACGCCCGCCGGGGGCCGCATCCCTCACCTGCTCCTGGTCGTAGGAGAACCCACCGCAGCCGCCAGAACCGAAGCCCCTGCGCGCCGGCTCCGGGGTCCCCCCCAACCCGCCTCCGAGTCGCTCTAGCTGCCCCAGCGTCTACCTTTGCTTCCAGCTCCACTCCTCCCGCCAGCCGCTCTAGCCTGGCTGCTGCCTGGTTCTTGCCCGAGCGACTCTACTCCTCCCGCCGGCCGCTCTAGCTCTCCACGGCGCCACGCTGGCCAGAAAGGGCCACTCTGGCCTGCCTTGGAGGGCTGGCGTTTCCGTATCTCGACTGCCCTTGTCACTCTACTGTGCCCCGCCCCCCGCCCCCGCCCCCCAGCCCCACTAGAGAGTGGTTCCAGCCCCCCGACCCAGGGCTCAATCCGACATCTCCGACTCGCCCCTGGCCCTTAGTCTCCGGCCTGGGTTCCCCACCCTATCTTGCTTTCCTAACTCCGGAAACAGCTGAATTTCCAAGGCGTACACTAATTTTCCCGGCACCCCCACCGCCCCGGCCGCACACTTTGTGCTGGGGCTGTAAAGCAAAACTCCTGGGTTCCAGCGTACCTTTCCCGCGGACAAGCCGTGTAACCTAGAAAAAGCAATTATTTCTTTCCGAGCCTCAGTCTTCCCACCTGTACAATGGGGGAAGATCTCCAGTTCTGTCCCCTACAACCCATCTCTCAAGCTATAATTAATGGCCCAGAAAAAGAGCTTTCCAAAAAATGCTCTCAAGCGCGCTCCGCAACTTCCAGCTTCACGGCGGCCTACGGCGTGGTTATTGACGTTTTTCTTTATCGGTGGCCCTAAAGCATGTGGGGTTGGAGGACGGTGCTTGAAAGCACCTGCAAGTTCAAATCCCAACTCCACTCGGTCTCACGGTGTGTGTACCCTGGGACGAGTCGGTTCCGCTCCTTGAGCCTCAGTTTCCCCACCCGTACAATGGGAGTGATCATCCGTCCTCCGCTGGACAGTTGGGAGGCCTTGACCCCGGCCTCGCACCCCTCATCCCCACTTACTGGGCACTCGGCAGGTATTAGTTCTCCTCTCTTTGCCCCCTTTGACAGATGGGAAAACTGAGGCCCGGGGAGGGGCGGCCGCGGGCTCTGAGGCCCCAGCACCGCCGGCAGCGCCCCCGCCCTCTCCCTCCTCCTCTTCACTTCCCCTGGCAGCCGAGGGGCGGGAGGCCGGGCGGGAGGCCGGGCGGGGCCAGGGACAGTGTACCTGGAGTCCGCGCGGGGACGTGACCGGCGGGGCGCCCGAGGTCGGGCTCGGCGATCCCGGGCCCTGCGTCCCGGCTCCCGCTTCCTGGCTCTGGTGGGGCAGGAAGTTGGGGCGTTTTTCCGGAGGCCCCCGCCCCGCCGCCCCTCCCCGCTTCCTGCCCGCGCCCCGCGCCCGCCCGGCACCTCCGCTTCCTTCCCCTTCTCGCCGCCCGCCCGGCCCCTCCTTTCCCCGCCTGGCGGGGGACCCGCGGCCCCGGCCCCGCCCCGGCCCCGCCCGGCTCCTCCCGGCTTTGTCCGTCTGTCTGTCCGCGGACCGCGGGCTCCACGTTTCTCGCCTCTGCCGGGTGTCCGCCATCGCCTCCCCGGCGGGGTGGGGGCCGGCTCGCCACAGCCTCCCCTGCTTTCCGTCTGGGTCTCTTGGTCTTCCTCTCTTTCTTTGCCTCGCTGTGCGTGTTTCTGTCCGCGTCCCTCTCTGTCTGCCCCTCTGTCGTCGCTCCTTTCTCCGTGGGGGGGTCTTTTCCTCCCGCTCCCGGGCCCCTGCTTCTCCGCACTGTCCCTCCCCTCTGTCGCATCTCTTGTCTTCCCCTCTCCGGGTCTCTGTATCTTTCTGCATGGCCACCTCGGTCATTTCCCCAACCATTGCTTTCTCTAGAGTCCCAGGGGTCAGCCTCTCCGTGTCCATTTTTCTATGGACCCTTCTTTCCTTTCTCTCTCTCCTGCTTTCTCTCTGTCCCCGTATCTCTGTCATTGTCTTTCTCTTCACTTGCTCTGTGTCTCCATCACTATCTCTCTGTGTCTCGGTCTCTCTCCCAGAAACCCTGCGTCCCTGTGCCCCCCAGGGCTCCCCCCCATCCCCAGAGGAGAGCCACAGATTCTCCAGATGCTCCTGCTGCAAGTCCTTTCCCAGAGAATAATAGGTGTGGCCTGGCTGTAGTCAGAATCGGGTACCAGCCCCACCAGACAGGCGCCTGTGTTTGTGGGACTGAAATAGGCATAAATAAATATGGTCACCTGGCTCCTTTCTGTGTCCCCTCCCTGATCAGGAACATAGCCTAGGGTGAGATGCTTCCCCAAACTCTTCCTATTTCTCTCTGGCTACCTGGCCCCAGGTGCAGGGAGTGGGCAGGGGTTGGTGGGGGGGTGGGGGGGTGGGAGTGGGATCCTGGGTCTGAAAGAGAAGGAGGCCAGGGGCCTGGACTCCTGGGTCCCACCAGAGGAGGGGAGCATCCCCATGAGATCCATGACTCCTGCCAAGGTCTGCAGTTGGGAAGGATTTATTATCACTAAGTGGCCATGACAGAGCAGGGAGGGGGAGGTGACACGGAGGATCTACAATCAGCTCCCCTAGAGGCAGCGATTAAGGGCTCATTACCCGCTGGGTGTGGGGGGAGGCTGGGAAAAGCAGCAGGAGGAGGGCTGAATTGGGGTGTGTGCAGGGGATGAGGACAGTCTAGAGGGAAGAAGAGAAGACACACTCAAGGGAGAAGTTCAGTCAGGACACTCGTGGGGGGGGAAAGATTATGAAAAGAGAACAGGAAGGGGTGGGGGGACACCAGAGCTCGCAGCACATCTGCCTGGGGGCAGCCCACAGGGTCACGGCTTCTCCAGCTGGACATCCCCGTCTCCAATGTGGAGGCTGCCCACGTCCTGGTAGGTGCCCTGGAGGCCTCGGGAGATGTCCTCGTACATGGAGCAGTCATCCAGGTTCAGGCCCTGGGGTGAACACGTGGTGGGGGGGAGCTCAGCGCCCTGACGTCCAGACCCCTGCCCCCAGACGACCCCAGGGAGGACCCCCACGAGAACCCCAATGCACCTGCCCCTCACCTGTCCCCACCCACCACTCACCTCATAAAGGTTTTCATCTTCATAGTCATCCTGGGTGTCCACCCCAAACTTCATGTTCTGCCATCGTTTCTGGGAGGAGGGGGGATTGGGAGCCTCAGTGAGGGGGTGTAGGGGGAGAATATGTTTTCCGAACAAACCTCCTGGATGCCGGAGAGGTGCTTTACCAGAGGGGATAAGGGACGCACCCAAAGCCACACCGCGGGTGAGTGGCAGGTGTCTCTGGGTCCCTGCCTTATTGCTCTTGCACGAATAACAGCTCTCACAGAAATGGCGGTGGCAGTCCCATGGCCTAAGGCGGGGCTGTTGCAGGTCAGAGGCTCCGGGAGGACAGCCAGCCCCCATCTTCCCTGGCTACATCTGGAGGGCCACTGCACTCCCGGTTGGGGGGGTTAGAGTGAGACACCAGGGCTGGGGTGGGGGGAGAGTGAGGTATACCTGGGGGGTGGGAGGAGGGAGGACAACCCTGAGGGGAGACTGAGCAAGGTTGCCCTTCTGGGCCATGCACCCTTTAAAATCCTGTCATGGAATGAATTCATGTGCCCCTCAGCCTTGTGAGGGTGCTGTCACTCTCCCATTTTAGGAGGGGACCTCAGCCTCGGAGGGCCCGGGTCCCCAGGGGCTCACCCTGAACAGCAGCAGGGTCCCAGGCACCACGGCGCAGAAGAGCAGGATGATGCCCTCGGCTGTGATGATGTTGTTCTTGGTGGCCTCTCCCATGTCCAGGAAGGGTCTGGGGAGCCGCTCTGTGAGGAGGGGTGCTGCTCAGAGCACAGGTGTCTCCTGCCCTCCTGGCTTCCCAGCCCTGCCCCCGGCAAGGCCGAGACCCCTTGAAGACCCCCCCCGCCCCCGCAGCGTGTGTGAGCTGGGAGCGGGGATGCCCACGATGGGTGCCCTGGATGCCCAGGGCCGGCACTCACCGCGCACGCGGAGGTAGGTGCCGCAGGACTGCTGGAAGCTGAGGACTTCATGGTTGGGGCTTTTCTCCTCCACCTGGCACCTGAACATGCCTATGTGGCTCTTGTTCACCATGTGGATGGTCAGCTCACCGTGGGGCTCTTGGCCATAGCTCCAGAACACGTCGGGCCAGGTGCCGTTGCCTTGGATGACGCGCCACCAGGTGATGTTGAGGGTGCTGTCGGGCCTGCTGCCGTTGTGCAAACACTGCAGGTAGGCCGTTTCGCCCAGGTTCACGGTCACGGAGGGCGGGCCCCCGTCCACCCACAGGGCCTGGCACCCGGGGCCTGCAGAGAGGCGGAGGAGTCGGGGACTGCGGCTGGGGACACAGGCCCCAGCCCTGGTGCCCCCCCCCCACCGCAGCGGCAGCACCCTGGGGTGCGTGGGGTGGGGGTGGGGGTTGAGGACACTCCTGGGGAAGAGGGTGGGGTGGGGGAGGGGGCACACAGTGTTGGGAGTGAGGCTGCCGCTGGGGGGAGAGTAGTATGGTAGTACCGAGGGGAACAGAGAGAGGGCACACCCGTGGGGGAGGAGGACATCCTGGGGGAGGAGGGTAAGACACCCTGGCGTGGGGACACACCCCTGCGGGTCCCCCACTCACTTCTCCAGCGCCACCTCTCGCCACCCTCCCCACCTGCGCTCTGTGCTTTGGCCCCACTGAACTCACAGGTGTTTGGATACTTGGCTTCCTAATGGTAGAAGGGCCCTGTCCAGGGAGCGCCGTCCATAATCAGTTTGGGCATCACCTCCTCCTGAAGGCCTTCCAGGCTCACCTTCCCACCCTCAGCCCTGCCTGGCACCTGGTACTTTAGCTGGTGTAATCTTCACAAAAGCCTTAGAGGTAAGTTCTCTCATTGTCCCATTTTATAGGTGGGACAGCTGAGGCCCAGGGAGGGCAGATTGGTTGCCTGGCACACCAGGGCAGCAAAAGTGGCTGGCGTTCCAAACCCTGAGCCTTGGGGCCTGCCTTGCCCTGTGACCTCAGGCTCACCCCTCATTCTCTGCTTGTGTCAACCTGGGTCAGGAGTGAGTTCAGTTGGCGGCTGTGCTGGGGGTTAGGGGAGGGCCTCGGCAAAGTGGGTTGGCTGCTGGGGAAACCCCAGCTTCCAGCCCCCCAGGCCAGCCCACAAGGCTGGCTCAGCCTCTTCTGGAGGGAGGAGGTGGGAGGTGAGGAAGAGAGGAGGAGGAAGAGGTGGGGAAAGAGGCAGCAACCTCAGGGTCACAGCCCCACCAGCTGGTATTGCTTGGGGTAGGGGTGGGACAGCCTGGAGGGCAGTGTTGATGAGGTGCCCCCTTCCCCAGCACTGAAAAGGGGCTCCCGACGCAGTGGGGTGACTGAGATTCAAGGCAGAGAAGGAGAAAGCTGTTTCTTCTCTCTGAAGCTGAGCGCCACTCCCCAAGTCCCCTTCCTGCCCCTAGCTCTGGAGCTCAGTCAAGGGCAACCTTAGTTCCTTATTTTGACCTATGGCGTTGAGGGGGGTGGGGAAGTCGTCTGTTGCCCCTGTCTCCTTCCATGTGGCTGTAGACGCCCCTTCAACTTTGCTGAGCCCCCTCCGGCCTCCCCTTGGACCTGCGGCCTGCTTGGGACGGTCAAGCAGGTGGATGCAGTTTCTTCAAGGGCTTTCCCAGCACTGCACACCCCCCCCCCCCACTCCACACACACACCTGCTGGCTCCTCACCCCCTGGGCAGTGCCTTTCTCTCTGCCTCTGCCTTCTCTCCAGCCTCCTCAGTCCTCCCTGCCCCGCCACCCCCCAACCCCCAGCACCAGCCTGTTAGCCACGTACCCAGGCCAACAGCAGAGATTAGGAAGAGGAGAAAGATGGTGGCGCGCAGCGCTTGGAGGACTCCGGGACCCCCAGGCATCTCTCCCAGTGGGTTGGTTAGTCTGGGTCGCAGCAGTCCTGGGGTACCAGATTCCACCTCGGCTAACCCCGCCCTACTTCCTGCCCAGTCCTGCCGGAGATGGGCTCCAATGGCCCCACTGCCGGGTCCTCCTTCAGCTGTGGGCCCCAGGGGCAGCCCCTGCCTGTGTGCTTCAGGCCCGGAGTGGAGAGAAACTGCTCCCTGCACCTGTGGCCACAATTCCCCTGGGGGGAGGCTGCTGGGTGGGGGAAAGAGACCAGTTCAAGGCCTGGCTCGTCACCGGCCAGCCCTGGGACGGAAGCCCGAGGGAGCCAGAGTTCGAAGTGCCTGTGCCCGCAGATGGTCTGTCAGGGTGGTGGTTCTGAGCCTGCTCTCCACTCCTCACCGGCCTTAGGCAAAGCTCATCTCCTCTCTGAGCCTCCATGTCCTCCCTTCTTGGCGTCAGAATCCAGGATTTAAAGGGGTTGTGCATGCAAAGTTCTGAACACAGGGCCCAGCCCATAGTAGGTGCTCAGTAAAATGTGGCTCCTATTAATGCTCAGGACGAATAAATGGGGCAGGTCGACCAGCTCTATGACTAGGTGGTGGCTTCCTCTTCTGAGCCTTGGCATTAAAAAAAAAAAAATTTTTTTTTAAATTGTAATCTCTACTCTCAATGTGGGGCTCAAACTCACAACCCCGAGGTCAAGGGTCACACGCTCTACTGACTTGGCCAGCCGGGCGCCCCCAGCCTTGGCATTTTTCATCTGAGAGATGAGCATAAGAATATCTCCCCAGTGTTGTGCCATGAGATGCTGTTCCCAGCACCCGAGGAGTGAGAGCCACGATGGACTCTTGACGTGAGTCAGCCTCCCCACAAGTGGGCAAGGTAGGCCACCCGCCATTTTACAGAAAAACAGGCCCAGAGAGATGCCATCACTCACCGGGTGTAACACAGCTTGGGAGTGGTGGAGCAGAGATTCAGAGTCACTTGTGTGTGCCCACCTGCCGTCGGGCAGCATTTTAGGTCACGTGGAAGGAAACAGAGTCTGAGGAGTCACAGGAGATTGTTGAGAGGTTTGTGAGCAGTTAGGGGACCATTACATGTGCACACAAGGAGACACACAGGGAAAAAATTCACCGCAGGGCGATTTTTGGTAGCAAAAGCGGAAACAAAAAGTCCATGTGCGGGAGAACGGGATGCACATGGGGTGACGTGGGCGGCCAGTAAAGTACTCAGCAGGCGAAAAGACGGAGCTCTACTCGTCAACCCAGCTGCGTCTCAGAAATGACATGAAAATGACACAACACATGCAGCGTGCAACAGTTGACTTGTTTTCAAAAGGCGAAACATCGGGTGCCGTTAGGGACGTGCCTCCGTAGTGGAGGTGTGAACCCATGCAGGTGAGTGACTCCCAATTCCCGAGAGGGGTTCCCTCTGGGGGACGGGAGGAGGGCTTTGCCTGTCTCGGCTTCAGGTCTTGTTTTACTTCTTAAGCTGGGTAGCGGGTCCACGGGTCTTTCTTACACTGATAGGTATGCTATTTTGCACGCTTGAAGCATTTCATAATTAAAAAAACAAAATGCAACTGTCACCCACACAGAGGAGCATGGGCCTCAAGAGTTCGTGATTCCTGTGTTTGCATCTCCGCTCTGTCAGCCGACTGGTTGTCTGGGCCTGTTTCTTTGGTAATCTGGGCTCTCCGCCACCCTTGTGCCCCTCGTGAGGCTGCAAGGACACAGTTCCCCCTCTCTGGCCTGGGGGCCCTCCCCCGTTCCCTTCCCTCTGGCGACCCAGGTGTTCTGTTGCGACCCTTGCTGTATAGCAGGTCACCAGCCCCTCCGTGCTTTAGTTCCTCCTTAAGACCCCCCACCTAGGAAGAAACCCTGGGCTCAGATAATGCAGCCCTAGAATTCGCCTCCATCTGCTGAGGCGGTTTCCAGGCCCTCGACTGCCCCCCAGTGGCCGCAGAGGCACAGCTGCTGGATTGCAGGCCCTCAGGCCAGACCAGCCTGCAGGGACACCACCCACCGGCCACTTAGCCAGCACTGCTGGTGTCTGCCGACAAGGTCCTGGGCCTTGCTGCCTTGCGTTCGCATGTCCACTCCAAGACGTCTTCTTCCTCAGTTGACAAAAAAGGAAACTGGAGCCCAGAACAGGGAGGGAGTGACTGGCCCAAGGCCATGCCCAGGCATGTAACCCTTCAGGCCTTGTTTTTCCATTTCCCTTACTTCCATGGGGCAATGAGCTGCAGTGGCTAGAGCCTACTCACCCAAGTTCAAATTCCAGCTTTGCCACCCCCTCGTTGTGGTACATGGGCAAACGACCCAACCTGTGACATACTTTCCCTATACCCAAAATGCGGGTGCTTTTGGGCACCTTCACAGGGTTGCCTAGTTGCATTAAGTGATATATTTATTAAGTGCCTTGCACGTGATAGGCTGTTTATGGAGCACAAACTTCTGAGCTGGAGCTGGGAGGGATGACAGTTTCATTCCCCACCGGATGTGGGACTCCGGTTTGATTTTTTCCATCCTGAACACCAAGTAACTGGTCGTGTGCTTGGTGCACTGCTCTGAGCCAAGACACTATTGATATGGTGACTCTGCAGGTCCCTCAGGAGTGACACAGACAAGCAGCGGAGGGCTCAAAGGGGGAGTAAGTTGCTCAGGATTGCAGAGAATTAGGGTCAGAGCTGGAAGGTTATTGAAAACGAGTCACTTGAGTTCAAAGCCCAGGCTTCGCACTGGAAGTAAATGGGTCCAATAACTTGGGCTGGGGGAAATCGGGAGACTTGGCCGAGCCAGCTCAGGCTCTGCTTCGTGTTCCCCGAGGAGGAGGTGGGTTTGGAAGCATGGGGCCAATTCTCCAGGCTCAGCTTTCTGGGGTCTGGCACATGCCCACTTGGTGCCCTTCAGAGCTCCCACCCCAGCTGCACCGAGAGCCAACTGCCATGCAGGACTGTAGAGGCGGTGCCGCCCGACGGCCCAGCCCAACCTCCGCGCAGGAGCCTCACACAACCCTCCCTGCGGGCAGTGGTGGGTGTGGGAAGTGGCACCGCATCCCAACTCCGGGCAGGGACAACTAGCTCCAGAAGGTGCACACCAGGGACCCTCAAGGAGCCACCAAGAGTGAAAGCTGGCTGTCCCAAGTCTACCTCCTTTAGGGAAGAAGCCACTTGCCCCTCCCGCTTTGTTCCAGCAGGGGACAGAGAGCCACCTCTGCAGTGCAGGCCCCAACTGGGGCCACCGCTTCAACAGCCACTCTTTTCAGTTTCTCATCTTACTGAGAACTGCAAACGCAGGATGTGGGGGGAGGGGCGAGAGCCTCCAAGTCCCGGCCCCACCCAACCACCAGCCCAGCTGGGGCACAGGGCCCACTAGAGGTAGAAGGGCTTCAGTTGGGAAGGCTGGGCCTCAGGCTCTAGTGGCTCTTGGTGCCACAGCCCCCCAGGTCCCCCCTTTCACGAGGGAAGAAGTGCTGTGCAGTGCTCCTTCCTCCTGCCCCGCAATGGAAGAGGAGAGCCAGTCAGAGACCCAGACCAGGATTACGAACGAGGCAATTTATTGACCCAGCATTTGTTCTAATGCTTCTTGTTGGCAGCTGCCACCTGCGGGAAAAGATGGGGAAGTAATCAGGATGGGCCGTGGGGTCTGTGTTCGGGCCCTCTGGAGCAGCTACCCACCACCCGAGGGACACCAGCCAACTGGATTTGTGGCCTGACATGCGTTCATCCGATCTGATCCCTACAACCTCAGGCACGTCCTCATTTTACAGAAGCGTCAACTGGGACTGACTCAAAGACAGGAAGTGGGATTGCAATGCCCACTGCCCTGTCACCCACACAGATGTCCGTGCCAGGCTCTGCCCTGCCCTGGAAGAGTTCCCCAGCTCCTCCAGGCCGCCCCCGGACGTCCAGGGGGCGGACACCTTCTATTCTCTTCTGCTCCTGGACTAAGTGACTAAGCCCTCTCCAAAGCTCCTACGAGGCCTGAGTCAATGATAAAGAAGAAAACCAACAATGGGTTCACGCCTGGCCCTGGGGGCTCCTGCTGCTGTAGCTCACTGAGCCCTCACTACCACCCTCTGAGGCTGGCAAGAGGAGACTGCTCCATAGACGGGGAGATTGGCTCCAGGCAAATGGACTCTGCCCCAAGGTGTCCAGCCAGTCAGTCATCTGGACGGAGACCTGAGTTCTGAGCTGGCTTGCCTCCCCCTCTCCAAAGCCTTCCCATCTGGTGCTCAGCAAGCATGAAGAATAGGAGGAAACAGTGCAGCCAGAATCCTAAGAAGGCTGACCTGGGAAGAGGGAGTTGTGTGTGCAGGAACATGTCCTGCATGAGAAACAAGCCCAGCTGCACTCCAGCACCAACATTTCCAACCAGCTCTAGCAGGAAGTCAGTCAGAAATGTTCTTTCTCCTGCACCCGCCACCCCCCGCCCCCCACCACAGGCCAGCCCTCCTCTGATCCCCACCAGGCTGGGCTGTGACCTCCAGGGAGGAAACTCTGATCTAACAAAGCCCAGGCTCTGAAAATTCCCCGGGCAGTGTCTAAGGGACCCAGCCCTGGCACACCCAGGCCTCACCTGTCCAGCGATTCTGTCCAGATCTCTCTGTCCCTGAGGCGTCAGTTTGCGGCCCCTGTGGGAGAACAGTCAAGCAGCCCCCCATTAGTGCAGGCTCTCAGCCCTGTCGCTGCCAGGCCCCTCCTAGATGTGAGCCAGGCTTCCCAAGAAGGCACCTGGCCATGGGACCACATGACAGCAGCCAAGTCCCACTGAGGGCCCCGGTCGGCTGCATTCTAACGAACTAGGGGCAGGAGTGGGAGCCCCCCTGGGAGCTGCCGGGGTGTCGTTTGTGCAAGCATTAGATCAAAAGCCCCGAAAAATCAATTGGGAAAAGTTAACGAGCAGGCTAATGAAAGCGGACAGTCGCCAAATTACCTTCCTGGAGCTCAGGGTAGTCAGCCAGAGAGGTCGGGGTGAGGCCCCTCACTGTTCACTTTTCTGCACAATCCCCTGCCTGCCTGAGGGGCAGCTGCACACCGTGCAGGACAGACCTGGCACCTCTCCATGTGGGGAAGGATGGCTCTAGACAACTTCATTACAGGTGATCTGACCCCAAGTCTCCTCACCACCCGTTCCCAGCCATCCCCCTGCCCCTGCTTACCCATCTTGGTCCTTTTCCACCATTTTCAGCCCCTCTAGGGCTTGGAGGACCCTGCGGGCCACGCTCTTGGAGCCTCTACTGAAGTGGCTGGGCATGACCCCGTTTCTCTGACGTCCCCCGTAGATCTTGGTCATGGAGCCGACCCCAGCGCCACCCCGGAGGTATAGGTGCCGTGCTGTGGAAGCTGGGGGGGGGGGTGGTGGGCAGGAGATGTGAGGACCCTTCTCGAGCACAGAAGACTCCTCTCCACAGTTGAGGCAGGCCAAGGGAAGGGCCTTGCTCGAGGTCACACACCTATCAATTTTGTGTGTGTGGCCGCTAATTCTTCCCATTATATAGCCTGCGGAAACGGAGAACACACACCAAGACCCAGTACCAGGCCCCCGCCGCTAGCTATCCTGCAGCTAAGCTTCCCTGCACCCTGTGCCCAGCCAGGGAGACCAGAGGGCCTGCCACAGCTGTGCTGCTGTGAGGGAGGACTCTGTCCTGCGGGTAGACCCTAGCAAATGCTTAAGCCGTGACTGTCCATCTCCACATGCCCAGGCCCGAGGGACAGCAGGGTAATGCGAAGGGCCATGCCGCCACCTGAGTGCAGCTCCCCGAGCCCCTCAGCCCCGGAGAACTCAGGGCTAGAGCGGACATCCCATGCAACCTGGAATGGGGATACCCCCACGGACACAGGGTTCTCATCCCTAGCCTGGCTTGGGCAAGTCCCCGGTCCCTCACTGTTCTGTTCAACAGGACCGCTTCTCCACCGGGCCCTGTGCCATCTGCTTTTCGTTCTCTCCCCCAAGGCAGTAAGATGGCCTCAGGACCCGGCCTGATGGTATGGCCTCGGCAAGTCACTCACCCTCATCTGAGAATCAGGAGTAACAGTCCCTGAGAAGAGCGTGGCTGTGAGCACTGCCCAGTTGTCTACTATTCTCCTTCACAGAAAAGCAAACAGGCTCCGGAGGATACTCACTGGCCTCATGTCACACAGCTCTGAGGAACAGCCCCTCCAGACTGTTCAGGCTTTCTACCTCAGGGGGCCACTGCAATGTGGAGGCAGTAGGGCCTGATACAGGGACTCCAGGTCATTCCAGGGCCCCTAGAGCCCAGCACGTAGGCTTTAGTTCTACAGATCAGAGGGGGAATCAGGATTCACTCCGTAACTACTTACTCCTAAGAGCTGGTACCAGGCCATGTCCATGACCCTCCAGTGTGGCCAGCTCAGGGTGGGGGTGAAGTGGGTACTCCTCCCCTCAGCCTGCCCCTCCCAGAGTAGTTCTTCCACACCACTTGTTCCCCACCCCCACCCCCGTAAGATGGTCTCCGGATACAGCCACGGCTTTGGGAGCCACAGCACAGCCGAAACTCTCCCCACCTATCAGGACCACCATACAACCGCTCCTCAGTTTCACTGCTTCCGGCCTCTGCTCACTTTAACACTCTTCTCCTTGGTTCTTCCTACCCCACACCCTACCCCCCCACACATCCAAGACCAAAACTCCCCTTCCAGTGGTATCAATGGAGAACTCCAGACTTTAAGACCAGCTCGCATGCCCAACACCTACCACCCTTCCTCTCGAGCCTGTCCCAGGCCACGCCCTGACCGGGCTGGAGAGAGCAGGACATCCTCACGAAGGGGGTGAGATGAATACTCCTAAACACACAGACGCCCAGGAGATGCCTGGCCAAGACCGGACCAACGTTCCGCCCGGTCCTCATCTGGGCTCCATGAAAAGGGGTGGCCAACCCCTGGGCTGTCTGGTAACATAGGGTCTGGATCCCAGCACTGCTCCTCCTCAGCTGTTCAGAGTCCACCCCGGATTCAGGTGGTCTGGGCCACGGTACCTAAAGGGCACGACTTCCTTAAATCCCAAGGAGTGGCAGAGAATAAGCTCCAGCCAAGTTCAACATATTAGTTTCTTCAAGGAAGGGGTGGTGGGCTCCGTTAATTTTTTTTTTAAAGCTGCATAAAACTACCTGGTGTGGTGTCAAGCGTCACGAGCCTAGGTGTCCCCCCACCCAACCCAGTTGATAATGATTTTCCTGACCCATTACAAGGCAGAGTGTTAAACTCCACAAACTGAAAAGGTATTACAGTCGAAATACACGAGTTCTACAAAATATTGACCTGTTTTTCACACCCCCCCCACCCCACTTGAGACCCAGGTCCCAATCCCTTTGAAGTGGAGTTGTAGCATCACAAATCCAGGCCATCCTAGCCGCTGTTTATAAGGGTCACAGCGAGCCAGGTGTCATCACAATTGGCTTCTCCTTAAGTCCCTCTGAAGGCTTTCTGCTGTGCTCCTCTTGGGAAATCCCGTCCCTAGTAACCACTAGTCACTCCACACCTCCTCCAACCGTTAAGGAGAGACCAGCACCGGGCTGCCAGCTGGAGGACGGTCACGAGGGAGGGTGCACTGGAGCACCGCAGCCCAAGGAAGCTGCACAAGCGTCTTTGCAGCTCAGCGTCTCAACAGCTGGCTTTAAGTTCAGATCTGTGATCCCATCCTGACCTACAGAGTCACAAAGTGGGGAAAGGAGGCCTCCCAGATAGATCTTGCCCTCAACCCTTCTCCGCCAAGCTTCTTTTTTTTTTTTTTAAAGATTTTATTTATTCATTTATTTGAGAGAGTGAGAGAGAGAGCACATGAGAGGGGGGAAGGTCAGAGGGAGAAGCAGACTCCCTGCCGAGCAGGGAGCCCGATGTGGGACTCGATCCCGGGACTCCAGGATCATGACCTGAGCCGAAGGCAGTCGCTTAACCAACTGAGCCACCCAGGCGCCC
>NC_138384.1:42119285-42148429 GCF_054177405.1 Leptonychotes weddellii
GAGTCCCGCATCGGGCTCCCTGCTCAGCGAGGAGCCTGCTTCTCCCTCTGACCCTCCCCCCTCTCATGTACTCTCTCTCTTTCTCGCTCTTTCAAATAAATAAATAAATCTTTAAAAAAAAAAAAAGATTTTATTTCTTTGACAGAGAGAGACACAGCAAGTGAGGGAACACAAGCAGGGGGAGTGGGAGAGGGAGAAGCAGGCTTCCCGCGGAGCAGGGAGCCTGATGCGATGCGGGGCTCGATCCCAGGACCCTGGGATCATGATCTGAGCCGAAGGCAGACGCTTAACGACTGAGCGACCCAGGCGCCCCAAGGGTCAAAGTCAGTATTTTCGGTTTTGTAGGCCACGTGGTCTGTCACAACTGCAACTCTGCCTCTGGTGTGGATGTGAACAAATAGGCATGGTGGCGTCCCAACAAAAAGGTACTTAACAGACCTGGGTCTAGAACCCCCATACTATGCCACTAAGTCAGCTGGGCAAGTGAGGTCAAAAAAGGAGTTTGGGGGGCACCTGGGTGGCTCAGTCAGTTAGGTGTCTGCCTTCAGCTCGGGTCGTGATCCCGGGGTCCTGGGATCGAGCCCTGCATCAAGCTGCAAATAAATAAATAAATAAATAATCTTAAAAAGGCATTTGGGAGGGGCGCCTGGGTGGCTCAGATGGTTAAGTGTCTGCCTTCGGCTCAGGTCATGATCCCGGGGTCCTGGGATCGAGTCCCGCATCAGGCTCCCTGCTAGGTGGGGAGCCTCCTTCTACCTCTGCCTCTCTCTCTCTGACTCTCATGAATAAATAAATAAAACATTTAAAAAAAAAAAAGGCATTTGGGAATCTTAAAAAAGGGAGACCAGGAGGGCAGGTAGAAGATGTACACTCAGTGTGAGTTGTCAGAGAAGGGGCATAGCGGGCAGAAAAGGACCACAGCCACAATAAGACTCATCTATGTGCACTGCCCAGAGTCTTTATCTAATTTCCCACTAATCTTTCCCCATCTACAAAAACATAAAGTATGAAATGAGCCAAGGGAAGAGAGCTGGAAACCCCGCCTCAAGTGATGGCATGGGAGTGGCAGACTGTGGCATCACTAGCTGACATGTTACTTGACCTTCCTGACAACCACCATGAAACAGAAACCACCAGTACTACCTGGGAGGTTTTTGGTAAGACAGATTAAGCAAAATATGTATATTTACCTGACCATACAGAAAAAGCTAGTAGAATTTCTCATTTTAGATCCAAAGCTGCCTTGACCAACTGATTCTTGGGGCACTGCCAAAGAACATTCAGGGCCAGGCAGCCTTGCTTCCCAAGACGGGTAGATGGGGTGGTGGTCTCATTCAGGCTCCAACACTGATGTGCCTGGGGAAGTCACATCAGCTTCCCTCCACCAGCTCCATTTTCTTTTTTTTTCCCCCCAAGATCTTTTTTTTATTATTATTTATTTATTTGACAGAGACACAGCGAGAGAGGGAACACGAGCAGGGGGAGTGGGAGAGGGAGAAGCAGGATTCCTGCTGAGCAGGGAGCCCGATGCGGGGCTTGATCCCAGGACTCTGGGATCATGACCTGAGCCGAAGGCAGACGCTTAACGACTGAGCCACGCAGGCGTCCCCTCCCCCCCATTTTCTTTCTAAAAGCACAGCAGCGATTCCCACCACATGCCACTCACCCTACCCACACGAGAGTTGACAGTTTCATCCTCAGGGGTCTGAGGCTGTGGCCGAGTCATGTTGGCCCCTGTGCCCAGTCTAGAGCCTAAATTAGAGTGGATCTTATGACACTTCACGCACGAGTGCACCACAAATCTACGAAACGCTCCGTGTTCTGAAGTACCAAGGCAACTTGTACCGAGGCCAACTCTTCTCAAGGTCTTCCTGAAGTTTTCTCAATGCTTGCTTCCCACCTACTTCCTATCTGGAGACAAGCTTTGGCCAGGAGGGAGCCCCTATGTCACAGAGGAAGGCTGATAGTTGCAGAGGCTGATGGCCCTTAGTGAAGGCCTGTGCAGAGGCTGCCACCTGAACAATCTTGCACTGACCCCCCCACCCTCCAATCCCTAAGTTAGGCCTTCGTGGGGTGACAGCTTGGAGAAACTTGAAATGTCAAGGACAGGTGAAAATTAGCACTGTGCTATCAGATGCTACATTTAAGTCATTCCTTCCAAGGTGTCATCACTGGGACACTAATAAAGACAGGGGGCTGCCATGGTTACAGGGTGACCATAAGGCCTTCTTTTAGGCACTTGAGACTTACAAAGATTTAGAGCAAGGAGGGACCTGGCCAAACCTTAACCTCTTAGGAATAACTTACTAGAGAGACAAGGAAAAAGCTGGCCTGATGATCTGAATAAAAACAAGACCTTTAACTTTTCTTGAAAGATTACTCTCCCATAGGTACAGTTTATAGCATTTTAACAGCCATAAGCTCATCTGATTCCCACTACAATCCTGCAATGGTACAGTCATAGCCCCATTTTAGAGAGGACCACAAGAGGCACACACAGATGGAGGTCACACAGTTAAGCAGTAGAGAAGAATTTGAGTCTAGACCCCATGAACATAGAAAGATAAATGCCTCCCTCTAAAACACACCACCTTTAAGTAAAATAAGAACATTCATTTGACCCTGGATTTCCGTGGAGGCTCAGAGGAAGCCACCAGTCCTTACATAAACCTCCTACAAATGAAGAAACAGATTCAGAACGTGAAGTTATCGAGTGTCACACAAGCACGCAGAGACAGTCTGAGGTTTCTCCTCTCACACTGTAGGTCAACTATAAAGAGTTTCACCTCTCTTGCAATCTTGGCTCACAGACAGAATGGGGAGATATGGTGCATGCCACAGGTCACCCAGGCCCCGACTCCCCAGAGGCCCCAGTTCCTCACCAGCTCGTGTGTAGAACCAGTTTTCATCGTAGGGAGCAAGCTCTTTATGCTTGGCCAGCTTGACAGTGTCCACCCATTCAGGGACTTTCAGCTTCCCAGACCTGGGACCAACAGTGAGAAAGGCACGATTCAGGAGTCTGCACAAACTCCACCCCCCCCCCCAATCCCCTCTGCTCAGCACAACTGTAGGTTACCAGGAGCCCCATGTGTCCCAGAATACGAAGCATCTGAAACCCAGCTACAAGCCAAACCCAGGCCTCACGCAGACAAGCGGACTCCACTCTGAGATCTCACACAAGCCCCCCCCCCCCCGCCCCCGCCCCGGGGAGAGAAACAACGCCTGCCAAGGAGTCAGGCAAAGACCACAGCCTCCATCCGCCGTGAAGCCCCGGTCCCCACACTCACTTTTTGAGGAAGGCTGCCAGAGCTCTGACGAACTCCTGCTGGTTCACGTCTTTTACAGTAACTCCAGGCATCTGAGAGAGGAGGAGCAAGCATGTGAGCTCAGGACCGGTGCAGACGACTGAGAGGAGCCGGGGCCTCGCCCCCACGCGACTGAAACCGCCGCACTCCCGTTACTTCCCAAGGTCCCGCTTCGGGACTGGGCCCTAAAGGCCCCGGAGCCTGTGGGTGCTCGAGTTCACCGCCGCTCACGGTCTCTGCGGGTCGCACAAGCACGGCCTGGCGCCGTTGTGGAAACGCTAGAAGACCCCAGCCCCCGAATCGGGGGCGCCCCCCGCATCCACGCCGCCCACCTGGCCCAGTCTCGGTTCCCGGACCGCGCCGACCGGGCATGTCCGGGCCTGCCGCTCGCACGTGGCTGCGGCTCCAGGGGGCGGGGCGGCCCCACGCAGTCGCCCCGGAGCCCGCCGGCACGCGCTCCCGGCTGGGGAGTCGGGCCCTGACGCCCCGCGCCCAGCCCGAACCGGAGCGCCCGCCCTACCGTGCGGCCTCCGCGCTGCCAGCCAGGGGAAAGGGAGCAACGGGGTTTCCCGGGCGCACAAGTCGGGCGTCGGGTCTCGCGAGAGGTCTGAGCGCTCGCGAGAGCGGGGCCAGAAGAGCAGCCCCGCCTCTCTCAGGGCGAATGCGGCTTCGCCTCGGCGGAGGTGGGAGGGTGTGTGGTGATGAGGCGGGCTGGCGAAGGGAAAAGCCAAGGGCGAGGGGATGGAGGCGTGTTTCCTCCCCGCCCTCTCCTCTCCCGGAGCGAAGTAAAGCTCCCGTGCTGAGCTGGGGGTGTGTGGCTTCGTTTGCGTCGATCGTGGCGGAAGGAACAGCGGCGGAGGAGACGGTGGTGGCGGAAGTTGTGGGCCATTTGGATGGGCAGGAAAGAGGGACCCGACCACTGCCCGCGCCCCGGCGGGGCGACCCCCTCTCTGGGTGGCTTTTCGGGCCGGAAGTGGGGGGCAGGAAGGGCTGAACTGTGATGGGGGACCCAGCGGTGGAGCAAAGAGGAAATGTGTTCGACCGCCAGTCCTCGCGAGAGCAGGGGGCGCCGGACCACCCCTGTTAGGGCGGAAACTGCTTCATCACGGCCCAGGCTACCGCAGTGGGAACGAGGCACCGCAGGGGTGGGGGGAGACCAGGGCAGGGACAAAGAGGCGGAGGCGGGACCTTCGGAGAAGTTAGTGCAGCTCTGCCTCCTAGTGCCTGAATCTGTTCGCTCAGCGCTTTGGGTTTATTTTGCCCACTTAGAGTCTATCCACTTTACTGGCCTTTCAACGCTTCATTCTCTCCGTTAAGAAAAAGAAAATACGGGCGCCTGGATGGCTCAGTCGTTGAGCGTCTGCCTTCGGCTCAGGTCATGATCCCAGGATCCTGGGATCGAGCCCCGCATCGGGCTCCCTGCTCCGCGGGAAGCCTGCTTCTCCCTCTCCCACTCCCCCTGCTTGTGTTCCTGCTCTCGCTGTCTCTCTCTCTGTCAAATAAATAAATCTTTAAAAAAAAAAAAGAAAGAAAGAAAAAGAAAATACAATTTAAATGGATATACCGAAATCCCGTTTGTTTGCCACTTTTAAGTGACTGCTCCTCTACATGGTGTATCAAATTAATTACATCAGCAAATATTTTTTTGTGTGCCTCCTCTGTGCCAGGCACGGATAAACGTTATGTAGTGTTACATGTGTAATCTAGTTTAATCCTTGTAGGGTCCAACAACCAAAAACAGAAGGGACACACTTGTTGTCCAATAAAATTGTTAACTTGGGGGCGCCTGGGTGGCTCAGTTGGTTAAGCGACTGCCTTCGGCTCAGGTCATGATCCTGGAGTCCCTGGATCGAGTCCCGCATCGGGCTCCCTGCTCGGCAGGGAGCCTGCTTCTCCCTCTGACCCTCCTCCCTCTCATGCTCTCTGTCTCTCATTCTCTCTCTCTCAAATAAATAAATAAAAAATCTTTAAAAAAATAAAATAAAATTGTTAACTTGGGGCGCCTGCGTGGCTCAGATGGTTAAGCGTCTGCCTTCGGCTTAGGTCATGATCCCAGCGTCCTGGGATCGAGTCCCGCATGGGGCTCTCTGATCTGCTTCTCCCTCTGCCTCTCTCTCTTATGAATAAATAAAATCTTGAAAAAAATTGTTAACTTGCTACAAAAGGGAGACACTTAAATTCGTGTGGCTATTATGTTGAAAAGACAAAGTTGAAAAATATCAGAGCAAATAATATTAATTTTTTCCACAGTGAGATATTGTGTATGCAAAATGCCTTGGTTATTAACAAGCGAATATGATATACCAGTATCTGTTAAAAAATTAAAACCAACTATTTTAGTTGGTTCAGGCTACTATAACAAAATACCATAGACAGTGGCTTATAAACAACAGAAATTTATTTCCCATAGTTCTGGAGGCTGGGAAAGTCCAAAATCAAAGTGCCAGCAGATCTAGTGTCTGGTGAGGGCCAGCTTCCTGGTTCATGTCCTCACATGGCAAAAAGGTAAGTGAGTGAGCTCTTTGGGGGAATATTTTATTAGGGCACTAATCCCTTCCAAAGGCACCACCTTCAAATACCATCACAAGTGGAAATTAGGTTTCAGTGTAGGAATTTTGGGGGGTGACACAAACATTCAGTCTAGAATATAAACCATCCTTCTAAGCATGATAACATCATGTATTTAGATTCATGCGGAATGTTGAAACGCATTTCACACTTGAAAATAGTTTTAGTATCTCAGATTTTCCCCCCAAAATCAACTTGTGTGTTTGAATATGTAAGTTGTATGCATGTGTAACTATAAATGTCCATATACTTGGGTAATTTATATTCACTTTTTATACATTTTTTATGTACGTTTTAAAAAAGATTTTATTTATTTATTTGTCAGAGAGAGCACAAGCAGGGGGAGCGGCAGGCAGAGGGAGAAGCAGGCTCCCAGCTGAGCAAGGAGCCCCATGCAGGACTCAATCCCAGGACCCTGGGATCATGACCTGAGCAGACGCTTAACCCACTGAGCCACCCAGGTGTCCCTTGATGTACTTTTCTAGTATCAGTGCTGAATATTTAAGTTTAATTCACTTGAGTCAATTTACTAAATATTTCTTTTTTCAAAAAAAGAACTCTCCAGAGGAACTGTGTAGTGTGCCTCACCAAACAAAGGAAGACACGGGGTTAATACAGTTTTTAGGGAAGAATGAAGGTTAGGTAAAACTTATATTAAGCAGAGCTTTGATGGACTCAAGGCAAAGCAAATCCTACGTAATAGAGTCAACATCATGCCTGGGCTGAGAAGTAGACACAGGGTCCTGTTTCTTCAGAAATTATAGGGTTAAGATAAATGTGCAATCTCCAGAAATCCCTCCTCTGAAACTCTGCACCTGGGTTGGAAATCATGCCTGCTTCTCTATGTTAAAGTGACACTGGCATTCCAGGCAAGAGTGAGATGTCCCCTTCTCACTATTACTATGATTTCAAAGAGCAAACTTTCTGACAGTCTATGATTTTAGATAACATGGTTTCTCAGTACTATGTCCTTGGTGTTAATTTTTATAGGTTCATAATCTTAACTCTGTAAGGTGGTTACAAAACACTTTCAGGCAACTGAATTTTAGAGAGTCAAGTTGCTTGACTAAGCTCGAGTAAGGGTAAAGCCTGAGTTGGGATTTGAATCCACAGCTGATGACTCTCCATTTTCAATATTCTATAGACAGAATTTAAAAATGATTAGAAGTTGTGGTACATCTAGATAATAGAATACTAGTGCTAAAAAGAAAGGAACTATCAGGACATGAAAAGACAAAGAGCAAACTTAGATGCATATTACTAAGTGAAAGAAAGCAATCTGAAAAGGCATACTGTAGGATTCCAACTATATGACATTCTGGGAAAAAAGCAAAATTATGGAAACAGTAAAAAGGTCATTAGTTGCCAGGGGTTGGTGGGGGTAAGGATGAATAATAGGTGGAGCACAGAGAAATCTTAGGACAGTGAAACTATTCTGTGTGATATGGGTGCCTGGGTGACTCAGTCAGTTAAGCATCTGCTTTCAGCTCAAGTCATGATCTCAGGGTCCTGGGATCGAGTCCTGCCCTGGGCTCCCGGCTCAGAGAGGAGTCTGCTTCTCTCTCTGCCTGCCACTCCCCCTGCTTGTGCTCTCTCTCTGTCAAATAAATAAAATCTTTTTTTCTAATTAAAATACTTTATTTATTTATTTGACAGAGGCATAGCGAGAGCAGGAACACAAGCAGGGGGATTGGGAGAGGAAGAAGCAAGCTTCCCGCCGAGCAGGGAGCCTGATGCGGGGCTCAATCCCAGGACCCTGGGATCATGACCCGAGCTGAAGGCAGATGCTTAACGACTGAGCCACCCAGGTGCCCCTCAAATAAATAAAATCTTTAAAAAACCTCAAAACTATTCTGTGTGATACTATAATGGTGGATACATGTCATTATATGTTTATCCAAACCCATAAAATGTACAATTTGTACATTTGTACATAAAATGTACAAGTAAGAGTGAACCCTAATATAAACTATGGACTTTGGGTGGTAATGACACATGAATGCAGACTGATAAGTTTTAACAAATGTACCACTCTGGTGGGGGACGTTGATAGTGAGGGAGGCTGTGCTTATTTGGGGGCAGGGACACCATGGAAACACTTACATTCTGCTCAATTTTGCTGTGAAAAACTTCTCTAAAATATAAACTCTGTTTTAAAAAATGGTTTGAGGACAGGAAGTTCTCAATTGTTCATATTGTGATGAGGGGAGAGGAAGCATTAGAGTGTGTTAACTTTGTAGGAAAAAAATAAATCCAAAGGAATCAGACAGAACATGTTTAGTTATTTCTTGAGTTCCCAGAGAGGAAGTGGACACAGGCCCTGTGCCCTGAGACTACTTATTCTTGGAGGGGGAGACATAGATGCACAGAGCCAGGGGCTGCTCAGGGTGATCAGGCCTGTGAATGTAGAAATGTAGGGAACTCTGCCTGAGGAGCTTCTGGGAGACATCAAGTCAGATTCCCCCAGAGAGGGAATCTTGTGTTTGGGAAGAGCTCAGGATCTCACGAGGGCCTATGCAGGGTATGGCTTATAGGACTGTGTCTATGAGAACATGTGTCAGGGGCCGCAGAGCCAGGTACACAATGGGACGGGGGTTGCAGAATGAGGCCTACGTGGATCATGTAATGAAGGTCTGAGTAGAAACTGGATGGGGCTAGGGATGGGTGGTATGATGCTGGTTCTACACTGGACAAGGAGTGTGGTCAGGAGTGGACCAGGTGGACTGGAGTGAAGGGAGCATAGATTCCCAAAGGGGAGGATGTGAAATGAGCTTCTGAGGTTATAAGTGGGTGACTGGTGGGTTGGGGAAATCCTGTTTGGAGAGAGGGATGGTACTTCAAATCTGGAACCTCATGGGTTATTTCTGAAGAAGGTCAGGATGGTACACAAAAGAACCTGAGAAGGGGTATGATTTATTCATTACCTATTGGACCTAGGCAGCACCTTTCCTTGCCCTGCCATGGGAAATGGGAAATGGGAAAGGGGTTGGCACATGAAACAGTGCTGACAGTCCACTGACTGTCATCTCCAAGGGCTGGTCAGAGGCCAGGAGCCCACTTGGCTCCCTACAACCACAGATGAAGGTTGCGGCACCCAAAGACGCAGTGACATAGGGGCCTGAGCAATTCTTACATCTGCCCTTTTTTGCCCAAGGCTCACCTCTGCAGAGCCTCCACCCTCTCCCCCAGGCACCAGTGGGAAAGCCCTAAGGAAATGATAGACAAAGCAGGCCTAGCCAATGGTAGGAAAAGCCCTGCAGGTCTGGCTGGAAGGGGAGGTGGGCTGCCAAGAAATGAGAAGGGTCTGGAACCTGCCCCTAGCTCCTTGGCCCAGTCGTCATCTCTTTCCCCACCTTCTCATGTCATCCTTTAACCCCAAATTATACTTTCTCTTTTACTCTTCCCAGCTCTGTGACCTTGGTGTACTGGGACCTTTGCTCAGCCCTGAGTAGCAGGGTCTCAGCCATGTTTCATGCTGCAAACCTCCTCCGTGACCATGTGGACTTGGTCGTCTGTCACTTGGGAGAGCATGGCATGGCAAATCTATTAGGGGGCATTCACATATCTAAGTTATAACAAGGGGAGGGAAGGAAAGTGTGAAAAGGACTTTCCTCCTTTAATTATTTTGTGCTGATTCCTGAGAATTGTTACAGATTTTTTACTCTGTAATGTTAGGAAGTAGAAGCAGCCTACCTTCTCAAGTCCCCAGACACCAGGGAACAAGCTGTGACTGAATGCCATCACCAGCAATCATCCTGAATAAAAAGAGGGGTGTGAGGAGGTGCCTGGGTGGCTCAGTGGGTTAAACATCTGCCTTTGGCTCAGGTCATGATCCCAGGGTTGTGGGATCAAGCCTGCTTCTCCCTCTCCCTCTGCCCTTCATATATGTGGAACGGTTCAAGGAGGACTTGACAGCAGGGGACTATGAAACAAATGCAGGTAAGATCTGATTATCACTTAAGGATACCTTAAGTAGAAAAATAAAAGACTTTTTGAAAAACCCTTGGGCTCGTGCCTGTCTCCTGGAGCTCAAAATCTTTCACTCTGTTTTGTAAAAATTACCTAGTAATTGATTTGGGACTTGACAAGAAGAGGGAAACTTCCCCCTATATTTGCCTAGAAATTTTCCCTAAAATAGTTGGGCAAGTCACTTTATCTCTTTAAACTTGTTATTTATTTGTAAAATGGGAGTAAGCATGCATGGTTTACAGAGTTGCTGTGAGGATATATGTGAATCACATACAGTGGGATACTCAATAAATGATAATAATGGTCTCTTACCTTGTGTAGGTCCTTCAAAACTTAGACACATAAATCTCCCTAGTTCAGGAAAAACCCTTGATATACCCTTGATAAAAACCCTTGATAACTTGATTCTTCCTATTCTCTTTGGCCTCAGTTTCCCCATTTGAAAAATGTTACATTAAGTTAGCATTAAATTGGCATTCTATTGGCCAATGCTGGCCTGAAGATAATGTTTTGTTTGGCTCACATAGGATTTAAAGAAGAAAACTGAGCTATTATTTGAAAATTAAGATGTTCTACGTAGAAATTCAGTTTTCCAGCTTCTCTTAAAGAATCAGAAGTTAGGGGCGCCTGGGTGGCTCAGTTGGTTAAGCGACTGCCTTCGGCTCAGGTCATGATCCTGGAGTCCCTGGATCGAGTCCCGCATCGGGCTCCCTGCTCGGCGGGGAGCCTGCTTCTCCCTCTCCCACTCCCCCCTCCTTGTGTTCCCTCTCTTGCTGTGTCTTTCTCTGTCAAATAAATAAATAAAATCTTAAAAAAAAAAAAAAAAAAGAATCAGAAGTTGTGGCAATAGCCACTTTCCTGCCTGGTGACAGCCCACTAATGCAAAGGAGGCTGTCCCCTTAGGCACGGCATGCATTCTCAGTTTTCTAGGGCTCATCCAGCTTTCTTTACTCATTTATATGATGTGCTTGGCCCTGTATGTGTTTCAATCTGTAGCCCTCTGACAGCTGGGAACGGTCTAGGCCTGGCATGCAGGCACTTCACTGTTGAATCAGTGGATCTCCCACTATCTTCCTCTACCAACCTTTCTTACTTGGCTCTAAGAAATCCAAGTTTGTATTTATTTGTGGTAGTTACCAGAAAGTGAATTGAACAAGTCCTTTGTGTCAGGATAGACTAGGTTAGGCTGCAGCAACAAACAATCCCCAAATCTCAGTGGCTTAAAACAACAAAGGTTTATTTCCCAGTTACTCACCCAAAGGTAGACACAAAATGAAAATACTCTCCTGTTTTTGCATGCATGGAGACAGACATGAGTGCACAGCTATGTACAGGATCATATGTCAAATAAATATTCTGGAACGTGAACTCATGCAAAAACCTATTTAGATACTGGTTAGCTTAAACTGCACAACTCTCACTTTGTTGGGGATTTTAAAAAGGTGCCAGGATCCAAGTGAGTAAGAGAATACCACTTTCATTCAAGGAAATGCCCACACTACAAAAGGAACCAAAAGCTAACAAAGCACCTGAAAGCTTAAAAAAGGGAAAAAAGAAAAGAAAAGAAAAGAAAAGCCGGAAGCTTGTACTACATTAAATTCCATGCATAAATCCGGAAGTAAAATACCAAATATGCAGTGCCCGCAGGCTGTTGCTTCTTGCCCCAGCAAGGCCTCCATCTCTGGGCTTCTAGCTTAGGAGGGAGATAGAGCCCAGACGCCCAATATGCAGAGCCACAGAGGGGGCTGGGCTGGGTCGGAGAGAGGGGCCAACAGGCTGGAATCCTCTTCCTCCAGCGGGAGCTATAAGCAGGAAAGAAAGGGGTAGGACTAGGTCATATCCCTGTCCTCTCCCAGCAACCCCCTCTTTTTACCCCATCCAATCCAGGCCTCAGCCTTACTCACCTGGATTATAGCAAACACTTCCCCCTCACTGATTTTCCCACCTTCAGTCTTGTCGCTTTTAATCCCTCCATCACAGCCACCACACCTGACTTCTAAAGCTCAGGGTCTCTGAATATGTCCCTGCCTAGGTCAGAAATATTCCCTGGCTCCCTTTCATGCACAATTGTTGGTCTGGACTCCTAAGCTTGGCACGCCAGACCTCCATGATCGGAAGTCTCTCCAGCCTCATCTCCTTCTGTTCCAGCAGTTCTTCCAGGCAGGTTTCCTCACCCACACACCATGCCCAATCCGTCATCTTGGACAGGAGACTCCTCGGGCCTTCCCTCTCTGTCCCCATAGGTCTCATTCCTCAAGATTCCTCTAGTTCTTTCCCGGTTTGTCACTGAGCTTTGTGAAGACATTCTGTTTTCCCAAGTAGAATGGAAGCTCCTTGAAGGCAGTTATCAGATCTGCAGCAGGCAGCTTGGGTCTAGAGAGGGAGCCTTAGGCTGGAGTTAGGAGATCAGGCTCTGCCAGTCTTGCCATATGCCCTTGGGCAAGTCCCTGCTTCTCTCAGGGCCTCCTTTTCCTTGACATAAGGGCACCGGACATTTGCTTTTGAGCACAAAATTAATAAAACTAATTCACCAAACAACTCTCAATTGCAATTCCAGGAACTAGGTTGAGAAGCCTGGAGCCTGGGTCTGAAGATGATCAACCTGCTGACCCCGATCTTGGTTAGTCCCTACTTACTCTGGTACCTCCATTTTCCAACCATCCCTATTCCATCTTCTTTCAGGGAACAGGTTACCTGGTGGGCCACAGGGGTGGAGCAGGGAGATCCAGGCAGGGTTGGGGGGAACAGAAGAGGTCAGGCGGGGAGCCTGGGAAGAATCTTTCAGATCCACAAGAGCCTCAGCTGCCTCACGCTGCAGCTGCCACTCTGAGGAGGCAGAGGTCCAGGCCAGGCGAGAAGCTCCGGGGGCCTGCAAAAGAAAAGGAAAGAAACAGACTGGGAATCCCCACTCTGCCCACCCTCCAAGTACTCTCTCAGCCCCTGGTTACTTCACTACCCCCTATCATCCCTTCCCCAGGCTCAATTTCCTCCCAGGGTCCTGGATCCCACTTCTTTCCCAGGACCTGTGGCTGCAGCAGAAGAGGGTCTGGGGTGCCACAGGGCTGGAGTATCAGAGTAGAGCATCTAGAAGCAAGAAGAGAAGATGCCAAGGGGATTAAACACATGGAGAGACATGCACACATGGGAGTCTGGATGCCTGCTGGGCCATTAGGCTTTGTGGACTTGGGCAAGTCCCTTCCCCTGTCTTGGCCTGCTTTGTTTGCTATAAAATGAAAATCCCTGCCAGCTTCTTTCCCCCAGAGCTACTGTGACAATTATGGGGAGTCACTGGTGTCAATTTTTAAAAAATATATCAAACAGCAAGAGGGACTGGGATGGCTGTTCCTGCCCTACTAGAGTCTAGTCTCCCTCCCCTAGATCCCCAATCCCCATGGAATTTGAGGAGCAGCTTTCTCAAAAGGCCTCTTGCCTCTATCGTAGGCCTCTGAGGCTCTCACCATCATGCCCCACGCCACCCTTTCAGCAGGCAATTTGATTCCATTTTATCTGTTTAAGAGAATTTAATAGCCACTATTTGTCCAAGACCAGGGCCTCTGCTAGGATGTATTCTGTACATTATCACTAATTCTCATGACAAAGCAAAAAGAAGGTAATTGTATCTCCAACTTACTGAACGAAAACCAGGTTCAGAGAGGTAAAGATACTTGTACAAAGGTTCCCAGTCAGGCAATGGCAGAGCTAGGAGAGCTTCTCTTCACGCATTAGTCTGAGACCTTGTGTTCTCTATCATCTACTGTGGTGTCCAGGACGGGATTAGGCACATTATAGACACATATCCTTCCCTCCCTACTCACGCGCGGGGCAGTGCAGAGGGCCCTTGGGATTCTCCAGAAAGAGGAGCCGTCAGTATCGGACGAGATCCTGCGCAGGTTGGGAGGGGCCCGTGAGTGGGCAGCCGGAGGGAAGTGCCAGGGTCAAAGCCTAATGAGGGTAAGAGAATGCAGGAGTGTACAGGGGTTAAAGGTCATGGCTTCCATCTTCCTTCCTACCCTGTATCCTCTTCCTCTTCTCTTTTTTTTTTTTTTTTAAAGATTTTATTCATTTTTTAGAGAGTGAGCGAGAGAGAAACAGCATGAGAGGGGAGAGGGTCAGAGGGAGAAGCAGGCTCCCCGCTGAGCGGGGAGCCCGATGTGGGACTCGATCCCAGGACCCTGGGATCATGACCCGAGCCGAAGGCAGACGCCCAACCATCTGAGCCACCCAGGCGCCCCCTCTTCTCTTTCTGATACAGCGGTTCAATGGCATTCAAATACCTGTTTAATCAAAGTGTTGAATTCATCTTACCAGGAAAGGGATGCAGAGGGACTGTAGGTTCTTGGCATAGCACGTGGCATACCACAGGAGGTGGCATGGAAAAGCCTGGAGGCAGCCAGTGTCCAGGAGCCCAAGAGCCTGGAGGCACTGGAGTCCAGGACAAAGGCAAGGCTTCTGGGGGACGGCTGAGCAGCAGAGGCCCCCGGGAGTTATCCTGCAAGGGCAGAGAGCACAAGTTGGAGTCAGGAACGAGGCTGGGGAAAGAACGAGTATGTTCTAGGATGGGGGCAGGACCTCAAAACTTTAGACTTGGCATGGCCACCCTCTCATTTTTTACCCATAGAAGAGATGATTTGCCCAGGATGATAATGCAAATCAGGACTAGATGTAGAACCCAAGTGTTGAGGGCACAGAGGAAGGGGGCTGGGCAGGGGCTAGTATAGGATTCACTCCCCCAGGGCCCAGGTTCTCCTTACCTTCCCAGGAGGTGTCAGTGCCAGTGGGACTGCCCCATGGGGTGTCTGAGGCTGGGGTGCTATGTTCTCCTTTCCAGCTGTGAGGGACCACAGAGAGCTCTGATGAGCCCTTTCTCCTGACCCCCATTCCACTCCAACTGCAAAGTGAGTTCTTATCTTCCTGTGGCCTTTTTCTACCCATGGATCTCACTACATCCTCCCAACACCTGACTGCATTTTAAAGTTGGAGAGACTGAGGCTGCCCAGAGAGTAGAAACACTTTGCCCCAGGTCACACACCAATTCCAATGGCGGGTCTGGGACTCTTTCCTACTTATGCTTTCTCCACCCCAAACCCTGCCCCATCCCTAGCCAGACACTCACGGGGGACCCCTGGTCGAGTGGCTCCCTTCTTGGCATGGCTAGGAGCTTTGGGAGGAGCCTCCCCTCTCCTCATCAGTCCCTGAGCCAGATGCCTCTTTAGCTGTGCCTCCTGTTGCCTACGCAAGGCCACCTGGGCAGCCATGACCCTCCGGCGCTCCCTAAAATGGGGGTTGCGGGTCAAAAGTCAGCCTCGCTTTAGATGAGGCCCATCCTCCTCCCTTCCCTGGATCTCGTTCATACTCACAAGATGAGGACACATTTGTGACACTCGCAAGCCTGAAAGAGGCACAGGCGCTTGTGGCCCTTGAGGTGGGCAGTGACGCCGTGGTTTCGGCAGCGGGCACAGGTTGGAGAGCGACTGACAGCTCTCCTGGGGATAAGCTCAGTGCCTGGGGGGGCTCTGGTCTCACCCCCTGTGGCAGAATCAGAAGCACAGTGGTGGACAGTGGGCACTTCGTTGGCTTCCATGGATCTGGAGGCAGGAGTGGAAGGTCAGGGTGGCCACAAGGGCCCTCTCCTGACCAGCCCTCCTGTCCCTGGGAAGCCACACCTCAAGGGGTTTCCACGGCACCCATCTGTGGACTCAGCCTTCACCCCCCTCCCCAGCTTTCTCCCTCCTTCACCCCAATGCCTTCCTTGGGCGTCCTCCTTCCCAGAAGGCTCGCCTTCTTCCCCGGCTCCCCTCTCCTCCTTCCCTTCTTATGTGTTCTTTGAACCAAACATTGTTCTCAGCTGCTGGCCTGTGCTTTCTCCTGCACAAGTCCCATGCTCCTACCCGTGCAGTCACAGGCCCCCCAAGGGATTCTACACCCCTTTTTCCCCAACACCCTGTTCTGATAGTTTTTCCTGCCATCGTCTTCAGCAACCACCAACCTTCCCTCATGCATTTATCCAATTCCTACAACTACGTTTATGCTCCCCGTCCAATTCGTAGCGTCATGTACCTCCTGCAAGCCAACGTACCCTTTGCTCCCCTTTGAAATCAGAACACTCTCTTGCCGCCTCTCCCCGCCCCCGCGATTACTTTATTCTCACGGATTCCTTGCCCCACTTTCAAGAATTATTTTCATTCACTCAACAAACGTTTACTGAGCCCCTTCCAGAGGCCAGGCCCCGATCTCGGCCGCAGGCCCCCTCCTCATGGCACAGATTCCCCTCCTGCACCCATATGCCCTCCAAACTCTGACGCAAATTCTGGGGTCGCTGCGCCGGGCGCTTCGGGGGACCTTTGCCCATTCCCAGCAACCTATCTCATGCATCGCCCAGACCACCTCCCCGCAGCGCACCACGGCTCGCGCGGCTGTTACTCGCGTGCACCCTCTTTCGGTAGCCCGGCCTGCGGCCTTGCCTCGCTCCAGGGTCCCAGGGAGGGGGCGGGGCACAGGGCGCGCACCCAGGGGCCCGCGGCGTGGGGGAAGGGAGGAGAGGGGCGCGAGGAGCTCGAGGGGGAAGCGGGGGAGGGGGTCCAGCGCCACATAGAGAGGGAGAAGGGACAGGGAGGGGCGGGGTCGAGTTCGCGTCCTCGGCCCGCGGTTACCACAGCCTCGAGCGAGCAAAGTCAGACTCAGTCAGGAGGACGCGAAAAGACGCGGTGAGGAAGTGGCGTGAGGAACGGCCGCCCCCGCGCCGGTTTTCCCGCCCCTTCTCACAAGGGCCAATGAGCTTCAAGCGTCGACTACCGCCGCCGAAGCAAGCGACCAATGCGCTTCAAGATCCTGCACTGACGGCCGTCCCCTTACCTCCAGCCCGCTTTGCCTCGCGCCAGACTGTCAGGCCAGCCAATAGCGCGTCGAGTTGAGTCTCGCCCCCCCCCCACTTGCCCCTCCCCCTGTGGCTTGCCTGCCCAGATTGTAGTTCCCCTTTTGGGAGAGATGGCCAATGGGGCGTCGAGTACTGCTCCCAGAATGAGACTGGCCCTGCCCCCCAGAAACGGCTGCCGAGTCGGACCCCCAGACGTTGAACGGGACCTGTGTGCGCACGCGCAGTCTCGCCCTCTAGCCTGCACAGCGAGGATCTGCCTCTGGCGTTCCTGGCTTCGACCTCGCTCGGGCGGTTCTTCGCTGCGTGGACGCTCGTGTTTCTTTCACTTCTCTCCCTTGCCCCAACTCCGGATCTACCCTTCTCCTTTTATGCGTTTCCCCTCCTGTGATTTTCCCATTTCTTTCCCTTATCCCACCTCCTCGGGTCGCCGCCCTTTCCGTGTCTCTTTTCCTGTCTGTTTAGGTGCTAATTTTCCTAACTTTGGTTTTCCCGTTCTCTTGGGAGTTTCTGTCCGCCTGTCCATCCTGCTGATTTTCGGACCCCATTCCTCCACGTTCCTAATTTCCGAATAGCCTGGCCCTGTCCCCCCACCCCCCCACCCCTTCACTTTCTTTCCGAGACGCCGCTGTAGTATTTCTGTCCCTTTGGCCCTTTCCACCCTTTGCATGCACATCCCTCCCGGATTGCGCCTCAATTCATCAGTGTCATCTGGGCTCCACTCTGTCATCCTCACCTGCCTTCTCTGTGTGTTTCGCGGTTTCCCTCCCACCCTTTCCTGTTGTCCCCTTTTCTCTGCGCCTTCCACCCCTGTCTCCTTTCCCCCTCTAAAGAGCCACGTCTTTGCGCCCGAGGCCTCATTTTCCTGCTTCTCCTATTGTGCTCCCGCTGCTGGTCCTCTGACTCCCTGCAACGTTCCAGTCCATCGGTTTGCTCCTCCTCTGCATGGTTTCTCTTTTGTAGGGGTAGCATACCCTCTGACCACCTCTTCCTCCTCCCCCCACCCAACCCTCCCCGAAGATTTCATTCCACTCTTTTCTGTTTGTGTCTCCACTTGTGCTTCAGACTTTCGGATTCTGTCATTTTGCCTTCCAGGCTGGTGTGTGCCATCTACTCTGAGTGGCCCAGTCTTTTTGTGTGATCCTTTGTCAGCCTTCATTTCCCTGTCCTGTGTCCCATCTTTTCTGTGGGTCTCAGCCCCTTTGTTTGCTACAGACTCCTGAGTTACAGAGCCTGTGTGCCAGGCATTCTGGACAGAAAAGGGTGGCAGAAGTGACCTCTAGCTGCACTGCTGTGCAGGGGAGCAGTACTAGACAAAGTTGGACAGGTTGTTTGGGGCCAATCTGGCGGTGGGGGATGTGGGTGTGGAAGGCTTGACTGTCTACTAAAGAGGTTCACCTTGATCCTTTAGATAGTGGAGAGACAGAGAGAGACCGGAGAGCCAACATTTATGGAGAGTTTAGCACTTGCCTGGCACTTTATATTAATAAGCTTACTAATTTTCAACAGTGGCCTTATGAGAGGTATTATTAATCCATTTTATAAATGAGTTCAACAACTTACACAAGATTGCGCAGCTAGTAAGTGGAGGTGTAAGGATTCTAACTTTGCTCCATCTTTGAGTCCAACACCTATGAACTTTTGTACCACCTACATTGTTTTAGTTAGTATTCCCAGTAATCTTCATTCCCTAATCCTCCTGTAGGCGCTCACTTCAGGTGGCTAATGCATATCTTTTGTTTCTTGTGTTCTTGCAAGATGTGCAGTGTCTTATGTGCATGTGTTTTTAAAAAAGGTTTGTTCATTCATTCATTCAAGTAATCTCTACACCCAGCATGGGGCTCAAACTCATGACCCTGAGATCAAGAGTTGCATGCTCTTCCTACTGAGCCAGCCAGACACCCCTGCATATGTGGTTTTATTTTATTATTTTTCAAAAAGATTTCATTTATTTATTTATTTAGAGGGAGAGCATGGGGGAAGGGCAGAGGGAGAGGAAGAAAGAGTCTTAAGCAGATTCCACGCTAAACACAGAGCTCGAGGTGGGGCTCGCACTCATGACCCTGAGATCAGAACTTGAGCTGAAATCAAGAGCCGGATGCTTAACTGACTGAGCCACCCAGGCACCCCTGTGTATGTGGTTTTAAGTTATGCAAGTGATATTGTGTTATTTATTTAAAATAATCAGCACTGCGCTTTTTTGATCCATCCATGTACATGTTATGTGTATGTCTAATCAGTTTTTTAAATTGCTGCATGATATTCCATGGTGTGCATCCCCTGCATGTTGTGTGTTCACTAAGTCTCAGGGAGGAATGCCCACATTGCCTTCGACTCACCATCTCCATAGTAATGCTGCATCCTGGTATATGTTGCTTTGTAGGTGAAGGTGGAAATCTCTATTATGTGTACCTAGGATATACTAGAAATGGGAATTTGTAAACCTAATTTGACTTAGTATTGCCAGATTCCCCCCTGCAATGCTGCTTTGGGCCTGAAACATTGACCAGAACTCTCAGCTGTTCCTCAGGGTCCAGAAGAGGGTCCTGTCCCCCTCCCAACAACCCCATGAGCAGCAGTATCTGTATCCCACATTGCTGCCAACATGTATCTTTTTCCAGCTTTCTGGTCCTTTGCTAGTCTGAGAGATGGGCAGTTTGATAGACTGCCTTTCTCTGATTATTGTCAAGCTTGAGTGTCTCTTCACATGTTTTCTAGCCTTTCTGGTTTGCTCTTCTGAGAACTACCTCTTCATATGCTTGGCCCATTTTCCTCCTGGGGTTACTCTTTTTCTTGTCTCTGCCAGAGGTCATTGGCCATTCTCATTGCCTTAAGGCATTGCATATACTCTTCTTATGCAAATCTTGGCATTTCACATTATTTTAGAAATGTATCTACTTCATCTGGGTTTTCTAAAGATTTTTTTTTTTTTACATCATCTCTATACCCAACATGGGGCTCGAACTCACAATCCCAAGATCAAGAGTAGCATGATGTACCAACTGAGCCAGCCAGGCTCCCCAACTTCATTTGGGTTTTCAAATTTATAAATGTAGAGTTCTTAATGATACTTGTATTAAAAAAAAAAAACCAGCCACTGTCTGTTACTTCTGATTTTTAATTTGGTATTTTATTTGCATCTTCTGTTTTTCTCTTGATTAGATTTGCTGGAGAATTTTCTCATTGATATTGTCAAAGAATGAATGTTAAGTTTTCTGTAATAATTTTTGTTGTTCTAATTCATTGATTTCTGTCATTATCTTAATTTCTATCCTTTATTGGGGGGGCAGGTGCTTTGTTGCACCTTGTACAACTTCTTGAGTTAATCCAGGACCATGTTTTTTTAACATTCCTATTTCCTGACAAATGTATTGAAAGTATAAATTTACTTGTAAACACTGCTTTAGTTGTGTCCCAAAATTTGATGTGTAGTTAAAAAAAACCTTGGTTTTGAAATGGTTATTGACTCACAAGAAGTTGCAAAAGTCGTAAAGCCATAAATACTTCCTTCCACTTCCTCTCAGGGATATCTTCTATAACTGTAGTATACAAGCATGAACTTGACATTGGCATAATACTCTTAACTGGACTATGGACCTTAATTAGTTTTCACCAGATTTTACATATACTTGTGTGTGTGTGTGTGTGAGAGAGATAGAGTGAGAGATGTACTATGTTCATTATTATTCACTTCTATATACATTTAAAGATCCTTTTCTGAGCCAAGAGTTATTTAGTAATATTTCAGTTAACTTCCATACACACCCCCTTGTTGTTCTGATCTCATCGTCTCTGGCTGGAGAACAGCCTGTGTAACAGTGATCCTTTGACTAAGTCAGCTCTGCTCAGCACCATGTCCAATGGGAGGACCTAAGCAGGAGAGTGAGAGTCATGACTTGAGAGGCTAATGTGGTGGCTTCAGGGCAGGTTGGAGGGGACACTATGGAGATGGGAAGACTTGTGTCCCTGAAGGCCTCAGGGAGCCTATGTCACAAGAACTTGACAATCAACTTTCTGCTCTAGAAACAGTGACCCAGAGGCAGGTGAACAGAGAATTCAAAAACTGACGAGAACTGAGCTTGATACCTGGATTGAACTTGGTTCCAGATTGACCTCAAGCATCCAGGACCCCGACCCAGGACCATGGGACCCCAGCACTTCAGCCCTGTGCAGCTGCTCTGCCTCCTAGGGGCCATCTCTACTGTGCCTTGTATGTCCTGTGGGGCTGGATGCTTTGGGACCCCCAGAGGGTGGGAGGCTGGATTCACATAACTAGGGGAAGGAGGGCTGGATATCTGGGTTCCTCAGGAGACAGGATCTGTGGAGGCTGAGTTCTTGGCTGGCATCTGGGGGGCTGAGAAGGCAATGTGAGGGGCCCATGACTGGAAGGGCATTCTCTCTTTAGGGGCCGCGGCTCTTTTATGCTACGAAGCAACATCTTCACTCTTCAGAGCTGTTTCTCTCCATGACTGGAAATGGCTTCTGATGAGGAGCATGGTATGTAAGCTGAGTGAGGGCTGTGAGGAGACGCTGGTGTTCATCGAGACAGGTGAAGGAAAGTGACTTTGATACATTTCTTTTTTTGCTGCCTCTTCTGACCCCCAACTCCATTCCCAGCACCCAGGGACTCTGGACTCGAGCTCCACACATTTACTCCATTATATCTTTGGGAATAATGTCAAGACACTGACAGGAGAGGGCAGGACCTGGCTGGGTGTGGTGTGGGCTGGATAGGAGGGCAGAAAGGAGGTGATCCCAGGTGGATGGGGGACAATCTGGGAGAGAAGTAAAGAAAGGGACACAGGGGAGAGAGGAGCAGGGGGTTCCTGGGGGGAGGGGTTGGTGAGGGGAGACAGACAGAGACCCGGGGATCTGAGCCCTGTGCAGCTGCAGCAAGTGGACCCCACAGCAAAGTTGGTGATGGGGCAGAGTGAGCTGGAAGAGCAGGGTGCAGGGTGGGAGGGTAGACTCTGTGTGTGGCCAACAGCACTGATCAGAGCTCTCTAATCTTCTCCTCAGGGACCAGAAGGGGAGTTGTGGGTTTTAAGGGCTGCAGCCCCGCCTCATCTTACCCCCAGCAAGTCTCCTACCTCGTTTCGCCACCTGGATTGTCCATTGCTTCCTATAGCCGCGTCTGTCGGACATATCTCTGCAATAACCTTACCAACTTGGATCCTTTTGTGAAACTCAAGGCCAGAGCTCCTAAGTCTACAGCATTTTCTTCCCATAGTTGCCCGACCTGTGTGGGCGAGCACTCTAAGGATTGCCTCCCAAATTTTGTCACCACTGATTCTTGCCCCTACGAGGCCTCTCAGTGTTACAGTTCCACCTTAAAATTTCAGGCAGGTGAGAGAAGAGAAACTTGCTTTAGTGCCTTTCCATCTCTGTGAGAGGCTGGTCGGATCCGAGAGGGGATTGGGGCTGCCCCGGGGCCAGGCACATGAATTCCAAGGAGGAAGGACTAAGGGGGCTGGTACTCAAGTTTTTGGTGGGAGAGCAGGTGTTCTGGGTTGTGAGAGTGCCTGGAAGCAGGGGTAGGGCGCTTGCGTCTTGGAAGTGTCCCTGACTCCTCTCTGTCTGCCTTATAGGCCTTCTCAATACCACCTTCCTCCTCTTGGGCTGTGCTCGTGGATATCAAAAACTTTTAGCAGATTATCACCATATTGGGAACATCAGAGTGACTGAGGTCCTCAACATCTTAGAGAAGGCCCAGAGCGCTGGCGCAGAGCTCTCCAGTCGGAGTCCTGCTTGGAGCATCCTCTCAGGTCTTCTGCTGGCCTTCAGAGACTGACAGTCTAGCTGGACTGGACAAACCCCTTCCTGTAACCCAATAAAGTCACAGAGTTGCCTTTCTGCTTTGTCCTGTGGTCCATGAGAACTGTAGAGGCGTGGAAGGTGTGAGGGGAGCCAAACATACCCAGGAAAATGGAGGGGAGAGGCAGGCGGTGGGTATGTGCATGGTGAAGTGAGCGGGGGGTGGTGGGGAGGAGGGTCACTGGCAAAGTGACAGTCATGCCCAGCAACTGGGAGGACCCCAAAAATTATTTTAAAGTTTATTTATTTTTTTTTAGTAATCTCTACACCCAATGTGGGGCACGAACTCATGACCCTGAGAACAAGAGTCGCATGCTCTTCCAACTGAGTCAGCCAGGCACCCCCCCTCAAATATTTCTTTTCTCCTCCCCCTTTTTGTGACGACCTGAGCTCTAGCCCAATCAGCCACTGACTCAAGAGATCCTGGCCAAATCTCTTCCCTTTTCTGGGCCTCAATTTCCTCCCCATTAAAATGAAAGGCCTGGGGCACCTGGGTGGCTCAGTCGTTACTCGTCTGCCTTCGGCTCAAGTCATGATCCCAGGGTCCTGGGATCGAGCTCCGCATCAGGCTCCCTGCTTAGCTGAGAGCCTGTTTCTCCCTCTCCCTCTGCTGCTCCCCCTACTTGTGCTCACTCTCTCTCTGTCAAATAAATAAATAAAATCTTTAAAACAAAAAATAAAATGAAAGGCCTTATGAATTAGAGCTGGGTATCATCAGGGTAGTTAATTTTTTAATTTTTTTTTTAAAGATTCTATTTATTTGTCAGAGAGAGAGAGCACACAAGCAGGGAAAGCACAGGCAGAGGAAGAAGCAAGCTCCCCACTGGCTGAGCAAGGAGCCCAGTGGAGGACCCGATCCCAGACCCTGGGGTCATGACCCGAGCTGAAGGCAGACTCTCAACCGTCTGAGCCACCCAGGCATCCCATATTTAAAAAAATTTTTTTAAAGATTTTATTTGTTAGAGAGAGCGAGAGCAGGATGGGGGTGGGGCAAAGGGAGAGAGACAAGCAGAGTCCCTGCCGAGAGGGGAGCCCAATGCAGGGCTCAATCCCAGGAGCCTGAGCTCATGACCCCAACTGAAATCAAGAGCCCACCACTTAACCAACTGAGCCACCCAGGTATAAATTGCTAATGTTCAATGACCTTTGCTTTCCTGGGACAAACCTAACTTGGTCATGGTGTATTGTCTTATTCTATATACTGTTGGATTTAGTTTGAGAATATCTTGTTTAGCATTTTTGCTTCTCTGTTGATGAGTATGATCGGCCTGGTATTTTCCGCTTTTTGTACTTTTGTTGTTGTTCCTATTTCAATTTAAAGGTTATACTAGCCTCGGAATAAGTTAGGGGGATATTCCCTCTCTGTTCTATGGATGAATTTCTATGATTTTGAGATGATCTGAGTTGAAAGTTCTGTGGAACTCATAAAACTTCTGAATTGGAAACTTTTTTCTCTTTCCTTAAAATCTTTTCATATGGAAAATTTCAAAGATATACAAAGAGAGTTTGTATACATATACAAGTGGACTCTAGTTCGTTATACTAGAGAGAATGGTATCGTGAACCCCCATGTACCCATCTCCAGCTCAAAGTATCAACTCATGGCGAACCTTGTTGTATCTATCTCCCTTCTACTCTTCTACCCACTGGATTACTGGATTAATTATTAGAAATCATATAATATTCTTTGCAAACACCTGTGCTTGTACTTCTAAAACATAAGGCCAGTTAAAAAAAATCAAACTTAGAGAAAACTTGCAAGACTATGAGAGGGAACTCCCATATACCTGTCATGCTTATTTACCAATGCCACATTTGTATTCTATCTGTATAGAGATAAATATATGCATGTGCATACACACAAATCTTTTTCATTATATGTACATACATATATATACATATATATATGATTTTTTAAAAAAGATTTTATTTATTTGAGAGAGAGAGAGAGCTCATGATCTGGGGGGAAGGGGCAGAGGCAGAGGGAGAAGCTGACTGCCTGCTGAGCAAGGAGCCTGATGTGGGACTTGATCCCAGGACCCTGGGATCATGACCTCGGCTGAAGGCAGATGCTTAACCAACTGAGCCACCCAGGTGCCCTATATATGATTTTTTGATTAATCAATTGAAAGTTATAGGTATCATACTACTTCACCCTAACTACTTCAGCCCGTATTTCATCAGAACCAGGATTTTCTCCTATATATCCACAGTACGATGATCAAGCTCCCCCAATTTGATATTAATACAACAATATAATCTAATATGCAGTCTATATTAGATTCCTATTACTGCTGTAACAAATTACCACAAAGATGGTGGCTTAAAAGCAAGGCATTTATTACCTTACGTTTCTGGAGGTCAGAAGTCCAACATGAGTTTTACTGGGCTAAAATAAAGATATGTGGTGGGACCACATTCCTTTCTGGAGGTTCTGGGGGTGGATCAATTTTCTTGCCTTCTCCAGTTTCTGGAGTCTGCCAATACTCCTTGACTTGTGGTCTCTTGGTGCCCACTGGGGAGTCTGCTTGAGGATTCTCTCCCTCTCTCTCCCTCTGTCCCTCCCACTGCTCGTGAGTTCTCTCTCTCTCTCAAATAAATAAATCTTTTAAAAAATGAAGAATCTAACATTGACGCCACTGGATACCAGAAATAGGAAAAAAGTATGGACTGAAAAAAGTACCTGAAGAAATAATGGTCCAAGAAGCTGAGTGAACCCCGAGCACAATAAGCAGTCACACTAAGACACATCGCAAACTTCTGGAAACTAAAGACAAGAGGGAAAAAAAAGTCTTTAAGAACAGCCAGAGAAACAACCCATTGCATATTAAGGAACACTGATTTAAGTGACAGTAGGTTTTGTATCTGACAGCATGGAGGCCAGAAGGAAGTGGCAGGTTTTTCAAGTCGACTACAAATCCTGTCTCTGGCAAATGATCCTCAGGAGGGAAGGGGAACTAAGGAAATTTTCTGATGAAGGAAAAATATGAGACTTTGTTGCCAGCTGACCTATATTAAAGAATGGCCAAGGAAAAGATGTTCAATTCATCCTTCTCTGTGGCTTATGCTTGCTGTCGTATCTAAAAGCTAACCAAATTTACTTTGTTTTGAAGGAAACTCTACCCTCAACGTGGGGCTCGAACTCACAACCCTAAGATCGAGAGTCACATGCTCCACCGACTGACCCAGCCAGGAGCCCCTAACCAAACTCAAAATAATTGAAATCAGAGTATGTTCTCTGAAAATAGTAAACTAGAAATTAGCAATAGAAAGGCAGCAGAAAAATCTTTGAAACAATTGGAAAGCAAGCTACATATTTGTTAATCTATGGGTCAAAAAGGAAGACTCAAAGGATATTTAAAAATACACAGAATTAGGGGCACCTGGGTGGCTGGGTCGTTAAGCATCTGCCTTCAGCTCAGGTCATGGTCCCAGGGTCCTGGGATCGAGCCCCGCATCGGGCTCCCTGCTTGGCGGGAGGCCTGCTTCTCCCTCTCCCACTCCCCCTGCTTGTGTTCCCTCTCTCGCTGTGTCTCTCTCTGTCAAATAAATAAAATCTTTAAAATAAAAAAAATACACAGAATTATATTAAATACACTAAAAACATCTCCACCATTTGTGGGATGCAACTTATGCTGTGGTGAGAGTGGAATCCATAGCACGAAATGCTTTTAAGAAAGGAAATATCTCAAATCAATAATCAGAGTTCCTACCACAAGAACTAGGAAAATAAGAGCAAGGTGAACCCAGCTAAAAGCAGAAAAAAGGAAATAGTAAAGATAAAGCACCCAGGTGACCCTTATGTTGGCCATTATGAGTGGACAGAATGGACCTGAGCCCCAAGGAAGGGCAGGGCTGGGTCTGTAGCATCAGAGTTGGTTCTGTGGGTGGGATATGGATGGGAAATAGGAAGATGGGGGTGACTTTGATGGCCCTAGTCTTTTCTCTTCCTCTGAGGAGTCCCAGGCAGATGCAGGAACACTCAGATGTTGGCTCCTTCCCTGGGAGATCTCAAGGCCCCATTTGTCCCCTGGGTGGAATGTCTGCCTCTGCTGGGAAGGGCAGGTAGATGGCAAAGGACTCTGACACCAGGCACAGGGCTCAGCAGGGAGCAGCTGGGAGAATAGCCCAGGGTTCTGCTCTGCCCTGCTGCCTGGGGGACTCAGCTGGGGCTTGGGAAACAGGATGCTGTGCTCAGGGGTGCTCCAGGCTGGGTGATGGGTGTGTTTCCAAGGTCAGGCACCAAGGTTCCGAAATTACTCAGGAAACATTCTTTGCTTATTGTAGACAAGAGAGGGGCCTGACTCTCAAGGGCCAGGAGGTTCCCCAAGAGGCTGGAGCGGACTCCCAACCTCCCTGAGGCCACCCTCTGGGGGCAGCAATTAGCTAAGCGGGGAGCTGTAATGGATGTGCCAACAAGTAACATCCGGACATGTGCAAAGGGTTTAGGATTCACAGATTAGAGCAGAATCGGGTTGTCCCTGTAATAGCATTCTGCCTCATTGCATCCTCTGTAGAACAGAAATAGGAAGCCTCTCCAGCAGTCCCTCATTGCCTCCTCCCTGCTCAACTCCTGGGAGGAGCTTGGCTGGGACACTGTCCGTGGTGCTGATGACTCCCAGCTACTCCCCCGGCTTGGGAGCCTTGATCTAGTTCTGTCCACACACTTTCCATTCCTAACAAGGAGCATTACGAACAAGGAAGAGGTGGAGAGGGCTGCAGGGAGTGTGCACTGGCCTCTGTCTCCATCCCTCAGGGCAGGGAGGGTGTTGTGGACATCACTGCAGGAAGTGACTCTACAGTCAGATGACCAAGTCCAGGCTGCCCACCAGCAGTTTGTAGTGAAGGAAGGTGATAAACACTCCAGATTAAGTTAAGGATCATGTGATGCAAGACTATAGTGGTATATCTCAGTGAGTCAAAATACTCACAAGCATTCTTTCTTATAAGTGACAGAGGGAGGCACGGGAGGCAGAGCCAGAGGAGAAGATGTGATGGGTGGAAGGAGGACACAGACTTCACGTTGCTCTGCTGGCTTTGGGTGGAGGAAGGGGCCACAGCCATGGGAGGCCGGTGGCTGCCAACAGCTTGAAAAAGCAAGGAAACACTCTCCTGGAGCCTCCAGAAGAAATAGCCAGGTCAGCACCTTGATTTTTGCTGCTTTACACCACTAAGCTTGCAATAATTTGGTACAACAGTGAGAGGAAACTAACAAGAGGTGTCACCTTGTCTAATCCAACATAGTGTGGGGATAAGGAGGGTCCTAGAGCTGAATAATGATGTGATATTTTGCAGGTTGCTTTTCTTACCTCTCATCTCATGACTGACAACACTCTGTCAATGGCAGACACACTTGTGAATGTGGGTGGGGTACCTTGGTGCTCAGACCACTTTTGTTTGTATAAATGTGGGCACTGCGATGCAAGTGAATCCACATGGGAAGAGCACCCAACCTGGGGCCTCAGGCAAGGACCAAGACCTGCTGGCCTGGGTGTGTGGAGGGGCTGCAGGTAAGGCACAGGTGGGAGGAGGCCCATGGACCGGGCGGAAGAGACACTCTGTCCCATCGCCATGGGAACCTGGGTGACAGGAGGGGAAAGCCCCCTGCCTCTGACCTGGACGCTTATTTGTGGGGAGGAGGTGTGTTTCAATCAGATCCAGTTCAGGGACAAAAGTGGACACTGATGAGAAGTACTGGGCTAGAGGTCACTAGCAGTGCCTGGGAGGGCCATGCTCAGGGCAGGAATTCTGGGTCTTCCCCACTGGGGTTACTCTGACAGCCTGTCTCTAAGTCACCCCAGAGGTAAGGACATCCTGAAAGCTAGCCTTGGACACAGAGACCTGCCCAAAGGTTTCAGTGAGCTGGATCCTGGATTTGGGGACAGGCAGGTTTATTGGTGAAGGCCACTAGTCAGGGCCACCAGGACTGGGGGAGGAAGGCCAAAGGACTCAGGACACCAAAAAGCTGTGCAGGGGTCCCACACCGGGATGTGTTCCTGCCCACAGCTACTCCTTCCTAGCTCATCTTCATGTGGTCATCAGAGGCCCCATGTTCTGTGCTCCCGACACCCAAACCACATGTATAAACACTGGGAGTGTCTACAGCTTTGGTCCCTGAGCAGTGTGAGGACTGCTGAGTTCTCTCATGGTTTGGCCACAGCTCTGGTGTTCTAGTTAGCGTGGTCCCACCATGTCCACACCACTCACCCCTTCCTCTGTCCTGGGGGACAAGAGATGGGGGCTTGGTCAACTCAGAGGTAACATTTCCCTATGTGACCCAGGAGAGAAGAGACCCAGAGTTTCAGGTGAATTTCTTTTCTCTTTACTTTTTTACACTTTTTTATTTTTTTATTAGTGTAAATTCTATACCACACATGGGGCTCAAATTCATGACCCCAAGATCAAGAGTTGCACGCTCGGGGTGCCTGGGTGGCTCAGTTGGTTAAGCGTCTGACTTCGGCTCAGGACATGGTCCTGGGGTCCATGGATGGAGCCCTACGTCCAGCTTCCTGCTCAGTGGGGAGTCTGCTTTTCCCTCTGCCTTTGCCCCACTTCCCCGCTCATACTCTCTCTCTCTCACTCTCTCAATTAAATAAATAAACTCTTAAAAAAAAAAA
>NC_138384.1:42148929-42159962 GCF_054177405.1 Leptonychotes weddellii
AAAAAAAAAAAAAAGAATTTCCACTGGGGGGGCGCCTGGGTGGCTCAGTTGTTAAGCGTCTGCCTTTGGCTCAGGTCATGATCCCAGGGTCCTCGGATCGAGCCCCGTGCCGGGCTCGCTGCTCAGCGGGAAGCCTGCTTCTCCCTCTCCCACTCCCCCTGCTTGTGTTCCCTCTCTCGCTGTGTCTCTCTCTGTCAAATAAATGAATTAAAAAAAAAAAAAAAGGAATTTCCACTGGGTTTTTTGATAGTTAAAAAAAAAAACAAAAACTGAACCTGGGGTGCCTGGGTGGCTCAGTTGATTAAGCATCTGACTTCGGCTCAAGTCATGATCTCAAGCCATGACCTGGGATTGACCCCTACATCGGGCTCTGTGCTGAGCACAGAGTCTACTTGTCCCTCTCCTTCCCCCACTGCTCCTCCCGCCACTGATGCTCGTTCTCGCTCTCTCTCTCAAACAAATAAATTAATAAAATCTTTAGGAAAAAAAGCAGATAATCTTCTAGATCTAAGGAAGGCTAAATCTAATGTTTTCATTAGTCTTAAATTTTCTGAACCGTGTCAACTTGGCCCTGCTGGTTTAAAATCAGAGCAATGGGCATCCATTCGCTGTGTTTAATTTATCAACAGTGATCTACACCTCGTCATTGGTTTAAAAATAAAGAAGTGTTCTAATCCGGTATGGTGGCCTTTATAACTTTTAAGACCAAGCGGCCATCTGAGTGTGTCCATAGCCTGTCCCAGGGACAGAATATCCAGCCCACTTCCACGGAGCTGCACAGCCTCAGGTGGGGTCTTTGAGTCCCTCAAATGACCATGATGGGGGCAGCACACTGAACCCCCAGAGACTGTCACTGTTTACAAGTCCTCGTGGGAAGGGAAAGGTCTGAGTGGTATGGACACAGGGCTGGAGGAGGTGAAGGTGTTGAAAGGGGACAGATCAAAGGATCCAAGGGAGCTGAAGGGAAAGTCAAAGGGCCAAACAGGAGGAAGGAGGAACAGAGAAGGATGGCAGAGGAGGAGGTTTCAGATGTGCCAGATTGCTGAATTCCCAAGGTGCCCCAATTAGCCATTAACATTCCCAAGGGTATCTCAGAAAACCTCGCCATTTCTGAAGCTTTGGAGCAAAAGGAGGGCAGAACGGTGAAGACTGTGGTCAGCGGGGCAGGGGGCTGGAAGATGGCAGTGGCCCCTGGGATGAGCAGACTGTGAGGAAATCTTGAAAGGGACAGGGGAAATTGTCCCACAGCACTACTTTCCTCTCATACACAATCCCAGGGTCCTAGAGGAAACGGAGTCCCACTGGCGCGTGGGAGAACTGCAAGGTTCTTGTCAACACAAACAGAGCTACTGGTGTCCAGAAGATCTGGAGCACCAAGAGCCAAATGGTAAACCTGGGCCTCTCGGGGGCACCTGGGTGGCTTAGTTGATTAAGCCTCTCCCTCCGGCTCCGGTTGTGATCCCAGGGTGTTGGGATCAAGCCCCGCATGGGGCTCCCTGCTCGGTGGGGAGTCTGCTTCTCCCCCTGCCTGCTCCTCCATCCCACTTGTGCTCTCTCTCTCTCTCAAATCAATAAAGAAAATCTTAAAAACAAACCAAAAAACCAAAAACCCAAAACGTGGGCCTCTTGGTCACCCAGCTGGTAAACAGACTGCAAGGTCACGAGACATGCCTTGTGTTGTGAGAAAGGAAACCATGGTTCTCCTATAGAGCTTCCATATCAATAGTTGCTGGGATTCGTAGGGCGCCTGGGTGGCTCAGATGTTAAGCGTCTGCCTTCGGCTCAGGTCATGATCCCAGGGTCCTGGGATCGAGCCCCGCATCGGGCTCCCTGCTCGGCGGGAAGCCTGCTTCTCCCTCTCCCACCCCCCCCCCCCGCTTGTGTTCCCTCTCTCGCTGTGGCTCTCTCTGTCAAATAAATAAATAAAAATCTTTAAAAAAAAAATAGTTGCTGGGATTCGTGCAACAGCTAGGAACCCTTCCTGCGTGTGAGAACGTGATGACAGAGAATGACTCATTGCCGGGTTATAACAGGCTGGTGGAAAGCAGACAAGCACACACTCATCATGTCCGATAATGAGTCAATCATGTTCCCTATCAAACTTTGGGTCATGGAGTTCATGGTAGAAGCTGTAGCTACCTTTGTCCTGCATAAAGTAAGAAGGTATATCCCAGGTTTGTTCATGACATTTCTGGAGAACCAATGGAAATTCATGGATTGGTTTAAAAAGATGAGCCAATTTCTATTGAAGAGAACTCTTATGTCATTGACAAACTTATTTCTGTTGTACATAATATGACTGACGGAAAATTCTTGATAAACACGCCATATTGTTTTGCACCCAAGATGTTTTCTAAACCGAATGATGTGATTGTGGTTTAACTACTTGTCTACCTGTATAATCTGAACTTTCTGTGAGAATTCTTGTCATTGAAAAACTTATTTCTGTTGTACACAATATGATTGATGGAAAAAAAATTTTTTTTACAGAAAGGTCTTGATAAATATGTCATATAGTTTTGGAGACAAGATGTTTTCTTAACCGAATTTAACCACTCGTCTATCTGTGTAATCTGGACTTTCTGCGAGAATTCTTGTCATTGGAAAACTTACTTCTGCTGTACACAATATGATTGATGGAAAAAAAATTTTTTTTACAGAAAATTCGTGATAAATATGCCATATTGTCTTGGACACAAGATGTTTTCTAAACTAATCGTTGAGCACTACATCAAAAACTAATGATGCGCTATATGAAGAATTTATATAAACCTACGGGTTTTTACCTTCATCAAATCTTTCTCCTCCCACGCTCAGAGCACATTTCAGGTTCCTCCTGAATCTGTGCCTCCCAGATTTCAAAAAAAGTTTTGTTTCGCTTTGCAGCCTCAGTTCTTTCTTTTTTGGCACAAAGGAGCAAATAAACTTCTTATCAACAAATGGAGTGTCTGCAGCCTTATTGCCCCGTCCTAGGCTGACTTCTTTCTCCTGTGTGGCTCAGGCTCTGTGGCCAGGATCCGAGGTGGAGGAGGGAAAAACCAGGGTGGATGAGAAAGAGAGCTCCATGCCATGGCGTAGGGTGGGCTGGGGAGGGAGGGGTCCGCGGCCTGGCTGGGATTTGCTGCGTGGAGGATGGGGGTGGGGATGGTTTCCAAGACGTAATATTGGGGGCTCAGCATCCCAGGGGGCTTTGGAGAGGACTCCTCTCTGAAGACTTGGAAAACTGGAGTCTGGGCTGCTCTGAAGCTTCAGCCTCCACACTGGAAACACAGCTTGGAAATGGCAACCTCGAACTCAGCCCCACAAGCCCCGGGCCCCGCCAACAAAGAGACATGGGGGACTGGTCCATCCTCATGAATCTGTCTGCTCCCTTGGAGACCCCCACCCAGGGGCCTGTAAATATGCTTTGTAGCCTGGCAGGCAGCTGTGAGAGCTGGACGCCCCCCGCTCCTGGGGGCCAAAAGCCTTTCCCACCACCCCATCTGCACAGATGACTTCACACACAGTTTGGGGATCCCATGGCTGGTGTCACACCCGAGGCATCCTTGGTGGCAAATACAGGAACTCTGGGGGCTGTCTGCTTGACAGTTTCAAAAGCACCTACTAGTAGAAAGGCCCTTTTATTTATGAAGAAATAAAACTGGCTGCCAAGTGCCCTGAACCCCACAGAGCTCCCCCCCTCCCCTTTCAAGTTGACCCCCATCCAAGGCTCGGCAGATTCTGCCCCCTTTTCTCATTGCATCCGGGCTCTGCCCACCCTGAGGTCACCCGGCCTCAGTCCCCTTCCTGACGGACTCCTGTCCTCCCTGTGCCCTGCAAACTGCTCTCCCCATGTCTTCCAGTTACATCAAACCCCCCTGGAGGATCTTGATAATGAGTCTATGAGCTGAAGGGTCCTTGGGGAAGAAATGAGACCTTTGCCTTCTAGAAGAATCCTGAGTGACGCTGAAACTGCCCGACACGGGCTCTGCTTTGATCTGGACCCTGGGAAACCCTGGCCCTCCCTGCCCAAACCAGGATCCCTCAACCCCGTTGCCTTTCTTTCCCTTTGTGCCCTCCACCCCCTCCATTCCCCCCAGCCTGACAACCACACTGCTCCTGACCCGAGCCCCCTTCCTCCCCAGAATGGCCTCTGGCCTCTGCGTGATCCCCGTGCCCCACAATCCTTCCTGGCTCTCTGGACTCGGCTCCCCCACTGGACTCTAGCCTCCCCCTCCCTCCACCTCCTGCCCTATTCCCCCCGATCATCAGGGCCCCTCTGCCAAACCTTGAGCCCCCGCGCCCCCGTAGTCTCTGTCTGCAGTTCTCTGGGCTTCTACCGCTTAATGGCTCCCCAGTCGGCCAGGAGCTCTCCCAAATCCAGTGCTTTGTCTTTAGTGTCAGGGCACTCATCTCCATAACCATCTAACCTGTTCATAAACCTCTTCACGGGCCTGGCGCCCACAACCCCCTAATGGACTTCACTGTGCCCGAAAAGAGGTGTCTGTACGGATGCCCACACTTCTCAGACTCTGGGAAAATGCTTTTCTTCTCCCTTCTAGCTTTAGGAGGCTGTCCTCATTCTGGGTTCTGGTCCCCCATCACACCCATCTTCCCTCCTCTCCCATCTTCTCTTTTCCTTCCTAGGCCAACACTCTCTCTCTCTCTCTCTTCAGATGACAGACCACCCAGATAGTCCAGAGTCATCTTTCCATCTCACAGGTGCAGTGTCTTTGCCAAGGAATGGAACATTCTCAGGATCCAAGGATAAAACTCAGGGTAACTTTGGGGGCAGTTTTCTGCTGTACCACAGTACTAAAGAACCCCAGTGATTTTCTCTTCATATTAAAAGAAAAAAAAAGCTCGGGGCGCCTGGGTGGCTCAGACGTTAAGTGTCTGCCTTCGGCTCAGGTCATGATCCCAGAGTCCTGGGATCGAGTTCTGCATCGGGCTCCCTGCTCAGTGGGAAGCCTGCTTCTCCCTCTCCCACTCCTCCTACTTGTGTTCCCTCTCTCGCTGTGTCTCTCTCTGTCAAATAAATAAATAAAATCTTTTAAAAAATAAATAAATAAAAATTAAAAAATAAAGCTTTAAAAAAACTACCCAGTTGCAGTCCTGTGTCTGTGATCATGGTAACATGCCATCCCCCCACTTGTATCTCCTCATGCTCCCCAGCCCTCTAGAAGGGTCCCATTGCTTCCCATCAGAAACAACACCTTTGCTCCTTCTGATTTGCTCTTTTGCTGTTGGCAGATTATTCCAAAGAGGAGAACCTTTTCCTTTCACATCCTCTTATTCAAAGCAGACCAAATATCCAACAAAGTTTTGTCTTTGTAACAAAGAAAATACTGAATTCCACTTGGACATCACAACACTTGATACCAAAGGCTCTTGTCAAAAGTTCTTAGACAGGGCGCCTGGGTGGCTCAGTCGGTTAAGCGGCTGCCTTCGGCTCAGGTCATGATCCTGGAGTCCCAGGATCGAGTCCCACATCGGGCTCCCTGCTTGGCGGGGAGTCTGCTTCTCCCTCTGACCCTCCCCCCTCTCATGTGCTCTCTCTCTCTCTCTCAAATAAATAAATAAAATCTTAAAAAAAAAAAAAACGTTCTTAGACATAAACCCAGGTAATCTCAGCCTGAGGGAACCAGGACAAATAAAATTGCCTGACCATGAAACATTTGCAACTGTCTATGTATGTGCATTCGGGCTCTGTGCTAGGCTGTCATCTGTCCTATGCTGGAAACAATGCCATTTCACACTGGGACAAAACTGTTCTCATTAAACCCATGCACGATACCTTGCTCCCAACGTTGTTTTTCTACTCCCTGATTTCTCCTACCCAAGGATCATTCATGTGGAAGGATGATTATCTTTCCTACATAACTTCCGTTTTTTTAAGATTTTATTTATTTATTTACTTGAGAGAGAGAGAGAACATGAGTGAGGGAGAGGCAGAGCAGAGGAAAAGTGAGAAGTGGACTCCCCACTGAACAGGGAGCCCGATGCGGGGCTCGATCCCAGGACCCCAGGATCATGACCTGAGCCGAAGGCAGACACTTAACCGACTGAGCCACTCAGGCACCCCTATTTGGGATGAGATGCTTCTCCGTACCATCCCCAAATGCCCAAGGGTCAGGAGGAAGAGGAAGGGAAGGGGGATGAGACCTAAAGCCCCAGTGACTATAGGGAGTTGAGAGGTTCAGAAGGAATGCACGGGTGTGCCAGTTGGGGATAAAGGGGTGGAGGATGTAGAGGTATCGATGGGGGACAATCAAAAGATTCAAGAGAGCCGAAGAAAACATCTAAGCTATAAAAAAGGATGAATAAGGATCAGGGGATGATGAGAACGGAAGTCTTAGATGAGCCAGGTTGGGGATTCCATGTTGCTAGAAATGCCCAATGAAGTCCCTCAGTGTCCTTAGGAGATGTTTGCCATTTCTGGAGATACTGAACTGATTTAGTGCCATAGTTGTAAAGCACAGTCAGTGACAGAAGAAAAGATGACAAACTACAGAATAAGATGACAAACTACCCATGGATTAATAGATAGTCAAACCAGAGAGAAAAAAGTTTGAAAAGAGGGGCGCCTGGGTGGCTCATTAGGTTGAGCTCCCAGCTCTTGATTTCGGCTCGGGTCCTGGGATGCAGCCCCACATCAGCCTCCCTGCTCAGTGGGGACTCTGCTTGTCTCTCCCTCTGCCTTTCACCCTGCTTGTGTTCTCTCTCAAATAAAAGAAAAAAAAAATCTTTAAAAGGAAAAAAAACTTGAAAAGAGCAGGGAAAGAGTTCAGCTTGCTCAATCTCCTTCCTCCTGAAGGAAAGGGGACCAGAGCAACTGCTTCTTTGAAAATCCATCCTCTTTAGGAACAAAACCATGTCTCAGAAGACTTCATATTGTTAATATGTCCAAACCCCCAAAGTGATGTACACATTCAATGCAATCCACGTTAAAATCCCAATGGCATTTTTGGCAGGAAGTAGAAAAAAAAATCATCCCTCAATTCATAACCCCAAGGAGCCAGAACAATCTAGAAAAAGAAGAAGTGGGAGGCTTGTACATCCCAATTTCAAAACATATTACTGAGCTACAGGAAACAAAAGAGTGAGGTCCTGGCATAGACACAGAGACACACATAGACCAAATGAACAGAACAGAGAGCCCCTAAATTTCAGAGCCTTCCACACATGGCCAAATGATCTTCCCCAGGGTGCCAATCCCACTCGAATGAGAAAGGACAGTCTCTTCAATGAAAAGTCTTGGGAAGACAGGATATCCACATACAAAGAAGGAAACCGGACCCTTCCTTTCCACCATACACAAAAATTAACTGAAAATAGATAATGCGTCTCAACAGAGAACCTAAGACCGTGACGCTGAGAGAGGAAAAGCGGAGAAAAGCTTCATGACATTGGACTTGGCAATGATGTCGGGGACATGACACCAAAAACACAGGCAACAAAACCAACAAGAAAACCGGGGCCATTTCAAGCTTACAGACTGTTGGCCCTCAGGAGAAACAATCAACTGAGTGAAGAGGGACCCTACATAATGGTAAAAGGATTTGCAATTCCTATGTCTATTAAGGGATTCAAATTGAAAAGATGTAAAGAAACTCTACAATTCACAACAACAAGGAAAACAAACTACCCAAGTAAACAATGGGCAAAATACTTGAAGAGGCATTTCTCCAAAGATACGCAATGGTCACCAAGCTTCTGAGAACAGGCTCAGCACCAGTAATCATTACAGAAAACAAATCAAAGAACAAAGACATATCATGTCACACCCGTTAGGATGGCCACTATCAACAATAACCAAAAGAACCCAAAACCCAAAAACCGTAAAACAACTTGTGTTGGGGAGGATCTGGAGGCATTGGAACCCTGGCCCCATGTCGGTGAAAATGTAAAATGGCCCATCGGCCGTGGAACACGGTGCAGAGTTTTCTCCAAATGAAGAAATAGACTTACCACATGATGGAGCAATCTCACTCCCGATGTTACATCCATAAGAATTGGAAGCAACGTTACAAAGGATACTTCCACATCCCTGTTCGTTGCAGTGTTCTTCTCCAGAGTCAAGCACCCACATGTCCACACACAGAGGAATGGATAAAGAACGTGTGGCATCTACATAACAGAATGTTATTCTATCTTAGAAAAGAAGGTAATTCTGGACCTTCTGCGAAGTGAAATGAACATGTCACAGAAAGACAAATACCCTATGATTCCTCTTATATGTGTATCTAAAGTAGTGACATTTCAAAAACGGAAAGAACTGTGGGGGCAGTGGGGCAGACGGGGAGGAAACACAGAGCTGTGGGTACAGATCCTCAGTCACAAAATGAACAGGTGCTATAGAGATGCGTTGTTCGGCAATGAGAATATATATACCCCTGCTGTAGTATACACTGGTTCATGGCTAATGGTAGTAAATATAATGTTATGTGTTTTTTACTATAATTTTTAACAGATTTCTTTAAGGGAGAAACCGGGGTAAAGAACCCTGGGGCCTTTGAAACCTTCCTGCGCCTTCAAAGAGGAAGTTCTGGGTGTGACAAATACAAAGTGTTGGTGGGTGAGGTTCATTTCCTGTTCTCAATCAGGCCATTTCACCCTAGATGGTTGCTTGTGGGGTCTCTGAGCCCCTCAAGAGCCCACAGTTGGGAAGAGGCTCAAAGCTCCAGTGATTATCGGGAGATAATCGGGAGATATCGGGAGAAGGGCCGGGCAGGGATGGAAACAGGGGTAGAGGAGGTAGCAGTGTGGAAGGGGGACAGATGAAGGGATTCAAGAAAGCTGAAGAATCGGGCGCCTGGGTGGCTCAGTTGGTTAAGCGACTGCCTTCGGCTCAGGTCATGATCCTGGAGTCCCTGGATCGGGTCCCACATCGGGCTCCCTGCTCGGCAGGGAGTCTGCTTCTCCCTCTGACCCTCCCCCCTCTCATGTGTTCTCTCTCATTCTCTCTCTCTCAAATAAATAAATAAAATCTTTAAAAAAAAAAAGAAAAGAAAAGAAAGCTGAAGAATCTAAAATGTGACATTAAAAAAAAAAAAGTAAAAAGGGGGTGCCTGGCTGGCTCAGTCCATAGAGCATGAGACTCTTGTCTCTAGGTGGTGGTCTCAAGCTTACTTTAAAAAATAAAAATAGAAGTTCTTGGGTGGGTCAGTTGGTTAAGCATCCAACTCTTGATCTCAGCTCAGGTTTTGATCTCAGGGTTTGTGTTCCAGCCCCGCGCTGGGCTCCATGCTGGGCATGGAGCCTATACTAAGAAAAATGTGTTTTAATTAAAAATGAAGTTTAAAATAATGGAAATCAAAAAAGGAAGAATGAGGACAGGGGATGGTGTGGAGGGAGACACCTTAGATGAGCAGGTTGGGAAGCTCCTGTGTCAGAGGTTCTATGTGGCCATGGAAGCTCCCTTGTGTTTAAGAAAACCTTTGCCTTTTCTGAAGATACTAAATAGAATTAGCACCCTAAAGGGGAAGCGTCTAGCAGGCAGTGCAGAGGAGAGAGGAGGAGAGTCACTCATGGTGTTAACAAACGGTGAGGGCAAAAAGGACACTTTGCAGAGGGCACAAAACATGTCTCTTGGTTCCTCCCACTTATGGGCTCCAGGATAGGCATGGAGGGAACCCCTCCAAATAGGCAGAGCTGTAAAGTCACAGGAAAGGGACCAGAGAAACTGCTTCTTGGAATATCAACCATCCTCACCCAAGAGAGCCAGCTGGTGCTCTGGGGCCTGTCCTCTTTCTGGGCTCAAGGGTACCGTTGGGGTTCACATTAAGAGACGGGATTTCTTACCACAGTTTTTGACCCCCACGCAGCCCTGGGACGTGGTAGCCATGCTGGGCTCACCAGGTCTGGGCTTACTGAGCGGACCTTCCCTTTTTGTAGGAGTCTTTGCAGCTTGGGTCCACGAAGCCCCGGCCTACCCCCTGCCAGTAGCCTGAGGGACCTTCCGTGCAGGGGCTGCCCTCCCGGGTACACGTGGGCAGGGATGAAGGCACATGATGAATCTGAAGACCCAGAGGAAGGGCCCTGGCTCAAGAGAGACCATGCAGGGGAGAGGGTGTGTGTGGAGCAACCACCCAGTGGGGCATCTCTCCTGGGGCCACCTGGAAATGTGCAGCCTGCCGTGTTCTGGCTCTTTTGCCTCATCATTCAAATGAAGTCTTTACAGAGGTAAAGAGCTACATGGAGGTTTGAGTCTTCATGACCCCACCACACAATTACAAGAAAGGGGATCTACCCCCAGGAATGAAAGGACAGGGAGACCCACCCTCTCTATTCACACCCACCTCCCCTCAAACCTGGAGCGGCCAGTGCGCCTGAAGCCTGGGGGCCCATCATGCAGGGCTTTGGAGGCCACATGAGGGACCCTGTGTCTTATTCGAAGTGCAGTCGGACGTGTCTAAAGAGACTGTTTATTCGTTGTTTGATCTGTTTTCTAGAAGCGACATGATCTATTTACATGACGTTATTCTAGTGGTATCGCTCTGCTTGCGCGCAGAGAAGACCCCAGAGAGAGGAGACAGTGGAAGCTGTCATAGGCAGAAGAGTGACCCCCAAGAATGTCCACACCCTGCTCCCCAGCGCCTGTGAATACGTGACTGGACAAGGCAACGGGGAATTAAGGTTGTTACTAGGCTGGCCTTTAAATGGGGAGACTGTCTTCGGCGATCCCTGTGGCTCTGTGTCAGGCTTCTGACCTACAAAACTCTAGGATTAACAAGTTGTGTTGTGTGAAGCCACCGCGGTTGTGGTAATTTGTTACGGCAACAGTAGGAACCTCACGCCCTGCAAGGCTGGTTAGACCCTGCCAGGTCCACATAGGAAATGACAATTTGGACTCGTGGTCATGGTGGAGGAGAAAGTGGTAGAGAAATAGGAGAAATGTCGGGGCAGGTGGGGGACCTGGAGAGGTTTGGGTGACAGATTCCACGTAGGGCAGGGGGGACCAAAGATTCAATAGTGACTCTCATGATTCTTGCTGCAGCACCCACGTGGCGGGAAAGACCTTTTTTTTTTTTTTTTTTTTTTAAAGATTTTAT
>NC_138384.1:42160062-42174246 GCF_054177405.1 Leptonychotes weddellii
AGGAGATGTGTGCAGGCTGAGCCTGTGTGGAGACCGGAAGTGAATGCTGGAATTATGTGTGCAGTTAAGGCGCTGAGAGGGGGCGCTGGGACGGGTTCGGCTTGATCCCAGCTTGTGCGAGAGGCCAGAGAGGAGAGGTGGGGGCAGTCCATCCAGCAGGACACGATCCTCACGGTGTCCACCGGGGCCTGGAGGCATCCATCAAGCCCGACGTGTCCCCCCACGTACTTGAAAAGTACATCCAGTGGGGTGCCTGGGTGGCTTAGTCAGTTAAGCATCTGACTCTTGATTTCCGCTCAGGTCATGATCTCGGGGTCGTGGGATTGAGCCCCACATCAGGCTCCATGCACAGCAGGAAATCTGCTTCTCCCTCTCCATCTGCCTCCCACCCCCCCTGGTGCGCACTCTCTCTCTCTAATAAATAAATGCAATCTTTAAAAAAAATTAAAATAAAAAATAAAAAACTGAACCTAAAGAAAGATTTACTATTACTTTGTTTACATCAGTGAATACAATTTTAAACCCACACTAACTCTGAATGCCTGCTTTTGTATTACTTTATATAGAAGTGGGTTGGGGCCATACAATGCCAAAAATGAATTAAAAACACACATGGCAAATAAAAATGCCATGCTCCCTCCCTGACTAGGGTCAAGCAAGCAGATACATACAGGCAATTTACTTTAAAATAGAAAAGGAAAAAAAAAAAAAAAAGCCCCTCATCTAAGCTTGTGAATTCTGGTACAAACTTAAAAAAACCTTCCAGGGAGCTATATGTGGAACAACGTCCAAAACCCACTCTGAAAGGGAAAACATTCAAATTCCAAGAAACCAGGGCAGAGAGACCTTGTTGAAGACACAGGACATTGAGTAGAGACCCTAGAAAAATTATACCTTAGGAGCAAGGCTAAACCAGCCCTAGAGTGAAGTCTATACCCAAGCTAATAAAATTTAAATATTCTATATTATTCTATACTACATATTCTTAAATATTTCCAGATATTAGCAATGAACAACTGGAAAGTGAAATATTTTTTAGATACCATTTGAGGGGGGTGCCTGGCTGGCTTGGCCGGTGGAACATGCGAGTACACTATTCTGTACTCACTACTTCAAATGCAACACACATCTCTCTCAATCTATGATGGCTTGAATTGTGTCTCCCCCCCTTCCAAATTCATATGTTGAGGTCCTGACCCCCAGTACCTCAGAAAGTGACCTTATTTAGAGATACAGTCTTTACAGAGGTAATCAAATGAAGATGAGGTCATTAAGGTGGGACCCAATCCCGTATGACTGGTGTCCTTATTCAAAGGGAAAAATCTGCACACAAACACACATAGAGGGCAGAGGATGTGAAGACTCAGAGAGAAGACAGCCATCCACAAGCCAAGGAGAGAGGTCTGGGACAGATCCTTCCCTCCCAGCCCTCAGAAGGAACCAACCCTGCCAACACCTTGACTTTGGGCTTCCAGCCTCCAAAAGTGTTATGATAATACCTTTCCGTTGTGTAAGCCTCCCAGGCTGCGGTACTTAGTAATGGCAGCCCCAGAAAACAAATCCACAGGCCAAGAGTCAATTTAGGATGATCTTCACTACAGGAGCTAGAAGCCAGCTGTGGGGTCAGGCCTGGAGGCAGGGCAAGTGCTAGTCAGAGAGACGGGAAGGGATGAGGGAGGGTCCCAGGGCCTAAGGGACAGGGTCCTTGGGACCAGAACTACCTCTTCATATTTATACTAACTATTCTTAATGTTTTTGTTAATAATATATTAATAATTATACTTAATATTAACTGTCCCCAACTGAAAGTTTTTAATATATTTTTATGTAAAATTAAGAGCTTTTACTAACAGCATTCTGACTGAGGCATTTTCTCTATTGAAAATAAATATTCATTTATAGCTTAACTTCTAGGAATAGTACCAATTCTTTTTTTTTTTTTAAAAGATTTTATTTATTTGACAGAGAGAGACACAGCGAGAGAGGGAACACAAGTGGGGGGAGCGGGAGAGGGAGAAGCAGGCTTCCCGCGGAGCAGGGAGCCTGATGAGGGGCTCGATCCCAGGACCCTGGGATCATGACCTGGGCCGAAGGCAGATGCTTAACGACTGAGCCACCCAGGCGCCCCTAGGAATAGTACCAATTCTGAAAGTACACAAAGGGTACTTTATTTTGTTTGGATGCTGAGAGTTGAGGGGGGTAGTGACTTGGATTGCTGGGTCCAGATGACAGTAGGCTGGGACCTGGACCCCTGAGTCTGAGGGAGGAGAGGACCAGGGGCCTGATTCCTGGGTCTGAGGGAGGAAGGGGCTGGGGCCCTAGACTCCTGAGTCTGAGGGAGGAGGGGGCTGGGAGTCTGGACTCCTGGGTCTGAGGAAGGAGGGGGCTGGCAACATGGACCCACAGATTCCTGAGAGATGAGAGAACTGGGGGCCAGGCATCAGGGACCCAGTATTTGAAGTGAATTTCTTACTATCTTTTCTCTTACTTTGCTCCTGGAGGCGGTGCCAAAACCACAGTGAGCACTAAAAACTGTCTATCCTGTAAGTCTGTTCCTTGTTAAAGGGCATCAATCAAGACAGTCCCTTCGGTTATTCTAAGAACTGCCAAAGCTTCCAGAATATGCCAGCCAGACAGTGAGGACAGAATCAGCCATGCTCACTACCATCATACAGAGAGACCTCCTCCCCTGAAATCTGTGGGCACTGCCCTGGTCAGGTTGCTGGGGCAAGGATGGGATTGGCCATGGTCCTTTTGTAAGGTGCTTCATCCCTTCCTGCCTCCTAATGATCCCAACGCACCCTGTCCTATAGCCCCAGGATGTAAAGGCATCTGACACCTAAATATTTCTCATCCCCTCCCGGAATCACATGCCGATTCTTAGTGTTTGGAATGTTAAAACATGAAATAATTGGGGGCTACGATATAACCTAATTGTAACTCTTTTGTCCTGGGTTATTTCATCTTTGAAAACATTTTTTGGTGGATTCTAAAAGGCCATAATATTCTTCCTGATCTAGCTAAATTGCTTTCTCTTATATTTGTATTAACTCTCCCTAGTTTTTTTAAAGTTCTAATTGTGGTATTTCCTCTATTAAAAATATTCATTTACACCACAGCACTCACAGAAACAGCACCAAGTCTAAGAGTACACCAAGGACCCCTTTGCTTCATGTTACATATAGATCTGGACAGCTTACATATGTATGAAACAGAGTTTTCAGCCACGAACAAGAAATCCGAATGAAAGCCACGTCTTCCCGGTGGCAGTGGCACGGCCACGTGGGTGAGCTACAGCGGCAACCTGCGCCCTCACAGTCACTGCTCATGCCCCCAGTCAGGGGGGCTGGAAGTGACTCTGAAGCCGGTATTTCTCTATTCAGCCTTCCAGAAGGCCATGGAGGGGGCCGGCGCTGTGACGCGATCAGAGGGAGACGCCCGGCCTGGCCAGGAACCGCCGCGCGTGAAGGTGACGAGGCCAAGCTGCCTCCCAGGGACCACGGCCATCGGGCGGGTGCTGCGGCAGGGCCCAGGCTGGGAACACGGGAGGCGATTTGGGCAGGGAGAGTAGTTCAGTGGAGGATAGCCAAGGGTGTAACCTCCTAGCCTGGCTGGAGAAGCAGAGACTCCACCGCCCAACGAGAGAAAGTGATCAGGGAGGCCGTTTGAGGACGCACCGCCCGCCCTGCTTTGCTCACTGGGCGCTGCGAACACAGCGACCTCCCCGCAGCCCCAGCACGCTCGCCCCTCGCCATTCTGCGCATGCGTGCCTTCTAAGCTGGGCAGGAATGGGCTTCTCCAGGGCCAATGGGGTGCAGCGTTCCTTCGGGTTCATCCAATGAGCGCATCAGATGCTTTCACATTGACCAATGGGGCTTCGAGTAACCTGTTGGGCGAAGCTGGCCCCGCCTTCCGTGTGTCTGAGAGACGAAGCCGAGGCTGAGTGGAACTAGAGGGGCGTTCCGGGCCGTTCCTTCAGCACCGTGAGGTTCTTGTGAGGTTATCTGAAAGCCAGGTGGAATTTGGGTCCCTTGAGAAAAGGAGGGCTGGGGACCCAGACTCCTGGGTCCTGAGGAAAGAGGAGGGGTGGGGGGGCAGGACTCCTGGGTCTGAGCGGGATGGAGCCCGGGGGGCTCAGAATCCTGCGGCAAATGGCGGCTGGAACCCAAAGCCCTGGATCCCTCGGTAGAACAGGACTGGGATCTCAGAATTCCGAGTTCTGGGGGGCCTGGGGCCTGGGGGGCCGAGAATCCCGGGGCGTGGGAGAACATAGGCTTGAACCAGGCCTCCTGAGCCTGAGGCCGAAGGGGCGTCCGGGCCGCACCCGGGACCCCGAGGCTGGAGGGTGCTGGTCGTTGAACTCCTCTGTCTTCGGAGAATAGGGGTTTGGGTCGGAGGGTTGCAGCTGTGGAAACTGAGGCACAGTAAACGTGCCAATGTGCTCACACTCGCAGGCCAGCCAGGGCCACCCCGACAGTGGAGGCCTCGGTCTTCCGTCGCGCCGGCTGCGCCCCGCAGTGACAGTACTTGCCAGAAGGTCGATGCAGCCTCGCTGTGTGAGGCCGAACAGCCCCCTCTTCTCTCTCAAATCGCAGATCCGTAGCCGCTCTTCCAAGCCGCTCTGAAAGACGCCATGGGAACCCGTCGTGTCCAGGGTTTGCTGTTCCTCCTCCTCCTCCTCGGGGCCCCCTCCTTGGCCTGTAAGAACAGGGGGTCCCGGGGGGAGCGCTGGTTCAGAGAGGATGCACCTCTGCGGAAGGAGGCCTGGGGGGGTGGGGGTGGGGGCAGGTGCTTAACCGTGGTCTCATTTCCTCCCCAGCGGAGCAAAATTTGCACTGTCACAAGGGCATATCGATGAGTGTAGAAGAGGACCCAAGGAAGACGTTTAATTGGACCACAGAGAACGTTGAGACTTGTGACAGTGGGTCATTGTGCCAGGAATCCCTTCTGATGATTAAAGCAGGTAAAGCGAGAAAGGGCAGTTGGGTCGGGTGGGAGGAAGGGTATGTTGTGGGCAGGGCTGTTCCCCCTCCCCTGGGGCCAAACCATAGGCCCACCATCCCCTTTCTTTCCCTCCTGTCTCCGAACAGGGGCCAAGACAGCAGTTTTGGGCACTAAGGGCTGCGTGGCAGATGGGACACAGGCGATAATGTACGTCCAGCACTCCCCACCCCCAGGCATAATCACAGTGTCCTACAGCAGCTACTGTGAGGAGCCCTTATGCAACAGCAGGCAGAACTTACTGGAGCTGTGGAAGGAGGAAGAGACCCAGGGTACGTGGGGAGGTGAGACATGCGCACTGAGGGAAACTAGGTAAACCCCTGAAAAGATGGCGGGTCTTCCTTCTCTGTGTTCTTACTTGGCTCAGGCCCAATGGGGCCATACACAAAAGAACCTCAGAGCTTTTGCCTGCCTTTTTCTAAATGGTTACCTTGGGGTCTAAACACTGCTCAGAGCACTGGGCTGTCAATGAAGGCTGAGGTGTCAAGTTGGGTTTTGTGTTGATTAAGCAATAAAGTGTCAGTGGAGGTTTCCAAGCAGGATGGTGTGGCATAATCAGTCTGGCAGTTACTGCTTCCCCGATCTGGCCAGGCCCTACGGCAATCTGGCCCTGCCTAACTTTCCAGCTCACTTCCTTCTCTTCCTTCCCTGTTTGTTGTATTTCAGCTGGGGCCAGTAGTCAAAATACTTAACAACAGATATGGTACTGGCCAATCGGAATGGATGCTGGCCATAAAAAAAACCGTCCACCCCTATCTGTGCCTACCAACTGAATACCAACACTGCAGTGTCTCACAGTCCCCGAAATCCACCAAGCTGCTCACACCTCCCAGCCTTTGTCCTTGCTGTTTACTTTGCTACCCACCCCAACCCCCATTTTCACTCAGCTAACCTCTGTTCACCCTCCACCTCAACTCAGGTGTCCACTCTGTGAAAATAGTTAGCAAATTCTTCCAGGTGGTTAGATACCCCTCCATTCCTTTGCCATCATACCTTGGACACAGTGCCTACTGAGATGTACTATAATTACTGGCATGTGCTTCTTCTAGATGGTGATCTCAGTGGCAGGAACTGTGTCCTTTTCATGTCTGTCTCCACACCTAAGCACACAGTTTGGAAGTCATGTTGGATGGGTTCTGATAGCAAAGAGTCAGTTGGAGAGGCATGGCAAGGTTGCAGTGATAGGCCTTGATTGTGGGGGGGTCAGCAGCAAAGACTTGGGGAAGAGAGGGAAGCAAGAAGAGACAAGTCCAGAGGCAGGACATACCCTAATTGCCCTCTGTTTCTCCCTCTAGCTCCCAGTATGTCACCACGCCTCCACTGCCCAACCTGTGTGGCTTTGGGGACCTGTTTGAATGCTCCTTCTCTTCCCTGTCCCAATGATACAATTCAGTGCTATCAAGGAAGACTTCAGATCACTGGAGGTAAACTGAACATCCGGTGGTTTCAGAGGCTGGAAAACCAGACATCTGGGTGGATCCCAAGGGGTTCTGACACTCGGGGTTTGGGGAATGAGGAAGGACTGATTCCTTTCTGATTTCCTAAAACATCCATGTATCTCCCCATCCTTTCTTGTTCCATAGGAGGCATCAGCTCATTTTTGGAGGTCAAAGGCTGTACATCCATAATTGGCTGCAGGCTGATGTCTGGGATCTTTACAGTAGGGCCCATGTGGGTGGAGGAAATCTGTCCATATCAGTCTCTCCTTCAACCCCGAAATACTGAAAATGGGGCCACCTGGCTTCCTGTTTCGGTTTGGAGGTTAGAACTAGTGCTGCTGATGTTACTGCAGTAACTTGTCCATTGTTCCTGAGGAGGTGCTTCTTGTCCTGGACCGCAGGACACCCCTCCTGACTGCTGGTCATCAACAAGTTGAGGAGCAAGTGGAGAGCTAAGAACAGAGAGAGTTCCTGTGGATGTATTTTATATTTCTAATAAAGTTTCTGCTGTGATTGGTGTATAACCCAAGACTAGAAGTGGAATTTTAGTGCTGGAAGGGCCCTTAAAATTCATTGTCTCCAACCCACACATTTTGCAGGAAACAGAGATCTGGAAAACTTGAGCGTCTCACACTGACATAGCTATGGGCAAAGCAAGACCAGAACTTCGATACTTGGACCTAAAGTCTGGTTTTCCTTTCACTCTGATTGGTCACTTTTTCTTGTTAGCTGGGCAAGAGATCAGCATTAGCCTCCTTCAGAGCACTCTGAGCCCAACCTTAAGGCCACAGTTTGCTGTTTTGTTCTAATATTTCCCTGGGAGGTATGGCAGATTTTGAAAAATCAGACTCCAAGTTCTGTTAAAATAGACCCCATCTCCTATGTCCTGTCTCTTGCCCCTTTACATCATTCCTTTCCTTCTCTGCTGCTTACTTCATGCATCTTCAGTGGACACAGGGCACGTAAGAGGCAGCTGGGGCTCAGCAGGGTATGAAAACTGGGGCCTAGGACTCTTGGGGGGAAGATTTGTTTTTAGTTTCTCCTGCTTATTATGCAAGAACACATAAAACCCATCTTATTATAAAAGACTCCAATGATATAGGAGCCACATAGGAAAAAGTAAAAGGTGGGGAGAGGATAAGGGGGAATAGACATTTATTATTTTATTTAAATAGTTTTATTGTGGTTTAACTGACATAGCCAACTGCACCAGGGGTGGAAGAAGACTTAATGAAAACTACTGACTCCTACAAAGGACAAAGGACAGGGGAGTTTGGCCATAGTATAGTCTATCCAAGTTCTTTCTAGGAAGTTTTCTGGTTCTAAATCAACTCTTTGAGTTAAAGACGCACTCCAGCTAATACTTTATCTTGGTCCCTAGGCATCCAGTTTCCCATCATGTCAGTTTGCAGGAGAAAGCACAAACAAATCAAATTTGAATTTAATGAGGGGGCATTTAAGTCTCTGAAATAATAAGCATTCAGAACCATGACTGGTAAATGCCATCTAGGGCAAAAACAAAAACAAGCCAACTAGATGTTTCTCATAGAAGAATGGCTTTCTTTCTTTTTTTTTTTTTTAAAGATTTTATTTTATTTATTTGACAGAGAGAGACAGAGCGAGAGAGGGAACACAAGCAGGGGGAGTGGGAGAGGGAGAAGCAGGCTTCCCGTGGAGCAGGGAGCCTGATGCGGGGCTCGATCCCAGGACCCTGGGATCATGACCTGAGCTGAAGGCAGACGCCTAACGACTGAGCCACCCAGGTACCCCGAAGAATGGCTTTCTGATTGCACTGAAGAGAGTTACAAGAGAAATCCCTGAGTGAATGGAAGAATGATACAATTTTCCAAAATTTGGAAATTTTGTGGATTGTTTTGGTATTTTAAAAATTATATGTATCATATGCTGAAGAACTTCAGCAGCACGGGCAAATTTCTCAGGCCGCAAACTCAAATATAATAATATATTTACATAAATATACATAATATAAAAGTATTTTAATATATTGCTTATTTTTATGATACTTTGGTTGTAAGAATCCCTCATCTGACCCAGCGGTAGGCAGAAACTTAACCAGTTTGAATAAACTCAGCCACCTCAGGGCTTTCTCCCTTTCCACTCTCCTTGCCCAGGGCTTGGCTACAGGACTGGTGGGAAGGAGGTAACTGTCTCATTTTTGCCTCTCTGCTGCTCATGTCCACATTCCTGCTGATGCCTGGTACTTGGCTTCCATTCCTGCTGGCGTCCACTGGGAACCTCCAACCCTGTCTGGGCACTGATGGTCATCCACATGGGCCCTCTCGGCTCTGCCATTCCTCTCTCAGCTGCTTCAGGGCCTCTTCCAACAGCTCTCAAGTCCCACTGCAGTGCTTCAGGACTCTGGGTTGTGGAGGCATCCCATTTGGCTGATGAAATTCCCCCCAAGATCTGGAGAAAAGATCATTGCACAGGGAACTGCTTCCTCCCTAGGTACTAGGGAAGAGATGGGGCCTAGCCCTTGGGAGTTATATCATCCACCTTACACAGACCACTATCACACATTCTTCTCAAATCTATGGTTTTGCAACAATCATGCCGTAAGGCCTTTCGAGGAACTTGAGAATTCCAGGTCTATCAAATCAAAAGTTAGGCCTTCAGAATTATTGTCTCTGTCTCACTTTACATAAGCCTACTTTGAAACTTCAAAGCTGAACGTTAAGCTATTTCTGGCTCTTTGCATTTCTAGATAATGGCCCTACTAACTGAGGGACAAGGAGCAAGAGAAGTGGTATAAAGAATTGGAGAGTGGGGAGACAACAGTTAAAATGAAATATAATCCTGCCATATACCTATTCGTTCATCTGTCTGGATTTAGCCTCTATCCTCACCCATACTGCTCTCTCCAGGGCTCTGGTTCATGTTCTTCCCTCCCTGAAATTCCATCTCCCATTCCCACCTACCTATCCATGAGAGCCCCACTAGACATCTGCCTGCCAATTCTAGCAGACCTTTCCTGACTTCTCTGACACCCACGCTCTCCCTCCACTGCTGAATGAGCCCCAGCACATTCAACCATCTTACTTCAGTATTTTTCTGTTTCCCACACAAAGTATCATCTCTCCTGACAAGGTAACAGCACCTCAGGCACAGGCCTTGTTTCCAACAGCTTTACAACAGCACCCATAAGACGTGACCAGCAAACTGATGCTGTGGTTTCTTCCAGAACTGCTTATTGAAGTGAACCAAATTTCCCCTAAACACATACACACTCCTCTCCAACAACTAAACTGACTACAATTACTGCAGCCAATTACCTTAAACTTGATGCTAATGGGGAGGAAAAAAGCAGTGAGTTTCTAGAGGGTAGAGAAGAAAAGAGGCAGAAGTTTAGGAAGGGTGGGCACTGAAAAAAGGTAAGAATTTGAAGATCCCTCTCCCTATTTCCTTAATAGTGTTATAGTGGCCATGTGAACAAATCCTGGTTTGGGGCAGTGATGTCACAGTAGGAGGTCAGTTTTGATCAGGAGCTAGGAAACTAGTTAAGTTGTTTTACTATTATTTAATGTTAACTAAAGTAATAATTTATTGGGCATTAAATCTGTTTCTTGCTCTATGTGCAGAACTTTAGGAATACAATTTATATAATCACAGTGTATGTTTCTGGTGAAGAGCTGGAGGTGACTTAAATATCCATTACTAAAGGAATGGATAAGCAAAACGGCAGGCCTCTTCTTTGGATGGTCAACACTTATTAAACCACAGCACTATGTTAAAAAAAAATTTCTTTCACAACAAAATCACTTGTAAAAGTTAATACCACAATCAAAATACAAAAGTTCATTCACCCCAAAACTCCCTCATTCTACTCCTTTGTAGCCCCATCCTCCCCTCATCCCAGTCATAGACAACCATGGATCTGTTCTCTATCACTATACATTTGCCTTTTTGAAAATGGCATAGAAATGGAACCACACAGTATGGAACCTTTGAGACCAGCTACTTTCACTCACTATTCGTGCCTCTGGGATTCATCCATGTTGTATGTGTATTGACGGTTTATTCCTTTTTATGGACAAATACCATTCCATTGTATGGACATACTCCAGTTTATCCATTAAGCCATTGAAGATGTTTGGGTTGTTTCTAGTTTGGGGCAGCAATGAATTAAACTGCTATAAACATTTATTGTACAGGTTTTTTGATAAACATATAATTTTATCTCCAAGATAAATACTTAGGAATAGGACTGCTGGGTCATAAGGCAAGAGTTTGTTTAACTTTACAAGAAATGGAGAAACTGTTTTTCAGAGTGCTTGTATAATTTTTTTATTACCACCAGCAATGTATAAGAATCCTAGTTTCATAAGTTTTCAGGCTATAGATACTGTACATATATCATTAGATTCATATTCATTTCACCTTTTTGAACTATTGTAAATAGTACTTTTAGAATTTCAGTTTTCAATTTTTCATTGCTAGTATATAGAATAAATGCAATTGATTTTTGCATGTTGATCTATATACTACAACCTTGCTAAATTCATTTATTAGTTCTAGCAGTTTTTTGTAGATTCCATGGAATTTTTGTAGATTCCATGGAATTTTTCTAAACAATCATGTCATCTGCAAGTAGGGACAGTTTTATTTTTTCCTTTCCAATACGTAGGCCTTTTATTTCTTTCCTTTCTTTCTTTTTAAGATTTTATTTATTTATCTGAGACACAGAGATACAGACAGAAAGAGAGAGCATGAGCAGGGGGAGAGGCAGACAGAGAGGGAGAAGCAGGCTCCCCACTGAGCCAGGAGCCTGATGTGGGGCTTGATCCCAGGACCCTGGGATCATGACCTGAGCTGAAGGCAGACACTTAACCATCTGAGCCACCCAGGCGCCCCTTATTTCTTCTTCTGTTCTTATTGTACTGGTTAGGATTTCTAGTATAATGAATAAAAGTAGAGAGAATGGACATTTTGCTTTGTTCCCAATCTTAGGAAGTTTCTTTAAAGATTAAACATACAGTTACCACAGGATTCAGCCTTTCCTTTCCAAAGTACTACCACTCCCCACCCAAAAAAACCAAAAGCATATGTCCATACAAAGATTTTTATACAAATGTTCATAATAGCTTTATTTATAAGAACCCCAAACTGAAAACAACTCAAATGCCCACCAACAGTGAAAGAATAGATAATAATATATCTTTATAATGGAATACTACTCAGTAAAGAAAAAAGGAATGAACAATTGATACATACAGCAACCGTTGTCCCTCTGCCTACCCCCGTCCCTCCCTGGGCTCGCATGCACTCGCACTCTCTCTCTTAAATAAATAAATAAATAAATAAATAAATAAATAAATAAATAAAATCTTAAAAACCAATAATTGCTCATGTATTTTCCTTTATTGAGATCTTTATTTCTTCATATGGCTTTGAGTTACTGTCTAGTGTCCTTTCATTTCACTTTGCAAAACTCCCTTGAGCATTTCTTGCAGGGCAAGTCTGGTGGTCACAAACCCCCTCAGCTTTTGTTTATCTGGGAATGTCTTAATTTCTCCCTCACTTTTGAAGAACAGTTTTTCTGGATATAGGATTCTTGGTGGACAGTTTCTTTCTTTTAACATTTTGAATATATTGGCCCTCTGTCTTCTGGCCTCCAAAGTTCCTGATGAGAAATCTGCCGGTAATCTTACCAAGGTTCCTTTGTATGTGATGATTTGCTTCTCTTGCTGCTGTCAAGATTTTCTCTTTGGCTTCTGAAAGTTTGGTTATAATGTGTCTCAGTATGAGTCTCTTTGAGTCCATTTTATCTGGAGTTTGTTGAGCTTCCTGGATGTTTATATTCATGTCTTCCATCTAATTTGGAAAGTTTTCAGCCACAACTTGGAAACAACCCAAATGTCCACCAATATTTCTTCAAATATTCTCACTCCTCCTTTCTCTGTCTCTCCTCCCTTTGGGACTCCCACACTTGAGTACTGGTTCACTTGATGGCATCCCACAGGTCTCTAAGGTTCTGTTTGCTTTTCTCCAACCTTTATTTTCCCTGTCTCAGACTTGAAATATTCCATTGTCCTACACTCAAGTTCACTGATTCTTTCTTCTGCCTGCTCAAATCTGTCTTTGAATCCCTCTACTGAATTTTTCATTTCAATTATTGTACTTTTCAACTACAGAATTTCTTTCTGGTTTCTTTTTAGGTTTTCTATCTCTTTATTGATATTTCCATTTTGTTCACACACACTGTCTTCTTGACTTCCTCCACATCTTCCTTTAACTCCTTGAACATCTTTAAGATAGCTATTTTAAAATCTTTAACATACCTGCCATTAGGTTTTGGTTTTTTTTTTTTTTAAGATTTTATCTTATTCGGGCGCCTGGGTGGCTCAGTTGGTTGAGCGACTGCCTTCGGCTCAGGTCGTGATCCTGGAGTCCCGGGATCGAGTCCCGCGTCGGGCTCCCTGCTCGGCGGGGAGTCTGCTTCTCCCTCTGACCCACCCCCCTCTCATGTGCTCTCTCTCATTCTCTCTTTCAAATAAATAAATAAATAAATCTTTAAAAAAAAAAAAGATTTTATCTTATTCATTTGAGAGAGATAGCAAGCATGAGCAGGGGGGAAGGGGCAGAGGGAGAGGGAGAAGCAGATTCCCCACTGAGCAGGGAGCCCAATGTGGGGCTCCAGGGTCCTGGGATCATGACCTGAGCCAAAGGCAGACTCTTAACGACTGAGCCACCCAGGCACCCCATGGTCTTTTTTGAAGACAGTTTCTGTTGGTTTTTTTTTTTCTTCTTTGAATGCCACATTTTCCTGTTTCTTTGTATGCTTTGTGATTCTTTTGTTCAACATTTGAATCTAATAATGTGGTAACTCTGGACATCAGATCATCCCTTTCTGTGGGTTCATTGATTTTATTGTTTTTATTTATCATCATTATTGTTATTTTTATTGTTGTAGACTATCTCTGTGCTGAGGATCAGCCTGAGGTATAAGCTTAAAGTCTTCTCCTTCTTCTTTTTTAAGTAGGCTCCACACCGAGCATGGAGCCCAATGAGGGGCTTGAACTCATGATCCTGAGATCAAGACCTGAGCTCAGATCAAGAGTTGGATGTTTAACTGACTGAGCCACCTAGGTGCCCCAAACTTAAGGTCTTCTTAGGTCTTTTCTGAGGCTTTCCTTGGGCATGCGCAGTCACTCTCTAATATTCCCCGTATATGTAGTTATTTTTTGAATATCCTAGTCTTTAATGTCTAGCTCTGAAAGGGGAAAAAGCAAAAGTGAAGGAAGGAGAAAAGGTGCATCCCCTGGAAGTCACTTAAGCTGGAGAGAAAGGGGCTTGCGACAAAGAGGGAGGTGCAATAACCATGACTGCCCACCTCTTTGTCTGCACCTCTGTGATCAGAAGCAGTAATCAGCAATCAGAGCACAGATCCCCAGTATCTGGAGAACAGAGTCTTTATTGCCCACATGGGCTCCCACAGCTGCATGCAAGTTGCTCCTGGAACACATGCATGACAGCCTGTCACATGGCTGGGGGTGGTGGATGGGTAGCTGCTAATGTTAAAAACCCAGGGGGCGCCTGGGTGGCTCAGTTGGTTAAGCGACTGCCTTCGGCTCAGGTCATGATCCTGGAGTCCCGGGATCGAGTCCCGCATCGGGCTCCCTGCTCGGCAGGGAGTCTGCTTCTCCCTCTGACCCTCCTCCCTCTCATGCTCTCTGTCTCTCATTCTCTCTGTCTCAAATAAATAAATAAAATCTTTAAAAAAAAA
>NC_138384.1:42174746-42207880 GCF_054177405.1 Leptonychotes weddellii
CTGGCAGGAAATCTAAAACCCAATCTGTTCCCTAAAACACTCATTTCGAGTTTCATGGTAATTCCTCCCAGAAACCATTGACAGGGAGAGGAAGAGCGAGCCAGGCAAACCTCCACCCATCTCTGAGAGGTTGGGTACTTCCGGGGCACCCTCCATGCAGCCTGCCCCACGTGAGCGTTTGTAGGTGCTGTCCCGTGGCTGAAATACCACCCCCTCCACTGTCCCCTCAACAAGGGCAGTAACATCTAGATGGTTAAAAACCAAGTTGGGGGGTGCATGGGCGGCTCAGTTGTTAAGCGTCTGCCTTTGGCTCTGGTCATGATCCCAGGGTCCTGGGATCGAGCCCTGCATCGGGCTCCCTGCTCAGCGGGGAGCCTGCTTCTCCCACTCCCACTCCCCCTGCTTGTGTTCCCTCTCTCGCTGTGTCTCTCTCTGTCAAATAAATAAATAAAATCTTAAAAAAAAAAACCAAAAAACAACCAAGTTGGTCCCAGAGCCAGATGGCCCCCTGCTGCAAGCTGTGCATTCTCAGGAAGGTGACTTCACCTCTCAGATGCTCCACTCCCCCATCTGTAAAATGGGTCCAATACTAAGACCTTCCACTTCACAGAATTGGATGTGAGGATGAAATGACATGATTCGTGGATGGCACTTCGAACTCAAGAACTCCATACATCTGTTCCACGAATATACACAGAGCACCGACTGAATGCCAGTCACTGTCCCCAATACTGGGGACACAGCAGTGATCGAGGCAGACACAATCTTTGCCCTGACAAACTTAACATGTTAGTGGGGAGCAGGGAGGACAGACGATAGACAGGGCAGAGCTAACTATACGATACGGCAGCCCCAGTGTTAAAATATGGTAGGGAAGTGTTAAAAACAAATGAAGTAGGGAAGGATAAAAGTGTCAAGGGGTGTGTTGTGCAGGGGTGAAGGGTGTTCAACTAGGACCGCCTGGGAAGACTTCATGAAGAAAGCGATTCATGGAGTTAATGTGTATAAATTGCTTAGAACTGTCCTTAGCGCACAGCAAACACTGCAAAGTGCAGGTGACACTGCAGATGGTGGGGGATGGGCATTCCAGGCAGAGGGAACAGCAAGTGCAAAGGTCCTGAGGAGGGAACGGGCCTCTGTTGGTGTGGATCGTTGAGGGGGCCGGCATGGCTGGACAGGAGGGCAGCGTGCAAGCAGGTGGAAGGCAGACAGGAAGTGGGAGCTGGACCCCAAGGGGCCTGTGGGCCACGGTGAGGCCACGGGCCTCTCCCCTGAGTGAGAAGGGAGGCCGCTGCGGTGTTTTGAGAGCTCACTGTTTCTAGTAATAGTCTCATTTCCCTCATTCACCTCCTTTGTGAAAAGACATCTTCGCCTCTCTCCTTTTCTTCCACGGCTGAGTCCTGCTGCCCACACTGCCTCCTCCTCCCACATTTGGGGGGAGGATTTAAAGAATTTTTGATCACATAGTTCTGTATAACACACATGACATGTCTAGGAACCGGGAGTCTTCGAGTCTGGGGACTATGTGACTGGGAGTTTACGTTGCTCTGAATTTTGATAACTGTCAGATTGGAGATGAGCCTCTGACACAAAGATGCCATCAGACCAGGTATCCCGGTGTAAAGGAATGCCTACATAGTCAATAACACTCCTTGGGGAAAAAAAAAGAAAGAAAGAAAAAGGAAAAGCACCGGCTTAGGAGAAACATGAAATTCTAGTAAAAGGTAATTTAAACAAGAGAGAGAAAGGATTAAGAGCTTGAGCCCGTCTGCTCAGGATTGAAGTCAGGACTTCGTAACTCACCAACCATCGGGCCTCCGCTGGTGGGCTCAGCAGGAAGGAGGCGCCCAAGGGCTCCATCTGATAAGGCACCAAAGGTGTGTCCCAGAACGTACATGAATGATTTCATGGTTTATTCCAGAATCAGGTATTTCTGCTGTGTGATCCCCATCCTAAAACCCCAGAACGTAAGAAATGACCATAAAAATCAGATGACTAATTTTTTAACCTAATGCTATAGAGAGTGACTATTTCTCACTTTACTCCCCTCTGTCTCCAAATTTACCTGTAACCCCAAGCACCTCAACCTCATTCCCAGCACCTCAGTCCTGCCTGCATCATGCCCTAGCAAATATCTTTAGGTTTTTTTGTTGTGTGTGTGTTTTTTTTAAGATTTTATTTATTTATTTGACAGAGAGACACAGCGAGAGAGGAAACACAAGCAGGGGGAGTGGGAGAGGGAGAAACAGGCCTCCCGCAGAGCAGGGAGCCCAATGCAGGGCTCGATCCCAGGACCCCGGGATCATGACCTGAGCTGAAGGTAGACACCTAACCTCCTGAGCCACCCAGACGCCCACAAATATCTTTAGTTTTATTCATTCCTTTCATTAGGGGCTTTCCATGACTCTGGACTCTGAGGGTACAACGGTGGACAAAACAGACTCAGACCCTGCCCCAGATCAATCCCTAATATACGGAAGAGGCTCCATAAAAGCTTTTAGAATGAACAGAAATGGTCTCTCTCTCTTCTTTTTAGAATTCTGTACTGGCAGAAAAAAAGAGCCGACCCTCCAATTCTGTCTTTGAAATTTGCTGGCTCCCAAGCTCCAAACTGGGTTACAGAACAAAATCCCAAGACCAAGGTTCTTTCCTAAATGGGGCACGACCTATTTCCACAGCCTCATCTGGTGACTCCCTCCCACGCAAAGCTGCACCCTCTTCCCAGAACAAGGCGGGTTCTCTCGCGCCTTTGCTACTGGAAGCTTAAAGCCCTGCTCCAACGTCACCTCCTCCAAGAAAACATACCGGCACCCCAGCAGAGTCCACCCGTCAGTGTCCCTGCGGCAGGATTTAGTTGAATGTTGTGTCCCGCACCCCGCCCCACCCCCACCAGCCGCAGAAGGAAGCCAGGAGCGGGCAATGCTCCTCGCAGCCGCCAGAGGGCGCTTTCAAAACACCAACCCGACCTCTTGGTTTCAAATTCCCCCCAGCGTCTCCCAGGTGCTCTTAGAGTTACCAGGTAAGACGCTTGCTGGATTCAAATCCTGGGCGGGCCACTGATCCTGCAACTCTGAGCTAGTGGCCTCACGTGTCCAGGCCTCTGGTTCTACACAGTGTCGTCAGGGGGATGAAACAAATGGCTTCCTACAAAGCCCTTGGGAGAGCGTCAGACACGTAGGCCGTTCTCAGTTCGCCCTGGCCGCTGCATCGCTAGGCCACTGCTTCTCGGCTGGAAACGGCAAACTCAGATCGAGGGACTGGGGCGAGTTTAATAAAGAGACCATCACAGGAGCAGAGGCAAGTGGTGACACAGCTCCCCAGGGCTGGAAAGGAGGACTGACGGATAGACAGAGGGATGGAAAGATGAGTGGATGTGTTTCAGCAAGCGTAGTAAAAACGTTAACTGTAGAATCTAAGTAAGGGGTGCATAAGCGTCCACTGTAAAATTATTCCAACGTATGTTCGAAAATGTTCATTAAAAGTGTTTGGGAGGGGTCCCAGGGTGACTCAGTTAAGCTTCTGACTCTTGATCTCGCTCGGGTCTTGATCTCAGGGTCATGAGTTCAAGCCCGCACTGGGCTCCAGGCTGGGCCGGAAGCCCACTTAAAAAAAGAATGCTGGGGAGAGTGTTGAGTCAGCAAAGAAATTTGGATGGAATTGGTTAGAGAAGCCAAGAAACAAAGAATTTCTCTGGAACTTTCCACAGAAACCACAGCCCCTTTCCTGCAGCATTCAGGAATGAATTGTGCCGACTATCAAGCCTCGGCTCCTGAGAAAACAGTAGAAAAATGAAGAGAAGAAAGAAGCGAAGCCCGTGCTCCCACTTCTCAGGAATCCTGTCATCGCATCCTGAGATCTGTTTAACATCTGAGCTCATTTATTGCTTGACCAACAAACGTTGACTGAAACCCTCCTCCGTGCCTGGCCCTGAGCTGAGCAGTGCCAAAAACACAGGCTGGCCCTGCCCTCAGGGGACTCAGAATCCAGGGGCAGAGACAGACTCGTTCTTCCGATCAGACCATCTAGAGTGATTAGAACATTTATGGGGGAAGCCCAGGGGCCGTGGGAGCCCCAAACAAGGCACCTGATCCAGATGGAGGCCAGAGAGGGCTTCCTGCTGGAGAGGACATCTGAGTTGAGTCTTGATGGAGTTAGGTGTCAGCCAGGTAGAGAGAGGGGAGGACAAGAGAAAAGCATCCGGGGCAGAAGGAACAGCACATGGAAAGGCAAGAGGTGAGCAGAAGAGCATGATGCTCACAGTGAACCACAGGTCCAGTTTAACTGGAGTACGAATGTCAAGAAGGGGAGAGGCTGAAGTAAGCATGGAGCCATCAGCATGATGCGAAAGGGTGGGTATGGCCTCCCACGCCACAAAGCACGTGGACCTTATCCTGACAGCGCTGGGGAGTCATGAAAGGGTTACAGACAGTGGGAGGATGTGAGCAGATGTGCAAACAGGTGAAGCAGGAAGGGAACGTCAGTCAGGACTGGCTAAGTTATGCTGCAGTAACAAACAGCCCCCAGAATTCATCAGCTCAAAACAGACAAGGTTGATTCCTTGCTCATGCGACACACGTCATGGATCTGTAAGGACCCTGTTCCACATCACCTTCATTCTACGGCCCTGGCTGACCAAAGCTCCAGCACTGGAAAAGTTGGTGGGCACGTCGGCAAGAGCAGAGAACACGGAGAATCACACACATCTGCTCAGATGCTTCCACCTGGGAGCACCTCTCACCGCTTCTCTGGCCACCGCAAGTCACATGGCCATGCATTTCTTAAGGCATGGGAAAGCATGATCCTCACACAGGCCCAGAAATAGAGGAAGACTGACCACTGATGACCAGGAGCAATGGCCACCACAGGACATGAGCGTGGAAGCAGCAAGAACAACAAGGAGCAGGCAAGAAATGAAGAAGGTCGGACTTGGGGGGGCAGAAATGGAAGACGTGAAGATCTGAGGGACATTCAGGAATCACATAGAATTCTGTATCTGCTGGCAATCTATCCCAATTTCTTATTCTATAAACCAGCTGACACACAAAAACAATCAGACTAACAATCAGGTGAAATGGGGAGATGTTGGTCCAACGGTACAAACTTCCAGTTATAAGATGAGTAAGTTCTGGGATATAATGTGCATTACGGTGACTATGGTGAAAAACGTATTGTATACTTGAAAGTTGCTAGGAGAGCAAATCCCTTTTTTTTTCCTTTTTTTAAAGTTTTAGTTATTTAATTAATCTCTGCACCCAACGTGGGGCTCAAATTCACAACCCTGACATCAAAAATCACACGCTCTTCTGACTAAGCCAGCCAGGCGCCCCTTTTTTCTATTTTTAATTGAAGTATAATTAACATAGAGTGTTATATGAGTTTCAGGTGTACAATACAGTGATTCAACACTTCTATACACACTCGGTGCTCATGGCCAAAAGTGCGCTCCTTCATCCCCATCTCCTATTTCACCCATCCCCCACCCACCTCCCCTCTGGAAACCACCAGTTTGTTCTCTGTATTTAAGAATTTTTGTTTGTCAAAGAGACTACATCTTTTTTTTTTTTTTAAGATTTATTTATTTTACAGAGAGAAAGAGAGAGAGAGAATGCACAAACTCAAGGGAAGGGGCAGAGGGAGAGGGAGAGAAGAAGACTCGCAACTGAGTGCAGAGCCCCACAGGGGGCTCAATCCTATGACCCTGAGATCATGACCTAAGCTGAAATCAAAACTCAGATGCATAACCAACTGAGCCACCCAGGCACCCCACAAAGAGAGTAAATTTTTTTTTAAAGATTTTATTTATTTGAAAGAGAGCATGAGTGTTGGGGGGGGAGGAGCAGAGGGAGAGGGACAGACTCCAAGCTGAGTCTGAGCTGATTCCAGGACCCTGAGATCATGACCTGAGCTGAAATTGAGAGTCAGATGCTTAACCAACTGAGCCACCCAGGCTCCCTAGAGAGTAAATCTTAAGTGTTCTCACCACACATACAAAAAATGGTTAACTAGGTGAGGTGACAGATGTGTTAATTAGCTGGAATGTGGTATATTTCACAACGTACATGTGTCTCAAATCATCATTTCATGCAGCTTAAATATATATAAGTTTTAGTCATCAATTATACCTAAATAAATCTGGGAAAACAACCAGGTAGCCATTGGAACAAAAATGGGCTCTTTAGGGGGCTCCTGGGTGGCTCGGTCGTTAGGCGTCTGCCTTCAGCTCGGGTCGTGATCCCAGGGTTCTAGGATCGAGCCCCGCGTCGGGCTCCCCGCTCAGCAGGAAGCCTGCTTCTCCCTCTCCCACTCCCCCTGCTTGTGTTCCCTCTCTCTCTCGCTGTGTCTCTGTCAAATAAATTAAAAAAAAAAAAATGGGCTCTTTAGTGCAGCTTGTAATAGGAGCGAAAATTCGTGCACCCAGCACGTCTACACCAGCACCATCCGAGAGAAACAGAATGCAAGCCACGTGTGTCCTTCTAAATTTTCTAGTAACCACATTAGAAAAAGCAAACAGGTGAGATTAATCACATTAACCCAACATCTCCAAAATATTATCATTGTAGAATGGGATCTGCATGGACATTACTAACGAAGTATTTTACATTCTTTTATTTTTCCTGCTAAGTCTCCAAACCCAGCGCGTCTCCATTCGGACCAGCCACATTTCAAGGGCTCAGCAGCCCCATGTGGCTACAGTATTACAGAGTGCAGATCTAGACAAACTAGCTAATTACTATGTCTTCACAAGAGCCCTATAAAGCAGGTACTGCTTCTGTTTTATAGATGAAGAAACTGAGGCACGGGAAAATGAAGGGACTTGCTCCAAGTCACAAACTGGGGGAGGAGCTGGGCTGTGGACCCAGGCAATGGAGCTCCTTGCACACAGAGCCGAGATGGGCTCCTACACAGGCCCCGTATGAGGCTGGGTGAGCAAGCGCGTGTGGAGGCCCCTCCCACACTCACTGGAGGTCTCCGCAGAGGATGAGGATGATTCTGGAGAATCCCGAAGAAACCCGCACTGGTTCCAGGCATGAGGGTGTGGGTGGGCATGAAAAGGTATGGGAAAGGATTGGATCATTGCCTTTCACTTGCCACAGACTGCCAAGGCCTTAGGAAAATCCCCTGCGCATCTGGCCACAGGCCGTGGGCTGCGATGCTCCTGACTCCGGTGGGATGGAGCAGGAAGTTGGGGGTGAGTCCCTGGGAAAGGCCCAGACCCAGGAGGGTTGGGGTGGCAAGGCCTCTCTTCAATGGCCCATCTGGTGTCCAGCTCCACACTGAGAACCCCAGTGTCTCATGTAATGACCCTCCCTTTCCAAATGGGGAAATCGAGGCTCAGAGAAGTCCTGTGACTTGTCCAAGATCACACGGGAAGAACAGAATGGATGCATCAGGAAAGATAAAAAAGTCTCCCCTCACCCCCATCCCATGGCCACCCAATTCTCCTTCCAGAGGCAAGGGTACCGATTGCCTTGCAGTATTTTGAAATATTTTAGGCCATACAAGCATTCACACCTGGATCTTTTTTTTTTTTTTTTAGATTTTATTTATTTATTTGACAGAGACACAGCGAGAGAGGGAACATCATCAGGGGGAGTGGGAGAGGGAGAAGCAGGCTTCCCGAGGAGCAGGGAGCCCGATGCGGGGCCCGATCCCAGGACCCTGGGATCATGACCTGAGCCGAAGGCAGACGCTTAACGACTGAGCCACCCAGGCACCCCTGGATCATTTTTTTTTAAGATTTTTTTTATGTATTTGAGAGAGAGAGACAATCTGAAGCCGAAACCAAGAGTGAGATGCTCCACTGACCGAGCCACCCAGAAGCCCCCTGGATCACTTTTTTTTTTTTTTACACAGAAGCGGCACAGTGTTCTGCATCTTATTTTTATTTTTCCCTTAATAATATTATCTTTGTGATCTCTCCAGAAAATACATATGGACCCGCCTCGTTTTGTTTGTTTTTTTTTTTAAATGCCCAGAGACCTCAAACTCTCTGAATTTAGCATGATGAGCTTAACCAGTCTCCTCTTAAGGAACGTCTGGGTTATTCCTCATTTTCTGCCATTACAAGCACGACTGGAATTGGTATCTCTTGGGCAGACCTCCTGCCAGCCACAGGAGGCCAGGCCTGTGGTATAAATTCCCTGGAGGAAAATGGCCAAGTCAAAGTGATGTGCATTTGTCATACTGAAAAACATTTCCACACTGCCCTCCAAATTCCTACCTCCACCCCTGGTTGACTGCCCATCCCTCAAAAGGGCTCTTGGCTCTCTCCGTGCTGTTTAAAATTTCGCAGTGAGAAAGGTCTTCACATAGTACTTATGTAATTAAAATTAAATAAGCCCTTCGTTGAAAACACAAACCTGGGGAGGAGAGAAACCAGCAGGGCCAGTTCAGGCCCTGCATGATGGTGTCCCCTGTCACACCGGCCGGGTCCCCAGTGAGCCCTGCCTGATGGTGAAATCCATCTCTCAAGCACAAACACAGGCCTCAAAGACCTTGGGGGAAAAGGCAGGGATGAGAGGATGTCATTTTGCCTCTGTTGCTTTTCATCAGAACTAGATTCTTCTGCTCTTCGCGTTCTTCTTCCTTCTCCTCCCTCTTCTTCTCTCTCAAACCTCTGTTTTGGTGAGCACTGTGCTGAAAACATCTCTAAGTTAATGTCCAGTTCAACGAAGGAACACTTAAGTTCTGCAGAATCTGGCATTTTTCTTTTCTTTTTTTAAAAAAAGATTTTATTTATTTTTTCAAGAGAGAGAGCGAAGAAAAAGAGAGAGAACGAGCAGGGGGAAGGGGTGGAGGCAGAAGCAGGCTCCCCACTGACCAGGGAGCCCCACGTGGGGCTCGATCCCAGGACCCTGGGATCATGACCTGAGCTGAAGGCAGATGCTTAACCGACTGAGCCTCCCAGGTGCCCCGAATCTGAAAATGTCACCGAACGAAACATAACTTTGCTTCAAAAGAGAAGAGCAAATATGGTTTTATAAATTGTTAACATAACACAGGAAAATAACTTCCAAGAGCAACAAACCCCAGAAGAAACACTGCTGGAGACTAAATTGACTCCATGACCTACAATTTTTATCCAGTCTTTTTGCAAGTACGTTATAATAAGGACAAACACATACTGAGATCGTAGCACGCCCTGGGTGCTGTTCTAAAGACTCTGCAGATACTGCTTAATCCTTGCAACAGTCTTAGGAGGAAGGTAATCTTAATTCCCAACTTAAAGTTGATGCATCGGAGGCTGGAGAAAGGTGAAGTAACTTACCCAGGAAAAGGTGGGGCTGGCACAGAATTTTAGTCTGACTTCACAACATCCTGCAGAAGGGACATCATTATCCCCCACTTGACAGACTGGGTAACCGAGTTTCAGAGAAACTAAAGGGCCAGCCCACGGCCATGCTGATTTTGAAAAGCCCAGACTAGTCCCCAAGAACAGTCCGGCACAGTCAGGGAGACTTCATGTCAATGCTGAATCCTGAATTAGGAACCTTGGGCTGTCCATCGAGAGCTTTGCTATCCAATATGGTAGCCACTACCCATATGTAGCTGTTTAATTCAAATTAATTAAAATTAAAACTTTGGTGTCTCACACTTACCACTTTTATTTCTTCTAAGATTTGATTATTATGGGGCGCCTGGGTGGCTCAGTTGTTAAGCGTCTGTCTTCGGCTCAGGTCATGATCCCAGGGTCCTGGGATGGAGCCCCGCATCAGGCTCCCTGCTCTGCGCGAAGCCTGCTTCTCCCTCTCCCACTCACCCTGCTTGTGTTCCTGCTCTCGCTATCTCTCTCTCTGTCAAATAAATAAATAAAATATTAAAAAAAAAAGATTTGATTATTATTTTTTTAAGTAGTCTCTACCCTCAACGTGCAGCTCAAACGCACAACCCCGAGATCAAGAGTCACACGCTCTACCCTACCGAGCCAGCCGGGTGCCTCTCACCACTTTTCAGCGTGTGCTCCTAGCTACCACACTGCACATCACAGACTACAGGACATCTCCATCATCATCATCGGAAGAGTCCTACAGAGATTGCTTTGCAAGGGCTCAACGATTATTCTTTCTTCCTTTTTTTTTCTTTCTCTTTCTTAGTTTCTTCTTTCTTCTATTTATTTGAGAGAGAGCACAAGCAGGGGGAGCGGCAGACAGAGAGAGAGGGAGAAGCAGGCTCCCTGCTGAGCAGGGAACCCTACGTGGGGCCTGATCCCAGGACCCTGGGAGCATGACCTGAGCCTAAGGCAGATGCCCCACCAACTGAGCCACCCAGGTGCCCCGATTATTCTTTCTTTTTTTTAGATTTATTTATTTATTTATTTGAGAGAGAGAGAGAACACATGAGACGGGGGAGGGTCAGAGGGAGAAGCAGGCTCCCTGCCGAGCAGGGAGCCCGATGCGGGACTCGATCCAGGGACTCCAGGATCATGACCTGAGCCGAAGGCAGTCGCTTAACCAACTGAGCCACCCAGGCGCCCCAACCGATTATTCTTTCTAAAGCGGGGATTGGAATATTCCAGATAGTCTTTAACTGAACGACAAATGCATGAGCACCTCCTATCAGGCTGTTGGTTAACAACCACATTTCATTGTGTTTTCACTGAAGTGGCACAGCCAGATTTTTCACATGAACCAGTAAGTCAGGAAAAAAAGCCCGTTGGCCCACAAACCCCAGCTGGGTTTCAGTCCATGGTCATGACCCTGATGGACCTGTACACTCTCACCTTGTAGATATCTTTTTTTTTTTAAGATTTTTTATTTATTTGGCAGAGAGAGAGAGAGAGCAAGCACACAAGCAGGGGGAGCAACAGAGGGAAAGAGAGAAGCAGGCTCTCCACTGAGCAAGGAGCCCGACGCGAGGCTCCATCCCAGGACCCCGGGATCATGACCTGAGCCGAAGGCAGACATTTAACCAACTGAGCCACCCAGGCGCCCCTCACCTTGTAGATCTCTAATCCACTGGGTCGAAACCCCAGATCTTGCTTTGGTACTTGGCATTCTGCATCCAGCAAGGTACGTATTGCCTCGAAGACAGACAAGTGGGAGAAAACAGAAAGCAAACAAAATGTCTGCCAATAACAGCAGCTACCAATAACTAAACACTCTTCCCAGCAAGGGCTGTTTACAGACCTCATCTTCATCATTCTCACGCTCCCCCGGGGAAGCACACGGGATTACACCCATTTTTACAAATTAGCCATGGCGGTTCACAGAAGCGAAGTCACTGCCCAGATCCACACAGGTCATAAACATAGGAGCACGAACAGGGGTCTGTCCCACCTCGAGCTCCTCATCCTGCCACTTCCCGGGAATGGATTTACTTAATCTAAAGCAAGCCCAGGACAGACACCGATTCCAGCCTCCAAGCAATTCTGGCTCAGCCCCACTGCAAAGCTCGTCGGACAACTGTGGAAGCAAATAGGATTACAGGACACTCAGGACTAAATCCGTGGTAATGACAGATCAGAGGCAGGGTGGAGATGAAGATAAGGAACAGGCTTAAAGAGGAGGAACAGAGGAGAGGTTTAAAAAGATTACAGAGGGGGGCGCCTGGGTGGCTCAGTCGTTGGGCGCCTGCCTTCGGCTCAGGTCATGATCCCAGGGTCCTGGGATCGAGCCCCGCATCGGGCTCCCAGCTCCGCGGGAAGCCTGCTTCTCCCTCTCCCACTCCCCCTGCTTGTGTTCCCTCTCTCGCTGTGTCTCTCTCTGTCAAATAAATAAAATCTTTAAAATAAAAAAAAAGATTACAGAGGGAGGGGAGGAAATGTCCGGCTGGCTAAACTTCTCCCCAGTCTGTCACTGTGTTCTCTAGCCGGGCCCCAGTGCTCGCTGCTTTCATGGCCGCCACGTGGATTGAAACCGTAGGTCTTTTCTCTCACCCCCTGGGGTCCAGTGCGGTGATAAGAGAAATTCTGATATCCGCACCGTCCACCAAGCGGCCCCGTGTGGCTATTTGAGTGCTTGAAAGGGGACTGAGGAACTGAATTTTAAATGTTATTTCATGTTAATGAACTTAGACTCAAACGTATACACTACCCGTGGCTAGTGGCTACCGTATTGAACAGTACCAGACTACATAGTGAGCTGCAGAAGGTGAGGGCAGGGCCTCCCCAGGTGCGGCCCCCACTGTCCAATAGGGGAACTAGGTGTTTTGGGGGCACCCTCTGGGGTCAGACTCCCTGGGTCCAAACCCCAGCTCTGGGAAACCTTGAGGAAGTGACGTAATCTTGTTTGTACCTCAGTGTTTGCAGCTGTAAAATGGAGCGTTGTGAAGTGGGCCTGAAAAAGCGTTGCAAGTTATTGAATCGAAGGGCAGAGCAAATGAATGTGCATTGCGTGATCTTTCCAACGCGTCTGCATGAGATTTTTTTTTTTTTAATAATAAAAGTTGGAAAAGTAAATGCTCGTTCTATTCTACGAGACTGCTCTGGGCATTCCGGGGTGCCTGTAAACACGTGCTTACCTCAGTGCCTGGCACCTAGAAACAATGGAGGCCTTAAGAAGCTGAGCAAGCATTTACCTGGCAAACATCTCTTCTCTGTCACGTGCCACAGACATAAAGACAGAAGAAACAGTAACACGTAGTGAGCACCTTCTAGATGCCCGGTACCATCCTAACCATTCCATGTATTAACTCATTTTAATCTCCACAACCCTCTGAGGCAGATGCTAATTATTATTTACTTTAGGACAGTAATATTGTTGCCTCTTAATTTTTTTATTTTTTAAATGTTTGACATTGACTTTCTCTTCTATAAGCAGATATTTTTATCTAAATCAGGCAATTAACATTGGACTTCAATTATCTAATTTGTGGGCTTTCTTGAGATTTTTTTTTCCCCAGTTACTTAAATCATGTCTCTTGTAGCAAAAGAAAATTCTGGCTCATGCACTGCAGTCTGTGGTCAGGGCTCCTTATTCCCCTTTCATCTGGAACACGGTCTCTGTCATCCTTTGTTTCATGACATGGATATTTCTGAGGAGCAGAGGTGATTTGCTTAGTAGGAGGTCCCTCAGTTTGGGCGCGTCTGATGTCCCCACACGGTTAGGTTCAGGATGTTTTGCCCAGTACCATGGAAAGCGATGCTGTGTCGTTTCTTGGGACATCGTATCAGGAGGCCCAAGATGTGTGTCTGTCCGTTACGAGTGATGTTAACTTTGATCACTCGGTTAAAGTGGTGCTTCCAGGGTCTTTCTTTCTTTTCTTTCCTTCCTTCCTTCCTTTCTTTTTTAAGGATTTTATTTTTAAGTAATCTCTATGTCCCACGTGGGGCTTGAACTCACGACCCTGAATCAAGAGTCATAGCTCCTTGGACTGAGCTAGCCAGGCACCTCCCCGGGCGGTGTGTGTGGGGGGATGTCTTTTTATGTCAATATTCCTTCCTATGAAATTATCTCATGGGGAGAAGCTCACAGGACTCAGAGAAACATTTTACTTACTACATCACCGGTTTATTATAAAAAGATATAACTCAGAACAGCCAGATGGAAAAGACACATAGGCCGAGGTATGGGGGAGCCTCCATGCTCTCTGAGCGCACCACTCCCCCCACATCTCCAGGAGATCACCGACTCAGAAGCTTTCCAAACCCCATCCTTTGGGGTTTTTATGCAGGACATACTGCATAGGCAAGACTGATTAAGTCATTGGCTACTGGGGACTGATTATTCCATCCCCAGCCCCTCTCCCCTCCCAGGAGCTCAGACGGGGTGGGAATGAATCTAATCACCTGACTGGTTCCCCAGGCAACCAGCCCCCACCCTTCGGCGCTTTCCAAAAGTTCCCTCATTAACATAAACTCAGGTGTGACGGAAAGGGGTTTGTTATGAATATGAAGACACTTTTATTGTTCTTATCATTCAGGAAATTCCACAGGTGTTAGGAACTCTGTGCCAGAAACCAGGCCAAAGACCAAATATGTATTTCTTATTTTAAATCAAAGTATAGCATCTATTACTGGCTCCTGCCTGAATCAGTTATTATGAAGGTTCCTAAATGGTGATGTTCTGATTCCATCACTCCCTCTACATTCACTTGTTGACTTGTGACTATAAGAAAGAGTTTTCGCTTATTTATTTATTGACTTACACCCTTTTAAAAAAAGATTTTATTTATTTATTTTGAGAGAAAGAGAGAGCAGGGGCAGGGGGTGGATAGCAGAGGAAGAGGGACAAGCAGACTCTGCGCTGAGCATGGATCCTGACATGGGGCTCGATCTCACGACCCTGAGATCATGACTTGAGCCGAAATCAAGAGTCCGACGCTTAACCAACAGAACCACCCAGGCGCCCTGACTTACTCACACCCTTAATATCACTATGTAGTCATGGATTCCTGTTTATTCAATGGGTTATAATCCTTTACTATCATTTAATTTGGTGCTCAACTTGCCCCAGATTTGGTCATAGACAGCCCCTTTCAGATGTGTCCTTTTGACACACTCCCATCATTCTTTGACTATTTTCTTACTTTGTAGGTCACCTCTGTTTTAAAGATGAAGAAACTGAGGCACAGGGACTTGAGTAACTTGCCCACTTTATACTGATGGTAGCCACGGGATCAAGATTTGAAGGCTAGCATTGTGGATCCAGATCTAAGCTCTTAGCAACTCAGCCAGGGTGCGTCTTTACCGGGGCCCAAACCATGATTTCATGTTCACAGCTGTATCCCCACCACTCAGCAAGATGCTTGACCCATGGTACATGTTAAATAAAAATGTATGAAGGGGCGAGTCTGCTTGCCTCCCTCTGCCCCTCCCCCGCCTGCGTGCATGCATTCTCTCTCTCTCTCTCTCAGATAAATAAATCTTTTTTAAAAAATGTACGAAATCTGGAGTGCCTGGCTGGCTCAGCTGGAGGAACGTGAGACTCTTGATCTCAAGGTCATGAGTTCGAGCCCCAAGTTGGGCGTAGAGCCTACTTAATTTTAAAAAATGTATGAAATGAATAAATGAATGAATGACCCCTCTGTCATATCCCTCAGGTCCCACCTTCCCTCCTTTCCGACCTTAAATCCATTCTGAATCACGACAGTCTCTCTTTTGCATGCACGCTCGAGCCCCCAGCTTTGTCCCATTGACAAGGCAATCTGGCAATGTCCCCCTTTCCACCTGCTCAATCCTTGTACCCATGTAAGTGACCAAAGCTGGAGAAAAATCACACAACCCTGCTGGAAAGTCTTACTTTAAATTCATGACTCATAACCTCCAGTGGGCCCTTAATTCTAGAAGTCAGCCTACACAGTCAAGTCCATTCCCTTGCCTGCGCTCTGATGTCATACCTTCTCAGCTCCCCACAAAGTGACTCCTGTTACCCCCTCGAACATCAAACAAGTGAGGAACGACTCAACATGATTAGTCTTCAGGGAGATGCACCCGAAAACCACCATGAGATACTACATCACATCTACAGATGGGATAACTTTTAGAAGAACTCCGAACGACACCATACGTTGATGAGAATGTGGAGTTACAGGAACTCGTATTCATTAGCAGGACTGTTTTTAACAGTACAACAGGTTTTGAAGAGGGTCTGGTAGTTTCTTCCTAAGCTGAACACATGCCAATCCTCTGACACAGCAATTCGGCTGCGGAGAATTTACACATGAGCAACGAAAGCTTACGTCCATAAAAGTAAGTGTACAAGAATATTCATAGCGGGCTTTATCCATAATAGCCTCAAACTGGAAACAGCACAGGTATCCATCAATAAAAGAATAAAAAAAACAAACCATGATTTCCACATTCTGTGGAATGAAAGAAGCCTTACACAAACGAGGATATGCCGTATATTTCTATTTATGCAAAGTTCTAGAGCTTTAGATGTTGAGTACTTGACACATAGCTTGCGCGAGTTGAAATGTGATGTAAGCATAAATACACAAGGGATCCCAGAGACTGGGTACAAAATCCCCATAAGATATCTCATCAATAATGGTTTTATATGGATAACTTATTTAAGTGATGTTTGTATATATGAGGTTAAAATATACTATTAAAATTAACCACACCTTTTTTTACTTTTTTAATGTGGATACTAGAAAATTTCAAATTACATATGTAATTTAAATATGTCTTGCAATATATTTCTGTTGGGCAATGCTGATCTAAAATTTATAGGTAAGTGCTCACTTCGGCAGCACATATACTTAAATTGGAACCATACAGAAAAGATTAGCATGGCCCCTCCTTCACAAGGATCACATGCAAATTCATGAAGCGTTCCATATTTTTTTTTTTTTAAGATTTTATTTATTTATCTGACACAGAGAGAGACAGCTAGAGAGGGAACACAAGCAGGGGGAGTGAGAGAGGGAGAAGCAGGCTTCCCGCTGAGCAGGAGCCCGATGCGGGGCTCGATCCCAGAACCCTCGGATCATGACCTGAGCAGAAGGCAGACGCTTAACGACTGAGCCACCCAGGCACCCCCCCATATTTTTAATATATGTGAAAAATAGATAGATAGATAGATAGACAGATAGATAGATAGATAAAGTTAAAGGTCTTGGCATTCCTGCCCTTCGGCTCAGGTCATGATCCTGGGGTCCTGGGATCGAGCCCCGCATCGGGCTCCCTGCTCTGCGGGAAGCCTGCTTCTCCCTCTCCCCCTCCCCCTGCTTGTGTTCCCTCTCTCGCTGTGTCTTTGTCGAATTAAAAAAAAAAAAAAATCTAAAAAAAATAAATAAATAAAATAAAAGCACAGAGAAGGCTATCTCAAGTTTAGTCAAGCTGAAGGAAAAGTTACAGCCATCTTGGGCACGCTCTGTAAAGCTGGTCTGCTTGGGTTCAAATCTGGGTTCCAGGGCTTATTAGCTGGGTGACCTGGAGCAAGTTTCTCAACCTCTCCGGGTCTGGTTTCTTCATCTTGTAAAATGCAGATGATTAATACTTATCTCATAGGATGGTTGTATAAGTTAAGTATGTTTATCCAAGTACAGCACACAAAACAGTACCTGATACACGGATTACTTGCTGTAGGTAAATTACTTTACCGTTCGGAGCCTCAGTTTCCCCAATCATCCCATCTGAGAATGTATACGGAAAATTAAATGAGACTCCAGGTGCAAACACCCTTAGTACAGGCCTGGCTGTGTGGTAAGACTTTTAAAAGTGATTAACATTCCTTAACTATAGTTACTATTACTGTTGTTCATGCTCTTATTAATTTCCTATTTTGTTCCTATAATCATCATTTACTATTGTGTTGTCATACTCTTTCTCATTAATAGTGATATTGGAAATATTACTATTATTATCTTGCTCTTGCCCACACCTGGTCGCCCTTCCACCAAGCAGTCCCAAAGTCGGCCAGGGCCTCAGTCCCAAACCAGGCGTTCCCTCCCAGGGGCCTCTACGCCTTCATCTGATTGGAGGAGATGGAGGTGGAGCTCAGACCCCAAGTCCCCAACATGGAGCAGAGATTGACAACAGCACCCTTGAGACCTCTGGACAAGTGGGACACAGTGGCTAAGCCCACAGAACGATTCTTAAGAAGCCAAACAGAAGACAAGGTGGGCGGGGCCTGGGGAGGGTGTACGACCCATTAAACAAAGCTCCCCTCTGTCCCAAACGTTGCTAAAAGCCCCATTCACCCTCGTCACCGCTTAATGGTTTCACGGGGCATCCCCCTCGTCAGTGGGACTGCCCCACAAGCTGGCTAAACCCCAGGAGATGAAAGGAGTTCAAACCCCAACTTCCCCCAGGGCTATGGTTCTAGATCTCAGCTTCTCTGTTAAAGGTCTTGGCATTCCTGCCCTAGCTCAGCTAAGAGGTTACACTAAGAAGTCAGTGTAAGAAATGAATCCTTCAAAACACTATACAAAGGAATTAAACTTTTATTGAGACCTTTCTGTGCCAGAAGCTGACCACACAGGGGCATAAGGCACGGTCCCTGCCCTTGAGGAGCTCACAGTCTAGTAAGGAAGTTGGATGCCAAAAAAATTGCCACAGAGATGGGGGGCAGGGGCAGCAGCCAGCAGAGGAGGGCATGATTAGCCCGCTCCACCCCCCATATTCCAGATTGGCTATAAGAAGGCGAACAGGAAGCTTATCATTGTTTCTCCCATTTTCCCTGTGACAGCCCTGACTTTTCTCGGTCCCAGGCACCAAGAGGAGAGGAGGGAGAGACAAAGATGAGGGAGATGCATTTGCTGCCTTCGAAAAGCTGCAACACCCTGGCAGGATATATACAATGGTAACTTTATTTCCCAAGGCCGCAAACCAGTGCAGCAGAAGCTGGGGAGAGTGGGGGAGATTGGAAGAACAGACGCTGGGCCAGCCCAGTCCGGTCAGGGAAAGGGAAGTAACGGCAAGAGAGGGTGCCCAGGGCCAGGGAATAGGGCAAGACGGAGGTTTCTAGATGGGAAAACTCATAGTAAGTTGCCAGCAGTCACAGCCAACAGAAGTGACGCCAACCCAATGGAGAAAGTTGCAGAGCCTTTACCATAGGCCACGTCTTTTGTAGAATACTGCCCCATATTACTACGGTCCTGGTGGCCAGCAGCACCTGCGGCCAAGCTAGATTCCTCTTTCCACGAGGTCTCCGGATGTACTTCCTGTGGAGAAGTCTGGCTGGTTGGCGCTGAGGCGGGTTTGGTGGTAGAGACAGGAGTGGTTGGGGCTGGGGTGGAAGCAGTGACAGAGGTGGTTGGGGCCAGAGTGGTGGGCTTACGAGCGGGCAACAGGACAAGGGGTGGGATTCGAGGGGAGAAAAAGGTCTTGTTGTGGAGGTCCGAGTTACAGCGGGACCCCTGGCAGCAGGAGCCACTGAGTGTGAACCCTGGGCCTGTCACCGCATCCCGGGTGCAGAACTCGTCCTGGACACAGCCCCGAACAGGCAAGGATACAGTCACATTCGCTGCAGGAGGGAGACACAGGTAGGTCGGTGGGGGTAGGGTTGCAGATAGGGGCAAGACAAGGGCAAGAACGCCCAAAACGGGGGGCAGAAGGGCTCGGCATCCATTAATCCAAAGTCTCAATTCAGGCCCCACTTTGAGAAACTCTGTCCCACTGTCTCTGGCACATGGTGAACCACATTTCCCACTTTTGAGAGGAAAAGTGTGCAGGATGAACTACAAGTCCCACAATGCCTTGGGAGAAAAGTTGGGGAAGTTTGGACAGGGATACACCTCTCACAAGACCAAAGAGCCCAACAAACTTTCCCTACAGCCCTCTCCTCATTTTTTCCCCCATCTCTCTCCCTTCCACCCCCACCCCTGCCAAAATTTTGGCTTAAGAGTTCAGAACTACATCTCCCAGGCAGAAGAGGCGTCTGAAAAACATCCCCCAGGGCTCCCCGAGGCAGAGAGAGGCCAGCAGGATGAACTACCTCTCTCCTAAGTGGTTGGGGCGGGGGCGAACCCCTTGAGTTTTAAGGAGTCGGAACTAGAGTCCCTGCAATCTAGAAGCTTGGAGGCTTCCATTTCCCATAACACATCGTGCCATTCTGCACCTGGCACGCCTCTACGGAAATGTATTTCACCAAAAAACCCTCTAGGGCAAAAGCATCCGCAGCCCCGTGCTACGTTGGGGATAGAGCTGCATCTCTCCTGACGCTCTAGCATCAGACAAGAACTTAGGCCTACAGTTTCCAGAACGTGTTGGAGGTGGAGGAACTCTTCGGGTAAAGGGCTACCCACCGCCCATGAGGCCTCAGAGAGGCTACCACAACTCCCGTGGACCCCGAGCTCCCGACTCGCTCACCTGCCGTCAGGGTGACGTTACCGTCGAAGCAGCCCTTGTAGACGCGGTCGCTGGCGTTGTAGCAGCTCACGACGGGCGGCGCCGTGCCCTGGCACGCCTTGCGGCTCAGCCCCACGCAGCTGTAGCACTCGGCACCGTTGGGCGGGTACGCACTCTCGTTGCCTGCGAGGGCCGCGGGTTGGAGGGAAGGGGTCCAGAAGGTTCCGGAAGCACGTCTCCGCCCCCCGACGGACTCCGGGCTCAGTCCCCCTAGCCCCGCCCAGGGTGTGGCCCGCCCCCACCCAGTGGCCTCTCTCCCTCCCCATGGCCCCGCCCCTAGCGTCCCACCCCACGGGGCCTCCCGCGATGAAGCCCCGCCTGCCGTCGCGTGGCCCCGCCCCCAGCCCGTGCCGCGTTCTCCCGCCTCCGGGTTGGGATCACCTTAGTGGCTCAGCGGCGGTGTGGCTCCGCCCCCGAGCCTAGGGCCCCGCCCCCACCGACCTGAGGGGTTGAGCGCTCGCGACGTGAGGTTGAGTTTGGTGTTGCAGCGGTCCTGGGAGCACTGCTGCAGCTGAATGAAGGCCAGAAGCCCGTGAAGGTCCAGGCCGCGGTCATTCTTGCCCGGGAGTCCCGAACCGCAGCCCCGCACTGCCACCGAGAACTGCCCGTGGACTGCGGAGGGGGGAGGGGGCGGAGTCAGGGGCGGGGCCTCGGGGCAGGGCCTCTAGTGGACCCCCCTTCCCCCCCCCAGAAGACAGCCGGGCCAGGGTCGAAGGGCAGGGGCCTCAGAAAGCCGATCGAACGACAGACGGAGGGGCAGAACCTCAAAGAGCTGAGTCCGAGGGAACAGACAGGCTGACAGACTCTGGACACAACCGAGGGGGGAGGGCCAAGAGTGGAGTAGGACGGGGCCGGGCGACAGAGGAACGGAACCGCAGAAAGCATCCTAAGAAGGAACTGGGAGACTGACAGAAAGGGCACAGGAGCAGAGACAGGTGGGGACTCCCAGGAGCTGTAGCCTTAGATAGGGGCGGCATTCCCCCCGGGGGTGAGCCAGCGGGGCGGAGCCTCAGTCTAGGGAACCTAGCAGGAGACCTCGAGAGGGGTCTGCATGATCACGGGCCTACCTGGATAGAGGATTCTGGCAGGGACAGGGTGAGTAGGGAGGTCTCAGGGGCGGGGCGGAAATGGATAGGGTGTGCCCTCGAAGCGGACCGGGTCCCAAATCCGGGCTCTCCCAGTTCACCCCACTCACCCCTCAGTCCCGCGCCCTAACGGCGTGGTTGTGTTGAAGGGCTTCCAGCCAGGCTGAAAGGGACGCTTGGAGGGCGCGGAATGGATGTGGGCCCATTCAGAAGGGGCGGACAAAAGGAGGCAGGGCCTGGCTGGGGGAGCGTGTAGGGGTAGGAATGGACCAGAGGGCCCCACTCACTGGTCTCCACCGCCCCCACGGCCTCTGTGCAGACGTCCACGCCCGGCGCGCACTTCACCGTCTTGGTCTTCTGCGGAGAGCATCCGTCATCCGCTTTCTGCACGCAGCTGTAGCACTCCAGGGCTTGCGCTCCTGGGGATGCAGGGCCGAGTAGAACTAAGGGATCCCTACTGAAGCCTCCTCCCGGAAAGGAGAAATGGTCCTTCCCATGCCCTCTGTCCCCGGGACGGGACAATGCTGTTGCCCACTGTTTTCCAGGACAGGAGTAAGGAAAACCTCCCCACAAAGCTGGTGCCCCTCTTCTTCAAGCCCCCTATGTCTGCAGTGGGAGCATCCTTCCCACAGTCCCTTACGCTCAAGATGGGGGATCCCGGCTCTGGATGGGAGGGACACCTTTTCACAGTCCTCCATTCATGATGGCAGAAAACTCTTCCCACAGTCCAGGCAGCTCAGTGAGGAATCCCTTCCCACTGCCCCTTCTGACCAGGGCAGGGGATCCTTCCCACAGCCCCCATCTACTCAGGATGGAAGAACTTGTCCCACAGTCCCCCAGGGCAGGACTCATCTCCCACAGCCCCCTCTGCCCAAAGTGGGGGATCTCTCCCACAGCCCCCTCGACCAGAGCAGATGATCTTTCCCACAGCCCCCTCTGCTCAGGATGGGAGATCCTCCCCACAGCTCCCCCTGTAGGAGACAGCTCCTTTCTAGAGCCCCTACTGTACCCCCTCCATCCCCTTCTGGCCACAGACCCACCTCCTCCAAGAAGGAGCAGAAGCAACAGCTGCCCTGTCGTCCGGATCACTGCCTGGGCGCCTACTTTCCTGGCAGGGTCCATGGCTCTGTCCTGCTCCCTCGGCGTCCCCCCTGAGTGTGCCGCCTCCCAACCTGGGCCCTCTTACCTGAGCCCAGGATGAGTAACCTCCCCCCAGGCAACCCTGGCCTTGCCCAACCAGGCCAAATCAGCGTCCGCCGTGGGGCGGGGCACCCACCCCTGGGTGTGTCACCCACAGCTGCTGAGGAGGGAAAGGGCAGGAGGCAAGGTTCCCTGACAGTCCCCAGGAGAAAGTCTGTGGGTTTGGGGGGGGGGGTAGAGGGGAAAGTACTGAGGTTCAGAATGGGTCTACTCGACACTCAGCACTCCGGAAATATTTCATGAGTACTTAACGGGCGGCAAGCTTTGGTTTGGGCAACTGTTGGAGGGCAAGACAGAACCAATGCCTGTCCTCACGGAGCTTACTGTCTGATGGGGGAGACAGATATTAAGTGATCACACAAACTGTTATATACAAGGAACAGTGAAGGGAGAAGTGTAGGGAGCTCCAAGGAGGTATGGAGTCTAGGGGTGGAGGCTGGTTGGTCAGTGAAGCTTGCCGGAAGGTGTCCTTCAAGCTGTGGTTCAAAGACGGGGGGCAGAGCCGATTACAAAGCAGAGGGAGCTCAGAGGACAAAGAGGAGGAAGGTGGACCCTGACGCCCAAGAGCCAGGCAGGGGCTAGACCGGTCAGGACATTACAGGCCCCATGAAGAGATTTCAGTGAATTCTAAGAAAGGTGGATAAACGTTAAGAGGGTCTAAATCAGCCAGAGGTGGGGGAAGAGGATACAATCAGACTTGCTTTTTAATAGGATCAAAATCTGGGAACGAAGGCAAATATCCATCAAGAAGGGAATGGAAAAGAATGAGTGGGTCATTCACCCCATGGGAAATATCACTCAGCAGTGAAAACAAGCCAACTACTGGTGTCTACAGCCCCATGGATGAATCTCGAAATTTATGTAGAGCTCAGAAGCCTTACGCAAATAAACCATACCATGTAACTCCATTTACATGAAGTTCTAGAACAGAACAGGGATTCCATTGTCCCAAAGGAGCGATGGTGATGAGTCCCCACTATCTTCCTCCAGGCAGTAGTTATATGTGTGTACAAATTTGTAAAGAATTACCCAGCTGGGGACGCCTGGGTGGCTCAGTGGGTTAAGCATCTGCCTTCGGCTCAGGTCATGACCTCCAGGGCCTGGAATTGAGTCCCACATTAGGCTCCTTGCTCAGCGGGGAGCCTGCTTCTCCTTCTGCCTGCCGCTCCCCCTGCTTGTGCTCTCTCTCTCTCTGACAAATAAATAAATAAAAATCTTTAAAAAAAAAAAAAGAATTACACAGCTGTATACTTATATACTTCGCTAAATGTAAATTATACTTAAAAAAAGAAAAGAGAGAGAGAGAAAAAAAAGAAAGACTGTCACTGTGGCCTCTGTGTAAAAAAGGAAAGGATTCTGGAAGGAGAGAGAAGGCCAGGAGACCAGTGAGGGAGCTGGGCAGTCTTCCAGGTAAAGAAGAAAAGCAGCCCCTGACATCAGGGAGTTGGCCAGGCACCCACAGTGAGGCCGTGGGGTTCTGTTACACACCAACACCAACACTGAACACCAACCCCAGCCAGGGCCACACTGTGACATGCTGGAGGGGGACACACTCAGGACCACTGCATGACCGCGTCTGAATTCTGAAACAAACAAGAACATCCTGCGAACCGCAAAATGACTAAGCACCCCCATATCCAGGCTCATATAACTGACTGCCTATGTTACGTTAGGCTGTGTTATATTATAGTATTTATATAGGTTATGTTTATTATATAATAACATTTATATTATTATGCTATATTATATCATTATATAAGCTACATCTCTAACCTTCCTTTGTTTTTCCCGGCTCATAGATAAGATGTTTCTGTGCCAGGGAAAAATAGCGGCTGTGTCCATAAAGATATTATCTATTCCCCCAGACCCCGTTGGGCACCCCTATTCCCAATAATGACTAGCACCTCAGTCATATAGGTGACGTCACTTGGCATCATGCTGAGGCTCACAGAGAGAAAGTGAATGACTACTTGTGAAGTCATCCAGCACTGGGCCCCTGCCTCCTTGCCTTCCAGCCTTCCAGCCTTGAAATCCCAGCCCTGCTTAGGGTTTGCTGTGTGACCCCAAGGAAGTGTCTTCACCTCTCTGAGCCTCTGAGAGATCTGTTTTATAATAAAGGAAGGAGCATCAAAGTATCAATTCTGAAATTGGACAGACTGAAATTTTAATCCTGCCTGTGCCATCCTCTTGCTGTGTGACTGCAAGCAACTGGGACTCCCTCTCTGAACTTCAGCTGCCTCTTTTGCCAAAAGGACCTGAAAACACCTATCTCCTGAGGGATGGAGCGAGACAGGGTAATAATACTGTAACTATTGTGTGTTTGGGACCAGAGGCCCTGCAGGCCCCAGCTGTGTGGGAGAGTTTCAGGGAGGAACCCCAACTAGCCAGACCAGAAGAACTAGCATCTTGGGAGGGAGTGGTACCCAGGGTGGGGAGTCTCCTCTTGCTCAGGCCTGCCTGGATTCTGGGTGCTGACCCCAACCTGGCCCAGGCCCAGTGAGCAGAGGGAAGGTTGAATGTGGGGCCTCTCCTTACACCTGCTCTGTGATTCTTCACTGCTCCTGTTCCCAGAGGTCACTGCAAAGTGATTCTAGAAGCTGGTTCCCCAGATATGCAAACAGAGAGGTCAGTGTGGAAGCACTCCCCAGCTCTGGAGGTCAGGCCAGGGCCTCAGACAACCTTGGGGCCATATCCACTATGGTTTCCTGTCCCCTGGGCCAAGGCAGGTCCAGAGCCCGGTGACATTCCCAGCCTATCTTCAGACCCACTCCCTCTGGGACATACAATCTGGGATGTGTCAGGGAAGGGGTGGGGTTAGGGGCAGGGCCGGCTACATAATTTGTGGGGCTCGGTGCAAAATGTAAATACTGGGGAGCCGGTTCAAAAGGCAGGGAAGAGTGTCATTAAAGGTATTAAAATAGAAATGCATTTTTCCTTTCTTCTGCCGTCTTTCTCCACTCCTCCTGGTGTTTAATGTCATATTCCCAAAGGCAAACACCTTGGACGCTTGAGAGCACAGACCCTCACAGGTATCTGCAGACCTTGTCCCACAGCCAGAGCAACTGGGTGGCTGGGCTCCCCTTCCGGTGGGCAGCTGCCCACTGCCATGCCCCACCCGAGATGCCTTGAGGCATGAGTGCATGACCCTGCTCTTTCCGGCTGCACCCAGGCCCTGCTGAAGTTTGAGGTGACAGTGGTCACGGGGCAGGGGCAGGGAGATAAAGGCAGACAGAGCCTGTCCCAGGGATGCGGGAGGTGGCAGGAGGTGGAGCCGTGTGTGAGCCAAGGCTCCAGTCCTTTCTAGCGCATGCTTGACATCCCTTCAGACCGCACTTACAAAATCCAAATTCAAAAAGAAAATTAAGAATTTCCAGATGGCAACCACAGAGCATCACACCTGAAAGGGCTCTCGGCACAGGGACCTGTCAACTACACTGATCACATGTCTGAGAGGCTGGCCTCCGTGAGCACTCAGTTTGCAGAGGGGCTGGGGGATGAATTGATCCAAGAATCCAGATGTCTGGCACCCGGGGGTGGAGGCCAAGGGACACAGCGGTCCCCCGAGGGCCGGGGGATTGAGGTGTTTGTATTCCCAAGACTTAGGAGCACCGCATCTGGAGCCTTAAGAAATCCTGAAACAGGACCCCCAGGCCCTGAGCAAATGGGAACTAGAGAGACTGAGTGCCTCATTCCAGAGAGGTCTTTCCAGTGGGCGAAGACCTGTCTCTACACAGTGAGGGCCTAGAGTGGTCAGGGCTGTAGTGAGCAATCCCAGGGGACTGTGGAAGCCCAGAATAGGCACCTGATCCAGCCTAGGGATCAAGGAGAGCTTCCTAAAGGAGGGAACACCTTGAGTAAGACTGAAAGAATTAAGAGCCCTTTCTTTGCTTTGTTCTCTGCTGTCCTCGATCCTTAGCAGCTCTTTCTCATCAGTTTATTCAGCCAGCAAACGTTCCTTCAGCACCTAATTTGCACTTAGGCCTTTCGCTGTGTGCCAAGGACAGAAGAGTAACTCGAACAACCTCCTGGGGCTCCCATCCAGCACAGAAGACACACTCATCGACAGTGATGATCCAGAGTCGTCAAGGCTGTGATGGGGGAGGCACAGGCTGGATCAGGGCTGGCTGGCACAGGAAGTCCAGAAGAAGCACCTTGCTCAGCCAGGAGAATCAGGGAAGGCTTCCTGGTGAAGGAAACATCTGAGCTATGACCAACATGATGAGTAGTAGGGTGGAGTGAGGAAAGGTACCTAAGCAAAAGGAACAGTATGTACAAAGACCAGGAGGTGAAAGGGAAGCATTTTTTCCACTTCCATGGAATGAATGTGCCCTGTGGTGCTGAGGATGTGGTAGTCACCAGGACACCACTGGCTCTGACCTCATGGGACTCCCAGTCCATATGGGACACAGATCCATTACCAGTAATGACCTAGGGTGTTCAGGGATGGGACAGGGAGCTCAAAGTGGGGTGCTTGATCCAGGGGAGCAGGAAGGGCTTCCTGGAGGAGGGGACACCCCAAGAGCTGAGGAACGAGGAGCTAGCTGCTTAAGGACAGGGCAGAGGGAATAATTATGTGCCAAGGCCCGGAGGGCAGGAGCCTAGAAGTTCTTCAAAATTGCCAACCGCCCAGTCAAGTCAAAAAGGGTGGAAGCGGGGCGGGGGGGGGGGTTGCCCACAAACTAAAAAAACAAAATTGCCAAAGATTAAGGACGCATGCCTCCCCACCTCCCTCTCTGAGCCTTGACCTTAATGTTGAAGCCTCCATTCCTAAAGCGAGGAGAGCGGGCTGTGGGATGCTTGACTCTCAGAGATACCTATAACTCGGATGTCCTGCCTAGGGGCTAAGGGGCCCCGGGACGCCTGCGCCAGAAATACACAGCAGCAACTGTCTTCCTCCGTGTTTAATTCGGTATTGCGGGAGCACCAATAAATAGTTCCTTCCCGCCCCTGCAATCTTCCTCCTAACCGGGGCAGGGCCCCAAGGGCTGGCTTCCCGTCGCGGGAAGGCACCTGCAGCCCAAAACACCACGGCTCAGGCCCGCCGAGCCGCGGCACCTGCAGGATTCCCGGAAGTTCCAAAGGGGCGGACCCAGGCCTTCCCACAGTGGGCGGGGCCTCGGGGGCGGTGTGACGCTATGGGGGCGGAGCCTCGCCGGGACGTCCCCCAAGAGGGCGGGCCCCTCAGGGGGCGTGATTCTCATCAGCAGCTGTCACAATGACGTCCATCCAAATACGCATGGCCTCCGGGCTGGGCGCCACCATGTAGAATAGGCGTTCGTAGGTTTTCACGCAGAACGTCAGGCGAGGGTTGGGGCTCTGGGTTAAGCAGCAGAGTGAAGGTGGTTAAGAGAACATATGGGTTCGAATCCCAGCCTTGCTACTTACGTGCTGTATGGCATTGGACAAATTACTTAGACTCTCTGAATCAGTTTCCCCATCTGCCTTCCTAAATAATGCTACCTACCTCCTTGGGTTATGAAGATTGAGTGAATTAACATTTGGGGGCTTACGATTTGGGGAGCAGGAGGAATCTAGAAGGAAGCCCCATGTCCCCTTTCTAGCCTATCTTCTATATTAGAAATACAAGCATTCACATCCCCCCAAATCTAGGTCCCCCTGGTTTGTAACTGGAAAAAACGAGTATTTACACTCCATTTATTAAGTAGCTACTTGCCAACCCTGAATTGAGTATATCCCTTAGACCCATTCATTACTTTCTGTTAACCTTCTCAAGTCTGAGAAAATGGGTTTTACTGTGCCCATTCTGCAGGTGAGAAAATGAAGGCTGGCTAAAGGAGTCACTTTACTGATGTCCCACAGCTGGGATTCCAACCTAAGCTCTAGAAGGCCATAGTCGGTTGCTCCCCAGAGCTTTCTAAATACCGTACCAGTTGCCAACATTTAGGTTTCTGGCACTGCACTTGTACAAATTTCAAATTCCTGAGTTCCTTAGGGCAAAAGAATATGAAGTAACACCGTGTGGCCCATTCCCATTTGGCAACCATGGGCAGAGGCTGAGAAACGATCGCCTCCTCTAGATGCTCCCAGGCTGCCTCCGTCCTTACCCTGACGTCTTCATCCATTTATTCCCAGCTTGGCATCAGAGCTTGCCAAAATTTTTGCTCTTGATCTTTTGCTCCAAGAAAAGTTAACAGTGGCTGATGAGAGCCAGGGACTGAGCTCTTAATTTGTGGTCGCTGCAGTGAAATGACCCGGTGGGCTCCTTCTGGGCTGGATGGAGGACCCTGATGGTGCGGTCTACCCAGGGGCAAGCTAGGGTCTGACTGCAGGGGCTCTGACCAGGAAGGCGGGGGGGGGGGCACCAAGCGGGGGCTTCACCTTGAAGGCACAGCGTAAGTGGTCGTAATAGACTTCCTCGATGGCCTGGAAGTAGATGACGCCTTTGAGCTTGGTCTCTTCCTTGTCTAACGGAGGGAGGTGAGGGGGGAAGACAGCTAGTGAGAGGTGTGCGTCTGTGCATCTGGGCAGGGGTCGCTAGACCCAAGTCCTGAGACTGGTGTTGGGGTAAGGGAATGGTGGCAGAGTCTGGAGTTCCCTAAGATACCCTGGTTGGGAGGTGAGTGAATGTTGAGGTTGGAAGGGAGACTGGACAAGACTGGGGAATGGGGTCTGGGGAGCTGGAATCCTAGGTCCCTGACTGCCTTGGTCCTGGAGAAGAAAAGAGACTAAGGAGAGGTTCCGAATCACTGACTGCCTGGGAGAAGAAGGGTGAGGGGCCTGGACTCCTGGGTGTTGAGGGCGCAGGGAGGGCGAGGACAATGCCAGTTCATATTCCTTCCAGGTATCTTAGGAAAAAATGGGGTTTGGGGAGCCAGAATTGTACGAAAGTGTTACCCATGTCACCAAGGAGGGCTGGGGATTTGGATTCTGGGTCGCTAACAGGGCTGGGGATCCAGACTCGTGGGCCTGAGCGAGAAGGGGGCAGGAGGCGGGGTCTCTTAGGTGTCTGGTGGGGAAGGCCTCCGGAGGCACCACTTCCAGGGTCCTAGGGGCCCAAGGACCCAGGTGGCCAGGCCGGGCTTACCGGCGTAGTAGGCCAGACGGCGGGCCTGGCGGTCGAAGCAGAACCACCGCTTCTTCCAGGTCTTTATGCGGCCACCCATCTTCACCAAGGATCCGCGGCAGCAGCCTCCCGACACCCTTAGGTGCGGGCAGCTTTCGGGATGGTGGCCCCAGCGTTCCAGGTGCTGCCGGAGATCCAAGACCCGAGGGCCTGGGGGGCGGGGTGGGGGCGTGGGCGGGGCCTGGGGAGGGAAGAGAAGGGGGCAGCTGACATCAAACGGTCACGGAGGGCGTGGTCCAGCAGCCGGGGTGGGGGGTCCTGCTCCCCTGCTCCCCTGTAAGGCCGGCCACAGCCTTTAACCAGCCATATCAACAATGCCAATCATGAGAATGATTCTGGCAGCTCCATTCAGTGACTAGGACACCCTGCCCCCGTCTTACTAGCAGCAACAACTTGACTCCCCATGATTGCCCCTGGGACAGGGCTACTGGAGCCCCATTTTACAGATGAACAAACTGAGGTACAAGAAGGTAAAATGAGGGGCGCCTGGGTGGCTCAGTTGGTTAAGCTACTGCCTTTGGCTCAGGTCATGATCCCAGAGTCCTGGGATCGAACCCCGCATCGGGCTCCCTGTTCAGCTGGAAGCCTGCTTCTCCCTCTCCCACTCCCCCTGCTTGTGTTCCCTCTCACGCTGTCTCTCTCTCTGTCAATTAAATAAATAAATAAAATCGTTTAAAAAAAAAAAAAGGTAAAATGATCCACCCGAGGTCACCCAGAGCTTCTAGGGGGTAGAGCTGAAACCAAACCCAGGTCTTCCTGCCCCCAGAGCTCACCCTGAAGCACAAGAGGTATGGCAGAGAAGTGAGGGAGCCCAGTGGGACCCTCATATACTGTGAAACAGGGACCAAGTAAGTGATCCCTACATGAGAGTGGTTTCCATTACTGTTGTTGTTATTCTTGTTGTGATGAAATCAGCGATTATTTCCTGTGCTAAGCACTTTATAGGTATAATCCCTCTGCCCTCTCAAACTCTCTTGGGAGGTAAGTTAAAAAAAAAAAAGTGGAGGGGGGAGGTAAGTACATCATTACCCCCATTTTACAGATGTGGAAAGCAAGACTCAGAGAGGTTAAATCACTAGGCCCAAGTCACATAGCGAGAGCTGACCAAGCCAGGACTCGCCAGCAGAGTGTCATCTCAGGCCAGAAAGGGGAGAACCAAGGCAATGAAAGTGTCTAGTGTGTACGAGGCCCAGCCTGATTGTACCTGTTCTGATCCCTGCAAAGAACGGTAACGATCCCCATGGTCACACTGAGGCTCAGAGCAGTGTGCCTCAGACTTGAGTGAACAGGCAGACCCACAAGGGATTTTGTTAAAATGCAGCCTCGGGTTCAGTCAGGGGTTGGGGGGAGGTTCTGCAGGTCCAACAAGCTCCCAGGCCACCAATGCTGCTGGTCCACGGACCACACCTCAGGTATCAAGGGCTGAGAAAATGAGTTGAGAAAACAGAGGCGAGGGCAGGGTAAGGAGGGATGAGAAACAGAGAGGAGACTCACTGGATGGAGATGGGAAGAGCTAGGCAGAGGGGAGATGCATAGGAGGGGAAGGAGCAGTTAGCAGTTAAAAGGGCACCCACTGGGGCCTGGAATCGTCTATGGGTCCTGTGGCCAAATTAAAAAGTTACACTAAGGATCACCAATGTGTATGAAAGGTCCCACTCCCTGTTGGGCACTGTGCCAAGTGATCAGTGATCACCTCCTTTCCTCTCCAAAAACAAAAACAAACAAACAAAAAAAACCCTATCTCTTGTCCCCATTTGCCAGATGAGGCAACTGAGGCTTCTAGAGAGGAAGTGGCTCACCAAGGTCACCCAGGTAGGACGTGGCAGGATGGGGGCTTCAATCCAGGAGAGCCGGTGGGCTCGGGACTCTCGACTCCACCGTCGCCCACCATGTCACCCCCACAGAACCCCTGCCCCTCTCGGAGCCTCAGTTTCCCCGTCGCTGAAATTCGGGGGCTATCACAGCACCCTCCTCACAAGACTGTTTTCAAGGACGAGCTCGAGGTCAGGCTCTCCAATCCCGGGACTGCGCTTCTAGGTGCGAATCCCAGAGAAACACTTGCGCGTGCGCAGAAGAAAACAGCTTGGGGTGAAACGGGGGCGGAGGCGGACAGAGCAGGGGGCTGTTTAATAAATGATGATGCTCCAAAGCAGGAGTGCTTCATTTTTAATGAGGTAGAGCTTATGCCTGGCAGCCCGGAAGGCTCCACTGCCCTGCCTGCTTTATTTTACTCCCTGCTGCTTATCAGCACCTGACAGGCTACTTAAAATTTCACTTACTGAAGCTGCTTTTTCTGTCCATCTGCCTCTAAATGCCGGCTTCCCCCAGGGCAGGGATTGCTATTCGGGTCACTGTTGTGACCCTAGGCCTGCCACACAGTAGGCACTCAATAAAGGAAACATTAAAATAAGAGGAAGAAGAAGAAGAAGAAGAAAAGGACAGATGGTTGAGAAAACAAAAAGCAGATTGAGAACAATGTGCAGGCTTGGGGGGGGGGAAATAAATTCACAAAAAAGGGTTTGATCAGTGTATGTGGAAAAGTATTCAAAAAGATTCGAAGGGGGCGCCTGGGGGGCTCAGTCGTTAAGCGGCTGCCTTCGGCTCAGGTCATGATCTCAAGGTCCTGGGATCAAGTCTCTGCGTTGGGGTCCCTGCGTTGGGCTCCCTGCTCAGTGGGGAGTCTGCTTCTCCCTCTGCCTCTGCTCCTCCCCCCTTTCGTGCTCTCTCTCTCTCTCTTAAAATAAATAAAATATTTACAAAAAAAAAAAAAAGATTTGAAGCCTTTTCAACAAGAGGAAACACTTGTGCCTCCTGAAGTACAATGGGGAGACCCTCGCTTCCCCAAATCCAGTAGCATTTGTTATAACAAAAATGTATTCATGCGGGATGCCTGGGTGGCTCAGTCGGTTGGGCGTCTGCCTTCGGCTCAGGTCATGATCCCAGTGTCCTGGGATCGAGTCCCGCATCGGGCTCCCTGCTCCGCGGGGACCCTGCTTCTCCCTCTGCCTCTGCCTCTCTCTCTCTCTCTCTGTCTCTCATGAATGAATAAATAAAATCTTTAAAAAAAAAATGTATTCATGCTATTAGCAGGGGTAAAAATAAAATTTTAATAAGGAGCGGTCAGCTAAATCCAGAATGTGCAAAACTCTGCAGGATAAATGACTCAATTTTTTTCCCCCACAAATAAATGGCATTTTTTTTTTAAAGTAGGGAGGGAGGACTCTTCATCTCAGAGATTTAGAAGACATTTTAAATGCATTATGCGGACTTTCTTGGATCCAGATTCAAATAACCAACCATAAAAAGACATTTCAGAGATAATTAGGGAGATGTGAATGTGGATCACATATTAGGATGTAACAGAATTATTAATCATCTCCTAAAGTATGGCAATGGCATTTTTGTTACGTTAAACAGAAAACTTCTCTATCGGAGATACACAGGTGAGGTATGGAGGAAATGATACAATATGTGGAATCTGCTTTAAAATATTCCAGTGCACGGTGGGAAGTAGGTGAGGGATCAGTACAACAAAGTTGGCAACTGAGACAAGATTCGAGACTGATAATCACTGGGGAGCCCAGCTGGCTCAGTTGGTGGAGTGTGCGACTCTGTGACTCTTGTTCTTGGGGTCGTGAGTTCGAGCCCCACGGTGGGTGTAGAGATTACTAAAAATAAATAAAAATCTTAAAAAAAAAAAAAAAGAATGGTAATCATTGAAGCTGCATGGTGGGTACACAGGGCTTACCAATCTATTCTACCTCTGCATATGCTTGAATATTTGTATAATAAAGATTTTTAAAAGAATCAAACAAATTTTTAAATGTTTTAAGTGATTTTGAATCAAATTTGAATTGAAACCAGCATATCGTTGCCCTCATTTTACAGTAACTGCTGACTTTATCACCCATTTATAGAAGAGGAAACTGAGGCACAGAGGAGTAGAGCATATTACCTGAGGACATGCCATGGATATAGATAACCATAATGGGAACAGAAACCAGGCCTTTTTAGTCACCCCCCACCCCCA